>NC_086327.1:52514880-53714880 GCF_036172605.1 Pelobates fuscus | reverse complement strand
ACTAACACTCACTCACACACACACACACACTAACACACACACAGACTAACACACACACACACTAACACACTAACACACACACACTAACACTCACACACTCACACACACACACACTTACACTTACACATGTTTTTTTTTTTATTTAATCCCCCCAGCCTCCTTACCTTTTGGAGTGCTGAGGGGATTCCCTGGGGTCCAGTGGTGCTGCTGGGCTCCTGGGGGGGGGACTGGTCACCCGGCGGGCTGGCTGGTCCTGCGGGCGCGCGAGGGAGCACTCTCCCCTGAGTGCTTCCTCTTCAGCTCCCTCGCGCGCCGCGTACTGATACCGGCGCCGGAAGATGACGTCATCTTCCGGCTCCGGTATCAGTGCGGTGCGCGAGGGAGCTGAAGAGGAAGCACTCAGGGGAGAGTGCTCCCTCGCGCACCAGCCGGCCGCCGGGTGTAAGCAGGGGCAGGGCCAGCCACGGGGGGCCCGGAGGTGGCCGGCTCCTGGGCCCCCCAGGAGAAGAGGCTGGCCCAGAGCGTACATACCGGGTCGCAGGGGCGGCCGGGCCCCCTGGTGGGCCGGGCCCGGTCGCAGCCGCGACCCCTGCGACCCTGGTATGTACGCCACTGCATGTGGCAGTAATTCACTGCACAAACATCTAGCATTCCTCTGCAATGATTCTGCACAGCTATTGCTGTTTTTGGCATACTACAGAGCAGGGGCTCATCTTGCTAGAGGGTGCTTTTGGTCAGTGGCGGATCCAGAGCCTGGTCTCGGGAGGGGCACTTCCAGATTGTTTTGTGGCGGCGGACAGAAAATAATGAGGTGCTTATAGAACAGACTATTTTATTTAACCTATCGTTATTTAAAAACAGTGACATTTGTCTTTCCAAATTATGGATTCAAAAAATTAGAAACAGGTGACATTTAACCACATATAACTTTATTATTTAACAGTTTTGTAGACTTTTTCATCAGGAGTTTGTATACTGATTATAGAACAGAATATTCCCAGACAAAATCGTAACAAACAATACACAATTATGATTAAAAAGGTAGAAATATACTGATGTCACTTTCCAAACACTAAAAGCAACAGACACATAACATTTTTAATTAAATAACAAATTTACAGAATTAGCTCAAGTCTTCGTTTTCCTTGCTTTGCAAACAGCTCAATTATTCGGTCAGTATTCACAGGAACATCTCTGTGAATGTAAAGCAAACTCAAACCATTTAATCTGTCTTCTGACATTCGTGACCGATGCCATGTTTTAACACGACGGAGGGTTGAGAATGATCTCTCGGCAGAGGCCACACTTACAGTTAGAGTTGCCAAGACCAGAAGTAAACTTCTGATGGTTGGAAAGAGGTCCTGGTCACACACATCTAAAACTTCAAGGACTGTTTGTGGAATTTCCTTGTTTTGGGATAAATCGCTTTTTCTCCCTGAAGTAATGTCTCCATTATCCTCTGACTACCATCAGCTAGCAGAGGGTGGAAACGGTTTGATAATGAGTGGATAGCAACAGGATCCATGGTTTCCATTTTGTTTTTTACAAGTACTGGTGGCATCAATATTTGAATCTGGAAACACTGCATCGAGTTTTCTGGCAAACGAGCTTTTAAATCGTTAATAATGTTATCCAGCAAAGGAATATACAAAGATTTCCTGTAGAATTCTTCAGTTGATCCTGCATTGTAATTTGATCTGTGCACTTGTCTTCCTACAAGACGTGGCAATTTTAGTTCCACCCCAAGTTCTGAGGCCAATTCTGTAGCCTCCATATGCAAAGTGGAAAAAGTATGATCAGCGTTACATCGCATATTCTCCAGGGTTCTCATGGTGACATTCAGACATTCAAATGCGCTTGTCAAATCAAGTTTTAGAGATTGAAGAAAACGACTCAGAGGTAAGGTTACTTTCAGAACATTGATAAGTGAAATCAAGGAAAAGATAAATTCTGCACTGCACAGAGAATGGATGAGAGAAGAGGCTGATGAACTAGAGCTTGAGCATTTCCATTGAGATATAGCTGATAGTGCACTCACCACTTTAACTAGTCCATCCCGAAATCTTATTAGAGCATCATGGCGCTCTACCCATCTAGTTTCACAAAGACTGGTCAGTTGAGAGCCTAACTCCTGCTTTAAAACAAAATGACGCTTTGCTGATTGATTAAAAAATGAAATGGTTGATTTTACCACTGCTACTGCGTTGCGAACTGCTGAAACTTGTGATGACTTTGAAATTGAATTGTTCAGAGAATGGTTGTAGCAAGGACATCTGCAACTGTTGGGTGCTGCTCTAATAATTTCTGAAACAGCACCAGCCACCTCTGAAGACATAACACTGCAACTGTCTGTTCCAATGCCAACACAATGAGTGATGTCCAGGGAGAGGTCTTTGATTAGTTGAATTACCATCTGGCCTAAAACCTGTCCTGTAAGCCTTAGTTCTGAATCTGAACTGTCCAATCCCGACTCACTCTGAGTTGCAAATTCATAGGCATCTACGAATTTTATAAAATCTTCACGAATAGATCCATTGTAGACATATCTAAAGTTAAGTGAAAGTTGTTCGATATGTGAAATATCTGTAGTTTCATCAAATATTACACTAAAATAGCAAGCCTCTTTAATTCTACCAACAATGATATTGCAGATTTCATCACCACAACACTTGATTAAATCATTTTGTGTGGATTTTGAAATGTACGTAGCACGTGAAGATGCAGTAAGGAGGTGCTTCTCTAACATTTTGTCTCCAGATGAAACGCGGTATCTCAGCAATTCCCGAAAGTTCCCTTCATTCACGTCCGGTGTGGAGTCATCCATTAATGCACCATCATCTCGATGGCCACGCAGAGGTATATTTTGTCTACCCAAGAATATAATGGACTCAATGATAGGACGAATTCGCTCTTGGTTCTCCTTCACCTTCTGAAGACGATGAGAATTTATTTGATTGACAATTTCATTGTCAGGGGAATGGTAGGTTTTTAAAAATGCTTTTCCTTCGGTTACACTCTCCTGGTGATAAACAAGTCTTGCATGGACTTCCAAATCTCCTTCCTTACCCTTAAGCTTTTTTAAAATTCGTAAGGGGCTCAGTTACCAATTTTCCAAGTGCCATGCCTTTGTTATGACCACCTTTGCGATGTTGTGCAAACAACGCACAGTACTTGCAAAACAAACCCTTCTTAACAGCTGAATATACTAGCCATGGAAAACTGTCAATATGTTGTTTTGACAAGTATCGTTTGATTGTCCGAGTTTCTCCATTTTTGGAAGTCATGTTCTGAACAGAGAAAGGTAGCTCATATCCAGGAGGAGGTTGCCATTGATTTTCCAGTAACAAGCATTTGGTGAAATCATCAATTGTTTTCCCAATATGTGTGCCAATGTCATTCATTAGGATACTGCCTGTTTGAGGTGGGGTATCAACAGACAGTGGCAACACAGAATCAGTTTGACAAGGTATTTGCTCTACGTGTGTACCAGAACACGAAGGGAAGCTAGTATCAGTTTCTATAGTTGAAGTGCTTTCTAGTACAGGCTGTGCTCCTGTTGACTTTTTTGCACTAGTACTGAAGAAGGAATCAATAGTCCTGCTATTCACCCTTTTCTGTCTCATTTTGCGCTTTCTACAAATCAAGCACAAAAGAACACATCTTGTAGAATAATTGGTTTGCTAGGACATCATGCCCACAACCATTATGTTATATCATGATACTTAAATGCAACAGCACCTTGTTTAAAGCACAATAAAGCTAGCTTTCTAATGTAATTAAAGGATCACTATAGTGTCAGGAAAATAAAGCGGCCCTGAGGGTGCCCCCACCGTGGCGCTGAAGGGGTGAAAACCCCTTTAGTTACTTACCTTAATCCAGCGCCGGGCTCCATTGGCGCTGGTGACCTCTCCTCCCCATCCGACGCGCTTTCAAAGTGTCCATAGGAAAGCGTTTCTCAATGCTTTCCTATGGACGCTCTGCGCAATGGAGGCGAAATATAGAAGACCGCCACAAGAGGCTGGACTAACCCCAAATGTAAACATAGCAGTTTATCTGAAGGGTTAAAACCTGAGGGACCTGGCACCCAGACCACTTTATTGAGCTGAAGTGGTCTGGGTGACTATAGAGTCCCTTTAATTTTGCCAATAAAGCTTGCAATCTACTAATTATGCAAACAATTTAAGTGACATAATGTATAGAGTCAAATCAAATAATAAAAGCAGGGTCACAATCTTAAATAAAATGTTTCAGATGAATGCCCAAATAAACAGTATTGCATAATTGCTGTTACTTGGTAGTCTGGACACTACAGTATAGAGTGATAACAGAAAATATAGAATATAAGCAAAAAACGGACAGGGCTATATAGCACAATATATAAATAAATCAGAATCACACAATCTATACCAAAATCTATAAAATATATAACTTATTAGTAAGTCGAATGAGGACTTCAGAAATGTCACCACTGCATATCAAATATTGCTACACAAATTCAGTGACAAACACAGAGTGTAAACAATATATATAATAAGTCACATAGAAAATGCATGCAAAATATCGAATCAAATTTAAATGATAAAATAAACACAATAAACGTAAAAATTAATGATAAGAATTACCTCCAAACAAACACTATCAAAATAGTGTACCCGCCAAGGGAAAACAAAGGCTAAGGCGCTTCAAAACCAACGCCTAAGACAAATCACGCTAGCACGGCTTTACGGTGTCTGCTAGCACGGCTTACGGTGTCTGCAATGGAAAAATTAACAGGCAATGTACTAAACTGCAGTCTCCCTTGTGTTTACATTACTGCCTAGTAACGCCTCTAGTGACAGTCACTCAGACGGCCTCTGGAGGTGCTTCCTAGGCCAGTGCTGCATAGTGTGCACCCCCTACATTCATCGTGACTCTTAATTCTACCCGTAGAGATGCATTTATGCAATGCATCTCGGTGTAACATTGTGTATAGGTGCGTAATAGCCGTCCATTGCTTTCCTAAGGACTAGCATTGGATTGGCTGAGATCAAGACTAATGGAGGTGGAGCCACAGATAAAAAGAGGAGAGTAAAAATACATTTCCCATGTGATTGAAAGGGGGGGCAGTCACCTAAACAGAAACACTCACTGACAGGCACAGAAACACTTGCGGCTTTGACACACACTTACTGACACTGACAGACACACTCACAGAGAAACACACTCTCTGACATAGATACATACACTCTGACAAACACACACTCTCTATCTGCCTTCTGTCTTTTATTGTGACAGTCCTAACTCTTTAGTTGAAACATCTTTATTTGGGACACATCCAGCATTCCCTGAGTATAGAGCAGTCTAACCTAGTGACAGTCTCTTGCTGCAGACATTGTCCATTTCAATTAGGGACAGCAGCATGCAGAGACTGTTATTCACTGATGGTAGGCTCCCGACCTCAGGCTGGCAAGTTGAATTATGCTAAAGTGGCTGGGCTAGGGCCATTTTCGTGAACTCTTTTAGTGTGACAGTCAATTTGCATGTGGTCACACCGGCCATTGACACTATGGCATAATGGCCGGCGTGACCACATGCAAATTGAAGCTCTAGACTCTGGCCAGTCAGTGGCTCTAACACCTGGGCTGGGGATAGGTAGTAAAGTATTTAGTATTAGGTAGTAAACTATTTGGTAAACTATTTGGTAAACTATTAATAGTGTGGCCAGCTGGCATGGCAGTATGTCTGATATGATGATAATATAAAAAGAGATACACTTACAGTTTATAGAACAATCAGTTAGCTCGATTTAAATAAAATGTTTGCATTTACACTTAGTCCTCCTTTAAATTTAAATCAAATATCACCTGGATTCATACTGAGATCTGCCTAGCCAGTTCTCACAGTGAGTTTTATAATTCAAAAATCAGCTCTGTTGGAGTCCATTATTCTATTGCTTAGCTTCTCCAAAATTAGCCCCTAGTTTTTATACATTTCCCTGGCTACCTTCTTCTATTGGCCCACTTGTTCAGGGCTGGGTGTGCAGGGGGAGGTGGCAGTCTCTGCAGGGCTGGTGGTGCAGGGGGAGGTGGTACGCTGTGCATGGTGATGTACCAGTCTATGCAGGGCTGGGTGTGCAGGTGGAGATGGCAGTCTGTGCAGGGCTGGGTGAGCAGGGGTAGATGTCAGTTTATGCAGGGCTGGGTGAGCAGGGGAAGGTAGTAGACTGCAAGGTGATGTAGCAGTGTATGCAGGGCTGGGTGTACAGGGGAAGGTGGCAGTATGTGCACTGGGTAGCTGGTAGTCTGCAGTGGAAGGTGGCAGTCTATGCAGGGCTAGGCCTAGGTGAACAGCAAAGGTGGCAGTCTGTGCATAGGTAGCTGCAGGGGAGGTGAAAGTCTATGCATGGTTGGGTGACCAGGAGCCATTGTGGTCTGTCCCAATATCAGGTATAGTGATGTCGCGAACACAAAATTTTCGGTTCGCGAATGGCGAACGGGAACTTCCGCAAACGTTCGCGAACCGGCGAACCGGGCGAACCGCCATTGACTTCAATGGGCAGGCAAATTTTAAAACCCACAGGGACTGTTTCTGGCCACAAAAGTGATGGAAAAGTTGTTTGAAGGGGACTAACACCTTGACTGTGGCATGCCGGAGGGGGATCCATGGCAAAACTCCCATGGAAAATGACACAGTTGATGCAGAGTCTGGTTTTAATCCATAAAGGGCAGAAATCACCTAACATTCCTAAATCGCAATGGATATGGATTGACACCTGACATATGACATATTGACACCTTGACATATGGATTGACACCTTGACATATGGATTGACACCTGTCCTCAGAGACCCTGATACACACTGGCACAGAGCAGAATAGGGACTGTTCCCCTTACATAGGGTCACTTGGCAGGTATGGATTAACACCTGTCCTCAAAGCCCCTGATACACACTGACACAGAGCAGAATAGAGACTGTTCCCCGTCCTCAAAACCGATGATACACACTGACAAAGAGCAGAATAGAGACTGTTCCCCCTACATAGGGTCACTTGGCAGGTATGGATTGACACCTGTCCTCAAAGCCCCTGATACACACTGACACAGAGCAGAATAGAGACTGTTCCCCGTCCTCAGAGACCATGATACACACTGACACAGAGGAGAATAGAGACTGCTCCCCGTCCTCAAAGCCCCTGATACACACTGACACAGAGCAGAATAGAGACTGTTCCCTGTCCTCAGAGACCATGATACACACTGACACAGAGCAGAATAGAGACCGGGGGTCTAGTAGCGTGGACACCCAGCACAGATCGTTCTCCTTCAGCCTTTTTATACGAGTGTCCCTCAACAGGCACGACAGCATGAAAGACCACATTTGCACAAGGTTGGATGCCGAGCTACTCAATTCCCGTTCCTCCTTCTCACACAGAGCAGAATAGGGACTGTTCCCCCTACATAGGGTCACTTGGCAGATATGGATTGACACCTGTCCTCAAAGCCCCTGATACACACTGACAGAGAGCAGAATAGAGACTGTTCCCCGTCCTCAGAGACCATGATACAGACTGACACAGAGCAGAATAGAGACTGTTCCCCATCCTCAAAGCCCCTGATACACACTGCCACAGAGCAGAATAGAGACTGTTCCCCATCCTCAAAGCCCCTGATACACACTGATAAAGAGCAGAATAGAGACTGTTCCCCGTCCTCAAAGCCCCTGATACACACTGACAAAGAGCAGAATAGAGACTGTTCCCCCTACATAGGGTCACGCGGCAGGTATGTATTGACACCTGTGCTCAAAGCCCCTGATACACACTGACACAGAGCAGAATAGAGACTGTTCCCCGTACTCAGAGACCATGATACACACTGATACAGAGCATAATAGAGACCGGGGGTCTAGTAGCGTAAACACCCAGCACAGGTCGTTCTCTTTCAGCCTTTTTATACAAGGGTCCCTCAACAGGCACGACAGCATGAAAGACCACATTTGCACAAGGTTGGATGCCGAGCTACTCATTTCCTGTTCCTCCTCCTCACACAGAGTAGAATAGAGACTGTTCCCCGTCCTCAGAGACCATGATACACACTGACACAGAGCAGAATAGAGACCGGGGGTCTAGTAGCGTGGACACCCAGCACAGGTCGGTCTCCTTCAGCCTTTTTATACGAGGGTCCCTCAACAGGCACGACAGCATGAAAGACCACATTTGCACAAGGTTGGATGCCGAGCTACTCATTTCCCGTTCCTCCTCCTCACACAGAGTAGAATAGAGACTGTTCCCCGTCCTCAGAGACCATGATACACACTGACACAGAGCAGAATAGAGACCGGGGGTCTAGTAGCGTGGACACCCAGCACAGGTCGTTCTCCTTCAGCCCTGTTATACCAGGGTCCCTCAACCCAGAGCAGAATAGAGACTGTTCCCCATCCTCAAAGCCCCTGATACACACTGACAAAGAGCAGAATAGAGACTGTTCCCCCTACATAGGGTCACTTGGCAGGTATGGATTGACACCTGTCCTTAAAGCCCCTGATACACACTGACACAGAGCAGAATAGAGACAGTTCCCCGTCCTCAGAGACCATTATACACACTGACACAGAGCTGAATAGAGACTGTTCCCCGTCCTCAAAGCCCCTGATACACACTGACACAGAGCAGAATAGAGACTGTTCCCCATCCTCAAACCTCTGATACACACTGACACAGAGCAGAATAGAGACTGTTCCCCGTCCTCAGAGACCATTATACACACTGACACAGAGCTGAATAGAGACTGTTCCCCGTCCTCAAAGCCCCTGATACACACTGACACAGAGCAGAATAGAGACTGTTCCCCATCCTCAAACCTCTGATACACACTGACACAGAGCAGAATAGAGACTGTTCCCCGTCCTCAGAGACCATGATACACACTGACACAGAGCAGAATAGAGACTGTTCCCCATCCTCAAAGCCCCTGATACACACTGACACAGTGCAGAATAGAGACTGTTCCCCATCCTCAGAGACCATGATACACACTGACACAGAGCAGAATAGAGACCGGGGGTCTAGTAGCGTGGACACCCAGCACAGGTCATTCTCCTTCAGCCTTTTTATACGAGGGTCCCTCAACAGGCACGACAGCATGAAAGACCACATTTGCACAAGGTTGGATGCCGAGCTACTCATTTCCCATTCCTCCTCCTCACACAGAGTAGAATAGAGACTGTTCCCCGTCCTCAGAGACCATGATACACACTGACACAGAGCAGAATAGAGACCGGGGGTCTAGTAGCGTGGACACCCAGCACAGGTCGTTCTCCTTCAGCCCTGTTATACGAGGGTCCCTCAACCCAGAGCAGAATAGAGACTGTTCCCCATCCTCAAAGCCCCTGATACACACTGACAAAGAGCAGAATAGAGACTGTTCCCCCTACATAGGGTCACTTGGCAGGTATGGATTGACACCTGTCCTTAAAGCCCCTGATACACACTGACACAGAGCAGAATAGAGACTGTTCCCCGTCCTCAGAGACCATTATACACACTGACACAGAGCCGAATAGAGACTGTTCCCCGTCCTCAAAGCCCCTGATACACACTGACACAGAGCAGAATAGAGACTGTTCCCCGTCCTCAAACTTCTGATACACACTGACACAGAGCAGAATAGAGACTGTTCCCCGTCCTCAGAGACCATGATACACACTGACATAGAGCAGAATAGAGACTGTTCCCCATCCTCAAAGCCCCTGATACACACTGACACAGAGCAGAATAGAGACTGTTCCCCGTCCTCAGAGACCATGATACACACTGACACAGAGCAGAATAGAGACCGGGGGTCTAGTAGCGTGGACACCCAGCACAGGTCGTTCTCCTTCAGCCTTTTTATACGAGGGTCCCTCAACAGGCATGACAGCATGAAAGACCACATTTGCACAAGGTTGGATGCCGAGCTACTCATTTCCCATTCCTCCTCCTCACACAGAGTAGAATAGAGACTGTTCCCCGTCCTCAGAGACCATGATACACACTGACACAGAGCAGAATAGAGACTGTTCCCCGTCCTCAAAGCCCCTGATACACACTGACAAAGAGCAGAATAGAGACTGTTCCCCCTACATAGGGTCACTTGGCAGCTATGGATTGACACCTGTCCTCAAAGCCCCTGATACACACTGACACAGAGCAGAATAGAGACTGTTCCCCGTCCTCAGATCCCATGATACACACTGACACAGAGTAGAATAGAGACTGTTCCCCCTACATAGGGTCACTTGGCAGATATGGATTCACACCTGTCCTCAAAGACCATTATACACACTGACACACAGCAGAATAGGGATGTGAAATAGCACCTGGGGAGCTGGGGGGGTGCCGTTGATGTGGAGCAAGACGCAGCAGTAGAAGAGGACTCACCCGAGGAGGTTATGGAAGAGGATGGAGTAGGAGGAGTAGAGGAGATGGCAGCAGGCCTGCCTGTAAGTCGTGGCGGTGTCACCAACTCCTCTGCAGAGCCACGCATTCCATGCTTGGCAGCCGTCAGCAGGTTTACCCAATGCACAGTGTAGGTGATATACCTGCCCTGAACATGCTTTGCACACCAGGTATCAGTGGTCAGATGGACCCTTGCCCCAACACTGTGTGCCAGACATGCCATTACTTCCTTTTGCACAATCGAGTAGAGGTTGGGGATTGTCTTTTTTTAAAAGAAATTTCGGCCGGGTACCTTCCACTGCGGTGTCCCAATAGCTACAAATTTTTTGAACGCCTCAGACTCCACCAGCTTGTATGGTAAAAGCTGGCGGGCTAGGGGGGCGTGTCCTAACTACTGAAGCGAGAAGTCACCATGCTTACGCCAGGCATACCGTACGCAACATGCAGGAGGCAGAGGGAATCCTGGGGCAACTGGGTCTCCCCCCGGACTCGCTACTCACATCGAAGCCTCCAACAAACTCCACGCTCCCTCCATATTGGGGCAACGCCGAGGCTCCAGCATTTGTCCCTGGAAACCTAGCCGGGACATCATGCACAACTTGAATAGAAAACGGGACTAACAGGTCAACCCTGCTTACGGAGACTCTCAGGTCATTGATCGTGTCAAGAGGAGGGGAACAACTTCAAAAATAGATTCCTGTCAAATTCTTAAAATAAACGTGCAAACATGAATCCTGAGAGTACAGAAAGTACAGTGCTTAATCGTATTGGTGTACTAATTTCCAGTATATCTAAAAATGTTTTACATATTTTCTGAATTTAATTGAGGTAGTAATATAAAAGTAGTGATGTCGCGAACACGAAATTTTCGGTTCGCGAACGGCGAACGGGAACTTCCGCAAACGTTCGCGAACTGGCGAACCAGGCGAACCACCATTGACTTCAATGGGCAGGCGAATTTTAAAACCCACAGGGACTGTTTCTGGCCACAAAAGTGATGGAAAAGTTGTTTCAAGGGGACTAACACCTGGATTGTGGCATGCCGGAGGGGGATCCATGGCAAAACTCCCATGGAAAATTACACAATTGATGCAGAGTCTGGTTTTAATACATAAAGGGCAGAAATCACCTAACATTCCTAAATCACAATGGATATGGATTGACACCTGACATATGACACATTGACACCCTGACATATGACATATTGACACCTTGACATATGGATTGACACCTTGACATATGGATTGACACCTGTCCTCAGAGACCCTGATACACTGACACAGAGCAGAATAGAGACTGTTCCCCCTACATAGGGTCACTTGGCAGATATGGATTGACACCTATCCTAAGGATCCCTGATACACACTGACACAGAGCAGAATAGGGACTGTTCCCCCTACATAGGGTCACTTGGCAGATATGGCGTGGTCGTGGGAGGAGGAGGATCACTTTCACCTCTTCCCCTGTTAGATTCCCGTTGTGCTGTGACATCACCCTTATGCGCTGTGTAAAGCATACTTTTTAATTTATTTTGCAAATGCTGCATCCTTTCCGACTTGTAATTCGGTAACATTTCTGCCACTGTCTGCTTATACCGGGGGTCTAGTAGCGTGGACACCCAGCACAGGTCGTTCTCCTTCAGCCTTTTTATACGAGGGTCCCTCAACAGGCACGACAGCATGAAAGACCCCATTTGCAGAAGGTTGGATGCCGAGCTACTCATTTCCCGTTCCTCCTCCTCACACAGAGCAGAATAGGGACTGTTCCCCCTACATAGGGTCACTTGGCAGATATGGATTGACACCTGTCCTAAGGATCCCAGATACACACTGACACAGAGCAGAATAGAGACTGTTCCCCCTACATAGGGTCACTTGGCAGATATGGATTGACACCTGTCCTCAGAGACCATGATACACACTGACACAGAGCAGAATAGAGACTGTTCCCCCTACATAGGGTCACTTGGCAGATATGGATTGACACCTGTCCTCATAGCCCCTGATACACACTGACACAGAGCAGAATAGAGACTGTTCCCCCTACATAGGGTAACTTGGCAGATATGGATTGACACCTGTCCTCAAAGCCCCTTATACACACTGACAAAGAGCAGAATAGAGACTGTTCCCCATACATAGGGTCACTTGGCAGATATGGATTGACACCTGTCCTCAGAGACCATGATACACACTGACACAGAGCAGAATAGAGACTGTTCCCCCTACATAGGGTCACTTGGCAGATATGGATTGACACCTATCCAAAGGATCCCTGATACACACTGACACAGAGCAGAATAGGGACTGTTCCCCCTACATAGGGTCACTTGGCAGATATGGCGTGGTCGTGGGAGGAGGAGGATCACTTTCACCTCTTCCCCTGTTAGATTCCCATTGTGCTGTGACATCACCCTTATACGCTGTGTAAAGCATACTTTTTTTTATTTATTTTGGAAATGCTGCATCCTTTCTGACTTGTAATTCGGTAACATTTCCGCCACTGTCTGCTTATACCGGGGGTCTAGTAGCGTGGACACCCAGCACAGGTCGTTCTCCTTCAGCCTTTTTATACAAGGGTCCCTCAACAGGCACGACAGCATGAAAGACCCCATTTTCACAAGGTTGGATGCCGAGCTACTCATTTCCCGTTCCTCCTCCTCACACAGAGCAGAATAGGGACTGTTACCCCTACATAGGGTCACTTGACAGATATGGATTGACACCTGTCCTCATAGCCCCTGATACACACTGACACAGAGCAGCATAGAGACTGTTCCCCCTACATAGGGTCACTTGGCAGGTATGGATTGACACCTGTCCTCAGAGACCATGATACACACTGACACAGAGCAGAATAGAGACTGTTCCCCCTACATAGGGTCACTTGGCAGATATTGATTGACACCTGTCCTCAAAGCCCCTGATACACACTGACACAGAGCAGAATAGAGACTGTTCCCCCTACATAGGGTCACTTGGCAGATATGGATTGACACCTGTTCTCAAAGCCCCTGATACACACTGACACAGAGCAGAATAGAGACTGTTCCCCCTAAATAGGGTCTCTTGGCAGATATGGATTGACACCTGTCCTCAAAGCCCCTGATACACACTGACACAGAGCAGAATATAGACTGTTCCCCCTACATAGGGTCACTTGGCAGATATCGATTGACACCTGTCCTCAAAGCCCCTGATACACACTGACACAGAGCAGAATAGAGACTGTTCCCCCTACATAGGGTAAATTGGCAGATATGGATTGACACCTGTCCTCAAAGCCCCTGATACACACTGACACAGAGCAGAATATAGACTGTTCCCCCTACATAGGGTCACTTGGCAGATATCGATTGACACCTGTCCTCAAAGCCCCTGATACACACTGACACAGAGCAGAATAGAGACTGTTCCCCCTACATAGGGTAAATTGGCAGATATGGATTGACACCTGTCCTCAAAGCCCCTGATACACACTGACACAGAGCAGAATAGGGACTGTTCCCCCTACATAGGGTCACTTGGCAGATATGGCGTGGTCGTGGGAGGAGGAGGATCACTTTCACCTATTCCCCTGTTAGATTCCCATTGTGCTGTGACATCACCCTTATACACTGTGTAAAGCATACTCTTTTATTTATTTTGAAAATGCTGCATCCTTTCTGACTTGTAATTCGGTAACATTTCCGCCACTGTCTGCTTATACCGGGGGTCTAGTAGCGTGGACACCCAGCACAGGTCGTTCTCCTTCAGCCTTTTTATACAAGGGTCCCTCAACAGGCACGACAGCATGAAAGACCCCATTTTCGCAAGGTTGGATGCCAAGCTACTCATTTCCCGTTCCTCCTCCTCACACAGAGCAGAATAGGGACTGTTACCCCTACATAGGGTCACTTGGCAGATATGGATTGACACCTGTCCTTAGGATCCCTGATACACACTGACACAGAGCAGAATAGAGACAGTTCCCCCTACATAGGGTCACTTGACAGATATGACACCTGTCCTCAGAGACCACGATACACACTGACACAGAGCAGAATAGAGACTGTTACCCCTACATAGGGTCACTTGGCAGATATGGATTGACACCTGTCCTCAGAGACCCTGATACACACTGACAAAGAGCAGAATAGAGACTGTTCCCCCTACATAGGGTCACTCGGCAGGTATGGATTGACACCTGTCCTCAGAGACCATGATACACACTGACACAGAGCAGAATAGAGACTGTTACCCCTACATAGGGTCATTTGGCAGATATGGATTGACACCTGTCCTAAGGATCCCTGATACAAACTGACACAGAGCAGAATAGAGACTGTTCCCCCTACATAGGGTCACCTGGCAGATATGGATTGACACCTGTCCTCATAGCCCCTGATACACACTGACACAGAGCAGAATAGAGACTGTTCCCCCTACATAGGGTCACTTGGCATGTATGGATTGACACCTGTCCTCAGAGACCAGGATACACACTGACACAGAGCAGAATAGATACTGTTACCCCTACATAGGGTCACTTGGCAGATATGGATTGACACCTGTCCTCAGAGACCATGATACACACTGACAATGAGCAGAATAGAGACTGTTCCCCCTACATAGGGTCACTTGGCAGATATGGATTGACACCTGTCCTCAGAGACCATGATACACACTGACACAGAGCAGCATAGAGACTGTTCCCCCTACATAGGGTCACTTGGCAGATATGGCGTGGTCGTGGGCGGAGGAGGATCACTTTCACCTCTTCCCCTGTTAGATTCCCGTTGTGCTGTGACATCACCCTTATACGCTGTGTAAAGCATACTTTTTAATTTATTTTGCAAATGCTGCATCCTTTCTGACTTGTAATTCGGTAACATTTCTGCCACTGTCTGCTTATACCGGGGGTCTAGTAGCGTGGACACCCAGCACAGGTCGTTCTCCTTCAGCCTTTTTATACGAGGGTCCCTCAACAGGCACGACAGCATGAAAGACCCCATTTGCAGAAGGTTGGATGCCGAGATACTCATTTCCCGTTCCTCCTCCTCACACAGAGCAGAATAGGGACTGTTCCCCCTACATAGGGTCACTTGGCAGATATGGATTGACACCTGTCCTAAGGATCCCAGATACACACTGACACAGAGCAGAATAGAGACTGTTCCCCCTACATAGGGTCACTTGGCAGATATGGATTGACACCTGTCCTCAGAGACCATGATACACACTGACACAGAGCAGAATAGAGACTGTTCCCCCTACATAGGGTCACTTGGCAGATATGGATTGACACCTGTCCTCATAGCCCCTGATACACACTGACACAGAGCAGCATAGAGACTGTTCCCCCTACATAGGGTCACTTGGCAGGTATGGATTGACACCTGTCCTCAGAGACCATGATACACACTGACACAGAGCAGAATAGAGACTGTTCCCCCTACATAGGGTCACTTGGCAGATATTGATTGACACCTGTCCTCAAAGCCCCTGATACACACTGACACAGAGCAGAATAGAGACTGTTCCCCCTACATAGGGTCACTTGGCAGATATGGATTGACACCTGTTCTCAAAGCCCCTGATACACACTGACACAGAGCAGAATAGAGACTGTTCCCCCTAAATAGGGTCTCTTGGCAGATATGGATTGACACCTGTCCTCAAAGCCCCTGATACACACTGACACAGAGCAGAATATAGACTGTTCCCCCTACATAGGGTCACTTGGCAGATATCGATTGACACCTGTCCTCAAAGCCCCTGATACACACTGACACAGAGCAGAATAGAGACTGTTCCCCCTACATAGGGTAACTTGGCAGATATGGATTGACACCTGTCCTCAAAGCCCCTGATACACACTGACAAAGAGCAGAATAGAGACTGTTCCCCATACATAGGGTCACTTTGCAGATATGGATTGACACCTATCCAAAGGATCCCTGATACACACTGACACAGAGCAGAATAGGGACTGTTCCCCCTACATAGGGTCACTTGGCAGATATGGATTGACACCTATCCAAAGGATCCCTGATACACACTGACACAGAGCAGAATAGGGACTGTTCCCCCTACATAGGGTCACTTGGCAGATATGGCGTGGTCGTGGGAGGAGGAGGATCACTTTCACCTCTTCCCCTGTTAGATTCCCATTGTGCTGTGACATCACCCTTATACACTGTGTAAAGCATACTTTTTTATTTATTTTGAAAATGCTGCATCCTTTCTGACTTGTAATTCGGTAACATTTCGCCACTGTCTGCTTATACCGGGGGTCTAGTAGCGTGGACACCCAGCACAGGTCGTTCTCCTTCAGCCTTTTTTATACAAGGGTCCCTCAACAGGCACGACAGCATGAAAGACCCCATTTTCACAAGGTTGGATGCCGAGCTACTCATTTCCCGTTCCTCCTCCTCACATAGAGCAGAATAGGGACTGTTACCCCTACATAGGGTCACTTGGCAGATATGGATTGACACCTGTCCTTAGGATCCCTGATACACACTGACACAGAGCAGAATAGAGACTGTTCCCCCTACATAGGGTCACTTGACAGATATGGACTGACACCTGTCCTCAGAGACCACGATACACACTGACACAGAGCAGAATAGAGACTGTTACCCCTACATAGGGTCACTTTGCAGATATGGATTGACACCTGTCCTCAGAGACCCTGATACACACTGACAAAGAGCAGAATAGAGACTGTTCCTCCTACATAGGGTCACTCGGCAGGTATGGATTGACACCTGTCCTCAGAGACCATGATACACACTGACACAGAGCAGAATAGAGACTGTTACCCCTACATAGGGTCACTTGGCAGATATGGATTGACACCTGTCCTAAGGATCCCTGATACACACTGACACAGATCAGAATAGAGACTGTTCCCCCTACATAGGGTCACTTGGCAGATATGGATTGACACCTGTCCTCAGAGACCATGATACACACTGACACAGAGCAGAATAAAGACTGTTCCCCCTACATAGGGTCACTTGGCAGATATGGATTGACACCTGTCCTCATAGCCCCTGATACACACTGACACAGAGCAGAATATAGACTGTTCCCCCTACATAGGGTCACTTGGCAAGTATGGATTGACACCTGTCCTCAGAGACCATGATACACACTGACACAGAGCAGAATAGAGACTGTTCCCCCTACATAGGGTCACTGTCCTCAGAGACCATGATACACACTGACACAGAGCAGCATAGAGACTGTTCCTCCTACATAGGGTCACTTGGCAGGTATGGATTGACACCTGTCCTCAGAGACCATGATACACACTGACACAGAGCAGAATAGAGACTGTTCCCCCTACATAGGGTCACTTGGCAGATATCGATTGACACCTGTCCTCAAAGCCCCTGATGCACACTGACACAGAGCAGAATAGAGACTGTTCCCCCTACATAGGGTCACTTGGCAGATATGGATTGACACCTGTTCTCAAAGCCCCTGATACACACTGACACAGAGCAGAATACAGACTGTTCCCCCTACATAGGGTCACTTGGCAGATATCGATTGACACCTGTCCTCAAAGCCCCTGATACACACTGACACAGAGCAGAATAGAGACTGTTCCCCCTACATAGGGTCACTTGGCAGATATGGATTGACACCTGTCCTCAAAGCCCCTGATACACACTGACAAAGAGCAGAATAGAGACTGTTCCCCATACATAGGGTCACTTGGCAGATATTGATTGACACCTGTCCTCAGAGACCATGATACACACTGACACAGAGCAGAATAGAGACTGTTCCCCCTACATAGGGTCACTTGGCAGATATGGATTGACACCTATCCAAAGGATCCCTGATACACACTGACACAGAGCAGAATAGGGACTGTTCCCCCTACATAGGGTCACTTGGCAAATATGGCGTGGTCGTGGGAGGATGAGCATCACTTTCACCTCTTCCCCTGTTAGATTCCCATTGTGCTGTGACATCACCCTTATACGCTGTGTAAAGCATACTTTTTTATTTATTTTGAAAATCCTGCATCCTTTCTGACTTGTAATTCGGTAACATTTCCGCCACTGTCTGCTTATACCGGGGGTCTAGTAGCGTGGACACCCAGCACAGGTCGTTCTCCTTCAGCCTTTTTATACAAGGGTCCCTCAACAGGCACGACAGCATGAAAGACCCCATTTTCACAAGGTTGGATGCCGAGCTACTCATTTCCCGTTCCTCCTCCTCACACAGCAGAATAGGGACTGTTACCCCTACATAGGGTCACTTGGCAGATATGGATTGACACCTGTCCTTAGGATCCCTGATACACACTGACACAGAGCAGAATAGAGACTGTTCCCCCTACATAGGGTCACTTGACAGATATGGATTGACACCTGTCCTCAGAGACCACGATACACACTGACACAGAGCAGAATAGAGACTGTTACCCCTACATAGGGTCACTTGGCAGATATGGATTGACACCTGTCCTCAGAGACCCTGATACACACTGACAAAGAGCAGAATAGAGACTGTTCCCTCTACATAGGGTCACTCGGCAGGTATGGATTGACACCTGTCCTCAGAGACCATGATACACACTGACACAGAGCAGAATAGAGACTGTTACCCCTGCATAGGGTCACTTGGCAGATATGGATTGACACCTGTCCTAAGGATCCCTGATACACACTGACACAGAGCAGAATAGAGACTGTTCCCCCTACATAGGGTCACTTGGCAGATATGGATTGACACCTGTCCTCATAGCCCCTGATACACACTGACACAGAGCAGAATAGAGACTGTTCCCCCTACATAGGGTCACTTGGCAGGTATGGATTGACACCTGTCCTCAGAGACCATGATACACACTGACACAGAGCAGAATAGAGACTGTTACCCCTACATATGGTCACTTGGCAGATATGGATTGACACCTGTCCTCAGAGACCATGATACACACTGACACAGAGCAGAATAGAGACTGTTCCCCCTACATAGGGTCACTTGGCAGATATGGATTGACACCTGTCCTCAGAGACCATGATACACACTGACACAGAGCAGCATAGAGACTGTTCCCCCTACATAGGGTCACTTGGCAGGTATGGATTGACACCTGTCCTCAGAGACCATGATACACACTGACACAGAGCAGAATAGAGACTGTTCCCCCTACATAGGGTCACTTGGCAGATATCGATTGACACCTGTCCTCAAAGCCCCTGATACACACTGACACAGAGCAGAATAGAGACTGTTCCCCCTACATAGGGTCACTTGGCAGATATGGATTGACACCTGTTCTCAAAGCCCCTGATACACACTGACACAGAGCAGAATAGAGACTGTTCCCCCTAAATAGGGTCTCTTGGCAGATATGGATTGACACCTGTCCTCAAAGCCCCTGATACACACTGACACAGAGCAGAATATAGACTGTTCCCCCTACATAGGGTCACTTGGCAGATATCGATGGACACCTGTCCTCAAAGCCCCTGATACACACTGACACAGAGCAGAATAGAGACTGTTCCCCCTACATAGGGTCACTTGGCAGATATGGATTGACACCTGTCCTCAAAGCCCCTGATACACACTGACAAAGAGCAGAATAGAGACTGTTCCCCATACATAGGGTCACTTGGCAGATATGGTTTCACACCTGTCCTCAGAGACCATGATACACACTGGCACAGAGCAGAATAGAGACTGTTCCCCCTACATAGGGTCACTTGGCAGATATGGATTGACACCTATCCAAAGGATCCCTGATACACACTGACACAGAGCAGAATAGGGACTGTTCCCCCTACATAGGGTCACTTGGCAGATATGGCGTGGTCGTGGGTCGTGGTCTTCCCCTGTTAGATTCCCATTGTGCTGTGACATCACCCTTATACGCTGTGTAAAGCATACTTTTTTATTTATTTTGAAAATGCTGCATCCTTTCTGACTTGTAATTCGGTAACATTTCCGCCACTGTCTGCTTATACCGGGGGTCTAGTAGCGTGGACACCCAGCACAGGTCGTTCTCCTTCAGCCTTTTTATACAAGGCTCCCTCAACAGGCACGACAGTATGAAAGACCCCATTTTCACAAGGTTGGATGCCGAGCTACTCATTTCCCGTTCCTCCTCCTCACACAGAGCAGAATAGGGACTGTTACCCCTACATAGGGTCACTTGGCAGATATGGATTGACACATGTCCTCATAGCCCCTGATACACACTGACACAGAGCAGAATAGAGACTGTTCCCCCTACATAGGGTCACTTGGCAGGTATGGATTGACACCTGTCCTCAGAGACCATGATACACACTGACACAGAGCAGAATAGAGACTGTTCCCCCTACATAGTGTCACTTGGCAGATATGGACCTGTCCTCATAGCCCCTGATACACACTGACACAGAGCAGAATAGAGACTGTTCCCCCTACATAGGGTCACTTGGCAGGTATGGATTGACACCTGTCCTAAGAGACCATGATACCCACTGACACAGAGCAGAATAGAGACTGTTCCCCCTACATAGGGTCACTTGGCAGATATGGATTGACACCTGTCCTCAGAGACCATGATACACACTGACAATGAGCAGAATAGAGACTGTTCCCCCTACATAGGGTCACTTGGCAGATCTGGATTGACACCTGTCCTCATAGACCATGATACACACTGACACAGAGCAGCATAGAGACTGTTCCCCCTACATAGGGTCACTTGGCAGGTATGGATTGACACCTGTCCTCAAAGCCCCTGATACACACTGACACAGAGCAGAATAGAGACTGTTCCCCCTACATAGGGTAACTTGGCAGATATTGATTGACACCTGTCCTCAAAGCCCCTGATACACACTGACACAGAGCAGAATAGAGACTGTTCCCCCTACATAGGGTCACTTGGCAGATATGGATTGACACCTGTCCTCAAAGCCCCTGATACACACTGACAAAGAGCAGAATAGAGACTGTTCCCCATACATAGGGTCACTTGGCAGATATGGTTTCACACCTGTCCTCAGAGACCATGATACACACTGGCACAGAGCAGAATAGAGACTGTTCCCCCTACATAGGGTCACTTGGCAGATATGGATTGACACCTATCCAAAGGATCCCTGATACACACTGACACAGAGCAGAATAGGGACTGTTCCCCCTACATAGGGTCACTTGGCAGATATGGCGTGGTCGTGGGAGGAGGAGGATCACTTTCACCTCTTCCCCTGTTAGATTCCCATTGTGCTGTGACATCACCCTTATACGCTGTGTAAAGCATACTTTTTTATTTATTTTGAAAATGCTGCATCCTTTCTGACTTGTAATTCGGTAACATTTCCGCCACTGTCTGCTTATACCGGGGGTCTTGTAGCGTGGACACCCAGCACAGGTCGTTCTCCTTCAGCCTTTTTATACAAGGGTCCCTCAACAGGCACGACAGTATGAAAGACCCCATTTTCTCAAGGTTGGATGCCGAGCTACTCATTTCCCGTTCCTCCTCCTCACACAGAGCAGAATAGGGACTGTTACCCCTACATAGGGTCACTTGGCAGATATGGATTGACACATGTCCTCATAGCCCCTGATACACACTGACACAGAGCAGAATAGAGACTGTTCCCCCTACATAGGGTCACTTGGCAGGTATGGATTGACACCTGTCCTCAGAGACCATGATACACACTGACACAGAGCAGAATAGAGACTGTTCCCCCTACATAGTGTCACTTGGCAGATATGGATTGACACCTGTCCTCATAGCCCCTGATACACACTGACACAGAGCAGAATAGAGACTGTTCCCCCTACATAGGGTCACTTGGCAGGTATGGATTGACACCTGTCCTAAGAGACCATGATACACACTGACACAGAGCAGAATAGAGACTGTTACCCCTACATAGGGTCACTTGGCAGATATGGATTGACACCTGTCCTCATAGACCATGATACACACTGACACAGAGCAGCATAGAGACTGTTCCCCCTACATAGGGTCACTTGGCAGGTATGGATTGACACCTGTCCTCATAGACCATGATACACACTGACACAGAGCAGCATAGAGACTGTTCCCCCTACATAGGGTCACTTGGCAGGTATGGATTGACACCTGTCCTCAGAGACCATGATACACACTGACACAGAGCAGAATAGAGACTGTTCCCCCTACATAGGGTCACTTGGCAGATATTGATTGACACCTGTCCTCAAAGCCCCTGATACACACTGACACAGAGCAGAATAGAGACTGTTCCCCCTACATAGGGTCACTTGGCAGATATGGATTGACACCTGTTCTCAAAGCCCCTGATACACACTGACACAGAGCAGAATAGAGACTGTTCCCCCTAAATAGGGTCTCTTGGCAGATATGGATTGACACCTGTCCTCAACGCCCCTGATACACACTGACACAGAGCAGAATATAGACTGTTCCCCCTACATAGGGTCACTTGGCAGATATCGATTGACACCTGGCCTCAAAGCCCCTGATACACACTGACACAGAGCAGAATAGAGACTGTTCCCCCTACATAGGGTAACTTGGCAGATATGGATTGACACCTGTCCTCAAAGCCCCTGATACACACTGACAAAGAGCAGAATAGAGACTGTTCCCCATACATAGGGTCACTTGGCAGATATGGATTGAAACCTGTCCTCAGAGACCATGATACACACTGACACAGAGCAGAATAGAGACTGTTCCCCCTACATAGGGTCACTTGGCAGATATGGATTGACACCTATCCAAAGGATCCCTGATACACACTGACACAGAGCAGAATAGGGACTGTTCCCCCTACATAGGGTCACTTGGCAGATATGGCGTGGTCGTGGGAGGAGGAGGATCACTTTCACCTCTTCCCCTGTTAGATTCCCATTGTGCTGTGACATCACCCTTATACACTGTGTAAAGCATACTTTTTTATTTATTTTGAAAATGCTGCATCCTTTCTGACTTGTAATTCGGTAACATTTCGCCACTGTCTGCTTATACCGGGGGTCTAGTAGCGTGGACACCCAGCACAGGTCGTTCTCCTTCAGCCTTTTTTATACAAGGGTCCCTCAACAGGCACGACAGCATGAAAGACCCCATTTTCACAAGGTTGGATGCCGAGCTACTCATTTCCCGTTCCTCCTCCTCACATAGAGCAGAATAGGGACTGTTACCCCTACATAGGGTCACTTGGCAGATATGGATTGACACCTGTCCTTAGGATCCCTGATACACACTGACACAGAGCAGAATAGAGACTGTTCCCCCTACATAGGGTCACTTGACAGATATGGACTGACACCTGTCCTCAGAGACCACGATACACACTGACACAGAGCAGAATAGAGACTGTTACCTCTACATAGGGTCACTTGGCAGATATGGATTGACACCTGTCCTCAGAGACCCTGATACACACTGACAAAGAGCAGAATAGAGACTGTTCCCCCTACATAGGGTCACTCGGCAGGTATGGATTGACACCTGTCCTCAGAGACCATGATACACACTGACACAGAGCAGAATAGAGACTGTTACCCCTACATAGGGTCACTTGGCAGATATGGATTGACACTTGTCCTAAGGATCCCTGATACACACTGACACAGATCAGAATAGAGACTGTTCCCCCTACATAGGGTCACTTGGCAGATATGGATTGACACCTGTCCTCAGAGACCATGATACACACTGACACAGAGCAGAATAAAGACTGTTCCCCCTACATAGGGTCACTTGGCAGATATGGATTGACACCTGTCCTCATAGCCCCTGATACACACTGACACAGAGCAGAATATAGACTGTTCCCCCTTCATAGGGTCACTTGGCAAGTATGGATTGACACCTGTCCTCAGAGACCATGATACACACTGACACAGAGCAGAATAGAGACTGTTCCCCCTACATAGGGTCACTTGGCAGATATGGATTGACACCTGTCCTCAGAGACCATGATACACACTGACACAGAGCAGAATAGAGACTGTTCCCCCTACATAGGGTCACTGTCCTCAGAGACCATGATACACACTGACACAGAGCAGCATAGAGACTGTTCCTCCTACATAGGGTCACTTGGCAGGTATGGATTGACACCTGTCCTCAGAGACCATGATACACACTGACACAGAGCAGAATAGAGACTGTTCCCCCTACATAGGGTCACTTGGCAGATATCGATTGACACCTGTCCTCAAAGCCCCTGATGCACACTGACACAGAGCAGAATAGAGACTGTTCCCCCTACATAGGGTCACTTGGCAGATATGGATTGACACCTGTTCTCAAAGCCCCTGATACACACTGACACAGAGCAGAATACAGACTGTTCCCCCTACATAGGGTCACTTGGCAGATATCGATTGACACCTGTCCTCAAAGCCCCTGATACACACTGACACAGAGCAGAATAGAGACTGTTCCCCCTACATAGGGTCACTTGGCAGATATGGATTGACACCTGTCCTCAAAGCCCCTGATACACACTGACAAAGAGCAGAATAGAGACTGTTCCCCATACATAGGGTCACTTGGCAGATATGGATTGACACCTGTCCTCAGAGACCATGATACACACTGACACAGAGCAGAATAGAGACTGTTCCCCCTACATAGGGTCACTTGGCAGATATGGATTGACACCTATCCAAAGGATCCCTGATACACACTGACACAGAACAGAATAGGGACTGTTCCCCCTACATAGGGTCACTTGGCAAATATGGCGTGGTCGTGGGAGGAGGAGCATCACTTTCACCTCTTCCCCTGTTAGATTCCCATTGTGCTGTGACATCACCCTTATACGCTGTGTAAAGCATACTTTTTTATTTATTTTGAAAATCCTGCATCCTTTCTGACTTGTAATTCGGTAACATTTCCGCCACTGTCTGCTTATACCGGGGGTCTAGTAGCGTGGACACCCAGCACAGGTCGTTCTCCTTCAGCCTTTTTATACAAGGGTCCCTCAACAGGCACGACAGCATGAAAGACCCCATTTTCACAAGGTTGGATGCCGAGCTACTCATTTCCCGTTCCTCCTCCTCACACAGCAGAATAGGGACTGTTACCCCTACATAGGGTCACTTGGCAGATATGGATTGACACCTGTCCTTAGGATCCCTGATACACACTGACACAGAGCAGAATAGAGACTGTTCCCCCTACATAGGGTCACTTGACAGATATGGATTGACACCTGTCCTCAGAGACCACGATACACACTGACACAGAGCAGAATAGAGACTGTTACCCCTACATAGGGTCACTTGGCAGATATGGATTGACACCTGTCCTCAGAGACCCTGATACACACTGACAAAGAGCAGAATAGAGACTGTTCCCCCTACATAGGGTCACTCGGCAGGTATGGATTGACACCTGTCCTCAGAGACCATGATACACACTGACACAGAGCAGAATAGAGACTGTTACCCCTACACATACATAGGGTCACTTGGCAGATATGGATTGACACCTGTCCTAAGGATCCCTGTATTGGGGAACATTGTCGCCCAAACTAATTTATTTGCCCATCAATTCCGAGCTACAAATCCGGACTCTTTTTTGGCAAAGATACACACTGCCAGAATTTAAAAGATTCTGGGCATTGACTATGTTGATGGGCATCATAAAGAAGCCCTCCATACGCTCCTACTGGAGCAGTAGCCCCATCTGCTCTACCCCCATTTACTCCCAATGTATGTCGAGGAAGAGGTATGAAAGGATTCTGCATTTCATGCACTTCATAAGGATGTATAAGCTCTGTGATAGCGAGACTGGGTATACTCAGGCCTTCCGGGTGTACGAGGAAAGGTTAGCCACCTTGACCCTCCAGGATGCCCAGAACATATGGGAACCAGTGGCAAGATTGTCTGGGACCTGATATTTCCCCTGATGAACAAAGGGTACCACTTGTATACTGACAATTTTTATACAAGTGTCCCTTTGTTCAAGCTACTGTACTGTTTTGATATAGTAGCTTGCGGCACAATTAAAAAGAACAGCACAGGTTTCCCAGGACAACTTGCACGCACCCGGCTACGAAGGGGGGAGACCTCAACTCTGCACCAAGAGGAGCTGTTGTCAGTTAAGTACAGAGACAAGAAGGACGTCCTGTAAGCCTGTGTACTTATGCACAAAGCGTTGTACGATCAGATTACACACATGTGCCATGCACGGCACATGTGTCAACTTGCCCAACTTCAATGCCGCCAACAAATTTGTTCCGTTGTCACAAACCACTTTGCCCATCTCCAGTTGCTGCAGAGTCAGCCACTTTTCCACCTGTGCGTTCAGGGCGGACAGGAGTGCTTGTCCGGTGTGACTCTCTGCTTTCAAGCAAGTCAAACACAAGACGGCGTGACACTGCCGTATCCGGGATGTGGAATAGTACCTGGGGAGCTGGGGGGTGCCGTTGATGTGGAGCAAGACGCAGCAGCAGAAGAGGACTCAGCTGAGGAGGTTATGGAAAAGGATGGTGTAGGAGGAGTAGAGGAGGTGGCAGCAGGCCTGCCTGCAAGTCGTGGCGGTGTCACCAACTCCTCTGCAGAGCCACGCATTCCATGCTTGGCAGCCATCAGCAGGTTTACCCAATGCGCAGTGTAGGTGATATACCTGCCCTGACCATGCTTTGCAGACCAGGTATCAGATGGACCCTTGCCCCAACACTGTGTGCCAGACATGCCATTACTTCCTTTTGCACAATCGAGTACAGGTTTTTTGATTGCCTTTTGTGAAAATAAATTTCGTCCGGGTACCTTCCACTGCGGTGTCCCAATAGCTACAAATTTTTTGAACGCCTCAGACTCCACCAGCTTGTATGGTAAAAGCTGGCGGGCTAATAGTTCAGACAAGCCAGCTGTCAGACACTGGGCAAGGGGGTGACTTTCTGACATTGGCTTCTTACGCTCAAACATGTCCTTGACAGACACCTGACTGTGGGCATATGAGCGGGAACTGCTCAAGGCGAGAGACGGAGTGGCGGATGGTTGAGAGGGGGCAAGGAGGACAGCAGTGGTTGACGTGGCTGAAGATATGAGTGGCACTTTGAACTGGCAAAGGTTGGCAGAGTACACGTTGTAGGCCTGACACACAGACGCTTGGAGACAACTAACTGCTATTCAATCTATAACAGTGAAAAAAGTTTTTGGTTTTTTAAATGCAAGCTATTGGGATACCAGATATGAGTGGCACTGTGAACTGGCAAAGGTTGGCAGAGTACACGTTGTAGGCCTGACACACAGACGCTTGGAGACAACTAACTGCTATTCAATCTATAACGGTGAAATAAGTTTTTGGGTTTTAAATGCACGCTATTGTGACACCAGATATGAATGCCAAAGTACACTGGCAGAGGTCTGAGAGCACACGCTGAAGGCCTGACACCCGCTTGAAGCACACTGACTGCTATTAGCTTACACTGAAAAACTTTTTTTCTTTGTAAAAGCACGCTATAGAGACACCAGATATGAGTGGCAACTGGCAAAGTACACTGGCAGAGGTCTGCAGAGCACACGCTGAAGGCCTGACACACCAGCTTTAAGGACACTGACTTCTATTAGCTTACACTGAAAAACTTTTTTTCTTTGTAAAAGCACGCTATAGAGACACCAGATATGAGTGGCAACTGGCAAAGTACACTGGCAGAGGTCTGCAGAGCACACTCTGAAGGGCTGACACACCCGCTTTAAGGACACTGACTGCTATTAGCTTACACTGAAAAACTTTTTTTCTTTGTAAAAGCACGCTATAGAGACACCAGATATGAGTGGTAACTGGCAAAGTACACTGGCAGAGGTCTGCAGAGCACACGCTGAAGGCCTGACACACCAGCTTTAAGGACACTGACTTCTATTAGCTTACACTGAAAAACTTTTTTTCCTTGTAAAAGCACGCTATAGAGACACCAGATATGAGTGGTAACTGGCAAAGTACACTGGCAGAGGTCTGCAGAGCACACGCTGAAGGCCTGACACACCAGCTTTAAGGACACTGACTTCTATTAGCTTACACTGAAAAACTTTTTTTCTTTGTAAAAGCACGCTATAGAGACACCAGATATGAGTGGCAACTGGCAAAGTAAACTGGCAGAGGTCTGCAGAGCACACTCTGAAGGGCTGACACACCCGCTTTAAGGACACTGACTGCTATTAGCTTACACTGAAAAAGTTTTTTCTTTGTAAAAGCATGCTATAGAGACACCAGATATGAGTGGCAACTGGCAAAGTACACTGGCAGAGGTCTGCAGAGCACACTCTGAAGGCCTGACACACCCGCTTTAAGGACACTGACTGCTACTAGCTTACACTGAAAAACTTTTTTTCTTTGTAAAAGCACGCTAGAGAGACACCAGATATGAGTGGCAAAGTACACTGGCAGAGGTCTGCAGAGCACACGCTGAAGGCCTGACACCCAGATGCTTGCAGACAACTAACTGCTATTCAATCTATTACAGTGAAATTTTTTTTTTTCTTTTTAAATGTCAAGCTTAAGCTGTTGTGACACCATATATGAGTGGTGACACTGGGCAAATGGGCACAGTATCCACTGTGAGCCTGACACAGAAGCTGGCAGGCAACTAACTGCTCTTCAATCTATTACAGTGAAAAAAAATGTTCTCTTTTAAATGTCAAGCTGAAGCTATTGTGACACCAGATATGAGTGGTGGCACTGGGCAAATGGGCACAGTATCCACTGTGAGCCTGACACAGAAACTGGCAGGCAACTAACTGCTCTTCAATCTATTACAGTGAAAAAAAATGTTTTATTTTTAAATGTCAAGCTTAAGCTATTGTGACACCAGATATGAGTGGTGGCACTGGGAAAATGGGCACAGTATCCACTGAGCCTGACACAGAAGCTGGCAGGCAGGCAACTGCAATTACATTACACAGAAAAAAAAATGCAGACTGATGTTCTAGCCCTAAAAAGGGCTTTTGGGGGTGCTGTCCTTACAGCAGAGATCAGATGAGTCCTTCAGGACTGTAGTGGACACTGAATACCCTAGCTTAGCTATCAATTTCCCTATCTAATGAGCAGCAGCTACACTTTCCCTCCTCTCACTAAGCATGCAGCTTCAGAATGAATCTAAAATGGATGCTGGGAGGGAGGTGGGAGGGTCTGGAAGGGAGGGTCTGCTGCTAATTTGCTGGAATGTGTCTGCTGACCGTGAGGCACAGGGTCAAAGATTGCTCAATGATGACGAATAGGGGCTGGATCGAACTGCGCATGTGTTCGCCCACGGCGGCGAACGCGAACACGCTATGTTCGCCGGGAACTATTCACTGGCGAACAGTTCGGTACATCACTACTGAGTAGCCTTGTAATTAAATTTGACTCCAATGCAACTAAAGAGAAACTGCAAAGTGAGCTACTTGATTTTGCATCAAAGTGGCAAAGATTGAAAATGTCACTTGATGAAGAATATACTGATGCTAACAATGAAGGTCAAGATGAAGACACCATCCATTCTCATCTTATCTCTGAAACTGAGGAACAGCCATACTCCAATGTTGGTGATGAAAGTGCAAAACTTGTAAGAGCTGTATAGCCTGCTGCTACAATGTATTATTGCGTTACAACTTATACAGTTTAACGTATAGTTCACTTTTTAATGCATACAAAATGACACTGACAATTTCCTCTTTGCAAGTAGCATGTGAGAGGTATTTTTCAAAACTTAAATACATCTTGAACAGACTGAGAAATTCCCTCTCTCAAACACATTTGGAGGCCTTTATGCTAATGTCCGTGGAGAAAGAGGCCTTGATTGGACTAAGCAATGAAACCATCATTGATGTTTTGGCTCCGAACAGCAGCTTGCTTCAAGGGATGTTACTTACATAACTTACAAGCATGTCAGTAAATTACAATGTTGGTCAATATTTATTTTTCTAAATTTTGACTGGATTAGTTTTGTTTTTTTTGTTGTTTTTTTAAGTTATAATTACTTTTAAAAGTTGTTACATATTTTATCCTCTAAAACGTTAGAAAACAGTTTACACATTGCAACATCCTAATGCAGGGCTGTCCAGCATGCGCCCTCCCCAGATGTTACTGAACTACAACTCCCATAATTCCCTGGCCATTTGTTTCATTAAAAGAATCATGGTAGTTGTAGTTAGCAACATCTGGGGTGGCACAGGTTGGACAGGTCTGTCCTAAAGGGTAATGAGCCATGTTTTTATCTACTGTTAAACTAATTTACTTGTTTTAAAGCACTTTTTGAGTAATGTTTGTACATTACATTTTGAAAACTGTTGGGTTGAATGCCATGGTACTGGACCAATTTTCCTGTTCTAAAATTGGACTTGAAAGCTAGTCAGCAATATGTTTCAAAGTATTTAAACTTTATTGGATTCCAAAGATTTTCGTACATTTTGTACTGTTACAGAATTAACAGCAAGTTTATTATAACTGTTAAAATATTTAATTACTGTCTAGTATAACATTTGCACTTTTTGTTACCTCTAAAAGTTTATTTGCATTTACTACTGTTTTGTGTGTTTATGAGTAATTTATATATGTTAAGTTAATAAATTTTGGAAACCATTTGAGTTTTCTATACTTGGAAGTAAAGCTCTTTGATTATTCTTTATTTGGACAATTTTGATGGGGCAAACACAAATATCTACTATGATATTTGGAACAATGGGGGTTCTACGTAAAGAGCTATTGTGGGGCAAAGATCTAAATGTAGTATAATCACAATAGCAATAAATGGATAAAAGGCCTTGTGTGCTTTTATCTTATCTATAAATAATTCACTCTTCAAATGTGCTTTAAAATGCATGATTTTACCTTTTATGAACAAGAAAATGACGTTGTGCCGGTATAATTACGCAATACTATGGGGCTGGTATGTATTTTTTCCAGGGCTGGTTTTCATACCCAGTCCGGCCCTGCCTCACAGCTTACACACAAGGTAGGAAACGGGAGGGTGACTTATGTATGTGTAAGTGCGTCTCTATACGTGTATGTGTGTCTCTGTATGTGTGTGTGTGCATGTGTGTCTGTATGTGTGTTTGTCTTTGCATTATGTATGTTTCTGTATGTGTGTGTCTTTGTATGAATGTATGTCAGTGTGTGCCCTGTGTATCCATATGTGTGTCATTCTGTGTATTTGAATGTTTGTCCTTAAGTGTTTGTGTATCTGCATGTGTTCCTGTGTGTATGTATGTATCTTTGTGTTAGTTTGCGTGTCTGCATTTGCATGTGTGTCTGTGTATCCAGGGCCGGCGCTACCATAAGGCTGCCCAGGCGGCTGCCTTATGGCGCACCGGCCCTGCGCTCCCCTCCAACCGTCGACCTAATGTAGCGTGGCCGAGCGCCCGGTTCTGCGGGCGCGCGAGGGAGCACTCTCCCATGTGTGCTTCCTCTTCAGCTCCCTCGCGCGCCGCATACTGATACCGGAGCCGGAAGATGACGTCATCTTCCGGCGCCGGCATCCCTACGCGGTGCGCGAGGGAGCTGAAGAGGAAGCACACATGGGAGAGTGCTCCCTCGCGCGTGCGTGCCCGCCAGCCAGCCAGCCCGCCAGCCAGCTGTCAGGATCGGGACAGGGATCCAACACGCAGAGTACAAACAGGTACAGGGTACGTATACCGGACCTTAGAATGGCCGGACTAACGTAAGTAGTAAGTAAAGAATGGTCTAGAGACAAGCCGAGGTCGAGGGAACGAGAGAGCAGGTAAGCGAGAGACAAGCCGAGTCAAAGGGTAATAGAGGTAAACAAGGTAGAACAGACAAGCCGGGTCAAAACCAAAGAAACTAACAGAATACAAGAGCACTGAGTGACTAGACAAGCTAGAACCACGACAGGGCAATGAACAAATGTAGAAAGCCCTATTTTATACCCTGGTTCCAAACAGGTAATCACACCCCCGACGAATCCTCATTCGTGCTTGGGGCTTGATTGACAGATTGGGTTGGGTTGTCGTCATGATGTCGGCTACTGAACGCCGTGTCATAAAAGGAAGTGGATCCCTCGCGGCCGGCGTGTAAACGACCGAGGGAACCGCGAGGAACGAGTGATTCAACCCTTTTGATTTCAACCCTTTTGCGAGGAAGAACGTCCAAGTGTCTCACCTCCACAGAGGTAGAGACAACAGGTACTCTGACAGTACCCCCCCCCCCCTCAGAAACGCCCACCGGGCAGAAGGAACCGGGACGAGATGGAAAACGGGAGTGAAAAGCCCTGCGGAGGCGAGGCGCATGCACATATCCCTTCCAATCAACCAGATATTGTAACTTCCCCCGGGAGATACGAGAATCGATGATGGAATTGATTTCATACTCCTCTTGTCCCTCAACCTGAACAGAGCGAGGAGAGGATGCAGTGGAGGAAAACTTGTTACATATTAGGGGTTTTAACAAGGAAACATGAAAGGAGTTAGGAATGCATAAGGCAGATGGAAGAGCCAGACGATACGCAACTGGGTTAATTCGAGTCAGGACCTTGTAAGGTCCAATGTAACGAGGAGCGAATTTCATAGAAGGAACCTTCAAGCGAATGTTTTTGGTACTCAACCATACCCTGTCCCCTGGAACAAAGACTGGAGCCGCCCTTCTATGTTTATCAGCGTGTTTCTTGAACAACATGGAATTATGCAGAAGAATTTGTTGAGTCTGATCCCACAACTTCCTCAAATTGGCAACATGAACATCAACCGACGGTACTCCTTGGGAAGGAGAAACCGAGGGAAGAATGGAGGGATGAAAGCCATAATTCATGAAAAAGGGGCTAGAACGAGTAGAATCACAAACGAGATTGTTGTGTGCGAACTCTGCCCAAGGAATCAGACCAACCCAATCGTCCTGGTGTTCGGAAACGAAACAACGCAAATATTGTTCGATCTTTTGATTAGTGCGTTCAGCAGCTCCGTTAGACTGGGGATGATAGGCAGAAGAGAAATTCAATTTGATACCCATTTGAGAGCAGAATGACTTCCAAAAACGGGAAACAAATTGGGAACCTCTATCAGAAACAATTTCGGAAGGTATCCCATGTAAACGAAATATCTCTTTAGCGAATATCTCAGCCAATTCAGGAGAAGATGGAAGTTTAGGTAAGGGCACGAAATGAGCCATCTTAGTAAACCTGTCAACCACCGTGAGAATCACAGTCTGTTTTTTAGAAACAGGTAAATCGACAATGAAGTCCATAGCTAAACAGGTCCATGGTTTCTCGGGAATTTCCAAGGGATGCAAAAGCCCACATGGAAGCGTCTGAGGTCGTTTAGTCTTCATACAGACCTCACATGCTTCAACGAAATCCCTAATATCTTTACGTAAGGAGGGCCACCAGAAATCTTTGGCTATTAAGGAGCATGTCTTACGAATGCCAGGATGCCCAGCCACCTTACTATTGTGAAAGCATTGTAGCAGTTCTAGTTGGAGTTCAGCAGGAACAAAATACCGTGACTCAGGACTCTGTCTAGGAGCCAGATGTTGTAGCTTCATAATCTCGGCAAGCAACGGAGAATGAATCCTGAGGCTAGTGTTGGCGATAATATTGCACTTGGGAACTATAGAAGACAAAACCGTCTCAGATATAGTAGAAGGTTCATGTTGGCGAGACAAAGCATCGGCCTTAGAGTTCTTAGAACCAGGTCTATAAGTGAGCACGTAATTGAAATGGGTGAGGAACAAGGACCAACGAGCTTATCTGGCGGATAAGCGCTTGGCCTCCCCAATATAAGACAAGTTCTTGTGATCCGTCAGAATAGTAACAGGATGCAAGGTCCCCTCCAATAAATGTCTCCACTCCTTTAAAGCCATGATAACAGCTAGTAGTTCCCTGTCACCAATATCATATCTGCTTTCAGTCCCAGATAGTTTCTTGGACAAAAAAAACACATGGATGTAATGGTTTATCCACGCCTAACCTTTGAGACAAGATGGCACCTATACCTGTCTCTGAGGCGTCTACCTCGAGTAGGAAAGGTAAAGTTGTATCGGGGTGAACTAAAATTGGTGCAGAAGCAAAAAGTTCCTTAAGTGTCTTGAAGGCAACGAGAGCGTCAGTAGACCAAGTCTTAGTGTCAGCCCCCTGTCTGGTCATATTGGTAATAGGAGCAATAATGGAAGAGTATCCTTTAATGAAGCGCCTATAATAATTGGAGAATCCAATAAACCTCTGAATGGCCTTGAGACCCCTGGGTAATGGCCAATCTAAAATAGACTGGAGTTTATCCGGATCCATTTTAAAGCCTTCCCCAGAAATCACGTAACCAAGAAAGTTTATCTGAGATTGGTCAAAACTACATTTCTCCAATTTGCAGTACAACCCATGTTGTAGGAGTTTGCGCAATACCCTTCTGACTTGTCTGTGGTGGGTCTCAATTTCTCTAGAGTGTATTAGTATATCATCCAAATATACAATAACACAATCCTGTTGAAATTCCCTAAGAACTTCATTGATCAGATCCTGAAATACTGCCGGTGCATTACAGAGCCCAAAAGGCATTACCGTGTACTCATAGTGCCCATATCGAGTATTGAACGCTGTTTTCCACTCGTCTCCCTGCTGAATTCTCACCAAGTTATACGCCCCTCTGAGATCTAACTTGGTGAAAATCTTGGAACCCTTTAAACGATCAAAGAGCTCAGTAATCAAAGGGATTGGGTATGCATTTCTGATAGTTATTTTATTCAAACCTCGGTAATCAATGCAAGGCCTTAACGTGCCATCCTTCTTATTCACAAAAAAAAAAAACGGCCCCGGCAGGCGAGGATGATCTCCTAATGAATCCCTTGTCTAGATTCTCACGGATATACTCCTCTAAGACTAAGTTCTCCTTAGTGGATAAAGGATATACATTGCCCCTCGGAGGCATAGTACCAGGTAGGAGATTAATCTTGCAATCAAAGGACCTGTGTGGAGGTAAAGTATCAGCATTCTTCTTGTCAAAGACTGCCTTTAAATCTATATACCGAGACGGTATTTGTAAGTCTGTAGACTGGGTGGAGTTAACCGGTGTATTACCTACGCAAGTGGTGAGACTTTCTGTAAACACCTGTCCTGGCAACCCTGACCCCATGAAGTTATCTCCCCTAGCTCCCAATCAATAATAGGGTTATGTTTCTTTAACCATGGATACCCCAGAACTATAGGAACAGAAGGGGACGAGATAAGCATAAGGGATATACCCTCCTCGTGTAAGATACCAACAGTCAAAATAACAGGTATAGTCTCATGAGAAATCACAGGTTCAGATAATGGTCTACCATCTATGGCCTCAACGGCCAAGGGGGTGTCTCTTAGCTGAGATGGGATAGAGTGTTTAGAAACAAAAACTTGGTCAATAAAGCTCTCAGCAGCTCCGGAGTCTATCAATGCCATAGTCTTTATTACTCCCTTCTCCCATGCTAAAGAAACAGGTAGCAGAAGCCTGTGATCTTTATAATTGTGTATAGAGGACAAAATAGAAACACCCAAGGCCTGTCCTCTAGAGAAACTTAGGTGCGAGCGTTTCCCGGACGATTAGGACAATTTAGGCGAAGGTGCCCTCTTACTCCACAATACATACACAACCCCTCCTTTCTCCTGTACTGTCTCTCTTCTTCTGAGAGGCGAGTATTGCCTATCTGCATAGGTTCAGAAAAAACTGGGATAGTGGTTTGAGGACTTTGAAATAAAGGAGCTAGTTTAAAGGAAGGTCTACGAATATTATCTCGAGTGTTCTGTCTCTCTCTTAAACGTTCGTCAATACGAGAAATAAAAGAAATTAAATCCTCCAAATTTTCAGGAAGCTCTCTAGTAGCCACCTCGTCTAGAATTACATCAGATAATCCGTTTACAAATACGTCCATATAGGCCTGTTCATTCCACTTAACTTCTGCCGCCAAAGACCTGAACTCTAGTGCATAATCCACAAGGGTTTGGTTATCTTGTCTAAGGCGCAATAGTAATCTAGCTGCATTGACCTTTCTACCTGGAGGGTCAAAAGTTCTTCTAAAAGCAGCGACAAAGGCATTATAATTATAGACTAACGGGTTATCATTCTCCCACAGAGGATTGGCCCATCTAAGAGCCTTATCAATGAGGAGTGTGATAATGAATCCAACCTTTGCCCTATCTGTAGGGTAAGAGCGAGGTTGTAATTCAAAATGAATACCAATTTGGTTTAAGAAACCACGGCACTTCTCCGGAGAACCACCATAACGTACAGGAGGTGTAATACGGGAAGAAGCACCTACAGTGGCTACTTCTAGACCTGAACTTACAGAGGAGATGGACGTGGCTCGCATCTCTTCCGGTGGATTACTAGATCGAGATAATAAAGCTTGCAGCGCTAGAGCCATCTGGTCCATTCTGTGATCCATGGCATAAAATCTAGAATCGGAAGGACCAACCTGAGTGTTTGTACCTGCAGGATCCATTGGCCCTGTCGTAATGTCAGGATCGGGACAGGGATCCAACACGCAGAGTACAAACAGGTACAGGGTACGTATACCGGACCTTAGAATGGCCGGACTAACGTAAGTAGTAAGTAAAGAATGGTCTAGAGACAAGCCGAGGTCGAGGGAACGAGAGAGCAGGTAAGCGAGTAAGCGTCTCTATACGTGTATGTGTGTCTCTGTATGTGTGTGTGTGCATGTGTGTCTGTATGTGTGTTTGTCTTTGCATTATGTATGTTTCTGTATGTGTGTGTCTTTGTATGAATGTATGTCAGTGTGTGCCCTGTGTATCCATATGTGTGTCATTCTGTGTATTTGAATGTTTGTCCTTAAGTGTTTGTGTATCTGCATGTGTTCCTGTGTGTATGTATGTATCTTTGTGTTAGTTTGCGTGTCTGCATTTGCATGTGTGTCTGTGTATCCAGGGCCGGCGCTACCATAAGGCTGCCCAGGCGGCTGCCTTATGGCGCACCGGCCCTGGGGGCGCAAAATCAGGCTGACCGGAAGGAGGGAAGCGCACTGCGCTCCCCTCCAACCGTCGACCTAATGTAGCGTGGCCGAGCGCCCGGTTCTGCGGGCGCGCGAGGGAGCACTCTCCCATGTGTGCTTCCTCTTCAGCTCCCTCGCGCGCCGCATACTGATACCGGAGCCGGAAGATGACGTCATCTTCCGGCGCCGGCATCCCTACGCGGTGCGCGAGGGAGCTGAAGAGGAAGCACACATGGGAGAGTGCTCCCTCGCGCGTGCGTGCCCGCCAGCCAGCCAGCCCGCCAGCCAGCTGTCAGGATCGGGACAGGGATCCAACACGCAGAGTACAAACAGGTACAGGGTACGTATACCGGACCTTAGAATGGCCGGACTAACGTAAGTAGTAAGTAAAGAATGGTCTAGAGACAAGCCGAGGTCGAGGGAACGAGAGAGCAGGTAAGCGAGAGACAAGCCGAGTCAAAGGGTAATAGAGGTAAACAAGGTAGAACAGACAAGCCGGGTCAAAACCAAAGAAACTAACAGAATACAAGAGCACTGAGTGACTAGACAAGCTAGAACCACGACAGGGCAATGAACAAATGTAGAAAGCCCTATTTTATACCCTGGTTCCAAACAGGTAATCACGCCCCCGACGAATCCTCATTCGTGCTTGGGGCTTGATTGACAGATCGGGTTGGGTTGTCGTCATGACGTCGGCTACTGAACGCCGCGTCATAAAAGGAAGTGGATCCCTCGCGGCCGGCGTGTAAACGACCGAGGGAACCGCGAGGAACGAGTGATTCAACCCTTTTGCGAGGAAGAACGTCCAAGTGTCTCACCTCCACAGAGGTAGAGACAACAGGTACCCTGACACCAGCCTGCCTACCTACCCGCCCACCCGCCCGCCCAGGAGCCCAGCAGCCCCACTGGACCCCAGGGAATCCCTTCAGCACTCCAAAAGGTAAGGAGGCTGGGGGATTAAATTTAAAAAAAAAAAACATGTGTTAGTGTGTGTGTGTGTGTCTGCTAGTGTGTGTGTGTGTGTGTGTCTGCTAGTGTCAGTGTGTGTGTCTGCTAGTGAGTGTCAGTGTGTGTGTCTGCTAGTGAGTGTCAGTGTGTGTGTCTGCTAGTGAGTGTCAGTGTGTGTGTGTGTCTGCTAGTGTCAGTGAGTGTCTCTGCTAGTGAGTGTCAGTGAGTGTGTCTGCTAGTGAGTGCCAGGTAGTGTGTCTGCTTGTGAGTGTCAGTGTGTGTGTGTCTGCTAGTGTGTCAGTGAGTGTGTCTGCTAATGTCAGTGTGTGTGTGTCTGCTAGTGTCAGTGTGTGTGTGTCTGCTAGTGAGTGTCAGTGTGTGTGTGTGTCTGCTAGTGTCAGTGAGTGTCTCTGCTAGTGAGTGTCAGTGTGTGTGTCTGCTAGTGTGTCAGTGAGTGTGTCTGCTAGTGAGTGTCAGTGAGTGTGTTACTGTGTGTCTCTTACGGAGTGTGTTGTGTGTGTATTAGTGAGTCTGTTTGATGTCTGTTAGTGAGTGTGTGTTTGTCAGTGAGAGTGTGTGTCTGTCGCTGAGTGTGTCTGTCAGTAAATGTGTGTGTCTGTTAGCTGGTGTGTATGCATCTGTTCGTGAGAGTGTGTGCCTTCAGCACTTACCTTTCTCTAGCGCCGGACTCCCTTGGCGCTGGGGATCCCTCCGCCTCTCAGCTCCGAATGCTCTTGCCGCGCACGCATTCAAACCGTCCATAGGAAGCATTACTCAATGCTTTCCTATGGACGTTCAGTGTTTTAGAATAGCGGAAGCTCCTCTAGCGGCTGTCAGTGAGACATCCACTAGAGGCTGGATTAACCCTCGGTGAAACAAAGCAGTTTCTCTGAAACTGCTATGTTTTCAGCTGCAGGGTTAAAACTAGAGGGACCTGACACCCAGACCACTTCATTGAGCTGATGTGATCTGGGTGTCTGTAGTGGTCCTTTAAGTGTGTGTGCATCTGCATGCACTGGAGTACATACCGCAGTCGCAGGGGTCACAGCCCTGCAACCCCTGCGACCAGGTGCCCGCCGCCATGTGTTGGAGGGGGCGAGGATATGAATGACATCATATCCCTGCTCCCTGTGTACCACACAGCGCAGCTGGCGCCCTGTGATGGGGCTGGGCTGTAGGACAGGACTCCAAGGAGCCAGACAGCATGCATCCAGGGGACAAGATTGAACTGATGTAAGTATGTAATTGTGTATGTCTCTGTATGTATGTATGTATGTATGTCTCTGTATGTATGTATGTATGCATGTAGGTCTCTGTATGCCTGTATGTCTTTGTATGTATGTTTCTGTATGCCTGTATGTCTCTGTATGCCTGTATGTCTCTGTACAAAATGTATGTGTCTGTATGTGTCCGTATGCCTGTATGTCTCTGTATGTACAAATGTATGTGTCTGTATGCCTGTATGTCTTTGTACGTATGTGTCTGTATGCCTGTATGTCTCTGTATACCTGTATATATATATATATGTATGTGTCTGTATGACGGTATGTCTCTGTATGCCTGTATGTATGTATGTATGTGTCTGTATGCCTGGATGTCTCTGTATGTTTCTGTATGTCTATGTATGTATGTATGTATGTATGTATGTATGTGTCTGTATGACGGTATGCCTCTGTATGTATGTCTTTATATGCCTGCATGTCTCTGTATGCATGTATGTCTCTGTCTGTGTCTGTATGTCTCTGTATGATTATTTCTGTGTTTGTATGAACCTTATTTTAAACGAGGGTGGGGGGCACCAAAATGCATCTTCGCCTGTATAACTAAAAATCCTAGCACCGGTCCTGTGTGTATCAGCATGTGTGTCCTTCTCTCACACTGTCATACTTACCCACCAATGCCATACTCACCACCCATCACTCAGCCATATTCACCCTATTACACTCACCTTCTCTCACACGGTCACACTCACCCCCCCCAATCATGTCACACTCTTTCTCCATCACTCTGTCACACTCGCTCCCTTTCACCCTGCCACACTCACCCTATCTCATTAACTACACCAATTCTGTCATACTCAACCACCCAACCATGCCACACTACCCTGTGGGGTGTGAATGAGAAACATGGAGGGGCTAAAGGGCTGAGGGGGGGGGGGGGGGGGGGTCTAGTTACGCCTCTGGTCAATATTAATCTGAAAATGAATGCCCGAGTCTATAAATAATCAGAGAATTCTCTTTGAGCAGCCTCTGAAGCTATCCTTTTGCTCTTGCATACATACTCGACACAACATTCAAAAGGTTTGAGAAAGTGGTTAGCAGGGACTCAAGGAGGAGGAGTTAACAGAAGCAGGAACAAACCTGATTGTTTCCTTATTAAATTTTTTAAAAGTACAGATTTATTATAGAAATTAGTTTATGGGTTTGGAGTGTATTTTTTAAAAATTGATAAAGCACAAATCTGTTTTTCCAGGGACACTTTGCAGCACAGCTATTATTACCTTGAGAATTTACCACACCCACTTCCACAAAGCTCTGCCAACTATGTCCAACCCACATTATTAATCTCTGCCTACTTATAGTGCAAATTGCAGGGTATACTCAATAAAGAGAGAATTACAGGGAATTAAGATTGTAATTTTAAACTTAAGGCCTTAGTACCCGAGTTGAAAACATTCTCCCATTCAGCTGCACTATTTCTCTCTTTATTCTATATTCTCTCTTTATTGAGTAGATCTTTATAACACCAAGGTTCCACCAACAGCACCATCATCCTTGGTATGCGATAGATACATTTGCAGCACTGCATCTATATCAGGCTGGTACATTTTATCACTTTAATGTGAGTTGGGTATCAATGATGACACTGTCAGTACAAATATAGAAAGACCTTGCTGAGGTGCTTCAGTCAGAGAGTTGTGTCTATACATTAGTTCACAGAAATAATTATATTAGGGAGTGAATATTTATATATTTTTAAAAAAAAGCTGAAAATAGGAAAGGAAAGATATAGAAGGAGAATTTACATAATACAATTAATGAGAGAAATGGGAGCAAAAGGAAAACACATGCACATATTCCATTAGCTCCTTTTCATGCCCCCAATTCAACATGTTGAATGTCTCAGATTGAGGCTTCAGTCACCACTAGAGTTGAGTGGACACCTGGATGTTCGGGTCCGGCGGGTTCAGCCAAACTTTAAAAAAAAGTCCAGGTTCGGGCTCAATGGGGACCCGAACTTTTGGCCACAAAAATGCCTCTAAACAACTCCTGGAAAGGGCTAGAGAGCTGCAAAAGTAAGTAAAATGGGGATAAGAGTAGGACAAGTGCCCTGCAAACAAATGTGGATAGGGAAATCACTTAAAATAACATAAAAATAAAAAATACAGCTGAGCCATAAAATAGCACTAGATGGAATCTTTGATTTTAGCTTTGAAAGAACATAAATCAAAATGTAAAGCATGGCTGTCAGGAGGATCACCAGGATTACCCATTTGAGAGATGGTTGGAGTGCAGGGTATTCTCTTTCATTGTTCAAACTGAGTTCAACTCCTGATGCATGGAGAAAAGGCCTTCACAAGCCTCTGCTTTTGCGTACATAGTTTATACTAAGTGACCAATAGGTTGAGGAGGCGGTGACCGTGGCAGTGTAGGTGGAAGCAGCGGTGGAGGAGGAGGTAGCCAACACTGTTATTATATATATATATATATATATATATATATATATATATTTATTTTTTGAATTGGGTAACCCCCAAAATATTGGGACATATAAAAAAAAGATACATTTGCGGCCTGCGGTGCATTTTTTGCAGTCCTGATGCATGGAGAAATGCTCAACTCCTGATGCATGGAGAAAAAGGCCTTCACAAACCTCTGCTAATGTGTACATAGTTTATACCCTGCTAATCCATTCCAGACTGTGACACCTAACTTCTACATCAGGCATACTGGGTCCCGGTTGTCCGACCGCTGCCCACAGTGTCTGGGTCCCGGTCACCGGACTGCGAAACTGCGAATGGCTCGTTAAATCTAATGGTTCTTTTTATCGCTTCAACTGTTATTTGGATAACTGTGGGAATTCCAAAGATAATACATGCCGACGAGCGCTAGTTGACTGCCGCTCTGCTTTTGCACCCTGCTCCTGCTCTTATGCTGTGCTGGTGCCTCTGTGCGACCAGCGCCTCTTCCTCCAAACTGCACACGTCATTCACATGACCTTGATTTCATATGTGGTCTAGGACCTCATCATCCTCCACATCATCTTCCACCCACTCCTCAACCCTGCCCTCCTTGCCGGTATGCACACTGCAGAAAGCCACAGCAGTTGGCACATGTGTTTTTCCAGCATGTAAAGTCTGCAAAGGACATATGGAAATTGTTTTAGAATTGTATCCAGGCAACAGTTTTCCCTATAAACTGACCTCTCAGTTTGACTTGTGAGGGTATTTCCTCAGAATTACAATATTGTTTAAGTACCTCTTAGCTATTGATAACTGGTTTAAATATAGCAGCTTGTTATCTGGTAGTTTCTAGTGTAGAAAATATCAATCTGTTTTCTATCACTTAGATCTGTGTAACACGTGTTGTAGGTGTGAAACAATATTACAAGTGACCGATGTAGTAAATTCGAATCAAAGTTACGCTTTGATTTGACTCTCAGATATGAAGTGAACACCCTAAATATACAATTTAGCACCAAAAAACACATTTATTTTTTAAAACTCCAATGTAAGCAGCAGATTAGCAGCAAAACAATTTGAATGTTTGCAACTGCGCAGTAAGCGCACTATTTGACGCTTCTATTTGATTCAGATATGAAGAGCACGCCCCAAAATGTACTATTTAGCAGATTAGCAGCAAAACAATTAGAATTTTTACAACTGTGCTGTAAGCGCACTATTAGATGCTTCGATTTGACTCTCAGATATGAAGCAGGCCACAAAATGTACTATTTAGCAGATTAGCACCCAGAAAATAAGAATTTTTACCACTGCGATGTAAGCACACTATTAGACGCTTCAATTTGACTCTCAGATATGAAGTGCGCCGCAGGCCGCAAATGAACTATTTAGCAGATTAGCAGCAAAACAATTAGAATTTGTACACCTGCGCTGTAAGCGCACTATTAGACGCTTCGATTTGTCTCTCAGATATGAAGTGAACACCCCAAATATACTATTTAGCACCAAAAAAAATAATTACTTTTTAAAACTCCAATGTAAGCAACAGATTAGCAGCAACACAATGAGAATGTTTACAACTGCGCAGTAAGCGCACTATTTGATGCTTCTGTTTGACTCTCTAATATGAAGAGCAAGCCCAACATGTACTATTTAGCAGATTAGCACCCAGAAAATTAGAATTTTTACAACTGCACTGTAAGCACACTATTAGACGCTTCTATTTGACTCTCAGATATGAAGTGCACCCCACTAAAATACTATTTCGCAGTTTAGCACCCAAAAATGTTTAAGTTTTAAAACTGCAATGTGACAGCAGTATTTGACGCTTCTATTTGACTCTCAGATATGAAGAGCACGCCCAAAATGTACTATTTAGCAGCTTAGCAGAAAAACAATTAGAATGTTTACAATTGCTCTGTAAGCGGACTATTAGACGCTTCTATTTGACTCTCAGATATGAAGAGCAGGCCCCAAAATGTTCTATTTAGCAAATTAGCAGCAAAACAATTAGAATGTTTACCACTGCGAAGTAAGCACACTATTAGATGCTTCAATTTGACGCTCAGATATGAAGTGCAACCCACTAAAATACTATTTAGCAGTTAAGCACCCAAAGAATTTACTTTTTAAAACTCCGATGTAACCGCGGTATTTTAAGCTTCTATTTGACTCTCAGATATGAAGTGCACCCCACTACTGTACTAGTTTGCAGAATTCTTTCCTAAGCTGTCCCTCACAGCGGCAGCATCCTCTACCTAAACTAATAAGAGCTCATGTGCGTGCAGCGCTATGCGACTCCAGCTTATATATAAAGGCTTGGTCACATGCTGCACTGGCCAATCACAGCCATGCCATTAGTAGGCATGGCTGTGATGGCTTCTAAGGGCACACAAATCAAACGCTTGTTGATTGGCTGCCCTGCAGCCTTTGAAAACGCGCCATTAAATCGCCGAACACCGAACTCCAACCCCAACATACAGTGATATGTCCGTGTTCCGGTCCGGGGTCAAAAAAACGTAATGTTCGGTAAGATCCAGAACATTACAGTTCGTGTTCGATCAACTCTAAATGTGGATATTATACTAATCTGTATAAATGTTATGCAAACCAACAAGTAAGTATACAAAAACTAGGTTCTTATGTCGCTAATCTTTATATCTCTTCAGTCGGTGAGGGGAAATTTGGTAACAACCCGGGTTTAGCAGCAGAGGGCAAAAGCATACCTCCCAAATGTCCATATATTCAGAACCTATTAGTTAACCTATTGTGCATGTATCATCATGCAGACATCACACACACACACTTTCTGGAGTTACATAGCGCATTATATTCTTGGTATATTTCTGGTTTTGAACTTGTCTTGACTATTCTTCAAAACTGCAGGGCTCGGGTGAATGCTCAAAGCTCCTGAGGAAGTCAACATTGACAAAACGCGTTGAGCATCCACCCGAGCCTTGCAATTTTGGTATAGCAGTCTTCTGTTTCTACTTGTGTATTATTTTTAATTTTAAAGCATGTTTTGTGCATTGTGTTGCCTTTAGACTGTGGAGGATTGTAATGGTTCTTTGCACCTCTGCACTTTAGCTCTTGTAGCCATACCATCATCACTTGTATGATTGGAGCTGCTATCCTTAGGGGCTCTGGACCAATTGTTGGTATTTTAATATTTTTTTATATTGTGTGAATTTGCACTATTGTGTGCTATGGTTTGTTAATAAAGTGGATTTTTTATTTCCACTGGTTGTTTCTTCCTTTTTTTTTCTATCCTTGGTAATCTCAGATTTTATTTTTATTTTTATTTATTACAAGTGATTTTGGCACCCTGTTTTCTGATTTTGATGTCAGATTTTGTGCTTTCTATGTATAGAGGTTGGGAGTAGCCTCTGGACAGTGGCTTGCCTGCACTGGATTTGTGACCTATTACTATCTTTTCACCCACCTATTTATTACTTTTTGGCGTTTCAGTAACATCAGTCCGGCCATTTTAAGGTCCGGTACGTTACTACTTTACTTACACTCTGTGTTAGGATTCTCCCTATTCCTGACATTACAACAGGGCCATATGGATACGACAGGTGTAAGTAACCAAGCAGATCCTTGCAATAACCGTTTTGAGCAAATGGACCATTGCATTGATAAAATGGCTATTGCATTGCAGACCTTGATTAACAGACCTACTACCAGTACTGAGAAGATGCGTAATGTTCCCGCAACTCCTCTTAAGACTGGCCTGGAAGTAGCTACGGTAGGAGCTTCCTCTCATGTTAAACCATCACTACGTTACGGTGGAGCACCAGAGGCATGTAGAGGGTTCTTGAACCAAATCAGCATACATTTTGAGCTCCAACCTTGATCATATCCTACCGATAGAGCAAAGGTAGGGTTCATGATAACCTTTCTAGCAGACAGAGCTTTGACCTGGGCTAATCATCTATGGGAAAACAATAATCCTATAATCTACAACTATACAGCATTTGTGGAGGCTTTCAGGCGAACCTTTGATTCACCTGGTAGAAGGGCAAATGCCACCTGAACTCTTCTTCGTCTTAGGCAAGGGAATAGGTCTTTAGTGGATTATGCACTAGAATTCAGATCATTAGCCTCTGAAGTATCATGGAATAATCAAGCTTATGTCAATGTGTTTTTGAATGGGGTATCAGAAGCCAAGCTAGATGAAATTGCCACTAGAGATCTTCCAGAGAATTTAGAGGAGGTAATAACTTTTATGTCTCGCATAGACAAAAGGATGAGGTACAGGGGGAACACCAGAGACAGAACTAGAAGAACCCCTAGTTATACCACACCCTTACCTAATACCTCTGATTCTATGGCACTTGCCTTGCCTGAAACCATGCAAGTAGGAGCTACTTGGTTAACCAAGGCAGGACGCCAATATAGAAGAAGAGAGGGACTATGTCTTTATTGTGGTCAAAGAGGGCATCTCCGGTAATCTTGTCCCAGCAGGCCTTGGGTGTTTCTTCATTGTCCTCTATAGAACTCCAGAATCAAAGGCTTCTGATTTAATATTACTCTAACTTGGGAGGAGGGATTGGTCAAAACTGCAGCATTAAAATTTTATCGACCAGAATTTTGCTCTAGGAAATTCTATCCCATCTCAGTTAAGGGATACACCCTGGGCCGTTGAGGCCATAGATGGTAGACCCCTCTGGGTACCCAAAATAACACCTGAACCCAAACCAATTTCCATGTTGGTTGGCGTGTTACATAGGGAATATTGAGTGCTCCAGGTAATTTCTTCACCTACCTTCCCAATAGTATTAGGATTCCCTTGGCTGAAGAAGCATAACCCTACTATAGATTGGGAGAAGGGTGACATAGTAACTTGGAGCAAGAAATGCCATCAGGGTTGTATTACAAACATAAAACCTATCCTTCTCACCAGTGTACCTACCACGTCCACTAATGCCATTGTCATTCCAGAGCAATATCTTAAAATTAAAGAGGTGTTTGATAAAGTCAAAGCCAATGTGTTACCTAGCCACAGAATATATGACTGCGCTATTGATTTATTACCAGGCACTATGCCCCCTAAAGGTGCAGTTTACCCCCTATCGGTAAAAGAGAATGCAATACTTGAGGAGTACATTAAAGAGAATCTTGAGAAGTGGTTCATTTTTTGTATCCAAGAAAGAAGGAGATCTTAGGCCATGCATTGATTATAGAGGGCTAAATAGGATTACTATATGTAATGCCTACCCTATTCCTCTCATAACTGAGTTATTTGACAGGTTGAAAGGGGCCAGAATTTTTACTAAATTGGATTTGAGAGGCGCTTATAATCTTCTTAGAATCCGCCAAGGGGTGAGTGGAAGACAGCCTTTAACACCAGATACAGGCATTACGAGTATAAGGTGATTTCTTTCGGGCTATGTAACGCCCCGGCTGTCTTACAGAATTTCATTAATGATGTCTTGAGGGAATTCCAACAAGAATTCATGATCGTGTATTTAGACGATATCTTGATTTATTCCAAGGGTCTTGCCACTCACCACCGACAAGTTTTGGTCAAGCTTTTGCAAAATAACCTGTATTGTAAGCTAGAGAAATGCCTGTTCGACCAGTCTAAAATTTCTTTTTTGGATATGTAATCTCTGAAGAGTGTTTTGAGATGGATCTCGGGAAAGTGGATTCTATCCTCAAATGGCCCATTCCTAATGGGTTGAAAGCTATTCAACGCTTCAGGGGGTTCTCCGAATTACTATTGACGCTTCAGAAAAATTGTTTGTCTATTATCGCTCCCATCACCCATTTAACTAAAAAGGGCATTAATCCTAAGAAATGGCCAGAGGAAGCAAATAAAGCTTTCGATACATTGAAAGAAGCTTTTATTTCGACTTCTGTACTGGTCCACTCAGGTACCAACTTACTGTTCTTATTGGAGCTTGACGCATCAGAAACCAGGGTGGGCGCAGTTTTGTCCCAAAGGCTGGATCATGATAGCCCCCTTCATCCTTGTGGGTTATTTTCGAAAAAATTATCTGACATTCAAAGGAGATATGATATGGGGGATAGGGAGCTCCCTGCCATTATCTTAGCCTTCAAGGAGTGGCGTCATCTCCTAGAGGGTACTGTACATCCAGTGACCGTCCTGACCGACCACAACAACCTTTCATATTTGGGCGAAGCTAAACGGTTGTCAGCTAGAAAGGCTCATTGGTCCTTATTTTTGACAAGGTTTAATTGTAGATTATGCTAGCTTTAGTGTACCTATAATCTTAATTTTATTAATGACAGGAGGCGAGTATTTGCTTAAGTCTCTCTTTACTAGAACTCCACAGCAGCACAGAAAAACAACCAATCAGAAAAAAGTTAGGTACTATAAAACTCCCCTCCCCATGCATCATTTCCTCTTTCAAGCTGCGACAAAACAGAATAAAAGGCAGAGAACATCATGGGGATGAAACAAAGTCCTAGATATGATGAATATAAGGATTTCCACCATCCGAGAGAGTAACTGTCAAACTAGATAGTGTTGATGGACTGTAAACTGAAACTAGAGAAAAACAGAATCGAACAGGATGATTATCCAATGAAATGTACTCTGAATAAACATGTAGGCAACCAAGTACCAAAATTAACCTTAATATGTAGATATCCCAACCCAACTCATGAAAAAACACAGACATAAGAAACAAGCGACAGGTAGCAGAGACAACAAACAGAGTTGCATACGTACCTGATAATCTAAACTATAACATTAAACAAGGGAGGGACAAGAATGGGTGGGAAATACTCGCCTCCTGTCATTAATAAAATTAATATTATAGGTACACTAAAGCTAGCATAATCTACAATTTTATAACATGACAGGAGGCTTCGTATTTGCTGTTTCAACGCTCAGTTCACCAATCCAACGCTGTTTGTGTCGCTGGTATCTATTCCAGGAAATATCAGAGTAATCCTAATTGGACATTCCAAGTACGATAAATGACAGCAGACGGATCAAAGAAGATGCCAGCCGACCTAGCAGTCGGTCCATGAGCTGGCAAGCTGACCTATTAGCCATATTCCTGTAGTTGTATAATATCGAAGGTCAATCTCGGACTTAGGGTCGCGAGAAGAAACTGCCACCATGTCTCAACTCATGATCCGTAAGGCGGCTCCTCCGATCGTGCCAGGGTCATTCGGCGATGCGGCCTTGCAGGTAGATCTCCAATCTCAAGGAATGCGCCTAAGTCCACCACCAAAATCGCAATAAAAAACCGAGGAGGATCTTCCGTTCCTTCCTGTCCTACCCGGTGAGATGTCTCATCCGAGGATAAATTCATAATGCAGGCAAGAGTGCGGCCAAACCAGCCGTATTCTAAGTGATACCAATATTCCAAATGGACAGTGTAATCCTCGGACGCAGTAGAGAAAAGACTCCAAAGGACGTCCATTCAGGGTTCCGAACTGAACTTGTGTGGAGGAAACGGTGGTCGACTACTCTGGGAATAGTGAATCCCAGAAATCTTCAAAGGAATGGGAAAAGCAAACCGGAACGCAGATTTCCATACAGAAATGCCCTCGTCCAAGAGTGAAAGATGCCTGTGTAGGAGTCGGGGCACACCAGGTACCTCCATAAAGTCTCGTAGGTCTCCTCGACGGTAGTTGAAAAATAGGTTAGCGCAAATCCAACAAAACGGCTCTCGTGACGGATAAATAGAGCATAGACGGAGGGTCCTCTATCTCCGAACCATGTTCACCAGGTACGCGCTCTGAGGAGACAGGGCAGTCCTGCCATCTTATCCCAAGATCATAATGACCGGGGAAGTCAAGACAACCGGGGTTTCCGGTCTTACCATGTGATCCATGCGTACGGTTTTACCTTCAGACCGGGTAATAGGCCTTCCATAATCTTGTTACCCAAGCAAGGCAGTGCCCGTTTGCTCCATGAAGGTCTCCGTATCTCCTGACATCTTGACATGGGAGAAACTGTCTGCGCAGTTTGTTCGTAATGGTCTGGATATCCAAAACAGAAAGCAATGCTCTGTATTATATGGTGCAGAATATACCAAAAACCTGCACTCTCGTAATACCGGAGGACCATCCGTTAGCCGTACCATCTCCAGGAGTGTGTGTAAATAAGTGTGAGTCTCCCCCCGTTATACCTCTGTGTGTATTTCTCGTTACAGCAGTCCAGATCCAGTAGATCCCTTACAGGAGATAGAATAGAGGGATCCCGTCTAAATATGTATATCTTGCATGACCAGGCAGTCCTCTAGAACGAAGTCAGTAGCATGGATGTCAGCTCTAATTGAATGCAGGAGGGACGCCCCTCTATGCAGTCATCAATGTCTTGCACAGGTACAAGCCTGTGTGATGAACAAATGGCCGGTACTGTAGAGTGTCTCTACTAATGTGATCGCATACCGCGATAGCGTCCGGCTGCTAGCCTGAGCGGGCCGCACCCGTTAATAACCAACAGCAGAGTCTACCTCCATAACCGGTCCTCTGTATCCAGCCCAGTATCTGGTTGAGGTCGAGGGAGGGACTGCGCCCTCTAATAACAAATCAGTATCCAGTTCTGTATATGAGAGGGGTTCGCCCTCTGTTCCTGAAAATAAATATACTCGGATCGAGGTGATGGAGGGCCGCACCCTCCTGTGATGCAAACTAGAGTCCCTAGAGACTCAGGGTGACCAAACTGCAGGGCACACCACTTATTAATGTCAGCATAAGGCTGGGGGCAATCTTCAGAAACAACGATGGAAAACTATCAACCGACTATCCAGATCCAGTGCGCGCGCGGGGTCCAGGAAGACCGTTGGTAGTCTGAGGAAAGCTGGAGACGTTCTCCGCAATCCATGAGCCACGAGTGCCCAGGAGGTCAGAGGAGGTCAAGCCAGGCCTCACGACGACCCGAGCGAAAAGGAAGTCATGAAAAAACAAAAAAGGCAACAATTAACGTAGATAAGAAGAAAAAACACCAATTCTATCTCAGATAGAAGGCAAATAGCAGGCCGGAAGGTAATAAAAGTAAGTCCCACTGGACAGGGCCAGGAGCTAGCCTAACGCGGGAAAAAACTACCGACACCTATGAGGATTCCGGGAGGCAGATACCGAGTAGCTGGTAAAGACAAGGAAAAAACACAGCTTTCTCCTGAAGGTGTCTGAGTACCGGTCCTTGCCTGTGCGAAGTTCTCCATGGAGATGTCCCGTCGCCGGTTTGGAGTAAACCGTGGGTGTGTCTGGGGTCTTCATAAGAAACTTTGCCCTTCAGTCATGAGGTTTAGGGCCTTCACCCTTCCCACCATATTCAGATGGCCGTATACTAGTGTTCTCTTGAACACTATGGCAATGGTATTTGTCTGGACACCTGCCTATCTCCATGTCACTGGTGGGCACTGGGTTTTCCTCAGTGATATTCCCCCAGGCCTGCGGCCAAAAGGGGTTCGGTACCAATAATGCAGGCCCGTGTGTAGGGCACAGGCCCAGCAAGCCAAACGAATGGACACAGAATGATTAGCCAAGCAAATAGGCACAGACATAGCAGGCCATTCAATGGGGCACAGACATAGCAGGCCATTTTAATGGGGACAGACATAGCAGGCCGTTCTTATGGGCACAGGCATAGCAGGCCATTCTTATGGTCACAGACATAGCAGGCCAATCAATGGGGCACAGACATAGCAGGCCAATCAATGGGTTGTGTATTACCATTATATTATTATTATCATGTATTTATATAGCGCCTTCCAATTCCGTAGCGCTTTACAATGGGTACTGAATGAGTAACGGGGACCTCTGCATTTCGGGTAGAGGTCCCTAAAAGTTGTAGATCCTCAGGGCATCTTGTGAATAGGACCCTTAGACACCAACCCTTTTACACAGCGTAATGCCGTGTGAGTAACCTGAACCGGGACTGGCAGCCCCTAAATGCCCAGCAGGCAAACCGTGGCAGCTGTAGTGGGTAAAAGCGGAAGTTGTTCCAGTGACCATCATGTCCATGAATGTAAGATACGCTGAGCGATACTCTCCTTAAACTGTGAATCGGTATGCACATGCCCACACAGATCCATTTGAAATTTCTTAGCATCATTATAGATTACCATCATATCATCTGAAGGATATTGTAACCATGGACACTTCCAGGAGTAGGGCTAAATAGCCAACTCAATGACTCTCCCCAAGAACCTGACAAAATTGCCTAGTAACAGCGTAGACTGGTCTCCCATACCAGGTAGAGTCAGAGCCTGGTCCAGTAACATCTATATGTGCCATGGACAGGGAATCCATACCAGAGTAGACTCATCTGAGTCCTCATAGCTGGGCCAGAAAAAATATATACTGAGAAGCACATGAATCCTAGAATAGCTGGCACTGTGTACGCCCTGTACAGAGCCTGTATAACTGAGTTTCCAATATACCTGTAGGTCGCAGTTCTGTTATATATCCTGATAGCAAAACTCGCAGCAATCTGTGATATACACTGTCAGCAAAACTCACAGCAATCTGCGATATACACTGTCAGCTAAACTCACAGTAATCTGTGATATACACTGTCAGCAATCTGAGTGACATAATAGGTCATGGTGTACCATGCGATAATGGGCCAGACGTAGGCCTCTGATACAGTAGCTATGGTGCATGCAGGGTACAGGCTCCCACTGGAAGTATGCCTACAGTGGCAAAACAAGGTCTGTGTCACAGACAGAGCAGTACATGGTATACTGCCTATAGGCATGTACTCCAGCCCAGAAAAGAAATCTAAATATACACATCTCAACATCTATACACACACATGCACACACACAAATCTACATACATATATATACAAATACATACACCTACACATACATATACCTGGATATAGAATCTCATGGGAAAATGTCACTACATTGTCCCCTAAACTGAAGGTGCAAGCACAAGCTGTATGCAGTCGCCTAATGAAAACAAACAAACTGACATGCAGCAGGAAAACTGGACTGGGTGGAGGCAGACCTCCAACGAGTAAGGTAATGAAGTGTACCGACGGGGGAGGGGCCGCGAGCGGTCGCACTCTCTCCCGGTCGGACTCTCCCCCGCCTGGTCGGACACACATGGTCCGCGGGCGGAGGCGGCCGCGGTGAGCGGCCACGTGGGGAAGAAGATCCGGCCTCTGGGTACTTGGGGGAGCACACGCGAGTACGCCCGCAGCCGGCAAAGTACATGGGACCGCCGGAGATGAACTCCGCGGTCCCGGAGCTCGGGGGTCGAAGGAGGCAGATGTAGTAAGCCTCCTGAAGCCCCCAAACGGCACGCACACTGCCAGGAAAAGGCGAAAAACAAATAGCATGAAAAAAGGGCATACACAAGCCATGGGAAACGGACAGGGGGTGGGCACAAGTCCAAGGAAAAAACAGCATGGACCCCAAAGACTCCCCCACAAATATATAGGAAAATACAGCGATGGTCTGAAGTTGCAGGGGACTAAGAAATCACATAAGATATATAACACAGCATGATTGGAACAAATCCAACAAGGGCAGAAATAATATAAATACATAAGAATAAAATCTCACAAGAGTAAAATAAATAAATAAATTACTGAAGATAAAAATAATTATGACTAAATTCCACAAGTGTAATCTACAAAATATAATTTAAAATACTGAATATAAGCAATAAAATCCAAAAGCCACCCACTATAAGCAGGAGGCAGTGGTACTCTGACTTGTACTGTCTGCGGAGCAGCAAAGAAAGAGGAAATGATGCATGGGGAGGGGAGTTTTATAGTACCTAACTTTTTTCTGATTGGTTGTTTTTCTGTGCTGCTGTGGAGTTCTACTAAAGAGAGACTTAAGCAAATACGAAGCCTCCTGTCATGTTATAAAATGTCATTCTTACCTACAGGCCTGGATCCAAGAACTCCAAGGCTGACGCTCTGTCCCGCCAATATGAACCCTTGGTAGGTCAAACTACAGAAGTTTCCTCGGTTATCCCTCCACAACGCATTTTGGCCTATACCAGAACCACCATTCATTCTTCACTTATGTCGGAAACTCATGCTCCTAGTATTGTTCCTGATGGGAAATTATACGTACCTCCCGAACATCAAAAGGACATACTTATTTTCCATCATGACTGCAAGGTGGCAGGTCACCCAGGCATATGCAAAGCTTATAAGCTCATTTCTAGAGAGTTTTGGTGGCCTTCCCTACGGCAGGATGTAAAAGAGTATGTGGTAGCCTGTTGTGTGTACGTTACTACCAAACTTTCACACACCCGTCCGTGTGGTTTATTGCAACCCTTAGATATTCCCGACAAACCTTGGCTCAGCATTAGCATTGATTTTATTGTTGATCTGCCCATGTCTGAAAATAAAACAGTTATCTTGACTGTCGTTGATAGGTTTACCAAAATGGCACACTTTATTTCTTTACCTAAACTGCCTTCTTCTCCTGAACTGGCTTCTATATTCGCTAGGGAAGTTTTTCGTATTCACAGTGTTCCTGTGAATTTTCCTCGGCCTATCATCCACAATCTAATGGGGCAGCTGAAAGGACCAATCAAAAGATTGAGCAGTACTTGAGGTGTTTTGTTTCTAAGCATCAGGATGACTGGGTTGGTCTACTCCTGTGGGCTGAGTTTGCCTTGAACAATGTGGTCTCTGATGCCATGCAAAAGAGTCCTTTCTTCTTAAATTATGGTTTCCATCCCGTAGTTCTCCCGTTGGAAGTTCTGTCACAAGGACTCCCGATGGTTGATGAGCACACTGAAAACCTAAGGAAGATATGGGAGGAGACTCAACATTTCCTGTCTCACAAAGCATCCCTTGATAAAAAGTTTGCCAAAGTTCACAGGCTGTCTGCTCCTGTGTATCATCCGGGTGATAAAGTCTGTCTCAGTACCAGGCATATTCGTCTTAAAGTTCCGTCCTTAAAATTTGCACCCAGATTCATAGGTCCTTACCCCATACTGAGGCGTATTAATCCAGTGGCATATCGTCTTGCGCTACCACCTGCCCTAAGAATTCCTGACCTTTTCCATGTATCATTATTGAAACCTTTAACGTGCAATAAGTTTTCTAGACATATAAGTCCTTCTCCCCAGGTCCAGGTGGAGGGTGAGGAAGAATTTATTATACAGTCTATACTTGACTCCAGGTTTTTCGAGGGGCAAACTTCAATATCTTGTGGATTGGGAGGGTTGTGGTCCTGAGGACAGGTCCTGGGTCACTGCTTCTGACGTCCATGCTCTGCGCTTGATTCGTGCTTTTCACTCCAAGTTTCCCTCACGTCAGGGTACCTTTTGTAGAGACTCAGGAGTCTGGTCACAGTGGAGTTAATCTGCAGGACTCTGGGGACATGACCTGGCAATCTTTCAGCAACTTTAGTCATTTTAGCGCTGGCCACGATAGCCCCGCCCCTTTTATGACGTGAAAGGGGGCTTAGCCAAATGACATAATTAATCACCCAAACGTCCGAAAAATGACGTGAAAGGCTGCGTGGTTATCATCCCAGACAGATTCAGTCACAATATAAAAAGGCTCCCATGAGTTAGGATCTTTGCCTTGGTTTCCTTGGTCCCGATAGCGCGTTATAGTCTTGGTAAATTTCTGGTTTTGAACTTCGGCTTTTCTTGACTATTCTTCTCTCTGCTATCCATTTGACCCGGCTTGTTCTCGTTTTGTCCTACCTCTGGTTTCCCTGACCTTGGCTCGTCCTGTTTATTCTCTTTCTATCAGTAACATCAAAAAAAAAAATAGGAGAGGAACAGCGCTACAGTACTGATCACAGGGGAGAATAGAGCTGCACACCTGAGGGGAAGGGTAACCCTCAAACCCTTCAAAGAATGGAGAGAAGAAGATACAACAAATACAGGGTGCGCTAAGTAGGACAATGAGAGATAATAAACAAAAATAATATAAAGAGTCTCTTAAAGTACAGCGAAGACCTGGAGTGTATATTCTTCAGTTCTTGCTTTGAATCCTCAGTGGTAAATAGGAAATACAAAAGCAAAAATAGAGACCAATAGTGCAAAACCGTTTTAGGAAAGCTGGATCACGAACAACATAGCAGTAGAGAAGTGCCAACTCACAATTTAAAGAGCTATGCCCAGCTCTAGGTAAAACAGCATACAGTGGTATTTAATACTCCCCACATGTAGGATATAACTGGACACTTGGAGGTGTATCCTCAAGACTTCTTACAGTATTCCAGATAAGCGTCAGCATATAAAATACATAAAGGGGGGAAAACCCACTTACTTTTATTTGTTGCTGTTTTATCCTGGTTGATTTTTTATCATTTTAAAGATCCAGTACTACAAAAGAAATCCCTGGTGGGGATTATTCCACCTACGCCTGGTTCATAGAGCAGTGTGGCTGCTCTGAACACTGTAAGCACGTTTCATTTTACTTTTTACTGCTGTTTTTTATATGGTAAACACTATGGGCCCTCTTTTTTTCATAAGACCGGCACTGCAAGCATCGCTAGAAGGATATCCTACATGTGGGGAGTTTAAATACCACTGTATGCTTTTTTACTCAGAGCTAGTTATAGCTCTCCCAATTGTAAGTTGGCACTCTTAGGACCTCAGTGTTGTCTGTAGTTGCAGTTAACCTACGTTATTGCACCATTGGGGTTTTCCCCCTTTTATGTATTTTATATGCTGACGCTTTTATATGCTGATGCTCCAGGTCTTCGCTGTACTTTAAGAGACTCTTTATATTATTTTTGTTTATTATCTCTCATTGTCCTACTTAGCGCACCCTGTATTTGTTGTATCTTGTTCTTTCAGTAACATCAGTCCGGCCATTCTAAGGTCCGGTACGTTACTACTTTACTTACACTCTGTGTTAGGATTCCCCCTATTCCTGACACGTGGTTTCCGTTAGTTGTTATCCGATAGCGCATTATATATATTGTATGGGAGTGATTTTCATATCAACCGCTAAGGGGTCTGCTTTTATACTGAAGAGGAAAAAAAGTTTTGAATATGTTCATATTCTAATCCTCATTTGCGAACTCATTTCTGATTTCAGTGAACACACCCCCTCGTTTTTGAGCTTTATAGAGTGTATGTACTTGAACTTTTTGGGGTGCTTATTCTTTTTAATCTCTATTTTGTTACAGTAGATTTATTTTGACCTTACGTGAGCATATCAGTTAAAGAGGAGAGTGCAAAAGTTAAAAGGACATGTTCAACAAAATTTCTAACATAACATGGTTTTCTGTATGCTTAGAATAGATATCCTTTAGGCATGTATCATGGACATGATAACCCTTAGATACCAAACAGGCCCTTACATTATTTACATAACTGATAAGAGAAAAATACTGGCAAAACAGAACTTTGTCTCTTGTTAGACTTCACAGAGAACATTTTACAAAAAAAAACAGCAGTTACAAGATTAACTTCATACATACTATACAGGGGCGTACCTAGAGCATTTGGCCCTAGGAACTATGAAAAATAAATTCATTTAAAAAATACAATAAATAATTAACATTTACTGAACAGCTAATACGCTTTCCATAAACAAAAAAACACAGATCCAAAGTGACCACTATTCGGCAGATGTAATTTGAAAGGATTCACATCCTCTGCCTTCGAGCCTTCATTTCTGCAAATTGATTGATTACTTCATTAAAGCTAATCTTCCTTGCTTATTCATGCTCAATTGAAATTATGGGCACATTTGTCAACCTTGTCTCACTCATGGTTGAGCAAAATAATTTTTTTATCAATTTTAATTTGGAAAAACTTCTTTCACATGAAGCAATGGACACAGAGAGAGTCAAAAAGAATCTTTAAAAAAGTGACAAATTTGGCAGAGATTTACAATAATCCCATTTAACAATGAACTCCAGGAACTATCAATATGATAATGCCGTATTGGCGAAATGCGTTTATGGTTATTATATTGTGTATTTTTAAATATTAAAATATATTTAGTTACTTTTAATTGTACTATTTATCTTTTAATACACATTAATCTACTTTTTACCTGGCATCCTTTTATCACACCGGACTCCAAGTAATCCTAGGTGGGGATCATACCACCAACGCTATCATCAAGGAGCAGTTGATCTGCTCCTCTCTTGTGAGTACCCATTTTACTTCATTATTTTATTCAAAAGTTTCTTACACAGTAAACACTATTGGCTGTTTCTTTCTACCTGAGTGTTTATCATATCACGGACCGAGGAAACACATCACAGACTAAGGAAATTTACCTCATATCCCAAAAGCGGGGATTAAACCGCTGCACTCCTTTCACACCAGAGCGGGTTTTAACTCTTTTAAATGTGAGTTTGCATTCAAGATTTTTATACTTTCACTTCCTCTACTATCAAACATACTACACTATTTGGCTCCCTATATATCTTTTGTCTCTTGCATATGAGCTGATCCATAAGGAAGAACATAATAAGGACAATTGTGCTGGACCGAATACTGCCATACAACACGACTTCAACAGACGTCTCTAGATAAGACTTTCTCTTTTTATCTACTTATTTTATCTGGACTATTTACCTAGTTTTATCAGGCGCAGCCCTTACTTTTATTTGTTCTCTTTGTGTTATGTCTAAGGGTTTTTGAGGGATTCCCTTATAGGGTTGCTGCCATATTGTGTTATCTAGCGCTTACTCGTTGTCTTGTTTTTACTATATTCAAAGATGCTCGCTTCTTTTTATGATTCACATCATAAACCTTAACTCCCAAGGTCTCTCCTGTTTCGATTGGCAACAAGCAGAAAGATGTTTTGAGCATACCTAGTACACATGCCCCTTCCCAGTCTTGTGGTAACTCTGAATATGCCTTCTTACCACAAATCCAGTACAAATTCGATGGGGCTCTCCAAGTAGATGTAGTAGATAAGTCAAACCACAACTCTTTCAAATTGGTGTAATTGGCAAATGGATTAGTAGGTTCCGAGACATTTGAAGCTGACCACCAAGTAGTATCTTTTGTATCATCATTATAAGCCCTTTGTCCCAAACATGTTAACTCACCTACAGACGTGTTATACATTGTCCCTTTCCTAGCTACACAAACATGACTTATAATAGAGGTTTTTAACCGCCATTCTGATTTACCTCTAGTACTTACTTGATGATCAGACTGAGAAAGTATCTGTTGTTCATCTGTGTCAGAACCAGGGTACCATATTTCCTTTGCCTCCCATGGCCACTGGTCTCCCATATTAGTACCTCCACATACAAAACAGTTAGTTATATTAAGACTACCTGCAATACTCTCAGCCAAATTAATAAATAGATTCTTAACATTATGGGGAATTTTATCCTCAATACTCATCTCATCATAGAAGGAATGAAAAACCTGATGAGTCTGGGTTGCTACTGTCTCCATTTCAAGACCTCCATATATTATGGTCCCTGGATCTACTCCTGTACCATGTATTTTGAAACCCAAAGAGATTCCCAAACTTATCAATGAAGTGTTGCGGATTAGAAATGGTCATATGGACCGGATTACACTCCATAGATTTACAATATGGTGTGGTAGGCAACCTTTGGATAATCATATCTTGGTCTACTGTTTTACCCCAGGTTGCCCATCCCACACAAGACCAATATGGACAGAAATTAAAATCTCTATTTGGGCAATCAGGATCAGTAGATCTTTTACTAGGGATATAAATATTTGTCATTGAACCCATAAGTTCGTTCCCACATTAGATTACCACATACATTCCAAGGTTTTCCACTAGCCGAAATCGCCTTACAGGCATCAAATAATAGAATACCCGTGGAATGTATGGTATTTATCACCGTCCTATTTATCAAGGTCCCCTGAGAGTTACTATTCCAAATTACCAACCAAATTGTACGGGGTTGGAATTGGGGATCAAAACACTTGGGCTCACCTGATATCGGTTGACACACACACTATAATCAGTATCTAAGTACCTACACCTAGACACAGATCCTTTACATTCATATTATGAGTGCCAAATTAGGGTCTGGGATATCTGATTACTTATTTTCGTAGTCTTAATACAACTAACACAGCCTGGAATATCCTTACCTTTACCCTCCTGAAAAATCATAAAAATACTAAGACGCATAATAAAACACTTATTCTTGAAATCCTCATTTTTCTTCGACTGTGCGATGGCACCTCAGCCTCACGATTGTGAGGGCTGCAAGGATGTTGTTCTTCTGATCCTCACTTTCCTTAACAGAGGTCCCTTCGAGACACTCTGGCTATGAAACGTAGGTAGGTGTTCAGGCTTTATTATGGCCGTCAAAACACCTACTTGCTGATCTCGGATGTTACTTTCAACCACGATGTCCCAATACTTTGCACTCACTCCAACTGAGTCATCCGCTTCAACCGGATGTTACAAGGATTTTCATGATCTGGACTAGCTTGCCAGGAATCTGCCGCCCTGGAGTGATGAATCAATGGAGTCACCTCTGCCACCTTTACAGCTGTTGGGGTAGATAAAAGAACAACATACAAAGGCTAACAGGATACACCCCGAGCTTTAACTTAGTATGTATCAGTGGGATGTTACGAGCAAGTCCTGGAGGATTATTTTCTGCCCACACTCCTGGAATGTCAAATACAGATCCATCACTCTTTGGGTTCGCATTTGTCATTACAGAATAGAAACGCCATTTTTCTTCTTTTGGCACCAATACCTGCTATTATGCCAGGTGATTTATTAAACTTCAGAGACATTGATCCATTAGGTAAAAAAGTTATCTGAGCTTGAAGCTTTGATAATAGATCTCGTCCCAGAAGTTGAACTGGACACTCCTGCATATATAGGAATTGGTGCTTCACCAAATGACCTCCCAGAATGCAAGTGCGACTCTTAAGAACCGGTCTAGCAGCGCTCTTCCCAGTTGCTCCTATTACCGTTATAGTTCTTCCTGAAGGAGGAGCAACTAATTTAGTCACCACGGAATGTTCAGCACCAGTGTCTATCAGAAAAGAACTCCTCTTTCCCCCTATTGCTACATCGACCATAGGCTCCGCTCGACCAAGGGGGATGGAGCCCGGTCGGTATCAATAGTCTTCCATGATAGTGTCAGCCAGACCCACAAAATCTCTATCTTCTCTTTCTCTAGGTCTCTGCGTGGGTGGATAATATCTGTCCCCTTGAACACTTCCTCTATTATTCCCACTATTTCCTCCAAAACTTCCTCTTCCTCTTCCTCTTTAGTTACCACCATAACCTCCCCGCACTCTTCTCTCTTCTTGTCGATCATTTTCATAATGCTCTCTCTGTGGGCATTCATTCCTCCAATGTCCTTCCTCTCTCCAGTATGCACACTGATTCCTGCTTAGTGGTCCCCTACTCAACCTATTTTCAACTCCTCTATTCACCTCTCTTCCCTGTCTCTCTACACTTGCAATAGCTACCGCTAGCATATCTGCCTTCTTCATCATTTTACGTTCTTCTTCCCTCTTTGTCTCTGTTTCTCTATTCATGTATACTTTATTCGCAATCTCCATCAACTGTGATATAGACATCCCTACAAATCCCTCTAACTTCTGTAATTTCCTCTTAATATCACCTTGGGCCTGGCTGACAAAGGCTGAGTTAACCATTCGGGAATTCTCAGGAGCCTCTGGATTAAAAGGAGTATACAATCTGTATGCCTCCAGTAATCTTTCATAAAAGGCACTAGGTGACTCATCAATCTTCTGTAACACCTCAGCCGTCTTTGACATATTGATTGCCTTTTTCCCTCCTGCCTTCATGCCAGCAATAATGGCTTCCCGATAAGCCCTTAATTGGGGCATGTCAGCGCCATTAATATTCCAGTTTGGATCCACATTCGGGTAATGGGCTGCAGCCCATGCAACCGGATTGGCCTGGTTCTGAACACGGGCCGCTTCCTCAAGCGCTTTAATAGCCGCTTGATTAATCCGAGTCCTTTCCTCATTATTAAATAAAGTCAATAGTAATTGCTGGCAATCAGCCCAAGTAGGATTGTGGGTTTTTATGATTGAGGCAGATAATCAGATGCAAGGGGGGGGGGGGGGGGGGAGGGTGTCCAAACTAGGTGGAATTAAGTCCTTAATTCTGACCACCATGTGGCTCCATTATTCCTCATGGCACAGTTTAATTCACCAAGGCAGTTTTTCAACAATCGGTTTCCAACAGTCAATATATGGAAACTGATCATAGAATTCTGGCCTACTAGTTACAGCCACATGTACACCCTGCACTAAATTTAAGTCAAGACTGCCACATAGAGGCCATGCGGCCACCAGGACAGGCCTCTCCCTACTATTTTCAATTTTCTTTTAATTTTTTTTAACATACAAGTCAAAGGACCAACAGCCTTTTGAATCAGAAGATGATTTCAACAGAACGTCTGATTCAAAAGCTGTACAAATATACACACAGTTTTCAACAGTCATACCAATCTCCTCATCACCAGCACCACATGACACAAACATAAACACATGCACAGGATCCTCACACGCTCAACAATATCACAACGCCGCACACACGAAATTAAATCAAAAATCCACCAAAGACTATACACTTATCAAAGTAACTATTATTCAAACCATACAATTATCCACACTATTAATCCACATAAACTAACTGATCACATAACATTCCAACAATTTTGTCACTACTGTCAGTGGTTATGGTACGGTTAGTAATAATTGTACAGTTAGATAATTATGGTGTTAGAGTTACATTATCAATTAGTAATAGTTAAGGGGTTACACATACAATGTTAAACAGTAATATTAGTGTCGTTAATGTAATATCAGTGGTTATGGTACTTTGAAGTAGTTATGGTATTTTTGAAGTAATTATGGTATTTATATGGTAATTATAAAGTGGTTATAGTATTATAAAGTGGTTATTGTATTACAAAGTGGTTATGGTATTTTTGAAGTAGTTATGGTATTATAAAATGTTATGGTATTACAAAGTGTTTATGATATTATAAAGTAGTTATGGTATTTTAAAGTGGTTATAGTATTACAAAGTGTTTATGCTATTATAAAGTGGTTATGGTATTTTTGAAGTAGTTATGGTATTGTAAAGTGGTTATGGCATTGCAAAGTGTTTATGATATTATAAAGTAGTTATGGTATTTTAAAGTGGTTATGGTATTTTAAAGTAGTTATGGTACAGTTTTTAAATCACAGGTAAATTAGTAACAGTTATGGTGTTACACATATAACACAAAACAAACCGTTTTCTAGTAGTTCTATACAATACACAATGTCAGTAATTATAATACATGTTAGTGGTTATGGTACCGTGCACTATTTTACAGTTATACACACAATTTACACTCCCACTAGACGGCAGAGCTCAAGCTTTTTAGCAGGACATACAATTTAACCAATTCACCAACTCACCAACTACAGTATATTTAACAACATTTACAATAATCCCAACTACTCTAACTGGCCAGCACCTCGAGAGCTTTCGATCAATTTACACCAAAGATTTGATAAGTCTTCGCTGCCCAGACACCAATATAGCGAACTAATGAACGGAATATACAACAGGACCCATTTAGTCTAAATACGCTATCAATAGTCTAGTGGTGTAAATTTACACGCCTACCACTTAGCCAAGATAGGGTGAGATGTAGCAAACGATAATGTACAACAGAGTCTGCTTACTCTCCCGGCCTCCCCGACGTAGCGACCAAAATTTACACCCTAGATACGGTAGTCAAGACAGGACACCGGTGTCCGACATGAAGTACGTACACCAAATTTCAGTCTGACCCAATATCACAGTATTAGACGGGCTGACTACAGAGCGTCTAATGTCAACATAAGCAGTGCGCCTTTGCTTCTTCCATCCCGAAGGACAGGGCAGATTCCATACAACCAATTCCAAATACAAACCCCTTGTGGGCCTACCGCTCTAATGGTATTAATCTTACCTTTTAGTTTCTGGACCTGGGCTTCACACTCATTGATGGGGCACCCCGGTACTCACTGCGCAGAAGCCGATGATCTCCTGGACTAAAGGCCAGTGGCGCCGAGACGAAAGGAGGTCCACGCAGTAGAAGTCCAGGGGTGCAGCATAGAGGATTTGGTAAAAGATTACCGTCTCAAATCTCTACACAGGCTTCCATGCAATGAGGTTCCCACCAATGCACCAAATGTTACAGGGGAAGTAACAGGAACAAACCGCAGAAGCCACACATAGAAATATGGACACAGGTCTTCAGAAAGTAAAAGGCTTTTATTAACATACCGATCGGGTCTCAGATGAACTCCTGTTCCAAAAATATCTGAGAGGCAAAAAGCATTGTGTACAGGACTTTTGTTAACAGCATATCCCCTCCCATACAGTATAACCCCTCCTATATTCCTCAGACCAATCAGCACACAGGATATTCAGGATCTCCTTATATGGCAGACCACATGGCTTGTTGAAGACAAAGGCATTTTCTATCCACTTCCACACATGCTCAGTATACTGATGACTCATCCAACTGTTTGTAACCAGATACTAATTAGCATATGCCATGTGGAGATTTCGGCCTACTAAATTTTGACCATGCTGGATTCCCATCACAAAATAAAAACACAAGAGAAGGACCATAGTGCGCTCTATATTAAAAAAGTGCTGGATAAAATAAGAGATGCACTTACAATTTACAGAGCAGACTCTGTGTAAAGCGCCTGGGTGGTACGATCCCCACCATGCATTCTTTGGATGGTATAAAAGCTTCAGATGTTTAGGATATGCCAGGTAAAAAAATAAGGATAAATATAAACGTATTTAAAATAGTCTGAAAAAATACTTTTATTTAGATTAAAACACAATGCGTTTTGCCACAAAAGGCTTCTTCAAGTGTACATAATGTTAGCCTGGCACATGTGGGTTTATATAAGGTCCAAGCAATCATTAAATTGAAAATGGTGTCTTATTTGACCTTTGACCCTAAATGAGGTCACATGGCATGTTTCAAAGGTCAAAGGACATATAAACAGGAAGTAGAAAAACTAAAAACAATGTTACATAGTTGACTGGGCAAATGTACATTTCAGGTGGAAAAACAAATCAGTGGGCTTGCCAGCAGTATATACCCAACCCCTGAGGGCCACAAGTTCAAATCCCCCCATCTCTCCAAGGCAAGCACAAGCAATGTATATACTGTACACATGTATATACTGGTTATGTCAAGGGGAGAGAGAGGTTTATAAATATTATAAAAAAAATAGAATAGAGACAAAGTAAAAATAGAAATAAAAGGACAATAAGGTTAAATTTAGGGGCAAAAATATATCATATATATATACCCTGTTACTTATAAAAGACATCATTAACAGTAAGATAAATAAGATTATTAACAGGATAAATATTTGAGTAAAAATATATCATTTTGTGGAGAGTAAACATGTACATTCTATTTCTTATAAAAGACATATATAAAATGTGTTTATAATTATAAAACAGTGTTAAAGGGGATAATTATAAAAAGTTAAAAAGGTCAAAATCCGCATTTAGGCCATCTGGTGTTAATGTTTTCTTTTTTTCATTGTTCATTTTTTTATTTTCATTTCTTACATACACAGAAAAAACAACATACGGTAAGTTATAAACAATAATAAAACACAATAACATGAAATTAAATAAAATAAAAATAGAGAAATAAAATAAATTCAATTTTGCTTTTGCTATTGCCTTAATTTCATTTATAATCCTTATATTCAACTTATACAAGTATGCAAAGTAAAAATAATTGACATTGACAATTATTTCTTACTCAAGCGGAATGCTCAGCATATTCGTCCTGTTTTAACAGTTTTAACAATTTTTTACTTAAATCTTTCAGCTTTGCAGTCATAACCTATCAATTATTCATTAATATGCAATAATGTACACGCTTCAACCTCATATCTGTTTTAGTCTATTCCTCCTTTTGCTATAACCTCTATTTATACCTTACACCTATATGCTATCCAATCTTGCCATGCTTTTTCATGGCCACCTTCTCTCCTTCTATTTTATTTACTATTCTCTCCTATTGATATGTCTTGTCTACTCTTTCCTGCACTTCCAAGATATTTGGTGGGATTATTTTTTTCCAATTTTGAGCAATGCTTATTTTTCAGCGATTAATATATGAATAATAACTACATTATTTTTTATTCAACTCCACTCTTGGTATATATGTAAAAGATAGAACTCAGGGAAATTTGGTATCACTGTATCCATTAAAATTTGAATTAATAATGTAATATCGTTCCAAAACTGTACAAGACGAGAGCCTCCCCTAAAAAAATATTTGATACAGTTCCCTTCTCCCTTTGACACCTCCAGCACCTGTCAGAGGCAGCTTCATACATTCGAGACACTTTTGCGGGAACTAAGTACCAATGCATTAATATTTTGCTATAAGCTTCCCAATATATAAGGCTGTGAGATATTTGTTTAGTAATTTTTATAGTTTGATACCAATGGAATTGATCAAAGGTTTTTAATAAGTCTCGTTCCCATAATATCATATAAGGCAGTGTTTCCCAACCCAGTCCTCAAGGCACACCTACCAGTCCAGGATTTAAGGATTACCCAGTTGTGTCTAAGGTGTTTTTTCTTTTTTTTCTAAAAACACCTTAGACAAAACTGGGTAATCCTTAAATCCTGGACTGGTAGGTGTGCCTTGAGGACTGGGTTGGGAAATACTGATATAATGCAACTTTTCTTCCCCATTTACATATAAAAGGCTTTTATAGCATATTGAAAGAGGTTTACTCTCCATATTCGGGTTCAAACAGAATTTACCCAACCAAGTCACTAAGGCCATATCTAATTTTAACAGCTTATTTTCTATCAAAAAATTCTTGATCCTTAAATACGAAAATACCTCTTTATTCAGAAGGGCAAACTCTGCCTGCAAACTAGAATACGATTGGGCAAACTCTGCCTTCAGGTGGGGGCGTGTCTGACTTCCGTCCATCTGTAGGAGGTAGGGTGCGGTCGCATGGAGTAGGAGCTTGCAATCCAGCTCCAACTCAGCGAGGCTGAGGTTGAAAAGAAGCAGGAACTTTGCATAGAAAACGGTACAGACATGGAGCAGTGTGGAGATATGGTGATATAATAGTGGAATTAATCATCAAAAGAGAGGCTTGAGCTGTAGCTTGTGAAAACCTTGTAAAAAAAACACTTGCATAATTGAGAACGGAGAAAAGTGAGCAGCAGACAGGAAGCACGCTGAGCGGCAGTCGGGCTGTGAAGCTGGGCTGGGCACCTGTGTGTAACAGGCTGAGAGGAAGATGAGTGTTAGCTGTGAAAATAGAAAAAAAACAAATACAAAAAACTTTTTCTACAAGTTATTTGTCAGAAGTTATATGCCTTAATCTCTAAGAAAAGCCTTAAGAAAAGCTTTAAAAAAAACGGAACAGGAGCAGTGAGGCAGCAGCTTTCAATTGGAACAGTGAAATTTAGTGATGTCGCGAACACAAAATTTTCGGTTCGCGAACGGCGAACGGGAACTTCCGCAAACGTTCGCGAACCAGCGATCCGGGCGAACCGCCATTGACTTCAATGGGCAGGCGAATTTTAAAACCCACACTCTTTCTGGCCACAAAAGTGATGGAAAAGTTATTTCAAGGGGACTAACACCTGGACTGTGGCATGCCGGAGGGGGATCCATGGCAAAACTCCCATGGAAAATTACACAGTTGATGCAGAGTCTGGTTTTAATCCATAAAGGGCAGAAATCACCTAACATTCCTAAATCACAATGGATATTGATTGACACCTGACATATTACATATTGAAACCTTGACATATGGATTGACACCTGTCCTCAGAGACCCTGATACACACTGACACAGAGCAGAATAGGGACTGTTCCTCCTACATAGGGTAACTTGGCAGATATGGATTGATACCTATCCTAAGGATCCCTGATACACACTGACACAGAGCAGAATAGGGACTGTTCCCCCTACATAGGGTCACTTGGCAGGTATGGATTGACACCTATCCTAAGGATCCCTGATACAAACTGACACAGAGTAGAATAGGGATGTGGAATAGTACCTGGGGAGCTGGGGGGGGGTGCCGTTGATGTGGAGCAAGACGCAGCAGCAGAAGAGGACTCAGCCGAGGAGGTTATGGAAGAGGATGGAGTAGGAGGAGTAGAGGAGGTGGCAGCAGGCCACAAATCACCGCAAGTCGTGGCGGTGTCACCAACTCCTCTGCAGAGCCACCCATTCCATGCTTGGCAGCCGTCAGCAGGTTTACCCAATGCGCAGTGTAGGTGATATACCTGCCCTGACCATGCTTTGCAGACCAGGTATCAGTGGTCAGATGGACCCTTGCCCCAACACTGTGTGCCAGACATGCCATCACTTCCTTTTGCACAGTCGTGTACAGGTTGGGGATTGCCTTTTGTGCAAAGAAATTTTGGCCGGGTACCTTCCACTGCGGTGTCCCAATAGCTACACATTTTTTGAACGCCTCAGACTCCACCAGCTTGTATGGTAAAAGCTGGCGGGCTAAAACTCAGACAAGCCAGATGTCAGACGCCAGACAAGGGGGTGAGTTTCTGACGCTTGTGGACAACTAACTGCTATTCAATCTATAACAGTGAAAAAAGTATTTGGTTTTAAATGCACGCTATTGTGACACAAGATATGAGTGGCAATGTGCACTGGCAGAGGTCTGCAGAGTACACGCTGTCGGCCTGACACCCGCTTGAAGACAACTAACCGCTATTCAATCTATAACAGTGAAAAAAGTTTTTGGGTTTTAAATGCACGCTATTGTGACACCAGATATGAGTGGCAATGTGCACTGGCAGAGGTCTGCAGAGTACACGCTGTAGGCCTGACACCCGCTTGAAGACAACTAACTGCTATTCAATCTATAACAGTGAAAACGTTTTTGGGTTTTAAATGCACGCGATTGTGACACCAGATATGAGTTGCAATGTGCACTGGCAGAGGTCTGCAGAGTACACGCTGTAGGCCTGACACCCGCTTGAAGACAACTAACCGCTATTCAATCTATAACAGTGAAAAACGTTTTTTCTTTGTAAAGGCACGCTATAGAGACACCAAATATGAGTGGCGAATTACACTTGCTGAGGTTGGCAGAGCACACGCTGAAAGCCTGACACCCGCTTTAAGGACACTGACTGCTATTAGCTTACACTGAAAAACATTTTTTCTTTGTAAAAGCACGCTATACAGACACCAGATATGAGTAGCAATGTGCACTGGCAGAGGTCTGCAGAGTACACGCTGTAGGCCTGACACCCGCTTGAAGACAACTAACTGCTATTCAATCTATAACAGTCAAAAAAGTTTTTGGGTTTTAAATGCACGCTATTGTGACACCAGATATGAGTGGCAAATTACACTTGCTGAGGTTGGCAGAGCACACGCTGAAGACCTGACACCCAGACGCTTGCAGACAACTAACTGCTATTAGCTTACAGTGAAACACTTTTTGTTGTTTTTAAAGGCACGCCATAGTCACACCAGATATGAGTGGTGGCACTGGGCAAGTGGGCACAGTATCCACTGTGAGTCTTACACAGAAGCTGGCAGACAACTAACTGCTCTTCAATCTATTACAGTGAAAAAAATAATTTTGTTTTTAAATGCAAGCTTAAGCTATTGTGACACCAGATATGAGTGGTGGCACTGGGCAAGTGGGCACAGTATCCACTGTGAGCCTGACACAGAAGCTGGCAGACAACTAACTGCTATTAGCTTACAGTGAAAAAAGTTTTTTGTTTTTAAAGGCACGCTATAGTCACACCAAATATGAGTGGTGGCACTGGGCAAGTGGGCACAGTATCCACTGTGAGCCTGACACAGAAGCTGGCAGGCAGGCAACTGCAATTACATTACACAGAAAAAAAAAGCAGACTGATGTTCTAGCCCTAAAAAGGGCTTTTTGGGGTGCTGTTCTTACAGCAGAGATCAGATGAGTCCTTCAGGACTGTAGTGGACACTGAATACCCTAGCCTAGCTATCAATGTCCCTATCTAATGAGCAGCAGCTACACTTTCCCTCCTCTCACTAAGAATACAGCTTCAGAATGAATCTAAAATGGATGCTGGGAGGGAGGTGGGAGGGTCTGCTGCTAATTTGCTGGAATGTGTCTGCTGACCGTGAGGCACAGGGTCAAAGTTTGCTCAATGATGACTAATAGGGGGCGGATCGAACCGCGCATGTGTTCGCCCGCGGTGGCGAACGCGAACACGCTATGTTCGCCAGGAACTATTCGCCAGCGAACAGTTCGGTACATCACTAGTTATCACCAATAAAACATATAATATAAAGCACTTTATCACGTGCTACACAAAAAATTTCGTCTACCTATTGGAGTGCCTGTGTGGCCTCCAATAAGTAGGCATGACATCCAGATGTTTAAAAATTAGGATGTCCGAACACTGCAGAAATATCAAGAATGGTTATGAAAATCATATGGTTTCCAAAGATTTTCTGACACACCACCAAAAAATCCTTGCGATCTAAAATTTACAACCATGCAAACATGCACAACCCCATGGAGAGGAGGAGAAATAAAAAAAAGATATTGGGAAAAAACAAAATGGAATGGGTTTTTAACTTGAAAACATTAACACCAGATGGCCTAAATGCGGATTTTGACCTTTTTAACTTTATATAATAAACCCCTATAACAATGTTTTATAATTATAAAGATCATTTATTAAATAAACAAATGTTATATATGTCTTTTATAAGAAATAGAAGGTACATGTTTTACTCTCCACAAAATGCTATATTTTTACTCCAATATTTATACTGTTAATAATCTTATTTATCTTGCTGTTAATAATGATATATTTTTGCCCCTATATTTAACCTTATTGTCCTTTTATTTCTATTTTTACTTTGTCTCTATTCTATTTTTTTTTATAATATTTATAAACCCCTCTCTCCCCTTGACATAACCCGTATATTGCTTGTGTTTGCCTTGGAGTTTTTCCAGCTCAAATGTAAATTTTCCCAGTCAACTATGTAACATTGTTTTTATTGGTTTTAGTTTTTCTACTTCCTGTTTATATGTCCTTTGACCTTTGAAACATGCCAAGTGACCTCATTTAGGGTCAAAGGTCAAATAAGACACCATTTTCAATTTGATGATTGTTTGGACTTATATAAACCCACATGTGCCAGGCTAACATTATGTACACTTGAAGAAGCCTTTTGTGGCGAAACGCGTTGTGTTTTAATCTAAATAAAAGTATCTTTTCAGATTATTTTAAATACTTTTATATTTATCCTTATTTTTTTACCTGGCATATCCTAAACATCTGAAGCTTTTATACCATCCAAAGAATCCATGGTGGGGATCGTACCACCCAGGCGCTTTACACAGAGCGGTTTTTCTGCTCTGTAAATTGTAAGTACATCTCTTATTTTATCCAGCACTTTTTTAATATAGAGAGCACTATGGGCCTTCTCTTGTGTTTTTATTTCATATAACCTTGTTAAATCTTGTGAGAGGAATATCCTACATGTGGGGAGTTTAAATACCACTGTATGCTGTTTTAACTCGAGCTGGTTATAGCTCCCATAAATGTGAGTTGGCATTTCTTAATCTCAGTGTTGGCTGTAGCCATACTCATTTAAGATTACTGCACCATTGGTCCCCTCTGTGTGTGTTTTTTTTTCTTTCATATATGCTGATGAGAACTTGACCCAAGACGTCCTGAGAATTTCTGAAGAATATACCTGTGAATTAGAGACTTTAATTTGCCTGTTTCCCTTGTATTTTTTTTCCTATTATACATTTTATTTATTTACTTTGTTCTTGGCGCACCCGTTAATTGTTGTTTCCTGTTTTTCCATGTAGAACAATGACCGGGAACGTATAATTCAGCGTGGGCCAGATCACAGACCGAAAAAAGAGAAAGTGACCTACCACACTGGTGGACACGAGGCAAGAAAGGCAAACGCTGCCAGAAACGATGAGCTCTTTGGCAGGATAACGGTTGGACAAGTGTGTCACACAGATAAGCGAAACCCAGGTATAAACCATAGAGGAGGGTATAGGAACATGGCAAAAATAAGTACAAAATTTGTCCACCTGGAAAAGACAAAAATTGCAGAGCCATCCAGTGATCCAGGTCAAGGGACAGAGACCCACTAACAAGCATACCAGCGAGTTCATTAGAGGCCCAAGAGAGCAAACCACAATGCCGAAAGCACCATGTAACAGATCACCTGGCACCCCATATGGGTACCTCTGTTGAAGGATGCTCCTAGCGCTCCCTGAGGACTCCAAGCACTGCAGCAGATACCACAACCACAGCAGACTCCACAACCGCTGCAGCTTAACTGGAGTCTCACCGTCTTCCTTCCACCCTGTATGAACCTCCAGCATCCAGGACCATGTGGGGAAGACCTCTCCTCCAAGGAGAGCGTAACAGGAACAAGCTCTTAAAAGAGCTAGGTGATTAAAGCTCAAGGGAGTATGCAGAGCATAGAAATCCCCAGGGTGAATATAGCGGTCCCCTCCAATCACAAGACAAGACGTGTTGAGGGTCAAGAAGAACTCAGGTTTAATGACACACACTCTGCTTTTATGCAATTCTCCCCTACAAGGGAGACGCCCACAGACAATTATACATTACCCAATCACACAATGGTTACATCCCACACATCTCCTCCCCTTAGCCTGAGAGGTAACCCAATTATACGTACAGTTTAAAACATACTTTTTACCCAACTTTCATAACTCTAAAACTATACATCCACATATTATTAATCAGCACATTCCAAATACAAACACACCCAAAAATCATTTGAATCCGTTCAGCCGTTCGGGAGATAGGCATAAGTCACTTTTGACCGACCGCAAGCACATTTTCATGCCCAAAACAGTTCCATGGATTTGGGCTATGCGGTCGGTCTATTTCACACCGAGAAAATGACTAAGTCCCATTCGAACGAGCGTTCGAATCTTCGAACGGGACTTGGTCTCCAGCCGCGGTGTCAAAGTAACGTAGAACGTGCAATTGGGTAGCCAAAAAAAGTTACATAGATTTGGCTGCACACACCGCTGACCGAGTTCGAATAAGTTAAAATGGGCGCCGCCACGTGCTCGTTTGTCGAATGGCGGCCACTTTGACGACTTCGGCACTTCGACGACTTCAGGACTTCGACTGCATCCGAAGTGCCAGTTTAAAAGTTGCAACACTGCTCCAGAGTAATTAAAGGTCCAGGAACAGCATTATAAAAATCCATTATGCCCAAATACAGTTCTTAATGGGTAATACATCCCAGGGCCATAGTCGCAGGGCAGGAGGCTAGCAATCAGTCCTCTCCAATGCCCAGTGGCAAATGGCAGTTTGTCACACACCAAATAAGTGAAAGGGACAGGCATACACCAGACAGTAAAACCAAATGCAGAATCAAAACAGGCAATTAAACCATACAGAGAGTCACTAGAAATAGCAAAATAAATGCAGTCGAGTCACACATACCCGCAATACAGTGACAACCAGCTATTAGTACAGTAAGTGACATACCGTAATAATGTAACATGTGCAATAACTAAGCAACCATGACACAGCCGGATTGTGAAATGGGAAAACATAATGCCCCCAGATTATACAACATGCAAAACCAAACCATGACAATTTTTTTCTTTTTGGTACATGTCAGTGAGTTACATGAAAGGTTGTGCCCTTTAAACACTTTTTTTTTCTATATACACACGTCCTGTATCAAAACAGAAAACAAACATGGTGGAATAACAATTACACACCAAATGGGAATACATCACACACACAGAACTAAAGTGTATACAATTTCCAGGCTGCATGACTTAACAAACGCCCCAGAGATCCGACCAATAAACAGACTGGTGATGGCAAACCTACCAGCAGGCAGTGCACCGAGAGTGCCAGATCCCATACCAGCTGTGCTCCACACATGTGACAGACACCATACAAGCAGGCCGAGCACCATGAGAGTGTCAGACACCATACCAGCAGGCAAAGCACTGTGAGAGAGGCAGACACCATACCGGCTGCCTGAGCACCATGAGAGAGGCATGCACCATACCAGCAAGCCGAGCACCAGGAGAGAGGTAATCCAAACACCAGCTGAGCACCATGTGAGCGGTAGACATCCCAGCAGGGGTGCCAGAGGTCTTTCTGCCTGCAACTGTGTGTATCTGACTGTCTGCTTGTACGTGTGAGCGTGTGTCACTGTCTGCCTGTACCTGTGTGTGACTGCATGTAACTGTGTTTGACTATATACCTGTAACTGTGTGTGTGACTATGTGCCTGGGACTTTGTGCACGTGGCTGTATTTGACAGTGTATGTGTATAACTGTGTGCATCTCACTGTGGTACTGTGTGCATGTGAGTCTGCAAAAATATTATTATGGCTGCATAAGAAAAAAGTGATTTTACCCCTAAATGGAAATAAATGGAGTATTGAAACTGCAAGGGTATGATCAATACATCCAACCACTGCATGAAAGTGGCACTGCCACCCCTCATCTGAAAAATGTGCATTTCATAAAGATAGAATCTTTATGTAATACTTATTTTAACTGTTTTGATACTTCATAGAAATTCCAACCTAGTCAAGACCAATGCGGAGACAAAGAAGGGATTACTTTGTTTTTGTATATTTGCTCCGCCTTAGACTCTAGGCAGAGCCAGGGCCGGTGCAAAGAATTTTGGGTACATAGGCAAAGATGCATTTTTCCGCCCCCCCAAAAACATCTGCACCTGTGTGCCTCTTAACCTCCCTTTTGTGTTTCTTATCCCGTCTTTAAATATCTGACTCAATTTAGTGTATTTTATCTCCTACTTTTGCCTTTGTGTGTCTCCTATGTCTCCTCTTTGTATGACTCTTACATCCTCCCACGTTTTGTGTGTCTTACTCCTCCCAGACCCTTTGTGTGACTCCTTTTCTCCCAGCCCTTTTGTGTCTTTTACTCTTCCCAGCTCCTGTGTGTGTGTCTCTTTCCTTCTCAAGCCCCACTGTGTGTTTCTTTCACATCCAGCCCCTCTCCCCGTCCCTTAATGGTCCCCTCCCTTCTCTGACCCTTTCTGTTCCTCTCCCCTCTCTCCTCCTTTCCCTGTCCCTTAGTGTTCCTCTCCCCTCCCCCCTCTGTTCCCTGTTGCTTAGTGTTCCTTTCCCCCCTCCCTCCTTTTCCTGTACCTGAGGGTATTTCTCCCCTCCTCACCACCCCCATAGTGGTCCCCTCCCCTTCGTGGTGTGCCTCCTACCTTTCTTGTAGCGTGGCTGAGCGGAGCGAATGCCGGTACAGTGAGCTTTTCCTGTCAGTCCTGCCAGGTACAGGAAACAGAAGTTCCTGTACCACGGTACACTCTGCTTGGCCACGCTACAGTCAGGGGTGTATAAACACTGACAGTCACACACACTCAATGACAAACACACAGACGTCTCTGACAGCCAGACTCACTTATCTGACACACTCATTCATTGACAGACACTCACACGCACACTGACAGACACACACACACACTGACAGACACACACACACACACAAACTCACAGACACACATACTCACATGCACACACACTCACACACACACACACAAACTCACTGACAGACACACTCACTCACACACAAACTCATAGACACACATACACACACACTGACAGACACACATTCTCACATGCACACACACACTGACACACACACACACTGACAGACACACACAAACTCACAGACACACATACACACTCACATGCACACACACATACACACACACAGTAATTAATAATCTAAATTAAATTTAAATTTCCCACCCAGCCTCCCTACCTGGAGAGCTGGCATGGATCTCTCATTGGTGGTCCAGTGAGGCTGCTGGGAGGCATGCAGCTGAAGTGGATTAGGAGGCGGCGAGGGAGCTCTGATCTCTCTGATCTGCTCCCTCGCAGGCTGTTTTCTGATGCCGCGGGAGCCGGAATATGACGTCATATTCCGGCTCCTGCAGCATCAGCAAAAGGTGCGCGAGGGAGCCGGTCAAAGAGATCAGAGCTCCCTCGCCGCCTCCTAATCCACTTCAGCCACACGCTGCGCCGCTCCGGGGATCCAGGAGGTGACCAGGCAGGAGGGAGCACTTCCCTCCTGAACGTCACTTGAATTTTGCGCCCCCAGAGCCGGTGCGCCCTAAGGCGTCCGCCTGTGCCGCCTTATAGACGCACCGGCCCTGGGCAGAGCTACAGTGCAAATTCCAACAGCCTTCACCAACGATGGCTGCAGGTAACTGTTTCTGTCTATGGAGGATCCTACATAGACCTCAATGCTGTATTCTTGAGCATGTGCGAGAGTACAGCAGTGACGTCGACTCTTGGTGCTGAAGGGCCAGCACTTGAATTGGAACTGCCAGAAAATGGCTGGAACTGCTGGAAAATGGCTGCACCAGTGAGGGACAGATTCAGGTTCGGAAATCTCACCTTTAGCTGCTACCTTTAACTTACACCTTTCCTATCTATTAATATATTTTTCTCTAAGTCTGACTGACATCTAAATCTCGACCAATCCGCTTGCTAAAGCCTTGCACTAGCTGTGATAAGACACAGGATGCAGGCAGGTTAAACACGGTTGAATGCAACACTGGCGATTCTTTACGCTAGGTTCGGAGTCCACTGATTTTGCTATCCTACTAGCACATCGTATAGGTCGATGAATCTGGGCACCTTGTATGAGTAACAAGCGAATTTGCTTTACTAGTAAAATCTGCCATATCCAAATGGCTGAACAAACTTACGGTTTTGTTGAAAAACCAACAGTTATAGAAGCCGTGGCCGGGCTGGACGTGGCAGTGCCCCATGAGCTTCTAATGAGGCGGCTGTTTACTAGAGTGAGGCAAAACAAATACTTGCGTGGGCCACACTAGGCCAAGACAAACTTGTTTGGAGTTTAGGCAGTTTGTGTTGATGACGAGGTCACACATTTAGGCTTGAAGAAAGGAGATTTCATCTAAGGCAAAGAAACGTTTTTTTTTACAGTAAGAGCAATAAGGATATGGAATTCATTGCCGGAAGAGGTGGTTTTGTCAGAGTCTATACAGATGTTTAAATTGCAATTGGATAAATACTTGCAAAAACATAACATACAGGGATACAATTTCTAATTAGTGGGGTAATAGCTACTTGATCCAAGGAGACATCTGACTGCTATTTTGGGGTCAAGAAGGAATTTTTTTCCTAGTTTGTTGCAAAATTTGAAGCGCTTCAGACTGGGTTTTTTGCCTTCTTTTGGATCAACAGCAAAAGCATATGTGAGGAAGGCTGAACTTGATGGACTCAAGTCTCTTTTCAGCTATGTAACTATGTAACTATGTAAACACACAATTAAGGAATCCAAGATAAATCCATGAACAAAGTCCAAAAATGTAACCTGCCTGTTGATGAGGGAATGAGAGACTTGTAGCTTTGACAGGTCATAGTGAACAGTTCATTGCAGAAGTAATCTGGATACAGCTCTCATTATTTCTCCAATTTGATAAAATCTGGAAGAATCAGGTGAAGCTCTTTGTACAGGTAAGCCTAGCAGTTGTTCCGACACCCAACCTTTTTCTGCTAGTGAATATAATTTTTATATTTTTATTGTTTCTTCTCTTTTGTTGCTATTGGTTTCTACACGTCTTTTTAGATCTAGTTTTTCTATAGATAAACCCTTTATTTGCAAACCAAACATTTTCGGGTTGCCTAATACTTTTTTAATGTAAAAATCTCTGGGGACTGGAAACATTTGTATTCTTTATGTTCCTCAATAAATATTTTTCCTTTGTTTTTGCTGGTAACTTTTCACTGTAGGAGCAACAGGGATTTAGGAATTAATAGCAGCTTCTGTGTCTAACATTTAGTTCATTTGTTTTAAGATAATGCAGCCAGCTTGTTGTTTTTTTAACTTTTTATTTTACCAGCTAGACGTTTAAAATATTACTGATGCTACCAGGTCTAGTCAAGAATACTAGATAAATCAAAACAAGCCAGTTGTCACAATTATTAAATAATCGTAGAATGTTGTTTTGGTATTATTAAAGATTGTAAATTGTGCACCTGAAGTAATGTATTTGATGAATTATAGTGATACAAATGAAACAAAAACAAAACAAAAAAACTGGCTATCGTGCATGTTTTTATAATCATGTTATAGGTCATTATTGATTTAAAAAAAATAAAACACTTTTACAATATTTGGAGCTTTTGTGTTTGGCTCAGATTTAAAGGACCACTCTAGTGCCAGGAAAACATACTCGTTTTCCTGGCACTAGAGTGCCCTGAGGGTGCCCCCACCCTCAGGGACCCCCTCCCGCCCGGCTCTGGAAAGGGGAAAGGGGTAAAAACTTACCTTTTTCCAGCGGTGGGCGGAGAGCTCTCCTCCTCCGATCCTCCTCTTCTCCTCCCCGTCGGCTGAATGCGCACGCGCGGCAAGAGCTGCGCGCGCATTCAGCCGGTCACATAGGAAAGCATTCATAATGCTTTCCTATGGACGCTTGCGTGCTCTCACTGTGATTTTCACAGTGAGAATCACGCAAGCGCCTCTAGCGGCTGTCAGTGAGAAAGCCACTAGAGGAAATAGGGGAAGGCTTAACCCATTCACAAACATAGCAGTTTCTCTGAAACTGCTATGTTTATGAAAAAATGGGTTAACCCTAGAAGGACCTGGCACCCAGACCACTTAATTAAGCTGAAGTGGTCTGGGTGCCTAGAGTGGTCCTTTAACCCCTTAAGGACCAAAATTCTGGAATAAAAGGGAATCATGACATGTCACACATGTCATGTGTCCTTAAGGGGTTAAGGTGAAGTTGTCCTTAGATGTGTCAGCCTTATCTTTCTTCCTATGCTCCTTTATAATTGGTATTTACAACAGTATTCCCAGGTTGGTTGGTCCCTGCATTGAGCTCAAGGACTTAAAATCATTACACTTTTGGTCCCTTCTCCGTCTAAGGAGCACTCAGGGGCTGTATCTACCAACAACACTAACCAAATAGTAGTATTAGGAATAGTTGTAGAACTATCCAACAGTAGCATCACTTTTCTCTCTGAAATTCCCAGCCAGACACTTGATGTAGTGGGAAAACCCAGGGTATTTATACACATTTTTAACTGTTAAACATGCAACAGAAAACCAAGTACATCCCTTAGCTGTCCTGAAGTTTAACGTCACTTCGGTCGCCTAGCTATTTTCTTTAATAACTTTCTGGGTGGATCTCCCTCACACATTCTAGGTGCCTTTTGATAGCGTAATTTCTGCTGCCCACACTTAGTGCAAATTTGGTGCATTTCAGTCATTGAGGGCATGAGCAAAACACATTTTTATTTTTTTCCCCTTGCCACAATATTGCTAGCTGTGGGAGGTATATTGTATCATGGCAATATTAAAACATTTTTTTAGGTGGCTAAAAAAAATGTACCAGGATGAGTGCTTATTGTAGGGAAAGCAGAGGACAATCTCTGTAAATGAACAGTATCAGTCATACAGCAACACAACAGTGGAAACCTGTTAAACAGGAAGGGGCTAATATTACCTTGTCTGACCAGAAAAAGGGGCTGCTGTCACAGTATTACTCCCTTAAAGAGACACTACAGGCCCCTGACCACTTCATCTCGTTGAAATGGTCCCATTGAAGTGTCCCTGTCCCCTTATTCCTGCAAGTGAAAACATTGACGTTTCAGAGAAACTGCAATGTTAAGACAACCTCTAGTGGTTATCTTCCAGACAGCCACTAGAGGCCCTTTCTGGATTCTCACAGAGTTTAACTCTGCAAATGACGTTGGACATCCTCACGCTTTGCGTGAAGACATCAAGCATCTTCAAAATCCCCATAGGAAAGCATTGATTCAATGCATGCGTATTAGGTCCTCCATTGGCATGATGATGGGAGAGGAATAGACATATCTAGGACCAGGGGACATCAACAGCCCTCAATTACAGTAAGAGTTAAAAGGGTTTTTAACCTTTTCATGCTGGTGGGGGAGGGTGGCAGACCTAAAGTTAGGAACATGGGCATACTATAGCATTAGGAATACAGGTTTGTATTCCTAACGCTATAGTGTTACTCTAATTGTCTATATAATCAAGATTGATGCATCGTGAATCATACAATACCAGTAATTGTTGTTTATTTCAATGCATGGATATGCATTCAAATACATTTTTAACTTGAAAACAAATTAAATATCAATATAAAGGTGATGAAAACAAAAGATTGACAACAAATCTGAAACATTTGTGGCTGACTGGTCTTCTATGCAAGATTAATGTAAATATAAATGTTATGGTTTGATATTTTTTTCTTGTTTGTTCGTTTGGTTTTCTTGTTGGTTTACCGCATGCAATTTCATATGCTTTGGCAGTCTAATCAATAAGAATTTTCATTATGCGATTTTCTCAAACTGGAAATTGTGAACAAGGGAAAAGCTAATTTTAAGCCAGTATAGTAGGGAAAATAGTGAATGATCTGAGTTTTTCTTATCTGGACTAAACTTTTCAGTTCTCTCATCAGTCCTCGATGATTTGCTTTGATGTGGTTCTTGATTCACGAACATGTATTTGCTATAATGTTAAAATTACTATCTAGCCACACTGGCCAACCCTTGCTCCCCTAAATATAGTACATTTTTACATTTATTCCAATCTGCTGGTGCTGGCTCTGCCCCTGATCTGCCTCCTTGTCTGACATTATCAGAAGTGATGATCTGAGACAATCACAATACTTTCCATCAGGAAAGCATTGGATTTACTAAGATGGCCAAGGAGGTGAGACAGAGGGCAGAGCCAAACACCAATCCATTCAAGGGCCGGCCTTAGGGGTGTGCGAGCTATGCAGTTGCACAGGGCGCCATGGCAGCAGAGGGCGCCATGGCAGCAGTGGGCGCCATGCAGTTGACACAGCTCACTCCCTGGATGATAGGTGTGAGGGAGTGCACAGAGGACTGCTATAAAGCAGTTTGTGCTATGTAGCGTGGCCACGTTGCACCTGGAGGACATTTAATTATCCTCCAGCCAGGTCTCTCAGATAAGCCAGGGGGCCGAGCTACACAAACGGCATCTACATGTGTGTGTGTGACTCTGTAACTGTGTGTGTGTTTGTGTGAGAGAGACTATATAACTGTGTGTGCTTGTGTGGCTGGTTGCCTCTACGCGTGTGTGTGTGAGAGAGAGAGAGAAACACTGTCTGTAACTGTGTATCTGTGATGTCTGTAACTGTGTCTGCTTGTACCTGTGCGTGTGTCTGTCACTGTGTGTGTCTATATAGCTGTTGTTCCTATATTTAAAAAGGGTTCAAAATCCTTGCCTGGAAATTATAGTCCTGTGAGCTTAACTTCTGTGACTGGGAAATTATTTGAACGGCTATTAAGGGATAATATTCAGGAATTCATTGGGAAGAACTGTGTTATTAGCAACAATCAGCATGGTTTTATGAAACTTAGGTCATGTCAAACTAACCTAATTGCATTCTACGAAGAAGTAAGTAGAAGTATAGATCAGGGTGTTGCAGTGGATGTGATCTACTTGGATTTTGCCAAGGCATTTGATACGGTTCCTCACAATAGGTTAGTCTTCAAACTTAAAGAAATTGGTCTAGATGAATATTCTTGTTCTTGGGTAGAACATTGGCTTAAGGATAGAGTACGAGTTGTCATAAATGGTAAATTTTCAAGCTGGACAAAAGTGGTAAGTGGTGTCCCTCAGGGTTCTGTTTTGGGACCGCTTCTATTTAACATATTTATAAATGATCTTGAAATGGGCATTGAAAGTCATGTATTAGTGTTTGCAGACGACACAAAACTTTGTAAAGTAATAAAATGTGAGTAGGATATTCCCTTGCTGCAGAGCGATTTGGATAGATTGGGGGACTGGGCACTAAAATGGCAGATGAAATTTAACGTAGAAAAATGCAAAGTTATGTACTTCGGGGTTAAGAATGCACAAGCAATTTACACCCTAAATGGTAGTGAACTAGGGATAACCACACACGAGAAGGATTTGGGAATTGTTATAGACAACAAATTAGGTAGCAATATGCAAAGTCAATCTGCCGTTGCTAAGGCCAGTAAGGTTTTGTCATGTGTAAATAGGGGCATAAATTCTCGACATGAAAATATAATTTTGCCTCTTTATAAATCGCTGGTAAGACCACACCTTGAATATGCTGTGCAATTGTGGGCACCTGTTCTAAAGATCTCATGATATCATGGCACTAGAAAAAGTGCAGAGACGAGCTACAAAATTGATAAAAGGAATGGAGCATTTTAGTTATGAAGAAAGGTTAAAACATTTAAATCTCTTTAGTTTGGAAAAACGGTGCCTGAGAGGGGATATGATAACATTATACAAATATATTCGGGGCCAGTACAAACCATTATCTGGAAATCTATTCATAAACAGGGCTATACATAGGACACAAGGTCACACATTTAGGCTTGAAGAAAGGTGATTTCATCTAAGGCAAAGAAAAGGTTTTTTTACAGTAAGAGCAATAAGGATATGGAATTCTTTGCCTGAAGAGGTGGTTTTGTCAGAGTCTATACAGATGTTTAAACTGCAATTGGATAAATACTTTCAAAAACATAACATACAGGGATATCATTTCTAATTAGTGGGGAAATAGCTGCTTGATCCAAGGAGACATCTGACTGCTATTTTGGGGTCAAGAAGGAATTTTTTCCTAGTTTGTTTCAAAATTGGAAGTGCTTCAGACTGGGTTTTTTGCCTTCTTTTGGATCAACAGCAAAAGCATATGTGAGGAAGGCTGAACTTGATGGACGCAAGTCTCTTTTCAGCTATGTAACTATGTAATATGTATATGTACGTGTGTGTGAGAGAGAGAGACTGCATGTAACTGTGTCTGCTTGTACCTGTGCATGTGTCTGTCACTGTGTGTGTCTATATGTATGTGTGTGTGTGAGAGAGAGAGACTGCGTGTAACTGTGTCTGTCTGCCTGCAACTGTGTGTATCTGACTGTCTGCTTGTACGTGTGAGCGTGTGTCACTGTCTGCCTGTACCTGTGTGTGACTGCATGTAACTGTGTTTGACTATATACCTGTAACTGTGTGTGACTATGTGCCTGGGACTTTGTGCACGTGGCTGTATTTGACAGTGTATGTGTATAACTGTGTGCATCTCACTGTGGTACTGTGTGCATGTGAGTCTGCAAAAATACACACCTGCATTCACATATGGGCCTATATGTATATTTTTATCTGAATTAAATACCCATCACAAACATCCAGTAAACCAAGCACAAATATCACACACAGCCAGTGATATATATATGCATGCATATATCACACACAGCTAATACACCTATTACAAATATCACACACATTCAATAAATTCCCTATACAAACAATACACACCTTTACGCACACTATACATGAATGAAGGGGTATGTCCAGGGAGGGGAGCTGAGCATATTTGTTGGGCAGAGCACCTAAAGGCCTAAGGCCAACTCTAGCCATTGAATCAATGCATCTCTATGAAGGAAGTTCAGTGACTCCATGCAGAGGGTGGAAACACTAAATGTCAGTGCTGCTCACTGTGCAGCACTGCCTCAGGAAGCACATCTAGCAGTCATCTGAGGAATGACCACTGAAGGGTGTCCCTATGCTGTAATGTGAACATTGCTTTCTCTCTGAAAAACATGTGTTTACTGCAAAATGCCTGCAGGGACTGACTATGCTCACCAGAACAACTGCAATAAGCTGCAGTTGCTCTGGTGACTATAGTGTCCTTTTAAACACACACATAATGCTCCGTAATGCTATTAACAGAGCAGGAGATATGTTCTTAATTAAACAGACTGTGCAATAAAGGAGTTTGAACATGTGTGAGAAACTGTGTAGATCATATGCAGTTGAGGTGTGATTATGGCTGCATAAGAAAAAAGTGATTTTACCCCTAAATGGAGTATTGAGACTGCAAGGGTATGATCAATACATCCAACCACTGCATGAAAGTGGCACTGCCACCCCTCACCTGAAAAATGTGTATTTCATAAAGATAGAATCTTTAAGTAATACTTATTTTAACTGTTTTGATACTTCACAGAAATTCCAACCTAGTCAAGACCAATACGGAGACAAAGAAGGGATTACTTTGTTTTTGTATATTTGCTCCGCCTTAGACTCTAGGCAGAGCTACAGTGCAAATTTCAACAGCCTTCACCAACGATGGCTGCAGGTAACTGTTTCTGTCTATGGAGGATCCTACATAGACCTCAATGCTGTATTCTTGAGCATGTGCAAGAGTACAGCAGTGACGTCGACTCTTGGTGCTGAAGGGCCAGCACTTGAATTGGAACTGCCAGAAAATGGCTGGAACTGCTGGAAAATGGCTGCACCAGTGAGGGAAGGATTCAGGTTAGGAAATCTCACCTTTAGCTGCCACCTTTAACTTACACCTTTCCTATCTATTAATATATTTTTCTCTAAGTCTGACTGACATCTAAATCTCGACCAATCCGCTTGCTAAAGCCTTGCACTAGCTGTGATAAGACACAGGATGCAGGCAGGTTAAACACGGTTAGAATGCAACACTGGCGATTCTGTACGCTAGGTTGGAGTCCACTGATATTGCTATCCTACTAGCACATCGTATAGGTCGATGAATCTGGGCACCTTGTATGAGTAACAAGTATACTATAGTCAGTCAGGATTCTTTGTTTTATCTCATTTAAAAACTGTGTGGGACACCATCGATGTATGGACTTTCACAGTCAACAAGCAACCGTCCGCTAAAATTGCTTACAGTTGGTTCTATGAATCTACACACATACTTGCCTCATAGTTGTAATGCCTACATTTCTATTGTATTGTATATGTTATTGTGGTGTCTGACCTTGAAATAAATAAAGAATTAAAAAAAAATTAATATAACTGCCTTTTTTCAAAGTCTGAACCATCACATTTGACTGGAACCATAACTGGACACCACTCCAAGAGCATCCACTTATTGGTGAATTCTGCTTCCTGCTATTTTCCTCACACCAAACACCTTACAAATATGCTCCAAAGCCTGTACTACCTGCCGCATCTGTGAAGACATCGGCTTTGCGTACATGTGCACTTTGTTAAAGTTTGTAAAAAACTGTGTCGACATCTCTAAATCTATAACCCTTAAAATAGATTTTACACCTGAGGCTACCTCCAGCTCTTCATGCCAGACTTATTAGGCTTTGCTGTGCGTCTACAATGCTCTTACCACTTCTAAAGTGGTAAAGTTTCTTGATCTGTATCTGTTAGCTAATTTGAATGTTTTTGGATGGTCATTCTTTATTTTGGGGCATTATTGTGAATTAGCAGGGTTTTTCACGAGTGCTCTGAACATGCTAGTATTGATGGTACCACAGGCCCATGTATGATTGAAATATTTGGTGGTGCTACCCAATATGGTGCTTGAAGTCTAAGTATTTTGCCGTCTGTGCCTTCCAGCAAGATCCAAGATAGCACTGGAAGGTTCCAGCCATGTTCTGTGGCTGGCACAAGGCAACATGGTATTGTATAAACAATGGAGGAGGATGCTGTCAGGATTATTGATCCAGCATGTAGAATTATGTCACACCTAGGACTAAAGGTAACATCTTACCGGGCCTTAGAGTGGCCAGACGTAACATACCAGAGAATAGTCAGAAAACTTGCCAAGGTCACAGAAGGAGACACAACGATGAGGGAAAGCCAAAAGGCAGGGATACCAGAATACAGGGAAGTCAAATGAAGCCAAAGTCAATAACCAGAAATAAACGCTCAGGAACACACTCTCAGACAATCACTAAGGGAAACCACGACAGGGCAATGAGAAAAAGGCAAAAGGAGTTTAAATAAGCCTCCCTCAGATCCGATTGGCCGTACCTGGCCTTTGGCCCCAGAACGTGCGTGCGTGTTCATTACGTGACATCACACATACACCGACATTGTCAATACCATGGGCGGACGTAGGGTTACAAATTTGTGTGGCTCCGCAGTGGCTGGCATCCACCAACATGCTGCAGGAGTCAGACACATTGACGCATGGCCGCTGAATGGCACTTCCGTGTTTGTTAGCAAGACAATTACTGCAGATACTGCAAGGTGAGGATGAATTTGTTGCAGATGCTACCAATAGCATGTACAGTAGCAGGAGCACCCATAGCCCTGATGTCGCTCAACTCAGCTATGTCTGTGAGTGTCAGGGTGTCCCTACATGGCTAAATGTGGTCTGGCCAAGAAGTGCTGGCCCTGGCTCACCCATAGTTGTGATGCTCCCATGGTGGGGGGGAGAGTTGTCATTCTATACTAAGTAGATATAAAATCACCAAAGCCAGGGAGGGAAGGTGTGTGCTGGGAGCTATTCCTCCCCTGTCGCGTAGCCAAGAGTGGGGAAATAGAAGACACAGGGGAAGAAAAAGAAGTGAAAAAATTAGAACAGGGCAGAATAGGATAATGAGAAGATAGAAAAGGCAGAATATGAAACAGCAGGTATGATATGGTACTTAGGAGTGCAAACTGATGAGGTGAAATCAGGTTTGTGTAGGGCCACAGTAGGATAGGGAATTACACTATTATTGGTTAACGGAGGGATAGCATCACCTGCGTTTGGCTATTCATTCTTCTTCTTTTTCAGGTAATACATAATCCTCCCTGAAGTGCTTTGAGGCCTTGGAAAGTCTTTTGGTCCAGTCCATCGTACCCTGAGGTCACAAAGGTTCCTGTAGGCAAAAACCAAACGGTTAGCGATGGCAATTTAAATAATGTATCCCCTCTTAATACCTTTAGCCCCTCTAATTCTTCTTTTGCTCTGGTTAATGTAGCTTGAGCCAAGCATGAAAGGGAACAAACTGGTTTAGTTAGTTTTTTTGTAGTTAACCCTTAACCAATCCTGGCCATTCACTTTACTTACTGTTTCTCGATCTCTGACCTCTCCTTTATTTCTTCTGATCTAAATTTGATCATTTACTTGAGTCATATCCTTTGATCAGGGTAGCCTCTACACTTCCTGTGACCTCTGAACATGCCAGCTTTTATATTTTTTAACCTATAGGTTAGATATACTTTACTATCACAATTATTTACTAACAGGGTTATTCACTAAAGTAAGAAATCAATGTGAATTTTAAATTTTAGGCTAAAATAAGAGAATTTTTCTAGTTCAGTTATTTTGACCTTAAATTATTAATTAATTTTGAATTTTCACTTTAGTGAATAATCCAGATAGTGAGAATTCAAGGGAATGCAGAGTACATTTTTAAATATAAGGCAAACATATTGGATCGGAAAAGCTCTCCAAGTAAACTATGAATCCAGTTTTGCTATTTTCATCTAACATGTGAATTTAAATTTGACAATTCTCACCTTAGTAAATAACCCTACATGTCTTTCAATAAAATTGTCCCTAAATTTTATTGTTCTGAAGGTGTTAAAGTGAGGGTTAAAGTTTTTTTTAACTTAATGTAAAATTGTGCTGAATAGTTAATATATTACAAAGAGATGCTCACCTTACCTCCAATTCAACACAACCATGTACTCAACTTTCTGGGTGTTACTGTTCTGTAACTCCCACCTCCGGTCTTCTTTTACTACTACTTTTGCAGTCTTCTTTAATTTGTCCTACTTACGGCCGCTTCTTCAAGCAGGGCAAAACCACTTCTGTGACACAGGCACTCTGGCTTTAAAGCAAGTGTTCCGGTGTCTGAACAGAGTGCTGAGAGCAACATTAGGTAGGGAGTTACCATGTGTGGAGAGCAAAAGAAACGCCTGTAGGAGGTCTTTAGGGTTCTCCCTTGCCTATTAATTCTTTGGCATAGACACTATGCCAACAAAATGACTGACAGGTGGAAGAAAGACCTATTTTTAAATAGGCTTTTCTCTTAATGAATACATTTGCTAGCAAATCTACAAGCAAACTTGTAATTACCTGCACTGTTACTAAATATGTTTCTGATAATTGTCAATTCTTATTATTAAATCAAGTGATAAATATCAGCCAATAGTTTGAGGTCATGTTATCTGTTCATGGCAATAATCACTGTGTTAATATTAGTTGTGTTATGTAACATCTTTCGATGCAATATCTTTAATCTTCTGTTGACCCTTTTTAGTTTTTCCTTGAAACACATTTTGCACAGCAATATAATCTGCAGAATCTGATACATAGGAAGTGGGCAAAGTCAGTAAACTTGAAAGTTACAAAGGTATGTTTATATTGGTAAAAGAGCAAGTTTGCAAAATCTCACAAATAATCATGACTGGTCCACACTAATATGGGTCAAAGTTAAGTAGATCTGATTATATACGTGTTTTGCAAGGAATCAGGTATTGATGTCATCTTTACCTCTTTCCTAACACCTTGTGTTTTTTTGGAATGATTTCCAAGGTAAGAAAGGAAGTGATATAGGGATGTAATTGCAAAATATTATTATTTCTGGTATTTATGAAGCACCGACATGTTGTGCAGCTCTGAACAAATGGGGAATATAATCAGTACATTAATACAAACCAATACAAAAGGAATAGACGACCTTGCTCATGAGCTGAGCTAGCATTCACAGCCTTTTTATACAAAGTGATAAGCTAGATAGTTCATTAGCTTACAATCTAAAGCAGGGGTTCCAAACCCAGTTCTCAAGTACCCCCTACCAGTCCAGGATTTAGGGATTACCCAGTTGTGTCTAAAGTGTTTTTGTTTTGTTTTGTTTTTTTCTAAAAACACCTTAGACACAACTTGGTAACCCTAAATCCTGGACTGGTTGGGGGTACTTGAGGACTGGGTTGTGAACCACTGATCTAAAGGTAAAGATAAGGGCTTGAGACAATAAGGAGCAGGGGAAATGTTTAAGCTAATGGGCAGAGGGAGTTTTAGAGCATTTGTACAGACTGTTAAAATGTGATGTCATTGAGTAAATAATTGGGGAAGATGGCAAACATCTGGAAAGGCATACTATAAAGGAAGCTGAAAGCAATGTGGGTGGCTGAAGAGTAGTACAGGAGGATGGGAAAATACTTAATTAAAATGAGGATATACCAGGTAAGAGAAACTATGTCTTGATAAACTTTGGTCAGAAACCATGATGTAATGCTTTTGACATAATACACATCTACACACAATTTTTTCACCTGTAACAAAACCTATTAAAACTACAACAGGGCACTAAATAAAAACTAAAATGGGTTTGAATAGGATGGTAGGGGTTGGCCAAAAACAGGCTTTTGATGCCAAAACGTGAGTGTGCGTCAATGACACAGGCGAGTTCATGTCAATTATGTCAGAAGAGGAGGAGAAGCTGTAAACAGTCTCAGTTGTAAAGTGGCCGGTGTCTGTCTGTCAATGCGTCATGATTTGGGTAATACCTAGCATGGGTGCTCCGAACGGGCGTGGGCACATGATTGTGCGTCTCTGGCACCATGATAATGTTAAGTTGTGCAGAAAGAAAAGAACTGCCATCTGCAGTATTGTTTGTAACAATTAATATGAAAAATCTGTATATGATTATGCCTTTAGAACAAGGCTTAGATGCATTAAGAATTATATTAACACAAGCAGATACTTACCAAGGACCACCTATATTTTTTTTTACTTGTATTGTTGAGGATCACAGTCACCTGTAATTATTTTGAGTTTGAATGCAACTTTTATCTATAGTTATCTGGGACTGTGATGGGTGATGATGCCAGGGCCGGACTGACCCACCGGGATACCGGGAAAGTTCCCTGTGGGCCGTAGGCACCTGGGGCCGGGGTGACCTGCGGCCGCAGGGAGAAGTTGAATGGCGGCCGCAGGGGAAGGTCTTCTCGAGGCCGCTGGGGGAGCAGGCTGTTCTGTCTCTGCTCCCCCTCCCTCCGCGCAGCTTAATGAGACCGGGGCCGGACTATGACGTCATATGAATATGATCCAGACTCTGCATCAACTATGTAATTTTCCATGGGAGTTTTGCCATGGATCCCCCTCCGGCATGCCACAGTCCAGGTGTTAGTCCCCTTGAAACAATATTTCCATCACTATTGTGGCCAGAAAGAGTCCCTGTGGGTTTTAAAATTTGCCTGCCTATTGAAGTCTATGTAGGTTCGCCCGGTTCGCCCGTTCGCGAACATTTGTTCGTTCGGAAAATTTTATGTTCGCGACATCACTACTAACCAAGAATTTTACCAAAGAAACAAAAAATGCACCACTTTTATCTTTTTTCCCCAAATCAAAGGTTTTTGTAAATGTAAAATGTGTATAGTTTGTAAAACCACCAACCCCACTGTACCTTCTAAAGTAACACAGTTTATTTCAAAAATGACAAATAAGGTTTACAAAATTAATGATTTTATTAATTGTACCACAATTTTTTTTATCTATCTTCTTGAATGCCCCTGTGGCCTCCAGTATGTTGGAATGACCACAAGGTGCTTAAAGACGAGACTAAGCAAACATTGCAGAAACATTAAAAATGGATACTTAAACCATTCAGTATCCAAACGTTTTATTGAACACAATAAGGACCCAAGAATGCTTAAATGTATAGGAATAAAATAAATGTACCATAGCATGGAGAGGCGGGGACATTAAAAACATTCTTGGTAGAACTGAAATGGAATGGGTGTATAAGCTCACGACCCTTATAGCCCATGGTCTAAATGCTGATTTTGATTTGTTTAATTTTTTATAAGTATATATTCTTGTTCTATGAATACCAATGCAAAGTTACCCCCCTTTCACTGAGGGATGTGTGTAACAATAAGTGCTTAAACGTGAAAAAAAACTGTTAAAAGCAGCTCTATTCACTTATGTGGAAATATCCTCTTTTCCACAAAACAATAATAAGAAATACAGTGCGGTATACGTGACAGAGACCTACACCTATAAGTGGAACGCTAAAACGGATATAAAGCTTACCAAGCGTAACTTGATTCAGTAGTATGGTGTGAAGTGCATGCCAAAAAGTATAAAAAACAAAAGATACAATATAGTGCAGATGGTATTTTAAAATTGCAATCCAGAGAATAATGTAGCAGACAGAGATTCACATTTTAAGGAGCCTGTATGTAAATACTGGCTCCGTACTTAGGCCTGTGTGCTTATTTTGGTAGCACTACCCTTCTGCTTCGGCTTGGAGTAGTTCTCATAGATAAAACATAAAAGGGAGAACAAACCAATGTGCAGACTGTAGCAATAAATAAAATGAGTATAAAATAGTAAATGTGGTGTTCACCTGGTCCTGAGCCTATAGGTCCCGGCTTTTAGGTTTATAAGTATGATGCCAATTTAAATAGGGATGGCACTGCCTGTATGGAGATTCCTGGAGGCTCCAGGAAGGACTTAAGTAGGATATCTTGAGCAAAATAACAAATTTATTGATGTAAAATGAAAAAAAAAACCAGTTTAAAAAGTCCTTTAAAATAGTCCTTTAACCAAACTTCTGGAATAAAAGGGAATCATGACATGTCACACATGTCATGTGTCCTTAAGGGGTTAAAATGGCCAATACGCATTTCACTCTCAATAGAGTTTCCTCTCAGATGGTCCTCTGAATCTTCCATTTTAAATGTCCTTTAGTCCTTCCCCTTTAATGATCTAAATACAGTTTGTCCAATCACAGTGGTGAATAGTTATTTCATGTGTGAGGTAGATTGTGTGTATAATATCAATTGGCCGAATTTTTGGCGCTTTTCTTTACTTAAATTTTCATTGGTGGGCAGTGGTGGTTGGCAGAAGTGCTAGGAGCTCGCCGGGGTGGTTGGCGGAAGTGACATCACAGACCTCCATGAACGTCATCTAGCCGCCGCCCCATAGAGACTCCTAGACACTCTGACTCTGCTACACCCCTCTCATGCCTCTCATGCGTCCGGGCCGGAGGGAGGGGACTCTAATGGGTGGGAGGGGATTCATCCCGTGAGAGAATGATGTGTAGGCACATCGGCTCGTCCCGCCCTTCGGGTGTGCCGATTTGCTCACGGACTCCTCCTCCCTCCAACACAGCACAGCAATGAAAGGAAATGTTGAACATAAATACAATGAATAAATAGTGGGCAGGGAAAAAATAAAAAAAAATAGGGGGAGAGAGAAGACAGACATAAAATAATTATAATTAATACTTATATGTGCATATGTAAGAAAATTGAATGTGAAATCCATTGTGTATATCTATATCAGGTGACTTATTGTGCATACAGTGCATATAGTGTATAGTGTTTATTTAGAGAGATATGAAAGAGGTTATGTTAAGTGCTAGATTTAGATTGGTATATGCAGAGATGGGTATCCTTATGGATATATTTGGTGTATCTAATGGAATATTAAATTAATGTTAATAAGATATTGACAAAGTAGTGTTCATAATAATATTATTAAACAACAAATTTGAAATTTAATAAATATTGGGATGGGGATTAAACCAAACACTGGTTTAATCACCATTGTTCCTGACCAAGCACCTTATAGACTATCTGATCTTAATTAGATCGTTCCAGTTAAGACTCTTTTATTTGGACTACCTTTTATTTCGATTACTGTATGTTATAAGGTCTCTCTGCCGCAGCCCTTATCTCCTTTTTTTAGTTCTTTAATTTCATGTGTTGGAAATATATGGATGTTACATTGACACATATCACCAACCTAAAGATTGTTGTACACCATGTACAGCTCTTCATTACAATCATAGTCGCTGATGGTAGTGGCCTCTTTCAAAAGGATAATGCACCCAGTTACACTGCAATAAGATGTTCAGGAATGGTTTGAGGAACATGATAAACAGTTCCAGGTGTTGCCTTGTCCTTTAAATTTCCCAGATCTCAATCCGATTGAGTATATATGGGGCTGCATAGAATGGTGAGAGTGCCCATGATGGGAGTGGTCTCTTTCAAAAGGATAATGTAACATGTCACACTTTTTGTAATGTAACATGTCACAAAAATTACATCACAACTGTAACGGATCACCTGGCACCCCGACTGGGTACCTCCGTTAATGGATGCTCCTAGCACTTCCTGAGGACTCCAAGCCCTCTGGAAGACACCACAATCACCGAATCTGAGAAGCATATGAATGCTCTCAAGCCTCTGAATGCTGTAGACCGTTGAATAGGAACCATACAAATAGGCTTACACTCCTAGCAGTCAACTGGAACAGCATGCAATAAATCCTTCCCCCAATAATGAGACGACACTTCACTTTGAGGGTAAAACAGGAACTCTCGAATGGCACATCCAGCCTGGCTTTTATTTCCATCTTACACATTTAAGCCTGCCCACAGGGGAGGTATAAAATATCCAATAGCATAGATGTTACCTCCCACACATCTCCTCCCCTTAGATTAACACTTAACCCAATTACACATACAGTTAAAACATACTTTCTACCCAACTTTCATAACTCTATAACCATACATCACATTCACATAAAAATACATATCCACAATCAATCCATTCAGGGGAACAACATATTAAAAAATGGCATGAATCAGACCAGGGGTTCAAAAGTTAGTAATAGTATCTTTTAAAACCCCTGTCAGCATGACTTTCCAGCTCAGACCCGTTACCTCCCACAATGCCTCACAATCCCTCCCCTCTGGACTGGAGATAATTGAGGAAGGAATCTAATTATCTCCAAGGACTGAGGCAAAACTCCATTACCCACATGGCAGACAAAAAGACAGTAAAAGACATAAAATACTTTAAAATACAGAAAGTTACTTTTTATCCATAACACACAGACATTTCACATATCCCCAGATAGCTGGGATCTGAGCGCACAAAACTAACGAATAACGCGCAGATCCTATTCACACAGTACAATTGCCATGGAGCTAAAGTCTTTCCCATAGTCTTTCATTATATGAATAGGCTCCATGGTATAGCTATCTGGGTTAACACATTCACATAAAGTCTGGTCCATAGTCCAAAGGCAAGAGGCGGGCAAGCAGCCCCCTCCAAGGCCACGTGGCGAGGTCGGTTTCGCCACAACAACATTTTAAACAACTTGGATATACATTTTTTGACAGTGACATAATTTTCATAGTTTTGTATCTGTACGCCACCACAATTGAAGTGCAGACTTTATTTCAAGGGCTGTATGAAATGTTTAACAATAGAGGGTATTGTACCACCTACACCACTCATGAGCTAACATTTTGAAATTACATTAAAATTATTTGGTATAAGGTCCCTCTAATTTAATTTCTTTTGTACCACTTCGAAACCTATGAACACTTTAAAGTTCTACCATGAGATGATTCTATTCCCAAGGTATCCCCTTACATCCTTATAACTTATTTAAGTTCCACCATTAGGGGGCCTGATTCCTAAGGTGCCATTTAGTTGTTTTGTATATGAACATAACACTGTTAGGGAATAGTCCTCCTAAATCGTTTTTTATACATGTTCCAATTGGGTACTCACTTACTTTGTTATTGTTTAGTGTAGCGGTTCCCAAACTGTGTGCCGGGCACTGTGTGATGGGCACACAGGGGAGCCGCAAGATATTTTCCTGGTGCTATGATCATAGCACCGGGAACTGTACCTCCCTCTTCCCCTATTAAAGGAGATATAAAATCCTAACAGCCCATCAAAAAGCCAGGCTCCCTTGATAAAGGCATCTCTTTTGCCGAAATGTTGGGGGCTTGCTAATTGAATTTTCTTCCCTCCTCTTACTAATTCTGGTATGCATTTGTTTGTCTTTTATTATTATTATTATTTTTCATTTTGATGGGCTGTTAGGATTTGATATCTCCTTTAATTACTTATTACATTGATATTTAGGTATTTGCTTACTACTTATTCTGTTTGAATGCTTTCTCAGTACCTTTGATAACTTTCTGTACATTATCAGCATGTAAATCATGTCTGAATCCTTTATGATATGTATTGTGAGATATCTATTTTCCTTGTACCTATCTTATAATAATTATTTTCATATTAATGGTTGTGATCCTTGATTGAATATTATCTGTATCTCAAAGAAAAAGCATGGAGAGAAGGGAACCAATGTGTAGTCTGTTTTAAGTGATGTGAAAGGTGAAATACGTAAAATACTCACCTTTTTCAGAACCTAGTAATTCCGGCTCTGAGGTATAGTAGCTTTGTGCCAATTTTGGGGGGATGGCAGTACCACTATGTAGATTCAATAGGCTCTAGAGGACTTCTTAAAATATATTAGAATTTATTGGTACAATATGGCATATAACATATAGTAAAATAAAAAATATATAATATAAAAGAGTCCAGAATTTGCCGAAACGCGTTTCACTCTTGTAGAGCTTCCTCAGTCAGCTGTGGGTCTGGTCCTGTGAATCTTTCATGTTTAAATGTCTTGTAGTCCTTCCCCTTTAATCACATGGGTTTGTAATTATCCAATAAAAAAAAGTCCAGGACTTTTTTATTCATAGGCTCCTTCAAATTTGAGTGTTCCTACTTCACCACCATTTTATTTTTATTTTATGTACCATCTGCACAATATTGTATTTTTTATCTCTTTTACATATATTACTAACCACGATTGTTATCCTGCCATGTGGGGTAAGTCTACCCCCTACTATAACTCGGCGCTCCACTTATAGGTATAGGTTTCCACTTATACCACTTCACTGACTTTTTATTACCCAGGGGTTAACCCCTCTGCTCCCGCCCCCCACCTCCCACTTAGGTGTAGTCAATCTACCTATTCCTGTTCTTTATTTTTTGTTTAGGAATTGCAACCATTTTCATTTACCGTTCCTTATTTCTTGGGCTTAAATTAATTGGACAAATTAGGACAATCATAAATAAAAAATAAAAAAATGAATTCTTTGTAAACAATCCTTCGCAGACAATGACTGCATAAAGTTTGAAATGCATGGACATCACCACATGCTGGGTTTCCTGCTTTGTGATACATTGCCAGACCTTTGCTGCAGCTATTTTCATTTGTTGTTTGTATGTGGGTCTTTCTGCCTTACGTTTTGTCTTCAGAAAGTGAAATCCTTGCTCGATTGGGTTGAGTTTAGATGATTGACTCAGCCATTGCAGACTATTCCACTTCTTTGCCTTAAAAAAACCCTGGGTTGCCTTTGCAGCATGTTTTCAGTCATTGTCCATCTGTAAAGTGAAGCGCCACCCAATCAACTTTGCTGAATCTGAGCAGACAATATATATATATATATATATATATATATATATATATATTCTTCAGAATTCATCCGGCCACTGCCATTAAAAGCCATGTATGCCCATGCCATCGCACTGGCTCCACCATGTTTTAAAGATGATGTGGTATGCTTAAAATCATGAGCTGTTCCAACCCTTCTCCATACATTTTTCTAACCATCTCTCTGGTATAGGTTGATCATAGTTTCATCTGTCAAAAAAATTGCTGTTTCAGAACTGGGCTGGCTTTTTCAGATTTTTTTTTTGTCAAAGTCTAATCTGGCTTACTATTCTTGAGACTTTGAATGCCTTGCATTTTGTAGTGAACTCACTGTTTTTGATTATTATTATTATTATGTTATTTATATAGTGCCATCAAATTCCGCAGCGCTTTACATTGGGTGGACGAACAGACATGTAGTTGTAACCAGGCAAGTTGGACACACAGGAACAGAGGAGTTGAGGGCCCTGCTCAATGAGCTTACATGCTAGAGGGAGTGGGGTAAAATGACACAAAAAGGTAAGGATAGTATAAGACTAGTGACAGTTGCAGAAGAGGAATCAGTCAGGAGCTATTAACAGTTCAATTGATACGCTTTTATGAAGAAGTGGGTTTTTAACAATTTTATGAAGGAGTGGAGACTGGGTGAGCATCTAACGGAGGAGGGAAGCGAGTTCCACAGGAATGGTGCAGCCCTTGAGAAATCTTGAAGGCGAGCATCAGAGGTGGGAGTACGGACATAAGATAGATGTAAGTTTTCAGCAGATCGTAATCGTATTTAGAGAAAGTTATACTGGTATCAGAAGGAAACAAGTATGAAATAATAAAAACAATTTTACAACAGAACAAAGTAAAACAGCTTTTCTCCAGATATGTTAAACTAATAGAGGGTAAATGTATCATCGATATACCCACAGCCATAAAAAAATGGAATAACGATTTAAGAATAAAAATAGATGTTAAAGATTGGATATCTTCGGCCTAAAAAATCAACAAATATGTTCACTAATTTACGCTGATAAAAACCCATTTTCAATTGATACATTTATGGTACATGATCCCAGTAAGAATATCGAAATTCGCCATAGGAGTGAGTGATCAATGTTTGGAATTGTAGAGAAGAGAAAGGGAATTATGTACATATGTGGTGGACATACAAAAAAGTGTCTGTGGTGTGGCAGTGGGCCCAGCATATTATATCCTCTCCAAACCCTGGTCCCTCCGCAAATAAGCCACCTGATACAAACACCAGAAACCACAACAACCTAATACCCATTCCATGTAATTCTCACTATAATTCCTCCTTTAAAGCTGCCCTCTGGAATGCCCACTCTGTGTGCGGCACCTTTAAATCATCTTCCGTCCATGACCGATTTATCTCACACTCCCTAAACCTACTTGCAATAACAGAAACATGGCTCTCTCCCTCTGATACTGCTACCCCTGCCTCACTATCCTTTGGTGGTCTTCACTTTACCCACAATCCAAGACAAGCCGAGAGAAAAGGTGGCGGTGTAGGTTTTCTCCTTTCACCCCACTGCTCCTTTATAACTCTGCCCACTCCCCCCCCTCCTTCCCTCTCTTTCCCAACATTTGAAATTCATTCAATTCGCCTTTTCAAACCCTTCTCTGCTAACATTGCCGTTATCTATCGTCCCCCTGGTTCCCCTCTCCTCTTCCTTTACCACTTTGCTGCCTGGCTAACCTACTTCCTCTCTTCTAATATTCCATCTCTAATTCTTGGAGACTACAATATTCCCATTAACCCACCTTTGACCACAGCAGCCTCTAAACTACTTTCAATTACTTCCTCCATCGGGCTACTGCAGTGGGCTAATTCTCCCAACCATGTAGCTGTCAATACCGCAACCTTATTTTCTCTTATGCATGTACAGGATCTAATATCTGCAACACTCCATTTCCTCTTTCTGATCACCACCCCTTATCGCTTGCTTTCGATTACCCCCTCACTCAACTACCTCAGCCTAACCCCTCTTAACTCAGGAGGAACATCAATTCTATTGACCTCCAGCAGCTGTCAGCTGAAATTGATTCACAACTGCTATCCATCCCTTCCCTCTCCTGTCCCTCACTGGCCATCTCCACATATATTCACCTCTGCCCTGAACACTGCAGCCCCACTCCAAACATGCACCTCGAGGAGGACACGCCCCCAACCTTGGCATACTAAATCAACATGTTATCTGCAGAGTTGCTCCTGTTGTGCTGAAAGCTCCTGGAGGAAGTTCCGCACCCAGGCAGACTATCTTCATTATAGATTCATATTATGTTCATACAGCACAGCCCTTGCCCTCGCCAAACAGTCATACTTTTCCTCTCTCATTAGTTCATGCTCCCGCAATCCCAGGTATCTCTTTGACACCTCTAACTCTCTTCTCCGCCCCTCCTTCAAACTCTTCAATCGCTCGGTCTCTGTGACTCTGTCCTCTCGTTCTTTTATCTCTCCCAATGCTCATTCAGTGTCTCCTTTTCCAAGGATACTTCCTTCCCTCATTCTGTCTCGGTTGGAGTTCCCCAAGGCTCTGTCCTTGGTCCCCTTCTATTTTCTCTTTAAACTGCCTGTGGCGAAACCAACCTCGCCACGTGTCCTTGGAGGGGGCTGCTTGCCCGCCTCTTGCCTTTGGACTATGGACCAGACTTTATGTGAATGTGTTAACCCAGATAGCTATGCCATGGAGCCTATTCATATAATGAAAGACTATGGGAAAGACTTTAGCTCCATGGCAATTGTACTGTGTGAATAGGATCTGCGCGCTATTCGGTAGTTTTGTGCGCTCAGATCCCAGCTATCTGGGGATATGTGAAATGTCTGTGTGTTATGGATAAAAAGTAACTTTCTGTATTTTAAAGTGTTTTATGTCTTTCTGTAACCATGTGGTTAATGGAGTCTGTCTCTGTGCTGGAGATAATTGGATTACTTCTCCAGCACAAAGAAGGCTCTGTAAAAACCGGTCTGAGCTGGAAAGCTAGGGGTTTTAAAAGATACTTTACTAACTTTTGAACCCCTGGTCTGATCCATGCCATTTTTTAATATGTTGTTCCCCTGAATGGATTGATTGTGGATATTTAATTTTGTGTGAATGTGATGTATGGTTTTGAAGTTATAAATATTGTGTAAAAAGTATATTTTAAACTGTATGAATAATGGGATTATGTGTCACACTAAGGGGAGGGGATGTGTGGGAGGTAACATCTATGTCATTGGTTATTTTATGCCTCCCCCTGGGTGTGGCCTGTATGTGTACTCTTGTAATAAAAGCCAGGCTGCATGTGCCAGTCCAGAGTTCCTGTTTTTACCCTCAAAGTGAAGTGTCGTCTCATTATTGGGGGAAGGATTTATTGTATGCTGTTCCAGTTTGACTGCTAGGAGTGTAAACCTATTCGTATGGTTCCTAACTTCCTATTCAACTGTCTACAGCATTCATATGCTTGAGAAGATTCATATGCTGAATCGGTTCGGTGATTGTGGTGTCTGCCAGAGTGCTTGGAGTCCTCAGGAAGCGCTAGGAGCATCCTTTAACGGAGGTACCCAGTCGGGGTGCCAGGCAATCCGTTACATTGGTGGCAGCGGTGGGATGGCGTCCTAGTGTGAGGTAAAGCAGCTCGGAGACACAGTTCGTTTGGATTACAAAGTGAGGGTAACGCTAGTATACGTACAGTGCCCCTATCTACAAAAGAAGCAACGTCGGCAGGGCAAGCGTGGCGCCCAGTTACAGTCAACAGGAGTTTGACGCTATGATGAAAATGCTGCTGGATTTCTTTGGACCAGAACCCCCGGAGGAGAAATACATACAGAGCACAAGGAAAGTAGCGGCAGCGTATCTGCAGGGTCTAGCAGATTTGGACAAAAAGGGAGCTGAAGGTGTCATCCTTCCTCCCCAGCGGCGGTCTACAGTTCAGGGAGAGGAGCCTGTTATCCCCTCTCCCCTGCGGCAGCGCAGCTCACCAAGGGGAGACAGTAAGCCCCACACCAGCACAGATGGGACCGTGGTCTCTGTGCCCAAGTTACAGGGAGCGGAAGGTGCCATCCTTCCTCCCCAGCGGCAGCCCAGCTCACCAAGGGGAGACAGTAAGCCCCTCACCAGCGCAGATGGGACCGTGGTCTCTGCGCCCTGCCTACAGGGAGTACAGAGGGTCAGCCCTGCTCCCCAGCGGCAGTCTACGGTGCAGGGAGAGGAGCCTGTTATCCCCTCTCCCCAGCGGCTGAAGGTGTGTAAGGGAGAGGAGTTTGTTACCCCCTCTCCCCAGCGGCAGCTTAGCACACCAAGGGGTGACAGTAAGCCCCACACCAGCGCAGATGGGACCGTGGTCTCTGCGCCCAAGTTACAGGGAGCTGAAGGGGCCGTCCTCCCTCCCCAGTGGCAGTGTGATTTGTTGGGAATTGGGAGCCCAGTCTCCATTCCCCAGCGGCAGAGTATCCAGCAGGGAATGGAGAGCCCAGCCCCCTTTCCCCAACAGCAGGACTCTGTGCTGGGAGGAGAGACAGTCGGTCTCCCTCCGCAGAGACGGGAAGTATGTATGGGAGAGGAGATTGTTACCACCTCTCCCCAGCGCCAGATTATTAATGTACAGGGAATAGGGAGCCCAGTCTCCATTCCCCAGCGGCAGAGTGTTCTAATGGGAGAGGAGCTGGTTACCACCTCTCCCCAGCGGCAGCTTAATGTACCAGGGGGAGACTGTAAGCCCCACAACTGTGCAGATGGGACTGTGGTCTCTGCACCTACAGCACAGGGTGTAAGGACAGTCAGTCCTGTCCCCCAGCAACAAGGCTGCTTAGCCAAAGGGGAGACAGTCGGTCTCCCCCTCCGACAGCGGAGCTATGTATCCAAAGGTGAGACAGTCGGTCTCCCACTCCAGCAGCAGAGCTGTGTACCCAGAGGGGAGACGGTCGGTCTCCCCCTCCCACAACCAGGCTCCAATCAGGCTACTTCAGTGGTAGCGCTGGCACCAGGGCAGAGTACCGCTGGTCTCTGCCCACTCAGCAACCCACCAAGGCAGTCTACCAGCTCCCCGCACAGCCGTGGTGAGGAACCTGGACCTGGACAAGCTGCTACTTTATCCAGGTGGAGTAAACATTTATTGTGGGTGGGAGGTACTGCTGTTTGTGCTTCGTGGGTGGGTTGCTGGACTAACCCGGGCACTGACCAGCAGGAGGTCAGATACCCTGTTAGTCTGGGGGGGTAAAGGGGAGAAGTGTGGCGAAACCGACCTCGCCACGTGTCCTTGGAGGGGGCTGCTTGCCCGCCTCTTGCCTTTGGACTATGGACCAGACTTTATGTGAATGTGTTAACCCAGATAGCTATGCCATGGAGCCTATTCATATAATGAAAGACTATGGGAAATACTTTAGCTCCATGGCAATTGTACTGTGTGAATAGGATCTGCGCGCTATTCGGTAGTTTTGTGCGCTCAGATCCCAGCTATCTGGGGATATGTGAAATGTCTGTGTGTTATGGATAAAAAGTAACTTTCTGTATTTTAAAGTGTTTTATGTCTTTCTGTAACCATGTGGTTAATGGAGTCTGTCTCTGTGCTGGAGATAATTGGATTACTTCTCCAGCACAGAAAAAAGATACTTTACTAACTTTTGAACCCCTGGTCTGATCCATGCTTTGATCTCACATCCAGTTTGTTGCCAAATCCTGTAGATTCCAACTTAAAAACATAGCCCGCATCTGCCCCTTTCTTACAAAAGATGCTACCAAGGAGCTTGTCCATGCTCTAGTACAGGCATAGGCAACCTTCGGGACTCCAGATGTTTTGTACTACACCTCCCATGATGCTTTGCCAGCATTATGGGTGCAAGAGCATTATGGGGGATGTAGTCCACAACATCTGGAGTGCCAAAGGTTGCCTATCCCTGCTCTAGTAATTTCCTGCATGGATTATTGTAACCATTTCCTAATTGGTCTTCCCAAAAGCCGCATCGCCCCGCTACAGTCTGTAATGAATGCCACCACCAGACTGATTTTCCTCTTTAGTTAGTCCTCTCACACCTCACCCCTCTGTCAGTCCTTACATTGGCTTCCTGTATCCTATAGAAGTAAATTCAAAGTGCTAACCCGTACATATAAAGCACTGAACAATTCTAGCCCCTCTTACATCTCTTCACAGATCCATAGGTATGCCCCTCCATGTTCCCTCTGCTCTGTGCGTGACCACCTCCTGACCGCTGCTCGCACCCGTACGGCCAGCTCGCACTTGCAGGACTTCTCACAGGTGGCTCCCTTCCTATGGAATAGCCTGCCTACCCCCATCAGACTCTCCCCTGGTCATCAATCATTTAAGACAGGCCTGTCCAACCTGCGGCCCCCCAGATGTTGCTGAACTACAACTCCCATGATTCTTTCAAGGAAACAGATAGCCAGGGAATCATGGGAGTTGTAGTTCAGCCACATCTGGGGGGCCGCAGGTTGGATAGCCCTGATTTAAGAAGTGCCTTAAACCCAAATCTTTAGGAAAGCTTATGGCCTCCCAGAGTGACCTCTACCTTACAAACCTGTCTCTTGCTTTCTCCTATAGCGCAGCACTTCACCCTCTCCTCCAGCCCTGCTTCACTCCCACCTTATTTGATTGCTCTTTCCTGTCCTATTGTGTTTTACACCCCACCTCCTATAGACTGTAAGCTCATCTGAGCAGGGTCATATTCAACCTATTGTTCCTCTAAGTTTTCTTGTAATTGTCCTATTTATAGTTACATCCCCCCTCTCATAATATTGTGAAGCGCTACGGAATCTGTTGGTGCTATATAAATGACAATAATAATAATAATATACAAATCGTGTGATGTTAAACTATCATTAATTCCAGAAATAATGCTATTACATATCTATTGGCCGAAATTAAGAAAGACAGACCAATTTCTGATCACTCATTGCTCACAATTATTATATCAAATCAAAATGGAAAAAATATTATTCAAAATGCCCGAGTAACACCTCCAGTTTATGGGATAAATGGGACAAATAATTATCTATCTTATCAAACTAAAATTAGAATAAGAAGGAAATATGTTTGATCTGGAACTCTCGTTGGGTAAGGGGATGTTTAATGAGCTGGAGGATAACTCAGGTCTATCAAGATGGTCAAAAGGGCAATGAAAGGTTTAACAGAAGAAGATCTGTAGAGGTCCTTGTGAGTTTCTATTCCCGTGCCAATGTCTGTGTATTTTATATTCAAATGTTTGAATATGATGTTGTTTGTAAATTGATATGCGATATTTACAGAAAATAAAAATATTTATTTAAAAAAAAAAAAATCTGCACATATACAAATGATCAAATGTTCTAGTTAATTTCACTAAAAGTGAAATTCTGGCACTGAACTTAACCCCAAAAGTGTGGACCACCATCACAACCAAATACCAGTTTAAGAGGGCTCCCACAGCCATTTGATACCTAGGAGTTTTGCGGCCTAAAACTTTGTCTAAATTATTTGATCTAAACTTTCTACCACTTCTAAAGGAGGTGACACATTGTAGCTGACTATGCCGACTAAATATTTTAAAAATGAACGTTCTCCCTCGCTTCCTCTACTGGTCCTTCCGATCAACCTCCCTAAATCATTTTTTACAGAGGCTAGAAAATTGCCCACGTCATTCATTTGGGCCTTAAAACATCTCAGAATTTCATTACACACTCTGGTTAGGCCTAAGTCCCTGGGAGGGCTTGGACTCCCTAACCTGGAAACCTATCAAAAGGCAGTATTTCTTTTTTTTTTTATTCTTTTTTTTTGATGTGCATGTATAACAAACGTTTGACTGTAATGCCACAACAGCATTCTTAAGTAATATAAACATACAGGAGTTCAGACTAGTGATGTACCGAACTGTCCGCCGGCGAACAGTTCCCGGCGAACTTAGCGTGTTCGCGTTCGCCGCGGCGGGCGGACACATGCGCAGTTCGATCCGCCCCCTATTCGTCATCATTGGGCAAACTTTGACCCTGTGCCTCTCGGTCAGCAGACACATTCCAGCCAATCAGCAGCACTCCCTCCCTTCCACACCCTCCAACCTCCCTCCCAGCATCCATTTTCGATTCATTCTGAAGCTGCATGCTTAGTGAGAGGAGGGAAAGTTTAGCTGCTGCTGATTAGATAGGGAAATTGATAGCTAGGCTAGGGTATTCAGTGTCCACTACAATCCTGAAGGACTCATCTGATCTCTGCTGTAAGGACAGCACCCCAAAAAGCCCTTTTTAGGGCTATAACATCAGGCTGCTTTTTTTTTTTTTTCCTGTGTAATGTAATTGCAGGTGCCTGCCTGCCAGCTTCTGTGTGAGGTTCACATTGGATACTGTGCCTACTTGCCCAGTGCCACCACTCATATCTGTTTTAACAATTGGTTAAGCTTTAGATTTAAAAGAAATAATTTTTTTTCACTGTAATAGAAGAGCAGTTGCCTGCCTGCCAGCTTCTGTGTCAGGTTGGATGCCTTGCCCATTTGCACAGTCAGTGCCACCACTCATATCTGTTTTAACAATAGGTTAAGCTTTAGATTTTAAAGAAATCATTTTTTTTCACTGTAATAGAAGAGCAGTTGCCTGCCTGCCAGCTTCTGTGTCAGGTTGGATGCCTTGCCCATTTGCACAGTCAGTGCCACCACTCATATCTGTTTTAACAATAGGATAAGCTTTAGATTTAAAAGAAATAATTTGTTTTCACTGTAATAGAAGAGCAGTTGCCTGCCTGCCAGCTTCTGTGTCAGGTTGGATGCCTTGCCCATTTGCACAGTCAGTGCCACCACTCATATCTGTTTTTACAATAGGTTAAGCTTTAGATTTTAAAGAAATAATTTTTTTTCACTGTAATAGAAGAGCAGTTGCCTGCCTGCCAGCTTCTGTGTCAGGTTGGATGCCTTGCCCATTTGCACAGTCAGTGCCACCACTCATATCTGTTTTAACAATAGGTTAAGCTTTAGATTTTAAAGAAATCATTTTTTTTCACTGTAATAGAAGAGCAGTTGCCTGCCTGCCAGCTTCTGTGTCAGGTTGGATGCCTTGCCCATTTGCACAGTCAGTGCCACCACTCATATCTGTTTTAACAATAGGTTAAGCTTTAGATTTAAAATAAATAATTTGTTTTCACTGTAATAGAAGAGCAGTTGCCTGCCTGCCAGCTTCTGTGTCAGGTTGGATGCCTTGCCCATTTGCACAGTCAGTGCCACCACTCATATCTGTTTTTACAATAGGTTAAGCTTTAGATTTTAAAGAAATAATTTTTTTTCACTGTAATAGAAGAGCAGTTGCCTGCCTGCCAGCTTCTGTGTCAGGTTGGATGCCTTGCCCATTTGCACAGTCAGTGCCACCACTCATATCTGTTTTAACAATAGGTTAAGCTTTATATTTAAAATAAATATTTTTTTTTCACTGGAATAGAAGAGCAGTTGCCTGCCTGCCAGCTTCTGTGTCAGGTTGGATGCCTTGCCCATTTGCACAGTCAGTGCCACCACTCATATCTGTTTTTACAATAGGTTAAGCTTTAGATTTTAAAGAAATATTTTTTTTTCACTGGAATAGAAGAGCAGTTGCCTGCCTGCCAGCTTCTGTGTCAGGTTGGATGCCTTGCCCATTTGCACAGTCAGTGCCACCACTCATATCTGTTTAACAATAGGTTAAGCTTTAGATTTAAAAGAAATAATTAGTTTTCACTGTAATAGAAGAGCAGTTGCCTGCCTGCCAGCTTCTGTGTCAGGTTGGATGCCTTGCCCATTTGCACAGTCAGTGCCACCACTCATATCTGTTTTAACAATAGGTTAAGCTTTAGATTTAAAAGAAATAATTTGTTTTCACTGTAATAGAAGAGCAGTTAGTTGTCTGCAAGCGTCTGGGTGTCAGGCCTACTTCAGCGTGTGCTCTGCAGACCTGTGCCAGCGTGCTTTGACAGTTGCCACTCATATCTGGTGTCTCTATAGCGTGCTTTTACAAAGAAAAAAGGTTTCTAGTGTAAGCTAATAGCAGCCAGTCAGTGTCCTTCAAGCGGCTCTGTCAGTCCTTCCTTCAGCGTGTGCTCTCCAGAACTGTTCCAGTGCACATTGCCAATCATATCTGGTGTCTCTATAGCGTGCTTTTAAAACCAAATTTTTTTTTTCACTGTTATAGATTGAATAGCAGTTACTTGTCTTCAAGCGGGTGTGTCAGGCCTACAGTGTGTGCTCTGCAGAACTGTTCAAGTGCACATTGCCAATCATATCTGGTCTCACAGTAGCTTGCACGCATAGTACCACTAATCCCAAAAAAAATGACAGGCAGAGGCAGGCCACCCCGCAGGGGCCGTCGTGGTCGTGGTGCTGTGATTCCCTTTTGCCCTAGAATAATGCCCAGTTTTCAGAAGCCACGTACCCTGAACTTGAAAAGTTCTGAGGACATAGTTGACTGGCTAACACAGGACACACAATCTTGTACAGCCTCCGCTCGGAACCTTGATGCACCATCCTCCTCCAGCTTAGCTTCAGGCACCTCTCAAGATACCACTCACCCGCCTGCCGCCACCACCAAAACTAGCACCACAGCCGCTTTACTTGGTATGTCAGAGGAGTTATTCACACACCCGTTTGAAGAAATGAGTGATGCGCAACCATTATTGCTAGAGGATGTAGATAACAGGGATATGTCTCAGGCAGGCAGCATTAAACACATGGAGGTACGGTGTGATGATGATGTTGTACCCGCTGCTGCTTCCTTTTCTGAGTTGTCAGATACAAGCGAAGCGGTTGATGATGACGATGCGTCCATGGATGTCACGTGGGTGCCCGCTCGGCAAGAAGAAGAACAGGGCGAAAGTTCAGATGGGGAGACAGAGAGGAGGAGGAGACGAGTTGGAAGCAGGGGGGGGTCGTCGCAAGGAGCTAGTGGCACAGTCAGGCAGCATGCATTGGCACCCGGGGTCAGCCCGACAGCACGCCAATCAACGCATGCTGTGTCCACCACCAGAATGCCGTCATTGCAGAGCTCAGCAGTGTGGCATTTTTTGTGTGTGTCTGCCTCGGACAACAGCGATGCCATTTGCAACCTGTGCCAAAGGAAACTGAGTCGTGGGAGGTCCAACACCCACCTAGGTACAACTGCTTTGCGTAGGCACATGATCTCACATCACAAATGCCTATGGGATCAACACATGAGTACAAGCAGCACGCCTACTCTAAGCCGCCATCCTCCTCCTGGTCTAGCATCTTCAGCCACGTCAACCACTGCTGTCCTTCTTGCCCCCTCTCAACCATCCGCCACTCCGTCTCCCGCCTTGAGCAGTTCCCGCTCATCTGCCCACAGTCATGTGTCTGTCAAGGACATGTTTGAGCGTAAGAAGCCAATGTCACCAAGTCACCCCCTTGCCCAGCGTCTGGCAGCTGGCTTGTCCGAACTATAACCCGCCAGCTTTTACCATACAATCTGGTTGAGTCTGAGGCGTTCAAAAAATTTGTAGCTATTGGGACACCGCAGTGGAAGGTACCCGGCCGGAATTTATTTTCACAAAAGTTGTACTCGATTGTGCAAAAGGAAGTCATGGCATGTCTGGCACACAGTGTTGGGGCAAGGGTCCATCTGACCACTGATACCTGGTCTGCAAAGCATGGTCAGGGCAGGTATATAACCTACACTGCGCATTGGGTAAACCTGCTGATGGCTGACAAGCAAGGAATGCGTGGCATTGCAGAGGAGTTGGTGACACCGCCACGAATTGCAGGCAGTCCTGCTGCCACCTCCTCTACTCCTCCTACTCCATCCTCTTCCATAACCTCCTCGGCGGAGTCCTCTTGTGCTGCTGCGTCTTGCTCCACATCAACGGCACCCCCCCAGCTCCCCAGGTACTATTCCACATCCCGGATACGGCAGTGTCACGCCGTCTTGGGTTTGACTTGCTTGAAAGCAGAGAGTCACACCGGACAAGCACTCCTGTCCGCCCTGAACGCACAGGTGAAAAGTGACTCCGCAGCAACTGGATATCGGCAAAGTGGTGTGTGACAACGGAAAGAATTTGATAGCGGCATTGAAGTTGGGCAAGTTGACACATGTGCCGTGCATGGCACATGTGTGTAATCTGATCGTACAACGCTTTGTGCATAAGTACACAGGCTTACAGGACGTCCTGAAGCAGGCCAGGAAGGTGTGTGGCCATTTCAGGCGTTCCTACACGGCCATGGCTCACTTTGCCGATATCCAGCGGCGAAACAATATGCCAGTGAGGCGCTTGATTTGCGACAGCCCTACACGTTGGAATTACACACTCCTAATGTTCGACCGCCTGCTCCAACAAGAAAAAGCTGTTAATGAATATTTGTATGACCGGGGTGCTAGGACAGCCTCTGGGGAGCTGGGAATTTTTTTGCCACGTTACTGGACGCTCATGCGCAATGCCTGTAGGCTCATGCGTCCTTTTGAGGAGGTGACAAACCTAGTCAGTCGCAACGAAGGCACCATCAGCGACATCATACCATTTGTTTTCTTCCTGGAGCGTGCCCTGCGAAGAGTGCTGGATCAGGCTGTAGATGAGCGTGAAGAGGAAGAGGAAGAGTTGTGGTCACCATCACCACCAGAAACAGCCTTATCAGCATCGCTTGCTGGACCTGCGGCAACGCTGGAAGAGGATTGTGAGGAAGAGGAGTCAGAGGAGGATTGTAGCTTTGAGGAGGAGGAGGAGGAACAAGACCAAACACAACAGGCATCCCAGGGTGCTCGTTGTCACCTATCTGGTACCCGTGGTGTTGTACGTGGCTGGGGGGAAGAACATACCTTCAATGACATCAGTGAGGAGGAGGAACGGGAAATGAGTAGCTCGGCATCCAACCTTGTGCAAATGGGGTCTTTCATGCTGTCCTGCCTGTTGAGGGACCCTCGTATAAAAAGGCTGAAGGAGAACGACCTGTACTGGGTGTCCACGCTACTAGACCCCCGGTATAAGCAGAAAGTGGCGGAAATGTTACCGAATTACAACAAGTCGGAAAGGATGCAGCATTTGCTAAATAAATTAAAAAGTATGCTTTACACAGCGTATAAGGGTGATGTCACAGCACAACGGGAATCTAACAGGGGGAGAGGTGGAAGTCATCCTCCTTCTCCTCCTCCCACGACCACGCCGGCAAGGACAGGACACTTTAAAGACGTCTTGTTGATGGAGGACATGCGGACCTTTTTAAGTCCTATGCATCGCCACAGCCCTTCGGGATCCACCCTCAGAGAGCGACTCGACCGACAGGTAGCAGACTACCTCGCCTTAACTGCAGATATCGACACTCTGAGGAGCGATGAACCCTTTGACTACTGGGTGTGCAGGCTTGACCTGTGGCCTGAGCTATCCCAATTTGCGATAGAACTTCTGGCCTGCCCCGCTTCAAGTGTCCTGTCAGAAAGGACCTTCAGTGCAGCAGGAGGTATTGTCACTGAGAAGAGAAGTCGCCTAGGTCAAAAAAGTCTAGATTACCTCACCTTTATTAAGATGAATGAGGGATGGATCCCGAAGGGACTGACACTGGGCGATACATTCGATTAAAAAAGGCCTGATGAGATGAGCTGCCTTGGGCTAAAAATGGTCCACACGCTGCTGTATTTTAGCTCTGAATGACGTTTGACTTGCGTGACTTATCCGCCACCAACTAGGGTTCAAGCCGCCATGTTTTAGGGCACTTTCTGCCTGTGAAACAAACATCAATTTTTCTGGCCGCTGCTACAGCTGCAACGGCTGCAACAATACCAAATTTTTCAGGCATGTGTACATGCCTAATTTTTAGGCCTACTGGTGCAGCACTGTGGCTTCAAAAACCAAACCCCAAAAAAATCCTCCAAGATGGCACCAATATACCAGTGGTCTAAGCATCTGCCCACCTTGGCCTAAAAAGGGGAGGTGATTCAACAATTAAAAATCGCTGCCATTTACACGTCCACTGATAGGAGACGCGGAAGGTATTAAACTGATCAGAACAATACTAAACTCACCAATCCTATCTGGTGGCACATTAGCTTGCCCGCGCAGTGCCCCAAATTTCAAGTAAGAGGACCGACCAAGCAACTTCTTCCATCTCCCTGTTACATAAATCAATGCCATATCCATAGAAATTGTACATAATATCCAGGAGAGTTTTACAGGGCCAAATCTTGTCGCCTGTTGAAGAGGTGACCTTGCTCGGGTCCCAGGTGTGCGGTTCCTAAAATGGCTGCCATATACATGTCCACTGATAGGAGACGCGGAAGGTATTAAACTGATATGAACATTTACTAAACTCACCACTCCGAGTGCTGTTATTTATTTAATTTTTTTGTGGTGAGACTTTACAGGACAGAGTGCTTCTCCACGGGACATGTTAACTCACGGGCAGCTGGCTCATCAAGGAACCAGAGCAGCTTGAACGAGGTGACCTTGCTCGGGTCCCAGGTGTGCGGTCCCTAAAATGGCTGCCATATACACGTCCACTGATAGGAGACGCGGAAGGTATTAAACTGATATGAACAATACTCCACTCCTATCAGTAGGTCCGTCCCATTGTGATTTATGGCCCCCACCCACCGCGCAGGTGTTGGGGAGGACAGTAGCTCCCCCCAGTGTGTATCATGGGCTTTGAGGACAGGTGTCAATCCATACCTGCCAAGTGACCCTATGTAGGGGGAACAGTCCCTATTCTGCTCTGTGTCAGTGTGTATCATGGTCTCTGTGGATGGGGAACAGTCTCTATTCTGCTCTGTGTCAGTGTGTATCATGGTCTCTGTGGACAGGGAACAGTCTCTATTCTGCTCTGTGTCAGTGTGTATCAGGGGCTTTGAGGACAGGTGTCAATCCATATCTGCCAAGTGACCCTATGTAGGGGGAACAGTCCCTATTCTGCTCTGTGTCAGTGTGTATCAGGGGCTTTGAGGACAGGTGTCAATCCATACCTGCCAAGTGACCCTATGTAGGGGGAACAGTCTCTATTCTGCTCTGTGTCAGTGTGTATCATGGTCTCTGTGGACGGGGAACAGTCTCTATTCTGCTCTGTGTCAGTGTGTATCAGGGGCTTTGAGGACAGGTGTCAATCCATATCTGCCAAGTGACCCTATGTAGGGGGAACAGTCCCTATTCTGCTCTGTGTCAGTGTGTATCAGGGGCTTTGAGGACAGGTGTCAATCCATACCTGCCAAGTGACCCTATGTAGGGGGAACAGTCTCTATTCTGCTCTGTGTCAGTGTGTATCATGGTCTCTGTGGACAGGGAACAGTCTCTATTCTGCTCTGTGTCAGTGTGTATCAGGGGCTTTGAGGACAGGTGTCAATCCATATCTGCCAAGTGACCCTATGTAAGGGGAACAGTCCCTATTCTGCTCTGTGTCAGTGTGTATCAGGGGTTTTGAGGACAGGTGTCAATCCATATCTGCCAAGTGACCCTATGTAGGGGGAACAGTCTCTATTCTGCTCTGTGTCAGTGTGTATCAGGGGTTTTGAGGACAGGTGTCAATCCATATCTGCCAAGTGACCCTATGTAGGGGGAACAGTCTCTATTCTGCTCTGTGTCAGTGTGTATCAGGGGTTTTGAGGACAGGTGTCAATCCATATCTGCCAAGTGACCCTATGTAGGGGGAACAGTCCCTATTCTGCTCTGTGTCAGTGTGTATCAGGGGTTTTGAGGACAGGTGTCAATCCATATCTGCCAAGTGACCCTATGTAGGGGGAACAGTCCCTATTCTGCTCTGTGTCAGTGTGTATCAGGGGTTTTGAGGACAGGTGTCAATCCATATCTGCCAAGTGACCCTATGTAGGGGGAACAGTCTCTATTCTGCTCTGTGTCAGTGTGTATCAGGGGTTTTGAGGACAGGTGTCAATCCATATCTGCCAAGTGACCCTATGTAGGGGGAACAGTCCCTATTCTGCTCTGTGTCAGTGTGTATCAGGGGTTTTGAGGACAGGTGTCAATCCATATCTGCCAAGTGACCCTATGTAGGGGGAACAGTCCCTATTCTGCTCTGTGTCAGTGTGTATCAGGGATTTGACTATCTTTATTCAGATTCAAAAATTACAATTCCAGGAAAAATTGAACAAACATTTACAAGAACATGTTATGCACATCATAGAAACAACGTGAACCTCTTTAAAGCCACAAACTTAAGACAAAAAGTACGTACACACAATGTGTAAGGGTTTGAAAGAATATTCTGAATCCTTACATGTTTACTTTATCGTTTGTTTGATTTTTGTGAACCATATATAAACTACAAGCAGCATGAAAACTCAAGTGGCCATGCTGATCAAATTAAATAGTATGCTTTACACAGCGTATAAGGGTGATGTCACAGCACAACGGGAATCTAACAGGGGAAGAGGTGAAAGTCATCCTCCCCCTCCCACGACCCCGCCATATCTGCCAAGTGACCCTATGTAGGGGTAACAGTCTCTATTCTGCTCTGTGTCAGTGTGTATCATGGTCTCTGAGGACGGGGAACAGTCTCTATTCTGCTCTGTGTCAGTGTGTATCAGGGGCTTTGAGGACAGGTGTCAATGTTAGGTGATTTCTGCCCTTTATGGATTAAAAGCAGACTCTGCATCAACTGTGTAATTTTCCATGGGAGTTTTGCCATGGATCCCCCTCCGGCATGCCACAGTCCAGGTGTTAGTCCCCTTGAAACAACTTTTCCATCACTTTTGTGGCCAGAAGGAGTCCCTGTTGGTTTTAAAATTCGCCTGCCCATTGAAGTCAATGGCGGTTCGCCGGTTCGCGAACATTTGAGGAAGTTCGCGGTCGCCGTTCGCGAACCGAAAATTTCAGGTTCGCGACAACAGTAGTTCAGACAGTTGTGAAGCATTTAGCAAGTGCGCACATTTTTTTTTTTTTAAACAATAGATGAGAAAACAGGTTGGGTACGTGCTGGTTGTCCAAAATTAATTACCCAGACTAGTGGTGACAGTAGCTGAAGGGTGTTAAGTGAATCTTAGTCATGGCATTCAGTTAGATAGCACATTTTGTATGATAAGATGCACGCTAAAGTCTAAACTGGTGGAAAATGTGCAGAGTAGTACACAGGTTTTAGAGGAGGAAATGGGAACAGAGAAGATGGGTGGGCTCCCTAGTTTGACTATCTATGTAACAATAACTTTGTTCTAGCCGGGCACCGTTATAAATACAATCTGCTGAGTGAGTCGGGACAGTAGCACATCATTAGCTAAACACATATGCATTGTAGAGATTGTGTTAGACGGCAGTAATATTATGAGTGTCCCAAGATGTATATGCCTGTCCTGGTAGATAAGGGTTAGAACAAAAATAGGTGGCAGCATAATGTTAAACATACAGTCTTCCAGGTAAGCCCAGGGTTTTGACATAGTCCACCGGTGCCCTGCCCGATGGGTCAGCTGGTCTGACCGCCTGATATCTCTGGGGTATCCCCGCAGACCGATTCGCTGTGTGGCGTGGTCAGGGCCGCCACCAGAAATTTTGGGGCCCCTGACAAAGCACAAGGTCTGGGCCCCCACCCGGCCTGCCCCCCCCCCCCAATGAATGCAGTATGTGTGTTAGTGTAGTGGATGAAGAGTGTGTGTTAGTGCAGTGAATGCAGTGTGTGTGTCAGTGTAGAGAATGCAGTGTGTGTGTTAGTGCAATGAATGCAGTGTGTGTTAGTGCAGTGAGTGTCAGTGCAGTGAATGCAGTGTGTGTGTCAATGTAGTGAATGCAGAGTGTGTCAGTGTAATGAATGCAGTGTGTCAGTGCAGTGAATGCAGCGTGTGTTAGTGCAGTGAATGCAGCGTGTGTTAGTGCAGTGAATGCAGTGTGTTAGTGCAGTGAGTGTCAGTGTAGTGAATGCAGAGTGTGTGTCAGTGTAGTGAATGCAGAGTGTGTGTCAGTGTAGTGAATGCAGAGTGTGTGTCAGTGTAGAGAATGCAGTGTGTGTGTTAGTGCAATGAATGCAGTGTGTGTTAGTGCAGTGAGTGTCAGTGCAGTGAATGCAGTGTGTGTGTCAATGTAGTGAATGCAGAGTGTGTCAGTGTAATGAATGCAGTGTGTCAGTGCAGTGAATGCAGCGTGTGTTAGTGCAGTGAATGCAGCGTGTGTTAGTGCAGTGAATTCAGTGTGTTAGTGCAGTGAGTGTCAGTGTAGTGAATGCAGAGTGTGTGTCAGTGTAGTGAATGCAGAGTGTGTGTCAGTGTAGTGAATGCAGTGTGTATGTTAGTGCAGTGGATGCAGTGTGTGTGTGTGTGTGTTAGTGCAGTGTGTGTCAGTGTAATGAATGCAGTGTGTGTCAGTGTAGTGAATGCAGTGTGTGTGTCAGTGTAATGAATGCAGTGTGTGTGTCAGTGCAGTGAATGCAGAGTGTGTGTCAGTGCAGTGAATGCAGAGTGTGTGTCAGTGCAGTGAATGCAGAGTGTGTGTCAGTGCAGTGAATGCAGTGTGTGTGTTAGTGCAGTGTGTGTCAGTGCAGTGAATGCAGAGTGTGTGTCAGTGCAGTGAATGCAGTGTGTGTCAGTGCAGTGAATGCAGTGTGTGTCAGTGCAGTGTGTGTCAGTGTAGTGAATGCAGTGTGTGTGTCAGTGTAGTGAATGCAGTGTGTGTCAGTGTAGTGAATGCAGAGTGTGTGTCAGTGCAGTGAATGCAGATTGTGTGTCAGTGCAGTGAATGCAGAGTGTGTGTCAGTGCAGTGAATGCAGAGTGTGTGTCAGTGCAGTGAATGCAGAGTGTGTGTCAGTGCAGTGAATGCATAGTGTGTGTCAGTGCAGTGAATGCAGAGTGTGTGTCAGGGCAGTGGATGCAGTGTGTGTGCCAGGGCAGTGAATGCAGTGTGTGTCAGTGCAATTAATGCAGTGTGTGTGTGTAATGAATGCAGTGAATGCAGAGTGTGTGTGTAATGAATGCAGTGAATGCAGAGTGTGTCAGTGTAATGAATGCAGAGTGTGTATGTGTTTAGTAGTGTATGTATGTAAATGTAGTACTAGTAATGTAAATTTATTTTTGTTATTCCCCCCTCCCTGTTTCTTACCTGGTTCAGGGAGGGGGGAAGATCCTTTGATCCCTGGTGGTCCGGTGCCATTGTAGAGCCCCCCGGCTCCCTATACTTGCAGAGGGGGCCCAGCGGACTGCAGGAACACTTTCCAGCATTTCCTGCTCTCACTCCCGCGAGATGTGGTGTGCGCGCCGCGCGGAGCGTTGCCATGGCAACGCTCTAACGGCCGCACGTCTCGCGGGAGTTAGAGACAGGGAAATGCTGGAAAGTGTTCCTGCAGTCCGCTGGGCCCCCTCTGCAAGTATAGGGAGCCGGGGGGCCCGCGGATGCACATATATATAGCGATGATCGCTATATATATGTGCAGAAAGTAATTGTGGGGCCCTGGACTTCCAAAGCAGTCCGGGTCCCCCAGGACCGCCGGGCCCGTGACAACCGTCACGGTTGTCACCCCCTGATGGTCATGTCCTCGCCGGCGGTTAGATGCCCCGCAGTGCTGTGCGTTCTGGGTACCATGCTGTTGCTGATTCCTCGTGGCCATCAATGGGGGTCCTGTACAGGCTGGTCTTTAGGCCCAGGGAGGCAGTCGCGGCAGCCAAGCCTCCTCCGTGAGTAGGTAGGTAGTGACTTTCAAGATGGGCCCTCGCTTGTGTTCAGGCTTGTGGTTTGCAGGCAGGGGTCTTGCTCAGCAAGCTGTTGTTTCTGCTTGCGGGCAGGCACAGCGGTGTTGCGTGGTATTAGTTGTATTGCCGCCATTTTGGTGCGCTGTAGGCTGGGTGGTGGGTCAGTGGAAGTCGGTATTTTCCTCTGTTAGAGACCGGGATAACCCCCCTGGTCCAGAGGGGGGGGGAAACGGGGCCATTTCCTGCCCGGTCTGGCCCTGGCTGAGCACCGATGGGCAGGATAGTGGGGCAGCGGCCGTCTGCCCCACTCACCGCCAGAGTAGGCCTCGTTTGCGCCAGTGAGGATTCTTCCTCCAGGGGACTGAAACCAGACCGGCCAGCCTCACCCTGGGTCCGGTACTCTCCACCCGGCAAGGTCCACCGCAGATGGTCGGCTTTTGGTGCCTAAAGTCTGGTTTTCATGCGTTTTTCATTTTAAGTTGCAGGAGCCGGACCGACACGCGGCCATCCTGCTTGGCGGCCTGGCCCCGCCCCCATCAAAAGGCAGTATTTCTTACCAGTATATATGAATGGTCAGATCCTAACACTACTAAACAATGGGTGACATTGGAAGGCTCTATGTTCCAGGTACTAATTTATATCACCCCCTAGCACAAGTCGGGCAATGCAGATGTATTTTCTCTCGTGTAACTGTATTTATACACTTCAATTAAGTATTAGAAAAAAAATCTGCACATGTATCAACAAATATTGGGGGCTAAAATGACCCGATTATTTTTCATAGACGAGAGAAGAATCTAAGAGTCTATTTGGTAGTCTGATCAATCACATTGCTACACTGCTAAGATAACAACCGTGAAAAAGGGGTGTTTTTAAATGTATTAGTTATGTTACTTGTAGACACATGATTACTGTTACTAATTTTGTACATTAAAACAAGGATAAGGGGCATGGCCTTACGTGCGGACCCTGAGGAAATCCAGCTGGACAGGGCACACAGAGCCCTTCGTTCATCAGGTTCTGACGGGATACCCTCCTTTCGACATAACGAGAGAATCATGTCAAAGGCAAGGGAATGTCCGGCATGGCAATTCCGGAATGCGGCTGTGAGCCTTTATCAAGACCTTTCCCCACTCACGTTGGATGCCTGACGAGTTCTATGGCCAGTCACATCACTGCTGAGAGACTGCAAAGCAGATTATTGGTGGGGGTACCCTTTCAGCCTCTTTACTAGATTGGCAGACTCATGGGCCACAATCAAGACGCCGGAGTATTTCCCAGAGTTTTTTAACGAGTCTTAGGCCTACCTCGCACCACGGTACAAACTTGGATTTTGCACACTACCACTCAACCAACCAGGGAGCAGAAAACCAGACCGAGATGGTGGCCGGCACATAGATCTCCGACCATAGTCATGGGCCCAGCAACACCCCAGAGGTCACAGAAGTGACGTCACCACGTGGATCCACTTACATGAGAGGCTAGGAGGAGCTTAACTGGGGGACTTTGTTTTACCTATTGGGGTGAGGAACGGAAGTTGGGTGGCCCATCCGAGTAATGTTTATGGGACTCAGATCCATGTAAACCAATGTACCCCTCTGTGTCAGGCCCTTAAAGGCACCTCCCGACAAGGGGGATACTATACGCTGTGATGATGTCAGCACGAACCAGTGACCCAACATGCAGAATTAAGTAAAACACGTAACAAATACATACAGTAACGTATTACTGGTCCTTAGAATGGTCAAAATGAACATAATAGAATAAACGCAACGAGCCCAGGTCAGGAATACAGAAAGGAACAAATACGTAAAGAACAAAGCCAAAGTGTCAGAAATGCGGGAAGTCAAGCCAAGCCAAAATCAAAAAACAATTATCAGAATGAGGAATGCGCTCTCAGGATAACCAGCAGGATGGAAACCACGACAGGGCACTGAACAACTGCAGGTTTGGGTTTAAATAACCCAGTAAATCCTGCTATTGACGAAACAGAGGATACAGGTAGCGCCAGATAAAACCAATAAATCAGCAAAATAACATTAAAAGTAAACTATGCAATCAAAAACAAAGGTTACAAAAGACTTCTATGGTATGGCTTTAAACATCAGCAGCATATGTAAAAGAAAACATGGGAATCCAATAGTGTAATATTGCAAGTGAGTGGACTGTAGACAACACTGAGGTAAAAATGCCAACTCACCTCTTAAAGAGCTATAACCATCTATCTCGGTAAAAGAGCATACAGTGGCATTTAAACTCCCCACTAGTAGAATATCCCTCTGATGGTAATTGAGGTGTTGGTCATATGCAATAAAAGAAGGAAACAAGGCCCATAGTGCTCTCCATATATGAAAGTTAGTAGGGTGGTAGAAAGAAATATACTTACAATTTGAGGAGCAGACGGACCGCTCTACATTTTAGGCGTAGGTGGAACAATCACCACCTAGAATTCTTTAGCTGAAAGGCCTGATGTATCAGATGATAAGATGTGCCAGGTATGGATAAAATAATAGAAGTATAAAAGACGAACCCAATCAAAATGGTAGTCTAAAATTATTACTTTTACTAAACAATGATTAAAATCAAAACGCGTTTCACCCCATTAGGCTTTTTTCAAGTGGAATAAAATACATGTCTGGCAGTTTTGGTTTATATAGATAACTAAATGATACAAATTAGAATTTTGGCACCAAAATGACGTTGCAGGTCATGTGACCGCAGTCACATAACTTTAATTTATACAGTACACTTTAAAATAATTACAATAAGATAAATAATGTTTGTTTTTAAATTAAAATCTGTCTAAAAGCATTGGACTATGTTTTTAAAGGGATGTGCATAGATTTTTTTTTTTTTTTTAATTCTTTATTTTTCGTTTGTGGTGCAGGATATTTGAGTTTCACAGACAGATGTGCACGTGAGTGCTCCAATAACATTTTGAAAGAATATAGTTTAAATTTTGCACCAAATTTTGGGTCAAGCAATAACGTAATCAGAAATAACATCAACATATGGAACTGTGTATGCTGTACTATCTAGGTGTGTCCGTATGTTTTGTATACCCTCGTGAGTAGGGTGAAGCTGGATGTTTGGTGGCAGTACTTGCGGATTGCGGGTCTGTTGGTGTTGGCGCTCCGTGTGGACAATGGTGAGTTGGTGTAGTTATGATGTGCCTGTGTTGCGCCTAAGCCGTGTTCGTGAGTCTAGCTCTTTGTGTGGAGCTTAGTGAGGGAGTCAGTCGCAGGTGGTGCTTTCGCATCGATTGAGTACCCCTAACCAAGGGGGCAGCGGGGGGAGGGGAGGTTTGAGTGTGTGGACGCCAAGTGTGCGGGCACAGGTTGTGTTGATTCTTGTGGTGCTAACCATTTTGTGGCCCTCTAGTATGGGGTTAGTGAGCCTTGGACCCATGGTGGTGAAGCTTGAGTGTAGCGTAAAACGTTTGTAGGAAGTGTATTATAAAAACAAAAGAAAAGAAAAAGAGAGAGGAAAAAAAAAAAAAAGGGAAAGTATAAAAAAAAAAAAAAAAAAAAAGGGCAAATAGCAATATCAAACGCAATAAACATTAATGTCCAAACAGGAAGGGTTTGCCACTGTTGGGTTGGGAAGACTGGTGGTGTCAGTCCACACCGGTCACGGGACGGGGTGTTGTAATCCGTTGAGTTCTGGCTCGGACAGGGCGATGTTCGCTGGGTCCCCGGCCGTCGTCTGAGGTCTGTGCCGTGTAGCGTTCGCAGGTCTAGACAGTCCCAGGGTATCCAGGAGGGGTGTTGCTCCTTCTACTGAGGTCAGTACATGAGTGGTTTTATTGTGTGTTATCTCCAAAGTTCCGTTAGCGCCCCACCTGTAGGCTATATTCGCAGAGCGTAGCTGTGTGGTGATCGGTCCGTAGGATTTGCGCCACAGGAGGGTAGCTTTTGACAGGTCCTGGAAGAATGTTAATGAGGAGTTTTCAAATAGCAGTGGTGTCTTGCCTTTCAGCCCCGCCATTATTTGTATTTTATCTTGTACAGAGACACATTTGAAGATGACATCTCTGGCCGGTGGAGTTTTTATGTGTGGGGCGCTAGGTAAGCGGTATACCCCGTCGGTCACGATTTTCCTTGCGAGTGAGTGTGGTAACACTGTATTCAAGAGGCGCCTGACATAGTGTGGTAGCTCGTCGGCAGAAATCGCCATGGGTATGCCCCTGATTTTAATATGGGAACGGCGTTGCCGGTCTTCTATTGTCGACATTTTAATTGTCAGGTAGGTTTGTTGTTGCTGAATTTGTCTGATGGTGTCTTCCATTTGGTTCATGTGAGTGTGCACTGTCACCACTTCTTTCTCTGTGGTTTTAACCCGTTCTGCGACTGTGCGTAATTCAGTCTTGAGGGTGGCTGAGTCAGCTGCCAGGAGTTTATGGATCTCTGCCAGGAGAACTTTGAGGTCTCGTTTGGTGGTTGGAGCTGAATCATCTATGGGCTCCAGTGGATGTGTTTGTGGCACTTGTGAAGGCCCTGGGGAGTCTGTGCAATATTATACTGTTTGCACTTAGCTGCTGCAGGGGCTGGGAGTGTACCTGGGAGTCAGAGTCCAGGCTGTCTGGGATTTGGGGCCTTGCAGGTGGTGGTGTCTGGAGGAGCTCAGGGGAGGCAGGATCAGGCTGTCTCATGCTGGGTGCCTTGTCCGGCTGTCTTTTCTGGGACAGGCCAGTGAGATTGGGGCTCTGATGGGCTGTGTCGGGCGCCCGGGAGAGGTCTGACCTGTCTGGCATGGTAGGTGGCTTAGAGGTAGTGAGCCGTTGTAGCATGGTCCCAATATCCCTGTCCCCAGGCGCACCTTGCGGTTTTGGGGATCGGCGTCCCATGGCTGGTGTGTGCGCAGGTATGGAGGGTAGTTCCCACGAATAGTCGGAGTCCCCGAGTTCCACCGGGTGTCCGCGTAGGATTTCCGCGAGGCCGGGGCTCGATGGCGTGAGGTAGGCCCCGTTTTTGCGTCTCCTCTTCTGTAGCCGTTGCGGCTGAAAAAAAGGCATCGGGTGGTACAGCTGACTATGCTTGTGCCCGTGCGGTAAGTGGCAAGGCTGGATGGGCGCTGGAAAAGGTGATTTTGTCAGGATTGAGTTTGGGAATTTGGGAGCTAAACGAAATGGCGTCCGTTCAGGTCTGGTAGCAGGCTCCGCCCCTGTGCATAGATTTTTATTTTAAAATATATGAGATAAAAAAATTGCGATATTTTACAAAATCCTGGCGATCCCTCTCTTTAAGGGATTGTATAGGTGTCAGTGTTAAGAAAATATATGAAACAGAATTAGCCGCAAAAAAAGTGAAAAAATTATGATCGTGATTGCGGGGTATTGTGGGAAATGTAGAACCTAGGGTAATAACAAGTGTGAATAGAGTGGGGAGAGCGGCCATCTTGAATAAGGGCTAGTGATAGCAAATAGTAAACAAATACACTTTTATTATGTGGATAAAATTATGTTGAGATAGTTATGAAAAAAGGGGAGTGAATAATAGTTTTGTTAAGACAAACCCACCAATGAATAATATCTGAAAAGTGAACTAATAATATAAGGGGTGGATTTAAAGGGCTGGGAATTAAAACATACATATAGGCAGAGAATGGCATAAACAATAGTAAAACAGTATAAAATAAATGTAAATATCTAAGAACATCAAATATCAAAAGCATATACAATATACCTAAAGTATTAGGGTGGGTGTGATCTAGATAGTATTAGAACACATTATTTAAAATTATAAGAAATTAAAAAGATCAAAATCTGCATTTAAACCTTTTGGTACATGAGTATTTAAATTAAAAACCCATTCCATTTCATGTCTGCCTAAAATATTTTTATATCACCTTCTCTCCATGGGACTGCACATTTTTATACCTGTAAACCTTAGGCCATATGGATTTTTTTGGTGATGTGTTAAAAAATGTTTTGAAACTGTATGATTCTCATAGCCATTTTTAAGATTGCGGCAGAGCTCAGCTATTCTTATTTTTAAGTTTCTAGAGGTCATGCCTACATATTGGAGGCCACAAGGGCACTCCAGTAGGTAGACTACAATTTTGGAATTACATGTAATAAATTATTTTATGTTATAGGACTTATTCGTGATATTTGACTCGAATTTAGTTATTTTGTTTGGAACTGACCCTTGTGTAGTTTTGCAGATAGTGAATTTTGTACATTCAAAGTCATTTTAGATTTGATAAAGTGGAAAGCTTAGTTCTCCCTTTTTTAGTAAAATTCTTAGTGAGAAGGGATATAAAATTAGAGGCACCTCTTAATATGATGTTAGATAATTTTATTAAGGACATCGTCTTGCTGTAGGATGTGACAATGTTTTTGGATTCATTTTTTGATATCTTTATGTTTGTGGTTATAGTTAATTATAATTTGAATGGATGGTATGGTCTTTTTAGTAGTGCTCTTGTCTTTATATGTGAGGAGACTATCCCTTTCTTTAGATTTTACTTTTGTTATTATTGCATTTATTTTTCTTCTGAATAATTTTTATCCATAAAATTATGTTTTAGAATAGTTGTTTGTTCTTCAAAATCTTCGGGTTTAGAGCAGTTTTTCGTTAATCTTAAAAAATGGCTTTTTGGGGCACTTTCTAGCCAATGGGTATAATGGCAACTATTTGGATCAATAACGGTGTTTGTACAAACCTTTTTAAAAAAAGTCTTAGTGTGTACAGTACCCTCTTTTATAAAAATATTAAGATCTAAAAAGTTAATTTATTCTTTGCTAAATTCAGTGGTTAAAATTATATCCTTGTCATTATCATTAAGATGTTTAAAAAATAGATAAGAACTTTCAGAATCATTCCAAAAAAAAAAAAAATCATTAATATAAAGGAAATATGAGACCAGGTTTGCATGCCAGCTATGGTCTCCCCATACAGCTTCTGTTCCCAATCTGCCATAAATAGATTGGCATAGCTTGGGGCAAACCAAGTCCACATCGCCGTGCCTCCATTTTTGGAGGTAAAAAGAATTTAAAAACCCAAATATTTTTTTTTAAAATAATTTCTATGCCTTCTTGAATAAAATCAATTTGAATCTCAGGGATCCTATTTTCATTCTTTAACCCCTTAAGGACGGAGCCAAATGTACACGTTGTGAACGAAACAAAATGTAAACAAAACCTGGCATTTGCGCTATATGTCTGTCCAACCGTAATTCACCTCTTTCATATTAAATGCACCCCCCTTGTTATATATAATTTTATTCAGGGGAAACAGGGCTTCATTTAATATCAAATATTTAGCTATGAAACATAATTTAATATGAAATAAATGGGAGAAAATTAGATTTTTTTTAATTTTTTTAGTTCTACATGACATTTTAACTGTCAATGCCATAATACTGTTTGCTTTTACTGCAATAAAATACACATATTTGTATTCAGCAAAGTCTCACATGTAAAACAGTACCCCCTATGTGCACGTTTTATGGTGTTTTGGGAAGTTACAGGGTCAAATATAGCGTGTTACATTTGAAATTGAAATTCGCCAGATTGGTTACGTTGCCTTTGAGACTGTATAGTAGCCCAGGAAATAAATTTATACCCATAATGGCATACCATTTGCAATAGTAGACAACCCAAGGTATTGCAAATGGGGTATGTCCAGTCGTTTTTAGTAGCCATTTGGTCACAAACACTGGCCAAAGTTAGCGTTAGTATTTGTTTGAGTGTGAAAAATGCAAAAAACGCCAATTTTGGCCAGTGTTTGTGACTAAGTGGCTACTAAAAAAGACTGGACATACCCCATTTGCAATACCTTGGGTTGTCTACTATTGCAAATAGTATGCCATCATTGGGGTAATATTTATTCTTGGGCTACCATAGGGTCATAAAAGCAACGTAAGCAATCTGGCAAATTTTAATGTGAAAACAATGAAACACAAGCCTTATATTTGACGCTGTAATTTTTGAAAACACCATAAAACCTGTACATGAGGGGTACTGTTGTACTCGGGAGACTTCGCTGAACACAAATATTTGTGTTTCAAAACAGTAAAAAGTATTCCAGCAATAATATTGTCCGTGTAAGTGCTGTTTGTGCGTGAAAAATTAAAAAAATGCCACTTTTACTGGCGATATCATCGTTGTAATACATTTAACTGTTTTGAAACACTAATATTTGTGTTCAGCGAAGTCTCCCGAGTAAAACAGTACCCCCCATGTACAGGTTTTATGGTGTCTTGGAAAGTTATAGGATTAAATATAGTGCTAGCAAATTAAATTCCCTGTACTTTCGGCATGGGTTGTCAGGCAGGTCCCGCTAATTGTAATTAATTAGGATACCTAATTATGTAAAAATATTACATAAATATATGTGTAGAATTAATATATTTATATATATACATATGTTTATATATACGTATATATATATATATATATATATATAATTTATTTTTTATATTTTTATTTATATATAGGTATATATATAGTGATATATACATATATATTTATGTATATAGATATATATATATTATTTCGTTCTACGTGTATTTTGATATAAATATATATATTAATATCACAATACAGTTAGAACGAAATAAAACACATCTATACATTTTTTAATATTTTATTTTTAATTATTTTTTGTATTTTATTTTTTACGTATTTACATATTTTTTATATTCTATATAAATATATATATATAACAATATATATATATAACAATATATATATATATATATATATATATATATATATTTATTTATATATATATATATATTTAATCAGTATCAGTCTACGTGTAATTTGATATTAATATATATATATATATAATTATATATATATATTAATATTAAAATACACCTACCGTGTATGTGTGTGTGTGTATATGTGTATATATATACTTAGATCATATATATATGATATATATATATATATGATCTAAGTATATATTTATTTTTTTACACAGATTTTAACTGTTGTTTATTTGAATTTAGCCAGCAGGGAGACTAACTGTCATTACAGTTAGTCCCCCTGCTGGCATTGCTGCAGCCAGCTATCCCGGCCATGTGATTGTGAGGTCCTTGCAAGGACCTCACTCTCACATGGCCCGGGGGGGCTGAAGAGGTTGGAGGTGCCGCGGGGGGCTCCCTGGGAGTCCCCCCAACCGCGATCGCCGGCGTGGGATCGCCGGCGACCGGGTAAGTAACAAAAAAACGGAGGGCGTACAATTACGCCCTGCGGCGTTTAGAGACGCTTTAAAAAGGACGTAATTGTACGCCCTCCGGTCTTAAGGGGTTAATATTCTGGTGATTGCTGCGCATCCCTTTTGGTGAGGAATAATTGTGTAAAGGGATTTGACATTGCAAGTCACCAGAATATAGTTTGGGTCCCACGTAAAATCCTTTAAAAACGCAGAAGAGACATGGGATCTTTTAAATATGAATTCATATTTTTTACAGAAGGTTGGAATAAAATATTAATATATTGTGATAATTTAGATTAAATGGAGTCGATCCCTGAAACAACTGGGCGACCAGGAGGACCAGTTTCATTTTTGTGTATCTTGGGTAAAAAATAAATAACCGGAATTTTCAGATGCATTTTGTTTAAATAATTATATTCTTGTTTGTTTAGAATAACAAGATCACTTCATTTTGTTAAATAATTGTTTAAAACCATTTTTATCTGAGGGCTGGGATCATTGGTTCATTTTTCATATACATTTGTATCATTTAATTGTCTTAGGGCTTCCTTTATGTACATTTCTTTTGAAAGAATAACAAGACCTCCACTTTTATCTGCTGGTTTTATAATGATCTCTTCATCTGATTGTAATTCCTTAAGAGCCTGTCTTTCTTTGTAATTGAGATTGAGTTTGTTCGACTTCCGTTTTTTAATTTTATTAAAATCTTTTAAAACTAGCTTCTCGAATACTTATAAGGGGACTGATTTTGAACTGGAAGGATAAAATTTTGATTGTGGTTTTAGATTTGTGTTAATAACAGATTAAGTGGTATTAGTAGCAGCTTGCATACACATTTCTTCTTGTATTAATGGTGTTGTTTTTACTGTTAAAAAACATCTTTAAAGTAGCTTTTCATACAAATTTGTGGCGAATCCCTTACTTAAAACAGCTAATTGGGTAGAAGAGAGTGTATTTTGGGATAAATTAAAAATTACTTGGTCTTTTTCAGTTTTGATGTTTTCTATTCCCTTTCTCTTTTTGTTTCTTCTTCCACCTCTCCTGCTATTGGCTGATTTGAGTCCCATGACCCCAGAACGTGCATGCACGGTGAAAACGTGATGCCGCACGCACGTTCACATCACTAGGGACGTCATTGTGGGCGGTGTTTATTATATAGCGCTGCATTGCAACAGCCGGCATTCTTCCTAGCACTGGACCTGGCCACTGAATTACAAACTGCATGGAGGGAGAGGCTCTGGAGGTAAGGTGAGTAACCTCTCCCTCCTTTAGTGTGACCGCATTGATCGTGTTGCTTCCACTCTCCCGGATATGGGGGCCTGGGGCTGCTATTCCACATCTCGGGTATCGCTGGCGCTGATAGGGTAGCTCAGTGGCACCTGGGTGGGCTCTCATGCTCGCATGTTTGGGAGGTGGGGATGGGCCAGAGATGATCTGAAATGCCATGTTACGTTACGGCTTATCGGGATGAAGGATATCTTGGACTTTTGATGGTTGTGTAGACACACGGACAAAAAGGGACTTCTGCTTTTATAATGAACAAAATTAATTTCCCCTCTACTCCTATTATTGTATTAGTGTAACTTGTGGAATAGCAAAGGTTTCTAAAGGAGTACCCTCCATCTAGTGATACCTGATTTTTTTTGAGGTTTTTATAGGTTTGGAATCCGCTACTGCTCACGAACCTATGAGAACATGTGAGGCTATTTATTGTCCACTTGCTCGCCTCCCTCTTATTTATTAATTTTTCAGGAAACTTTTTTTTTATTTTTTTCTTATATTGTATCATTTGTCACATGTGGGATACCAACAGAATGGGTTGGAGCTCCATGAATTTTGTGTCACCGATATTGCAATTGCTTTGCCTGGCTCCTGGTGTTGGGATTCATAACTGCTAGCAATAATATAGGTCTACAAAGTTAGACCACATTTCCCCCCCTTAATTTTGTATGTTTGTTTAATACACACACACACGTTAACCTTTAAGGCGCATTCACGTTGCTTCAATAAATTAACCAACTGTTTATACCGATACTTCTGATCCTGTGTAGTACCTAACAGTAATAATTTGCTAGATCAGGTAATATGGTATATTTAAGGGCTAATAACTATTCAGCAGGAAGCAGAGACATGTCCGAGGCAGAAAGACAACATAGGAGAAGAGAGGGTCTATGCCTATACTGTGGTAAAAAAAGGACATATGAGGAGTACTTGTCCCATACATCCGGAAAACTACCACACCTAAGAACCTTAAGAGGACAGGCCTTAGGCAGGGCCATATTAACATAGGGGCTGATGGAGCTGCAGCTCCAGGCCCAGGCCCAGGCCCATTTTTTTTTTTTACACACACTACTCTTAGGTTTGCCACCTGACTGGTATTTTACTGGCACAGCCAGTATTTGAGGCTGCCTGGCCATGACGGTATTGCCGTAATACCGGCAATACAAATGCAGATATTTTTCTCAGTATAAACAGAGATTACTCTGCAATACCAGCACCAGCCAGTAGGTGTCGCTGTGTGTGGAGAGAGGCAGGGATAGGAAGTTACAGCATATCCCTCCCTGCCTCTATCTACTCACTGATCCGCGGGGAAACAGCTACACAGACAGCCGCTCCCAGCCTGCAGAGACAGCCTACAGCTCAGGTAAGTGAAGGATGGGGGAAAAGGCAGCAGGGAGACATGGGGACACTGAGACACTAGGGGACACTGAGACACTGAATAGTTATTAGCCCCGTGTCCCCATGTCTCCCAGTGTCCCCATGTCTCCCAGTGTCTGTGGGGGAACAGCTACACAGCTACACAGACAGCAGCTCCCAGCCTGCAGAGACAGCCTACAGCTCAGATAAGTGAAGGATGGGGGAAAGGCAGCAGGGAGACATTGGGACACTGAGACACTAGAGGACACATGGGGACACTGAGCAGGGCCGGTGCTAGGATTTTTAGTTACACAGGCGAAGATGCATTTGGCGCCCCTCACCCTCCTTTAAAAAATAAATAAAAAAATGCATCCTCACCTGTGTGTATTTCCTCCCAAGCCACAGGCATCATTTTTCAGTCACACAGGTACACGGTCATACAAACACAGATATAATCATACAGAGACATGCAGTCAGAGACATACAGGCAAAGACATACATGCATACAGAGACATGAAGGTATATAAAGACATGCATACATACAGAGGCATACCGTCATACAGACACATACAGGCATACAGAAACATACATACAAAGACATACAGGCACATACATACATACATACATACAGAGACATACAGGCATACAGAAACATACAGGCATACATACATACAAAGACATGCATGCATACAGAGACATACACAGGGAGCAGGGATATGAGGTCATATCCCTGCCCCCTCCACACAGCCTGCAGCAGTCGGCAGACAACAGGGTAGGAGGTGGGCGGGCGGTAAGAGGCGTGGCTCCACGGGCGGGAATCTCTGGGCTGCGCTCGGCTCTGCTACAAATAGTAACTGACTGGAGGGGAGCACACTGCGCTTCCCTCCTTCCGGTCAGACTGACATTGCGCCCCCAGGGCTGGTGCGCCCTAAGGCGGTGTCAGGGTACCTGTGGTCTCTACCTCCGAAAGAGGTAGAGACTTAGCTGTTCCTCCATGCAGATGGTCTGATGGCTCCCTTCCCCGCGGTCTATCCGGTCATGCTAGGCCGGCCGCGAGGGAGTGACTGCCTTACTCTGCTTATCTCTGTTACCCTTGATTCGGCTTGTCTCTCGCTTACCTGTCTTCTGTTACCCTCGACCTCGGCTTGTCTTTGACCATTCTATACTGTACTACTTACGTTAGTCCGGCCATTCTAAGGTCCGGTATACGTATCTGGCTACTGTTTGTACTCTGCGTGTTGGATCCCTGTCCCGATCCTGACATTACGACAGGGCCAATGGATCCTGCAAGTACAAACAGTCAGCTGGCTGCTCCTGATCCTAGGTTTGAAGCCATGGATCACAGAATGGATCAGATGGCGCTTGCGCTACAGGCTCTATTAGCTTGTGCCAATAACCCACCAGAGGAGATACGTAATACCCCTGTTTCTCCTGTCGGTTCAGGTCTAGAGGTATCCACAGTGGGTGCTTCTTCTCACATTACCCCCCCAGTACGCTATGGTGGGGCTCCTGAGAAGTGTCGTGGTTTTTTAAACCAAATTAGTATCCACTTTGAATTGCAACCTCGCTCTTATCCTACAGATAGGGCAAAAGTAGGATTTATTATCACCCTACTCATTGAGAAAGCTCTGAGAAGGGCCAACCCACTATGGGAGAACGATAATCCATTAGTTTATAACTATAACGCATTTGTAGCTGCTTTTAGAAGAACATTTGACCCTCCAGGTAGAAAGGTTAATGCAGCCAGATTACTGTTGCGCCTGAGACAGGAGAACCAAACACTGGTGGATTATGCACTAGAGTTCAGGTCTCTGGCGGCAGAAATCAAGTGGAATGAGCAGGCGTATATGGATGTATTTTTGAATGGCCTATCTGATGTAATCCTTGATGAGGTTGCTACCAGAGAACTCCCTGAGAATTTAGAGGATTTAATTTCGTTCATCTCTCGTATAGATGAACGTCTAAGAGAGAGACAGAACACTCGAGAGAGGAACCAGAGACCTTCTTTTAGGTTAGCTCCCGCTGTTCCAAGTCCTGACTCCACGATATCTTTGCTTACTGAACCTATGCAGATAGGGTATACCCGCCTCTCTGAGGAGGAAAGACAGCACAGGAGAAGAGAGGGTTTGTGTATGTATTGTGGAGCCAAGGGTCATTTACTCTCGAACTGTTCTAACCGCCCGGGAAACGCTCGCACCTAAGTCTCTCTAGAGGACAGGCCTTGGGTGTTTCTATTTTGTCCTCTACTCCTGATTATAAAGATCACAGGCTTCTGCTACCAGTTTCCTTAACTTGGGGGAAGGAAGTAGTAAGGGCTATGGCATTGATAGATTCCGGTGCTGCTGAGAATTTTATCGACCAAGCCTTTGCTAGTAAGAACAATTTCCCATCCCAGCTAAGGGAGACACCTTTGGCCGTTGAGGCCATAGATGGTAGACCACTACTAGACCCTGTTATCTTTCGTGAGACCATACCCATTAATTTAAATGTTGGTATCCTACACGTGGAGAATTTATCTCTTCTGCTCATTTCGTCTCCTTCCGTTCCCATAGTTCTGGGGTACCCATGGTTGAAAAAACATAACCCTATTATCGATTGGGAGTTAGGAGAGATACTCTCGTGGGGCCAGGGCTGCCAGGATCGGTGTTTGTGCAAGGTTTCTCCATTAGCTAATATTAACATACCGGAGAATCCTACTCAGTCCACAGAAAGACAAATACCAGACCTTTACCTAGACTTAAGGGCAGTGTTTGACAAGAAGAATGCCGATTCTTTGCCTCCACACAGGTCATTTGACTGTAAGATTAAGCTTCTACCCGGCACTATGCCTCCGAGGGGTCATGTATATCCTTTGTCTGTTCAGGAAAACTCGGTTCTAGAGGAGTATATTCGGGAGAATTTAGAAAAGGGATTCATCAGGAGGTCTTCTTCTCCGGCCGGGGCTGGGTTCTTTTTCATTAAGAAGAAGGATGGCACGCTGAGACCTTGTATCGATTACCGAGGCTTGAATAAAATAACTGTCAGAAATGCCTATCCTATCCCACTGATTACCGAGTTATTTGATCGTCTTAAGGGCTCCAAAATCTTCACCAAGTTAGATCTCAGAGGGGCTTACAATTTGGTGAGAATCCAGCAAGGTCACGAGTGGATGACGGCATTCAATACCCGGTATGGCCATTACCGGGTACACTGTTATGCCATTTGGACTATGCAATGCTCCTGCAGTATTTCAAGATTTGATTAATGAGGTACTTAGGGAGTTTCAGCATGATTGTGTTATCGTTTACCTGGACGACATACTAATACACTCTAAGGAGATTGAGACTCACCATAGAAAGGTCAGAAAGGTATTACACAAGCTGCTGCAACATGGTCTATATTGCAAATTGGAGAAGTGCAGTTTTGATCAGTCTCAGGTAGACTTTCTTGGATACGTGATTTCTGGGGAAGGTTTTAAAATGGATCCTGTAAAACTTCAATCTATTTTAGACTGGCCCTTGCCCAAAGGACTCAAGGCTATCCAAAGGTTTATTGGTTTTTCCAACTACTATAGGCGCTTCATTAAAGGATACTCCTCTATCATTGCGCCTATTACCAATATGACCAAACAAGGGGCTGATACTAAGTTCTGGTCTAAGGAGGCTCTGGGTGCTTTCAAGACTCTCAAGGAACTTTTTGCCTCGGCTCCCATTCTAGTCCACCCTGATACGACTCTGCCTTTCTTGCTCGAGGTCGATGCCTCTGAGACAGCAGTTGGGGCTGTTCTGTCTCAAAGGTTAGGGGTGGATAAACCGTTACACCCTTGTGGTTTCTTCTCTAAGAAATTTTCTGGGCCTGAGAGCAGATATGACATCGGGGAAAGGGAACTGTTAGCAGTCATTAAAGCCTTAAAGGAGTGGAGACATTTGTTGGAGGGGACCCTACACCCTATTACGATTTTGACGGACCACAAAAACTTGTCCTATATTGGGGAGGCTAAGCGCTTATCCTCTAGACAAGCTCGTTGGTCCTTATTCCTGACTCACTTCAATTATGTACTGACTTACAGACCTGGTTCTAAAAACTCTAAAGACGATGCATTATCTCGCCAATATGAACCTTCTACTGTACCTGAACCAGTTCTTTCTTCTATAGTTCCGAAATGCAATATCATTGCTAATACGAATCTCAGGATTCATTCTCCATTATTGGCCGAGATCATTAAGTTGCAACATCTAGCACCTAAACAGACTCCTGCGGGCCGTCATTTCGTTCCTCCTGCTCTTCAACTGGAACTTTTACAGTGTTTACATAATAGCAAGATGGCGGGACATCCTGGTATTCGCAAGACTTACGCGTTGATCTCTAAGGACTTCTGGTGGCCTGCTTTACAGAGGGATATTGAGGAGTTCATCGCTGCATGTGAAGTTTGTACTAAAACCAAACAACCCCATACGCTTCCATGTGGATTCCTGCAACCCTTGGAGGTTCCAGAAAGACCATGGTCCTGTTTGGCCATGGACTTTATTGTCGATCTACCTATCTCTAAAAGACAGACTGTTATCCTCACCGTGGTTGACAGGTTTACTAAGATGGCACACTTCATTCCCCTGCCTAAACTCCCGTCTTCTCCCGAATTGGCAGAGATATTCGCTAAGGAGATTTTTCGCCTACATGGGATACCCTCTCAAATTGTATCGGACAGAGGCTCCCAATTTGTTTCCCGCTTTTGGAGGTCCTTCTGCTCTCAACTTGGTATTAAATTAAACTTTTCTTCTGCCTATCATCCTCAGTCTAACGGAGCTGCTGAACGTACCAACCAGAAAATTGAACAATATTTACGATGCTTTGTTTCTGAACACCAGGATGATTGGGTCGGTTTGATTCCTTGGGCGGAGTTTGCACACAACAATCTCGTTTGCGATTCTACTCATTCAAGCCCCTTCTTCATGAATTATGGTTTTCATCCGTCTATTCTTCCTTCGGATTCTCCTTCCCAGGGGGTACCGTCGGTTGATGTTCATGTTGCCAATTTGAGGAAGTTGTGGGATCAAACTCGACAAATCCTTGTGCACAACTCTATGTTGGTCAAGAAACACGCTGATAAACGTAGAAGGGCGGCTCCGGTCTTTGTTCCTGGTGATAGGGTATGGCTGAGCACGAGGAACATCCGTTTAAAAGTGCCCTCCATGAAGTTCGCTCCTCGTTATATTGGACCCTACAGGGTGCTAACCCGTATCAATCCAGTTGCGTATCGTTTAGCTCTTCCTAATACCTTACGCATCCCGAACTCGTTTCACGTTTCATTGCTGAAACCACTCATATGTAACAGATTTTCCTCCACAATAGCCCCTCCTCGCTCCGTTCAGGTGGAGGGTCAGGAGGAGTATGAGGTTAACTCTATTATTGATTCTCGAATCTCCCGGGGGAGAGTACAATATCTGGTTGATTGGAAGGGATATGGTCCTGAGGAGAGGAGTTGGGTACCTCAGGAGGATGTTCATGCTCCCCGTCTCCGCAGGGCGTATCACTCTCGCTTCCCATCTCGTCCCGGTTCATTCCGCCCGGTGGGCGTATCTGAGAGGGGGGGTACTGTCAGGGTACCTGTGGTCTCTACCTCCGAAAGAGGTAGAGACTTAGCTGTTCCTCCATGCAGACGGTCTGATGGCTCCCTTCCCCGCGGTCTATCCGGTCATGCTAGGCCGGCCGCGAGGGAGTGACTGCGTTTTACAGCATCTAGGCAGGAAGTAGTCATCAGGACACTCCCCCGGAACGACCTGTCAGTCAATTGCTGCAGGACCAATCAGGACGCCTCGGAGGCGTGGTTACTGCTCTGAACAGGGTATTTAACAGAGCTTCTTTCATTAGCTCATTGCCCTGTCATGGTTCTAGCTTGTTCTAGTCACTCAGTGCTTGTGTATTCTATTATCCCTTTTGGTTTTGACCCGGCTTGTTTACCTTACTCTGCTTATCTCTGTTACCCTTGATTCGGCTTGTCTCTCGCTTACCTGTCTTCTGTTACCCTCGACCTCGGCTTGTCTTTGACCATTCTATACTGTACTACTTACGTTAGTCCGGCCATTCTAAGGTCCGGTATACGTATCTGGCTACTGTTTGTACTCTGCGTGTTGGATCCCTGTCCCGATCCTGACAGGCGGCCGCCTGAGCCGCCTTATGGTAGTGCCAGCCCTGACACTGAGACACTAGGGGACACTGGGAGACCTGGAGACACTGAGACACTTGGGGACACTGAAACACTAGGGGACACTGTGAGACATGGGGACTCTGAGACACATGGGGTGTTGAGACACATGGGGACGCTGTGAGGCATGGGAACATTGGGAGACACACTGGGACACGGAGACACATGGGAGGATTTTCAGCAGCGGCATCTCAGTACGAACTCATATGCACCCAATGCCTTCCATTCTGTCATCCATAATCTGGTTTAGGCCTCCCCTTTAGCAGAATTTCAGACTACTGCAGAACAACCAGCATACATTGTTCATAGAGGTACGTTTCTCCCGGTTCCTCAAACACTGTTTTACTATAAGATTCATTCTATAAAGGAGTTGGATGGCCACCTAGGTATTTCTCCCAGGCACCTCGGGCCTTAGAGATAGAGGTCCTGCGAGGCCAACACCCATCCTCCATGAAAGAGGTAATAACGCCCCATGGGCCAAATCATAGCTAGACGCCTCGCATGTTGCGTAGCAAGGGAATCCCTCATCATACCCTCTCCGCAACCATAGGTAGAGCCGACCCAGCCACTTGGCAACTAGTAGGGACGCACCTGTCGCCAGTCTAACAAATTGTTTCACCACTTCTGCACTAGTATACACAACTGTATACACCCTCAAAAGCAACTCATGTTTCCTACATATATATTTCAGTATGTCCCAAGTTTCAGAAGAAGGAAATGACATTTCTAGTCCAAGTACTCCAACTAGGACTGCCACCCCTACACGTAAAGGGGTCACAGGCAGTTCATCTTTAATTAGAACGTGGACCATCCCATGAATATCAGCCAAATTACTTAGGGCAGCATACCCTTTCCTGCTACGGCCCGCAAAACAGTACCATTTAGGCTAATGCAAGCCAATACTAACAATTCAGACGTGGGGGTAGGCACGAGTGGCACGTGCAATGCCAACCTGCATACCATGATCACCTCTGCAGTAACAGCTATGGAGCAGATCAACAATAGACTGGAAAGACTGGAAGCCTGTAGCTGTCCAGTCGCGACACCAGAACCACTCGCAACCGATATTCCGGGCCCTTCCCATTCCCAACCCAGTAATACTAATACACCCATCATCTTAGGGTCTCAAGTCATTACCCCAACCCATATGGTGCTGGAAAACCTCAAGAAGGACATCCTGGGGGACAAGGACGTTAATCTCGTCTCGCTTCTCATTGCCTCCCAGGATTTCACAGAGTACCGCTCATACACCTAGGGCGATATCTCAGTGGTCCTTAAGGCCAGAGACACAAGACTGGAAATTATTCATCAGTATAGTTATAGCCTTCAGGGTCTTGTGTCAGTACAGACATTACTGCATTCCACATTCTCAGCCTATATTCCTAGTCCTCACACAAAGCCATCTATGGGCCTTTGCAACATAATTCAGGTAACCTTAGTGGACTAATACGTCTTATTTGCAACCCCTCATTTGGGCACTGAGTTCACATAACAGCTGGATAGGAATGTATGCATTAAGTGCAGCTATCTCACAGCTTTCTACCTATAAATCAACCACGTCTTATAGTATTATACTTCCGCTATATCTTGCACTGTCCACATACGGCCGCACAGTAGCTCTCCTCACTACCCTACCTACACGGCCTACTACTGGAAAACGCACAAAGGTAATAATTCACGCATAACAGACGTTCCCCTTACCTATCATTGCACTACTTCAGTCTAGCATATTGTTGATTTACAAATGCCACATACATTACGATACGTACTGAAGTTATTATATGGGTCATTTAAGTTTCCCGGGGCTGACCTTAAAAGCCAGCCACCATTGGGCTTACATAGTCAATCCCATACTGGACTATTCCCACATCATCAGGCGTATTAGACCAGTTCATATACATCATATTATACTGTCCTTCCCGCTTGCCTATTTGTACTGCCTTACCCAGCATCTAGGCTGTTAAGTAATTCCTGCTTACAGGGGCAACCATGACCTCGTCATACCACGGCCAATTTTGTTCACAACCACACTCTTTTATACGTTGCATATGACACACCAAAGGGCTATCCACTGTAGCATAATGGCAGCCCCTCATTTGGGCTGTGACGTATGGCATAAGAATTAAAATTTTTACATAAGTTTGCAATTTTGGCACAACCTGCTCACTAGGCCATCACTCTCATGTTACATACGACCCACTGCAAGCATTCCACTAGAACTCAACTTCGGCCCACAGGGGGGCAATTGCATACGACCAAGGGGTCACGTTGGACCACTCAAATCCTCCCTATATGGCCTTTTTCAGCATTTACAACTCCCACCACAGACACTTACGTGATCTCCAATATTAGTTCCCGCTGGTAAACTAGAAATGTCCTACATACTTCATCCATATTTCAGGTTCTTCTAGCGGAAGGACGCCCAGCGGGAACTCACCTAGGCACTATATATTTAGGCGTCTCTTCCCTAAACATATATATGTCTTTAACAAGGGTCATCTACATATATAGTCACCCTGATGCAGTGGCTTACACTGGGCTTGCTGTAATCTCAGGGGACAATTGGCTATGGTGTAGGTGGCCGGGAAACAAGCCAGATCGAAGGGTTCCTCTGCATGCTTCAAGGTATATCCCATCATAGCCGCAGCAGCAACATGGGGTCATTCATGGGCTAACAGACCGGTTCAAGGTCTCTGACAATTGGTCAATTGGCCACGTCATAAACAAGTCCGGTCTTGTATCCATTATTATGAATTCATCAGACGACTAACATAGGGAAAGCCTGTCACCAAATTTTATCTGGTAGGTTACCACGTACCAGGCATTTAAATGCAGCTGCTGACCAGTTATCTAGTCTTCAGTTTCAGGCGTTTAGTAGGTCCCTGACATCTCCCTCAACAATAGGCACGATCGCTCCCCAACTCCAAGAATTACCTATGGAATAGAAGAGTTGCTAAGTCACAGCAAGAAGTCACACAGTTGGCCCTCAAAGAATATGCACAATGCTATGGCGGAGCGTACTGCATATATCGAAGTTCATGTCAGATCACCACCTTGCAAAATGGTTCAAGAATACAACATTGAGGGACTTTTGCCATTTTTTGCCACATCAAAATAAATGTCACACAACACTATTAAGTTATATCTCCCGGGCATTCAACACCACATGTTTTTCAGTTACAAACATCATTCTCAAAAAAACGCCATATACTTGGCTTTTATGGTTTCCTATGACCCAGAGAATTTACCATCACAGGGCAACACGATTCCAAGCTTTGCCTACGGTATTCTAACATGTACAAATACAGGATCACTACGTATTAAGCTTACCATCAACTAAGACCAGCCAGACGGGTCACGAGGTAATTATGCAGTACTACCCCACCTACAATGCATACCTCAGCCGACACAAGAATTAAGGAATGCATTTGTGAAATGTCATCGGAATACGCCAACTCTTTGATAACACTATATATGTATTCCTTTTTGCCAACTTATTTATAGACCTACCACACACACGTCGGTTTTGGCACACCTCTACCGACTTTTATTATTATTGTGACAAGTATACTCACTTACTATTTCATACTAAACTGAAATGGCCCCGAACACATGGGGAGACTGCATGGGCTGCAAGCAGTCTCCCCACACCGGGAGCACCGCCGATCGCTGCCGGGAGAACGACGGCGATCGGGTAAGTACATCTGACCGTTGTGATGGTTCAGGACCGGCAACACAAAAATGACGATGACGGTCCTGAACCTGAAGGGGTTAAAGTTATATTGACCCCTGATATTCAGTTTATCCCATATACCCTTTTTTAATATATTTTATTATTTTTACTAATAACCTAGTCATCTAACACTCCAGAACTCCTATTCACTCAAGAATCCTAGGTGGGGATTATACCACCTACGCTTTCATATGTGAGCAGCATATCCTGCTCACCCGCATATGAGTATTATTCTATTTAAGTACCAACCTCCTTATATTGCACACAGAGAGCACTATTGGTTTTTATTTTCTTTCCACATATTGAGAATCTTCACCTACCTACCTACACCTATATCCTACCAGTGGGGGATCAACGCCACTGAATGCGATTTACACCTGAGCTGGCTCTAGCTCTAGACTAGGTGAGTAGGAGAGATACTACTATTATTTATTTGTCTTCGCCTTTGCCTACAGTTTTACACTATTGGAACTTTTCTCTTATTTTCATGCCTCTACGTCATCTGGATATCGGACTATCTCAGAACGCATAAGATCTATTGTACTTCTATTTCTTCAATCATTTTGGACGATGCAATTTTTATTCATATATTTTTACTCAGGACTTTGTCCCCCTTTTAAGCATTGTATGTAAGTACTCATTGATTTTATTATATTATACTATCTGTACTGGAGCGACCTATACCTTTTCTGTTCTTAAATTTCCTCTCAAGCCTGGTCCTGCCTGCCCGGTAGGCGGTCTTCAGGAGGGGGTAATGTAACATATTCTTCCTCACCTTGCGGTCTCTGCACCCAGCAGGCGTGCGTCTGCATGACTGACACTTGCGGCATGCTAATGGATGCTGGACACTGCAAATCCATGGCAAATTATACCCCATGTCCGCTCACATGATTGACGACGTCGGCATGCACGTAACGTCAGGCACGCGCCACGCGCGCACGTTTTGGGGTCAAAGATCAATCTCGGCCAATCAAACAGGTAAAGCATTGCCCTGTCATGGTTTCCCTAGTGGTTGTTCGAGAGTGTGTTCCTTATTCAAGTATTTTCAGTTTTTTTACTTTGGCTTTGTTTTGACTTTCCTGTATTCTGGTATCCCTGACTTCTGACTTTCCCTTATTGTTGTGTCTCTTTCTGTATCCCCTGACCCCATCAAGTATCCTGACTAGTGATGTCCCGAACGGTTCGTTTGCGAATAGTTCCTGGCGAACATAGCGTGTTCGCGTTCGCCACGGACGGCGAACATATGCGATGTTCGGTCCGCCCCCTATTTTTTTGTGGCCAAATTTACTAATACTAAGTAAAAATTACTTAGTATTAGTAAATTGTGCCCCTACTCGCAATACCGCGAGTAGGGGCATGTCTATTAAACAGTGAGCAGCCTGTGGCTGAGCGGGTGGGGGCCCTAAATACCAATAGGGGGCGACCTATTGTCCTCCCCCCCAGCCCCCACCCCTGAGCGGCGGCCCTAAATACCAATGGGGGGACCTATTGTCCTCCCCCCAGCCCCCACCCCTGAGCGGCGGCCCTAAATACCAATGGGGGGACCTATTGTCCTCCCCCCAGCCCCCACCCCTGAGCGGCGGGTGGGGGCCCTAAAAAATACAATGGGGGGGGACCTACTGTCCCCCCACGGCCCCCACCCCTGAGTGGCGGGTGGGGGCCCTAAATACCAATAGGGGGGGACCTATTGTCCTCCCCCCCAGCCCCCACCCCTGTGCGGCGGGTAGGGACCCTAAAAAAAACAATAAGAGGGGGACCTACTGTCCCCCCCCGGCCCCCACCCTTGAGCGGTGGGTGGGGGCCCTAAAATTAACAATAAGGGGGGACCTACTGTCCCCCTCGGCCCCCACCCCTGAGCGGTGGGTGGGGGCCCTAAATACAAAGGGGGGGGACCCTTGTCACCCCTCCCCCCCAAAAAAAAATATCTCCCTACCTACCCCCCTCACCCTAAAAATAATGATGGGGGGACCTTTAACTAAAAACCTGTAAAAAAAAAAAAAAAAAATGAGATAAAAACAACTTACCATTCGATGTTTTCTTTCTTCTAAAATCTTCTTTCTTCAACCCCAAAAAAGGCCAAATAAAAAGCCATAATAACCAATGCAATAAAAAAAAAAAAAAAAAAATCCATGTTCACCCATGGAGGGCTCCGCCCAGACTGAGCTCTGCAGGGCGAGGGAAGGCTTATAAAGCCTTGCCACGCCCTGCAATTAGGCTTAGAACACTCTGATTGGCTGGTTTAAGCCAATCAGAGTGCTCTTTGTCATTTTACACAGCGTGGGAAAATTCCAAAGAACCTTCCCACGCTGTGTAAAATGACACAGAGCACTGTGATTGGGTGGCTTGAAATCCATCCAATCACAGTGCTCTGTGTCATTTTACACAGCGTTGGAAAACTGAACTTTCCCACGCTGTGTAAAATGACACAGAGCACTGTGATTGGGTGGCTTGAAATCCATCCAATCACAGTGCTCTGTGTCATTTTACACAGCGTGGGAAAGTTCTTTGGAATTTTCCCACGCTGTGTAAAATGACAAAGAGCACTCTGATTGGCTTAAACCAGCCAATCCGAGCGTTCTTAGCCTAATTGCAGGGCGTGGCAAGGCTTTATAAGCCTTCCCCCGCCCTGCAGAGCTCAGTCTGCGCGGAGCCCTCCATGGGTGAACATGGATTTATTTTTTTTGCGCTCGTTTTTTTTTTTATTATTGCGTCGGTTATTATGGTTTTTTATTTGCCCTTTTTGGGGGCTGAAGAAAGAAGATTTTAGAAGAAAGAAAACATCAAATGGGAAGTTGTTTTTGTCTCATTTTTTTTAACAGGTTTTTAGTTAAAGGTCCCCCCCTCCTTATTTTTAGGGTGAGGGGGGTAGGTAGGGAGATAAAAAAAATTTGGGGGGAGGGGTGACTAGGGTCCCCCCACCTTTGTATTTAGGGCCCCCAGGTGATTGGGCACGATCCTCCAGAGGCGCAAACATACATTTGTTTCACATCATAGTGAAACACCTTTCTACCTTCTGCTCAGGGACTGGTGGGACCGACACATCACTAATACTGGTGAACACCTTTGCCCTGAGTAGACACGTATTGCCTGTCTTTTCACCTCTTCACATTTCTGCGCTTGTATTTTTTTCCCCTCCTGTTCTTGTTCCTATTTTTTGTAGACTATCTCTCCCACCTGTATACTATGACTGTATGTTGTATTACTTTTGAGAAAATGTCAATAGAAAACTGAGATTTAAAAAAAAAAATTAAAGCAATGAAACACGTATCCCTATACAGCACCAAATTACCTGTACAATCGACCATATCATATACCTCATTACCTGCTCTTACAGGACTTGCTTACATTGATAAGACTGATCTCACAGTTAGGCACAGAATATGTGGACACCGGTCAGCCATTTTCACAGTTTTCAGGTTTTAAAGAACAGACAAGCCAGAGGCTAAGAACTTGTTGTGAGCAAATCATAGACTTATGACATTGAGGTTTATTGGTATAGACCAGGCATAGGCAACCTTCGGCACTCCAGATGTTTTGGACTACACCTTCCATGATGCTTTTCCAGCATTATGGGTGTCAGAGCATTATGGGGGATATAGTCCACAACATCTGGAGTGCCGAAGGTTTCCTACCCCCGGCATAGGCCATGTCCCCCTCTTAGTAGAGGAGGGGACCGATCCAGAATATTGTTACAAAGGGAAACATCTTGGATACACCGTCTCGGTACAGTATCACCTAAGGGCTTGAATTACCAAATTAATTGTAATATGCTTTTGTAAACAGCCAAGTAATACAGTAATCCTTCCTCCACAACGATGTAAGAGACCGACAGAAAATGATTACTTCAAGTTATTGCTGCTAAAGTTGGTTTGACAAGCTATTAAATCATAAGGTTGTACTTAGTTTTTCACGTCTTCTCCATTTTTGGCCCTATTTTTGTTAAATAAATCATGACATGGTATAATATGTTATGTGTTCTTGTTCATCTGAGTTTGTATTTACCTAATTTGAACTTGCTAAGGAACAGATGATTATTATGTCCTGATATGTAAAACCATAGAAGCCAAAGAGGGTGTACATTATTTTTCACATTACTTTTTTTCTTTCTTGATTCCTCTGTTTTTATTGTTTTTCCTGATATTTTGTTTTAGGTTCTTCTTTTCTGTTTTCTCCTTTTTTGTTTTCTGACTATTACTCTTGTGTAAGTATTTTGGAATCTGTTGCTTTACACTTTTTGCAGCATTGTGTTATATGTATTCTTTCCTGTGATAAACAAATGATTCTTTTTTTATACATATTATGTATAGTGTAAGTATATCTACTTTTACCTTTGCATATTTAGGTACTACATGTATATGCTCTAATTTAGCACATGCAGATTTTAATTCTTGGTGGTCTTTGTTTCACCATGTCATTACCATAGCATAGCACTGTTTTCTATGCCTTTCCTGCACTCTTATCTCATCACACACACATGGATCATTCTCCTTATCTCACTGTTTTTGAGGTTTATCACACTTTGCATTCTTGTTTTTTATGCTCTGCTGGAGACACTGTTTTTATGCTCTGCTTGAGCCACGGTTCATCCTTTCTGTCACTTTGTATCCATACTCATTCACAGGTACTTATTTTTGCACACTTAATCTGTGCTCACTTTATCTGTTCTTTATATTGCATACTCTTGTTTGTGCAGGTTGTTCTGTTTGCTTTTGCCAATTTCTCTTCCATATGGGTACTTTTTTTTTTCTTTTCTTTTTTAAATTTAGTTTATTTTATTCATTCATATGCACACTTGCTTTCAGCACACGCCCACGGTTTATAACTTTCTTAACAACCTTCCCCAAGCCTCCACAAGTCAGCCGGCACCGATACACTATGGAACTTCACTTCTGGGATAACAAAAGTGGAGGCAGTGGCAAGATTGGTGAATAAGATCATTTGTTTTTTCACATTTGTATATATTTAGGGTGATGTTGCACTGGCACAGTGATCTTGAGAAAGACCCTGATTGGATCAAAATGTTGATCAGATATTAAGTCAAGCAAATTATATTAAGTTTTTTTTCCACATTAAGTTGCTAGGTTCCACTTAAATGTGTGTGTGTGTGTGAATATATATATATATATATATATATATATATATTATATATATAGTGAGCCTGGCACTCACAGTGGAAATCAATAATATATAAACCAAGGTGCTGCACAGTGCAGAAATAATATTAAATATCAAAAATGAGAGCACTCGCTGGATTCCAAAATCAAAATAGTATATTGTGTTGCAAAAAAATGAACAACGTTTCGACCTTGCGGTCCTTATCAAGATATATACATACACACACACACACACACACACAGATGGAGTAAATTAAAGGCAGATTCATGCTAGTGTAGTGTCTTCAACGTTGCCATCAGTACCTCAAAATTTGCAGGGAGTTGCTGTTGATAAAATGGGGGTTATTGCTTGTAGTGGATATGATTAATATTACTACCCACACTTATAAAGCTGCATTATATTCTGCAATGCTGTACAATTGGTAGGTGAGGCCTCTCATAACTTTTGTGAAGATGCTGCAAGTTTTTGCAGGTAGTGGATATGGTGTGTACAATCCCTCAGAGCTTGCTGGAAGTTGCAGTTAAAAGTTGATGTTATTGCTCCTTGTGGAGGACTGGATGACCAGCAGCTAGAAGATAGATACTCCAGTTTAACATGAATGCAATCTAGCACCCTCATGGATATTAGAATCTAGAATCCTCATGGGTATTAGGACTATAGAACATTACATCTAAGTTTATGGTCTATGCCAGTAAGCCAAGGCAAATGTGTGTGATCTATGGGAGGCTTAAAGGTCAATCAGTTCCTAATGAAGATAAAGAACCTGTGCCATTGAGGGCCGGCAAAATTTGGTTTTGGAGGCAAGTATGAATGTATGGCTCTTTTTTCCTCACAATACTTACAACTTTCAGTGTAGATAGTAAGGCTCCTGGAGTTACAATGTTTGAGGTAGAGATATAAATGTGATGGAGCATTCACATTGATTTTTACATTTAAATGATTGATTTAAGGCTTCAGCCCACATCCACTTGCCACCCCAACCATGCTAGCGCCCCCTATCAGCCGTCCCATTGTCTTGCATTACCCAATCTGAAGTAAAGTGCAAAAGAAGAACCACTAAAGTAGATGATTGTCAGTAGGAATGCCACAAGTGTGGTCAGGTAGCCTATTCAACCTGTTCTCATTGAGTTCCCAAAGGACTGTTCTCCCAGGGTTCCCAATTTTTTTGAAAAGCTTTAGTGGTTCCCTTCACTGACGCTTGTAGCAGAGTAGTAGTATTATCCACGGTATCTCCGCTGGCAGACAGAATAAAGCAGGTACAAAGCAAGCAAAATCCAGGTAGCATAGTTACAATCCCTTTCTCCCAAGAACTAGACGACACATAGCTTGGAGGTCAACTGAGGTTTTTAATCACAGACACAGTATTTATGTGGTTACAATTGTACAGGGTTTCCCGAGTCACAATGCAGGGTTTGTCCAGTAGGGGACTACATGGGGGACTGAGTTTTACAGTCAGAATACCCATCATACACTGCTGTCCAAGGAGATAATTATCCCAGAATGCATTGCTAATGGGATTATCCCTTGGTACAGAGAAATACAGTTTTTATATTAAAATCTATAACCAACATAATATTCATGCTAGACAGCTATTTAAACCTTTATTACATAGCTGGGACCTGGGCGCACAGTTAAGGGAACTTGCGCCCAGATCCCAGCACAAATAACCGAGCGTGGTTCATTTTACCGTATGAGGACCACTTAGTTTAAACAATTGTATTAACTGAGGGAATAAAAGTCCCGAAAACGGAAAACTCCTGAACGGCTCGGAAGTCCAGCTGAATTTAGTTCCAGGCACTCGACGACAAAAACCCGCTGGCTTTCCGCGAACAAAGATGACCGCCGCCTCGTGTTCAGTACACGAATGGCGGCCACCCGCCAAAGACCGCAATTAGCACCGATACATTGTTGCAAAGTACCTAATTGGAGACACACGACCTGCTATGGGTGGTCTCCCATTCGGTACTTTGCTTATTCCACGAACAGTGCAGTGATTCACTGTTCGTTGTTAATCAGACTGAACACTAGCAGTATTCGTACACAATACGGTTAACAGCAGAAAAGATATACAGTTCGGTTAAATATACTGTTTAGTGCTATAAGTGGCTAGATTTGCCACAACACTGTCAGATCATCCATCAGATGACTCTCTTTGATTCTGGTTATCACTCCCGCAATATCTGGGCCTCCCTGTTGCAGCCAAGTGGATGCTATTGCCCTTCGTGCGGCAAGGGTGATTTTGTGCATACGTTTATGTTCACTCGTGGTTCAACCATCTATGGATCTATTTAGTAAATACAGCCAAGGGTCTAGTTCCGGGGCCCTAGTGAACACCTGGATCAACAAATTCTTAACCAATTTCCAGAATCTTACCATATATGGACATTCCCACCACATATGTAAGTATAACCCCTTCAATCCGCATCCTCTCCAGCAAACGTCAGTTGTGGTTTTGTGCATTCTAAATAGCTTAACAGGAGTTGTGTAGGATTTTATAGGATTGTTCCTGGAGGGTTACGCTATTGCTAGCTTCCCATATTTCCTGCCACTCAATGCCTTCTAGTTCCTCGCCTACATCCAGTTCCCATTGGTCAGCATATGTCAGTCTACCCCATTCCTTATTTTCGGAGCACAGGCGGGCATAGAGCAGTGTTATCAATCCTTTAGGCATAATTTCGGCCCTGCAGATATGTTCAAAGAACGTCAGCGGTGTATGCGCTGCTGCTTTGATGTGGGGTTGTTTCACAAAATCTTTAATCTGAAGATACCTAAAGAAATCAAAAGGTGACAGATGCCTCCGCTGTTTAAGGTCGTCAAAAGTAATGACCTTGGTAACCTGAAATAAATGGCATATCCTCTGAAGACCTGCCTGCTCCAGACTTTAGATGTCCCTGGCAGTCATGTCTTGCAGAAACGCTCTGTTGCGGAGAAAGAGCATCAGGGGAGAAGGCGATGCTGCCAACCCATACTTTTGCTTTGACGAATCCCAGATTCTCAGAGAGTTGAGAATTGCTGGACAAGTAACTCTAAGCAAGGGTCTATGTTCCTTGGGAACCTACATGATAAATTGAGGCAAGTCTGCCCCCATCATGAGTGACTCTATTTCCACCCACTTCCTATCGTCTGGAGGAGAGAGCCACATCGTTACTGTCAGGACTTATCTTTCCGATCAGCTCCGTTCTGACACTTCCGGGTATGCGGAACAGTCCCCGCCCCCTTCTCTGGCGCGGCTCTCTCAAGCCTTATAGAGAAACCGCGCCAGTTTCAAAATTGCTTAGTGATTTGAGTTAGGTTACTTCCGCATTCATATTGCCGGCTAAGCTACTCTTCGTTAATTCTTGTGTACTGACCTCTTGGACTGTTTAAACGCATTAATAGAAACGACCAACATTGGTGAACATGTGGCCACCTTTTTCCACATCATATCTATGCTTCTACGGGTATATTCAAACAATTGTCTACCTGGTATGAAGCCAACTTGTCCGCCTGAATCTTTGCAAGGATCTTCATATCGTGGTTTATAGGTGATATAGGTCTGTAGTTTTCGGGCAGTAGCGGGTATTTTTCTGGCTTTGGTATTAGTACCATAGTAGCTAAGGACATGTCGTGGCCCAGTATACCCCCCTCTCTGAGCTCGGCAAATAACCTTGACAAATGAGGTATATGTTTCTCTCTGATGGTTTTATAGTAGTCGTGTCGAACCCATCAGGTCCGGGAGTCTTATTCCCTTTCAGATCAGTAATGGCCCAGTCAATCTACTTGTCTGTGATTTCGGAAGCTAGTTTGGCTGTTGCCTATCGTGGTAATTTGGGCAGTCCCCGACCACTCAAAAATCTGCACACCCGGTCCGCCTCTCATTCACTCCAGGTCTTGGAGTTCAGAGATTAATTGTAAAGCAATTGATAAAAGTCAGTAAATACCAAAGCTATGTTCTTCGGTGTGGTTTTAATGGATCCGTCTGCATGTCATATAGCAGTGATATGGGAGCATCTCTGTCAGGGCTTCAGGGTCCTAGCCAGTAGGGTGTCCATTTTGTTAGCCTTCTCATAGAAGGTCTGTTTGGACCAGGTAAAAAATGGGGATTATTGCAAGTAGTGGATATTATTAATATTACTACCCACACTTCATCTAGAAGTAGCGCTCGTATGGAGTGTCTCACCACCTCCAGTCGTCTATAAGTCTCTCCCTTGGGGTACGTTGGATGCTTTTGTTCTAGTGCTCATTCGGTCAGTAGGCTAACCAGCAGTTTATACTTATTTTTCTTCTTCCTAGTCGCTAATCTTATAAGCAATCCCCTTACTACCGTCTTGTGGGCCGCCCATATGGTACTTGTCCCCAATTCAGGGGTGTCGTTTATGGTGAAGAACTCTAGTATCTCAGCACTGATCTGCTATGTAACCTCAGAGTGTTGTAACAAGGACGTATTAAGTTTCCATGACCACGGGGACGCCACGCAATGGTTCCCCAGTGTAATGGTCACCTCGGCGTGGTCTGACCACATGATAGACCCCACCGATGAGCCCGTAATCCATGCCAGGCTACATTAATTCACTAGGAAAAGATCTATTCTCAAATATATGCCATGCGGGGCAGAGTAGAAAGTGCAGTCTATTTCGCTCGGATGATGTGCCCTCCACACATCCACTGGGCCCCCGACAGTCACAAACCCATGGAAAAATTATTCTTGTCCTCCCCTCCCATGAGATCTAGGCACCCCCCTCTTGTTCTCCTGTCGACGGCTGGACACGGCACTGCGTTGAAGTCCCCAACCACTAGGATCATACCGTGAGGTATTGCCTGACATTAAGTTATCCCAGGACCCGGGATCTGGTTGATTTGGTGCATAGACATTGACTCAGTGGATTACGTGGGAGAATAAGGTGCCAGACAGTATAACGTGCTTGAGCTTCGTTAGTCGTTCAATGTATGGTCCCTTAATCTAAAATTAAAGTGTTTAGGCAGATGAGTTTCCTGGATAAATCCAATGTCAGACTTCATGCTCTTCAATTCACGGAACAAGAGGCGCCTCTTGTTATGGGCGTTAAGACCCTTTACATTCAAAGAGGTAATGTTTATAGCCATGGGCCTGGTAGACCTAAAACGCTATTTCATACGCCCACCTCTGCTCCTCTGAGCAATTCAGCTAGTAATCAAGCTACCCTCGATCCAGCAGCCATCCCCTCCCTCCCACCACCGATCCCACCCTTGTGCCCTGACCCCAGAGGAAGAAATGAAAGAGAGAAAGGAAAGAAGGTATGCAATATGCATACCTAGATAGGTATGAAACATGCACAGCGCTTGTGAGAGATGTGGGACCATGAGCCATGACCTGTACATGCTGTAATGCTACATTTGTACTCTTCAAGGCAAGCTTATAAAATACTTGAACTTCCCAATCCATGCACCAAGTTGGAAAATATACAAAATTGTAACAACAATAAAGCATTAAACAATTGAACCATAGAACATGGAAACCCTCGGACGTAGGCCTTGGCACTACTTTGGTGCCACTCAGGTGAGCATTTTACCTTGTCTCCTCAGGGAGAAAGGGCACTGGTGAGCAAGGGAGGAGGGGGAGTAAAGGGAAATGGGACTTAAGATCTAAGGCCGATAAATACCCATCTCGTTTGAAGGGCCAGAAAGATTCTCCACCTGTTCTACCAGTCTATTACAGTCTCTAAAATAGGCCTATTGCACTACGATGTAAGTGTGCACTTGTGAATCACTTAAGAGCAAGGGGTCAATTTTGTGAGGCCGATGATGATGCAGGCAGCTTCCTAAGGAAGTGCCAGCCATTACCGTACCCCTAACGAGATCCCTCTGTGGTTGTCACGGGATGTAGTGAGCCGCTCTTGAACAATAATTGGGACCCTTTTGCATTTTGGCACTTCGTATTCAGACAGGCTATTCCAAAGGAAGGGAGCCACCCGCGAGAAGTCCTGCAAGCGTGAGTTGGCCGTGCGGGTCTGTGTGTGTGTCTGTTTGTCAGTAAGGGCATTTTTCTATACTGTACTTTTCAAAATAAACCTACGTTTGTACGAAAATGTAAGTTTTTGTTTTTTTGCGGCCCACATAAACTTGAACCTTGTTTATTTGGCCCATGCTAGCCTTTGAGTTTGACATGATTGCTGTAATCCATGAACCAGTTTAGTAGCCCTTCTCTGACCTCTCTCCAAAGTATCAATATCCTTACGTAAATACAGTTTACAGCACTGCATACAATACTCCAAGTGAGGTCTCACCAGTGTGTTCTGTACAATGGCATGAGCACCTCCCTCTTTCAACTGCTACTACCTCTCCCTATACAACCAAGCATTCTGCTAGCATTTCCTGCTGCTCTATTACATTGTCTGCCCACATTTAAGTCATCTGAAATTATTACCCCTAAATCCCTTTCAAATGTTGTGGTTAGGATTAAATATTCTATACTCTGCCCCAGGGGTCAAGTCCTGGGGAAAAAAGTGTGGGAACTCCCGCCCCTCCCCCCCCCCCCCAAAAAACCAAAACACTTGTATGCATATATAAACGCGTGCACACACATACACTCACAGATGCACACATACTCAGACACTCACACAGTGGTGTATTTCAATTTTGTGCTGCCATAGGCATGACTATACCTGAGCACCCCCCTAACCTAAATTTACCACCCCTTCCTGGCAAGGGCGCACCGCTTCCTGATTAAGAACCCACCCCTTCCTCTTAAGACTCCACCTTTTCCTGCTCCTTTTAAAGAAATACTATAGTGCCAGGAAAACAAAGCTGTTTTCCTGGCACTATAATTCCCTATAGTGCCCCCGTCCCCCACTCAACACTGAAGGGGTTAAAATCCTATGGGTAATTAGCAGATGCTGGATGTCCTCATGCACAGGGTGGGGACGTCCAGCATCAGTTAGGCGACTTTTGGTCACCTAACCACCCGAAAGTCCCTCTAGTGGCTGTCTGGTAGACAGCCAGTAGAGGTGGAGTTACCCCTCAAGGTAATTATTGCAGTTTCTGAGAACCGCAATAATTACACTTGCAGGTTTAAGGGGACTGGGACACTGCACCCAGACCACTTCAATGAGCTGAAGTTGTCTGGGTGCCTATAGTGTCCCTTTAAGCACACTCTCTGACAGACACCCACACTGGCAGATACACACTGACAGTAACACACACACTCAATGACAAACACACAGACGTCACTGATTTGACACGCACACATTCACTGACACACACTAATTCATTGACAGACACACACAAACACACTGACAGACACACACTAATAGTCACACACACACACTAAATGACAGACTCTCACTGATTTGACAGACACTTACAAACATACACTAAGAGAAGCACATACACGCAAACATACACTAACAGAAGCACACACGTGCATACACTAACAGAAGCACATACACTCATACGCACACACACGCATACACTAACAGAAGCACATACACGCAAACATACACATGCATACACTAACAGAAGCACATACACTCATACACACACGTACATACGCTAACAGACGTAAGTACACTCATACACACACACTGACACAAACATACACTAACAGACATAAACTAACAGACATACACACACACACATACACTAACAGACACACATACACACTAACAGACACACACACACATACACTAACAGACATACACACACATACATACTAACAGACATACACGCACATACACTAACAGACACAAACAGACATACACACACAGACATAAACACATACACTAACAGACACACACATACACTAACAGACATACACACACACTAACAGACATAAACACATACACTAACAGACATAAACACATACACTAACAGACATAAACACATACACTAACAGACATAAACACATACACTAACAGACACACACAGACATAAACACATACACTAACAGACACACACACACACTAACAGACATAAACACATACACTAACAGACATAAACACAGACACACACAGACATAAACACATACACTAACAGACACACACATACACTAACAGACACACACATACACTAACAGACACACACTAACAGACATAAACACATACACTAACAGACACACACAGACATACACTAACAGACACACATATATACAAATAATTAATATTATTAATATTGCCCACCCACCCTCCCTACCTTTTAGGAAACCTGTCAAGGGGGCCACCTGATTGCTCCTCTCTCCCCCCCGGCGGGCGGCTCTCTCCCGGTCACACACGGCGAGGGAGCTGTGTCCTCTCTGCTCCCTCTCGCCGCGTGGGTTGTCTGCTGATACAGGGAGCCGGAATATGACGTCATATTCCGGCTCCCTGCATCAGAAAACGGCACGCGGCGAGTGGGAGCAGAGAGGACACAGCTCCCTCGCCGTGTGTGACCGGGAGAGAGCCGCCCGCCGGGGGGGAGAGAGGAGCAATCAGGTGGCCCCCCCATGACAGGTGGAATACAGGGCATTGGGGGCGGCATTTTTTGCCGCCCCCTGAGTGCCTGCAGGGGGAACGGCGTTCCTGCTGTGAAAAAAGTGCAGGAACGCCGTTCCCATGCGTTCCTGCAGGACTCGAGCCCTGCTCTGCCCTTGAGTTTTTATGTCCAAGATGCATTAATCTTTAACGTATCCACATTAAATGCCAGCTGCCACAGCTGTGACCATTTTTCTAGTTTACTAAAATCATGTGCCATAAATATAGCTTTACCTTTATATATTAAAAACCAAAGAAAATAAAAAGTTACGTGCGCTCTCTTCTTAATCCCTATGTATATTCAGACAACTGGAGGTCATTTAGTTGCTTCAATGGCCATTGGAGGGAATGCCCGCCTGCCAATGACAAGGCAGACCCCCCTTAGCGGGTCCTAACACTGACCCTTCAGCCTGCTTCCTTGAGCTTCTGGCAAAGATATCTCTAATGAGACAGAGAGGGGTATTTTTTATATATTACATTTTGAAATAACTTTTTGTTCGTATATGCAGATATTTAGGGTTTATTTATGTCAGTCTATTTAATCAGGTTTAAAATAGTATTTGTTATATAATCTTTAATGTTACATGGTCCTTTCAACTCTGTCACTAAAAGCAGTGAAGGAGGTTGTAAAGGGCCTTCATAAACTCGAAGCACCAAAAGAACTTTAGCTTAATCAAGTGGTTTTGCTTTACAGATCATGCCCATGCTGTCTCAATGTTCTCTGCCATTGAGGAGATAAATAATTTTGTTTATACAGCCCTAGGAACACCTTACCTGGCTGTTATACACACAGCCTCACTATACACTTCCTCACAAATAGCTCCCCTTATTTCACAGTGTGTTTACATTCAAATCTCTTTTCACCTGCTCTGTTTACTACCAGCCAGAGCCTGTGGTAGCCTCCTGTGTGGAGGTTCTGGTTTATAGATCATAGGCTCAATTCTTTCTGCCGCCTGGTGCGAGGCCCCCCACACCTTCTGCCAGACAGTGAGCCAACACCTCCAGTCTGCAGCCCGCCAGGTGTAGAGTTTCAGACTGAGGTGTCTCGCGATCTCAGCCAATTAGAGCTTTGATACGGGTTACCAGGGCAGTGGTCTGGTACTTCTGGAGATCGTGACACACTTACCACATGGTGTGCAGACCATAGAGCCAGCCCACCAGACCACTAGGGGAATCCATTGGATTACCAGGAAATCTTTAAGAAAAAAAAAAAAAGGTTCACCCCTCCGCATACACCCTGCCACCCCGCACACACCCTTTCATGGCCCCCCTTACACCCTGTCACAGCCCCCCCCCCATGAACTGGCTGCAGCTTGGCTCACAGCTCCCCACTCACCCACCCCACACACACCCTTTCATAGCCCCCCACCCTGCCACAGCCCCACACACACCCTGTCATATTTCTAGACACCCTGTCTGCAGTCAGGGCAGGGTTAGGGGAGATAAGTGTGACAGTATTGGAGGAGGCTAATGTGACAGGCTGAGTATGGCATAGATGGGAGCATGTGCATCACAGGTTTTGGGTGAATGTGCCATGGTTGCAGGGTCGGCGCTACCATAGGACAGCACATGAGGCATTAATGTGACAGTGTGAGTGTGGCACAGTTGGAGAACAGGATTGGAGTGTTTTATATGATAGGGTGGGCGTGGCAGGGTTAAGGGGTGAGTGGGACAGAGTGATAGAGGGTGGGTGTGACAAGGTTGGGGGGTGAGTGTGACAGTGCGAGAGAAGGTGAGTGTGACAGGATTGAGGAGGTTAATGTGATAGTGTAAGTGTGGCAAAACAAGGGCAGGTGTACTTGGAATGGTTGGAGGAGATGACTGTGTGTGGAAGGCGGTGGCAGTGTGTGTGGAGGGGGGGTGACCGTGTGGCGATGATAGGGTGTGTTGGTAGGGGGATGCCAGGGTATGTCACCCCCACCCACACACACCCTGTCATCCCCCCACACACGGTCACCCCTCTCCACACACACTGTCAACCCCCCTCCACACACTGTCACTTCCACACACACTTTGTTACCTCTACAAATACACTTTCACCCCACACATTGTCAAACCCCACCACCATTCCAAACTCACCTGCCCTTGCTTTGCCACACCTACCCTGTCATTAACACCCCTAATCCTGTCACACTCACACCCAAACCCTGTCACACTCATCCTCTATCACTCTGTCCCACTCACCCACTTCACCCTGCCACACCCATCCTATCACATAAAACCCTCCAATCCTGTCCTCCAACTTTGCCACACTCTCCCTAAACCCTGTCACACTCATCCTGTCCCACTAATGCCTCCTGTGCTGCCTCATGGTAGTGCTGACCCTGCAGCCATAGAACATTTACCCCAACGGATCGATGGGCCCCCCGACTGGGTACCTCCGTTGATGGTTGCTCATAGTGCTTCCTGAGGGCTCCAAGCACTCTAGCAGACACCACAACCACCGAACCGGAGAAGCCTACAAATGCTCTCAAACATATGAATGCTGTAAACCGCTGAACAGGAAAGCATACAATCAGCTTACACTCCTGGCAATCAGCATACAATCCAATTCCCCCAATAACGAGACGACACTTCGTTTTGAGGGTCAAGCAGAACTGACTGTACTGGCACATACAGCCTCTTTTATTCACTATCCACAAACATAGTACGGCCCACAGGGTTTTGAAATACAACCAATCAATCTGTACAATACACACAGACACTCCCACCCAAAATCCTCCCCTCTGCCTGTGATATGATTACTGAACACAATGGGTAATATAGTTACCGCAGGCAGAGAAAAACAGTTTTTACAAAATATTAATAACTTCCAAATATACATGCCACAAACATAAAAACTCAGCACACTTTAATTATAAACAGTCAAAATTCAGCCAATTCCATCCAGGGGTTAAAAAGTTAGCTGGAGGTCCCTTTTTGACCGACCGCAAGCACAGTTTCATGCCCAAAAGAGTTCCAGAGAATCAGGTCGGTCTATTTCCCATGTTAAAGTCAGTTCAAACAGACGAACGACAACCATTCGAATTGTCGAATTGTCGAATGAACTGTCAAATGAACTGTCGAACGCATTGAAGTCTGGAGAAGGTAAAACTTCAGCTGAATTAAAGATGGCCGCCGCCACGTGTTCGTTTGTCAAATGGCGGCCACCCAGTGTTCGGCAATTTACCTACAGCAGGTTCCCAGCCTGGGAGGTAAATTGCCTGCACACTTCCACTTCTGGGTGGTCCGCCTGTGTGGTACTTGGTTCAGTAAGCCCTATTTACTGAACCAAGTGGGAGAAAGCCAGTAACACAGTATATCTGGGGACACAGTCTTAAAGGAGCATTGCCCCAAATAAGTCTGGGGACACTGGGGACAGCGTCTTAAAGGGGCATTGTTCCCAAAAGTCACAATATGTCCCCAGATGGTTCTTAAAGGGCCGGCAGCAGCATAATAAAATACAATATGCCCAAATACCGTATTTAAAGGGCCAAATCTCCCATGGGCCATAGTCAGCAGGCAGGAGGCGGGCAAACAGGCTTCTCCAATGCCCAGTGGCGAGGTTGGTTTCACCACACCCTGTGATGCATACGCCCCTAACTATGTCAAACTCACTCTGTCACATTAACCTCCTCCAATCCTGTCTGTGCCTCAGTGTGTTTAGGCTTGCATCAAAGTGTCTATGGCTGCACTGTGAGGGTGGTATGGTATGGGCAATGCAAAGGTAAAGTGGTTACATATATAATATATATAATATACGTGCATATACAATACATGGGATAACACATATATATTATATAGCACACATGGCCAAACTGTGGCTCACGAGATGCATGCTCGCAGAACTTTCTAGGGCCAGTGCTACCATAAGATGGCACAGGCGGCTGCCTTAGGGCACACCAGCACGGGCATGCAGTATCTGGCTGACCAACAGTAGGAGAGCGCACTAGGGGAATGAGACACATGGGGATACTGGGGGAATGAGAAACCAGCGGAATGAGACACATGGGGACACAAGTCCCCCCCCCCCCCAGCTGGCGGTGTTTTGGATCAAAGAAAACTTTGATTATTTGTCTATCTACACCTTCCAAATTGATTAATGCATGCACATGTCTTCTGGAAATAAATCACACCGGACACATTGCAGTTTGAAAGAACTCCAGAGTGGCCTTTATTGCAGGGGGTGCAATTCCCTTTTAAAGCAGAAAAATGTCATGTACAGAATCACAATTAGCATATAGTATTCATTTATCAATTGGTTAACAGTCTAAGGGGTCTTTGTCTAAACCCACTCTACTGGGCGTGACCCCAGCATCATCACATGACATTTCTTTGTATCCCAGCTCCATTTTACTACATGTGGCATGTTTCTATAGAGCTTTTAGTTGCACAAAGGAAGTAGGGGAGGAGTTAATAAAAGAAGCTGTTGCACGAGGCTTGCTAAGATGGGAAGGGGGGGGGGGGGGAGGTAGCAGCTTAGGAGACAGCTGCTGCCCCGGCTAAAGAGGAATTTGCAGAGGAAACAGTTACTGAGTGCACAGAGGGGGGAAGGGAAGCTTTTACTCTAGAAGCCAGTTTTTTTACACAGTGAACACAGAATAAATCGACATTAATAAATAGCCATTTTGGTTTAATTTTTCTGTCCATAACAGTCCCCCCTTAAAATGGCTATTTTATTAATACCTACTATCTCTAACTCTAATACTGTCCCTATAGAAAAATAACCAAAAGCTATCTTGCACATCTGTCTGAACAGGCCTCGAACGCTTCACTGCACGGGTGACCCATAGCAGCTTGTCCACTACTTCTTCCCGCGACAGACTTCTGCCCGTAGAGACAGACGCTATCCCTGAATGTCTTAAGAGGAAGTAGCTGTTGATTTAGTGCGGTCTGGTCGATTGTCTGATCAACTGTCTTTTGTAGGCATTTCTTAAGACAGGGTAACACACAACAAACAAGAAGAGCGAGGATGATTATCATTATTAAAATGGAAACACCTATTTGGGCTAGAGCCCCTTGCCATCCAGACATCCATCCAAACCATCTTTCCCATGGATATGTGGCCCCAGAATTCCTTTTCAGCTCATTGGATAAACTTTTTAATTTTTCTATTGGCAACGTTACCTTACCATTAGGGCCTGTATTATCTGGGATATAGGTACAGCATGTCATGGTGTCTGGGAGTATTTTTACATACTCTCCTTTTTCCTGCCAAAATCATCTATAAGGCCATTCTATTCTGGAAGGTCATCTGAGAGGTAGCTTGTAACCGCCCTATCCCACCATATATCCCATAACTAGTATAGTTCCCTGGATGCCTTCGTCTGGGTTAATATTTTTAGTAATGATTGGGTATTCATTTTCCATGACTCGCATGCTGACCGCTTAGGTTTACATATAGTGTAGAGACTTAAAAAGCATACCTCATATCCGGAGGAAGGTTCAGGGATACAGTACCTGGGTGAGGCCTCGCTCCTCCGCAGACATAGCAGTAGACTTGTTATGTGTAGTAGCATTGTATTTCATCCATTCAAGTCACAAGTTAGTGTCAGAGAAATCTGTCTCTACAGTCATAGTATCCTCAAATATGGGATGACTACCATGTCTTTTAAAGTCCTAATGTATGGCTTGAGGGGATTAACAGTCATGTACGTGGCACTTACCCATTCAGGTGAGTCCTACATGTCCCATAAGTAAAAGGTCTCCTGTTTATTGTATGAACCTCCTCCCTTCCAATTCAGATTTTATTAGCTTTAATGCTTGGGAGAATAGATTCAAACTTAGTTTATTACCTTAAAATCATTTGGTACCCCCCTTGACACCCCTATGGCATTAATATATATGTGTGGGTAACACCGCCCTTTATAGGGGTGTTCCTTTTTGTCCTGGAGCATGAATGTGGTGTGTCAAGAGTACCTTGGTGATTGTCATGTATTATGTGTATGGACATAATCATTTTGGCTAGGGCACATTTACTTATTCTTAATCTTATAAATCTTGTCCCATGCTACCCTAATACTAGCAGACTCAGATCATTTAAAAATTCAATATTAATATCACCACAAACTCAAGATAAGCAGATCATTCTGAAGAAGCTTCGACTGTGCGTAGCGTAGGCACCTCAGACGTGAGGGCTGCAGAGTAAGGAGTACGTCTGTTTCTCTTTAGTTTCACGAGGTCCCCTTTTAGGGTATTCGGCTTTCCATCGATGGCAGGTGGTCAGGCATTATTATGGCCATCAAAACACCCACTTGTTGATATTTTCTTCAGCAAGTATCTTTGCTCTCTAAGAATGGAGTTTCAAAAAGGATTGTCAAGATCAACAAATGCTACTTCCCATGAAGCAGAGGCAGGCTTTATTCTGGAATGATGAATCCACGGGGTGATCCCTGTAACTTTCAAGGTGCACTACTCAGCATGTGGTCTTGGTTATCACTTTGGTGGCTGGGTAGGCCTCTGGCCATCCTGAAAACATGTCTACTATAACTAGTGCATATTTGAACCAGCCACTCTTTGTCATTCTGGGTGTAGTCAACTTGATTCTTCTGGAAGAGATAGTGAGGTTTGGCTAGATGCTTGGGGCTTTCCTCCATTCTTCCTGAGTTGCCCTTGGCACAAATGGTACAAGATCTACAGTAACTGTTGGTCAGAGAGGCAGTTCCTGGTACTTCAGAGTATTTATTGATCAAAAGAGTTCATGAGGGTTCTGGACAGATATGATGCTCCGTAGGCCCACTTGACCACTGCTGAGTATATTTTCTTGGGTAAGCAGAACTTTAAATTGTTGGGGTACAGTCTGTCTGCAAGGGTTGCCCTTTTCTGTTTCCAGCTTGTGTTTTTTCAGGGTCAGTAGCTGCTTGTGTTTCCTTCAGGAGCTTGAGGTCTGTGGGTAGGATCTTACATGGTGAATATGGGAGTTTATTCAGCAGACACTCTTCTGTCCACTTCCCTTAGTGCACTTACAACTTATTGGACAGCTTGGTCAGCCAAATAGTTGCCACATGCTTCCTCTGAGTTCCCAGGACTTGACCCCTGGGAATAAGACACATGAAAGGAGGTGCTGGGTGGAATGAGGCACTTGGGGACACTGGGGGAATGAGACACATGAGTGGAGGTGCTGAGGGGGGGAATGAGACACTTAAAGGAACACTACAGTCACCCAGACCACTTCAGCTCAATAAAGTGGTCTGGGTGCCAGGTCCCTCAGGTTTTAACCCTTCACATGGAAACATAACAATTTCAGAGAAACTTTCATGTTTACATATAGGGTTAATACAGCCTCTAGGGTTACATTTAGGTTTAATCCAGCCTTCCTGTCAGGGTCTTACCTGAGTTGGGAGTCTGTAGCGCAGATATGTTGCTCACCCTTGCAGATAACCACAGGCCGAGGTGGTCAGGTAAGAATTCACCTGGCCTGTGGGTCTGTGCACGGGGGCTGTGCAGGATGCAGTACCAATACGCAGGACAGGCAATGACTGAACCAGCAGGAATGTCGAGGGATAGCCGAGGTCAAAGGATGCCAGAGGTCAGGAACAACGAGGAGTAGCCGAAGTCAAGGGATGCCAGAGGTCATAATAAACGTAGACAGAAGCCGGGGTCAATAATACGAAGCAGATGAAACAGGAACACTGGTACAAAACAGGATCACAAGATCAAAGACTTGACCCTGAGCACAGGGCGAGGCTGGGTTTAAATACCCTGCTGATGACTGATCAGGATCAGGTGAAACACAGCCAAGTCAAGGTGCAGCCCCCAGTGTAGTAGCCATGCCAGGATGAACAGGACTGGAAACAGTAAAGCTGCTGTGGCTCAGAAGCAGCAAGCAGGACTAGGACTGAGAAGTTCCCCGGTTCAAGTCCCCTGTTGGGAACTCCAGGAGCGACCACGTCTGGCCGTCTGTCTAACTGGTGAGAACCGTGACACTTCCGGACAGCCACTAGAGGTGCATCTGTGACGCTGGAGGCAAATTTCGCCTCCATCGCGCAGAGCGTCCATAGGAAAGCATTGAGAAATGCTTTCCTATGGACACTTTGAATACGCGTTAGACGGGGAGGAAAGGTCACGGTGCTGGATTAAGGTAAGTGGCTGAAGGGGTTTTATGTCTATGACACTGTTTTCTTATCTGTAATTTTATTACTTGGTAAATGATTTTTTCAAGCTTTTTTTGCACAACCAAAATTTGTATTTCTGTTTCCAATAACCCTTTACACCACCACTTACGTATATGCGACTGCCAGGCTATGTAACTGTACCCCTGCAATCGAGTATAAACGATAAGCATAACTGCTAATTATATTTGTTTATTGCAAATTAATTTAGTTAAATTATGCCATAACTACAGTCACTGCAAGCCTCTGTACAATGTATACTGAGACTAGCTCTCTGTATTTAGCTCTGCAAGCCCGCCTCTCAATATAAGAACCGCTCTCTCTCCACACACAATGCAACCCCTACTTATTTTTTAACTTTGGGTGTTAACGAGGACCTCAGGTTTGTGTTTCATCTAAGGCCTCACAAAGTCCAGAACCACCACTGCTTGGGTGTTCAGTGCTTTTCAAAGAGAAGCACCAGATTTAATTGATCTTGATCTCGCCTTCACCAACCTCTGTACTGCCTCTAATACTCTCCAATTTTCCTTTTCCTCTATCTGACTTTTGACATTGGCATACCTAAGACCCAATTGACACCACCGTCTCAAAATCACTCTAACAGAAACCTCCCATGTCTTGACCTAGAGCATTTCTCCACGAATCTCCAAACTCTCCTTTTACCTATATCAAACCTCACCTGTCCTAGTTTTTCTGAATGCTGTTGGAGAAAGTCTCACTGTGCATCTGACTTTCTCCACTATAAATGTATGCTGACCCAATACAGCTTGGCTCTTTCTGTGGTGGAATCTCAGTAAGAATAAATTTACTAGGACAAGATTGCCACGTGGTATGTGCACTTGCATATGTTGATGTACCAGTTCTAAGATACAATCAGTAGTGTAAGGAGCATAAGTAGGAATACAGGATATACGAGTATTTCCCCTCCTCCATTGTGCTGGGCAAGCCATGTGGTCAAACAGGATTTTAGTCTCTATTCGGTTGATTAGATAAGAGTATGTGTAGGTTGAACTGATTATGGGAGGAGCTACATGCCTACACTGTATGATCAGGACTCAGACTTTGCTGTTTTTTGGTGACATTAGTCCCTCTGAGTCCCGGTCGGTGAATCGAATAAAAAATCTTTTCCTTCCTGAAGAAACCTGTGTCCATCTCTCTGTGCTTGGCTTCCGTCAGTTTCGCCGGTATCATTTGGTGCATTGGCCGGGAAGCTCATTGTTCAACGGTAGCTGAGAAGCAGAGGCGTGAGACGTCTATCTTTGCCCACGTTCTCTACGGCTGCACCCCTGAACTTCTGCGTGGACCTCCTTTCATCTCGGCGCCACTGGTCTGTTGTCCAGGAGATCATCGGCCTCTACGTAGTAAGTGCTGGGGTGCCCCCGTCGATGAGTGTGAACCCAGGTTCAGGAACGAGGAGGTAAGACGACCGCTGTTTTAGACGGCGGACCCACTAGGGGTATTGGATACCGATTGTGCGGTAGGCCCATAAGGGGTTATTTGGAATCTGCCCCCTCCAGTGGAGGGAAGGAGCGAAGGCGCACCGCTCAATTAAACGCCCTTTAGTAAGCCCGTTTAATTTTGGTTTGGAGTCAGGCGGGGTTCTGGTGTAAATAGCCCTAGCCGTACACCGGTGTCTTGTCTAGACTAGCGTTCTAGGGTGTATATTTTGTTCGCTAGGTCGGAGGGACCGGGAGACTAAGCGGCGTCTGTGTAAATTCGGTCCGCTAGATCTCAACCTATCTTGGCTAAGTGGGAAGGCGTGTAAATTTGCAACCCACTAGATTTTTGATAGAGTAAATAGACTAAAAGGGTGCTGTTGTAAATTCCGCCTTCTAGTTCGCTATATGTGGTGCTTGGGCAGTGTGGCTAACCAAAACGTATGTAGATAGTTTTAGGTAGTCCATCAAGGTACTGGCCAATAGATTAGTTGGGAATTGTAAATGTGTTAAAGATTGTTGTAGTAGCGTGTATATCTTGCTAGATAGCGTGAGCTTTGCCGTCTAGCGAGAGTGTGAATAGTGTGTAACTGTATTATAGCGCACGGTACCATAACCATGTATAATTACTGATACTGTAAATAAGTACTAATAATTGTCGTCTATGTTGCATGTTTTAACACCATAACCACTACTAATTGTACTGTGACTTTAAATTGTACTTTAACCTATGCTAACCGTACTGTAACTGCTGTTTGTAAAGACGATGTTACTGGGGTATGTTATAGATGGGTAATTCAAATATAGGGAATTATAGCGTGGGTGACCGTATAGTTTCGCCAAAGGGCACAGTATTAGTTACTTAGTGACTGGGGTAACAGCTGTGTGTGTACGGGAATTCCCTGAGTGTTTTGTTGTGTGCGTTTCACTTAGTAACTGTACCATGTGGTGCTGTTGCCGAGGGAACGGGTGTGACCGTTGGTAGAGTGTTTGTATAGTTTCTGTTGGAAACGACGCTCCATTGTTAAGTATGGGCGCGTCAGATTCGACGATTTTGGATCCCTTAGGATGTATGATAAAGAATTTTAAAAAGGGATATACAGTATGTGATATTGGGGTAAAGATGTCTCCAGCACGCCTGATTACATTGTGTAGTAGGGAATGGCGTACTTTGGTTGCCGCATGGCAGCCACGTGGCAGTTTGGATCCTAATCTGGTACAGCGTGTACACGTGGCTGTATCAGGTAGGCCTGAACTTTACGGCCAGTTTCCATATATTGATTGTTGGAGGCAGGCCGTAAAAGACTCGCCAAAATGGATCCGAGTATGCCACGAGGAACAATGTCGCCTCATGGTGGCCAGGACTCGCTTGTCCACTAAGGCCGTAATTACGCCCATTTTGGACACGCCTCCTGAGTCTGAGATCCCTATGCCGCCCCCTTACTCCTCCTCCACCGGAAGAGGAAGAGGAGGTGCTGCTGGAAACGCTCCTCCCCTTGCCCCGTTGTCCCCACCTACTTCCTCCTCTAGCTCAGAGCCCAGCCCTCTTGTTTTAAACCCTCCCCTCTCAGTACCTACCTCTGTCAACTCCACCTACCCAGATTTGGCGCCATTTCTAGTTCCTGGTCAGGCTCCTCCTAGCCCGGCCCGGAATATTTTACTCACCGACCTCCCCCTCAGTAAAGCGTCCCCATCCCCTTGTCTTACTCGACCCTCGACCAGAACCCTTAACTGACGTTCCTAAACGAAGCCCCATACTAACCTGACAATTGACCGGTACCCTACAACCCCGACATAATCAAATGCCACTTCGACTGACACCTGGCCCGACACACATTAACGGTGACGGCCAGATACAATATGCTGATCCAGTATTCGTTTATGTTCCCTTCACAACTACTGATCTATTTAATTGGAAGACCCATAACTCCTCATACACCGAAAAGCCTCAAGCCATGACGGATTTGTTTACCTCCATAGTCCAGACACATAATCCCACTTGGGCTGATTGCCAGCAACTGCTTATGACATTGTTTAATAACGAGGAAAGGACAAGGATAAACCAAGCGGCAGTTAAAGCGCTGGAAGAAGTGGCCCGTACACAAAATCAGGCCAATCCGGCAGCATGGGCCGCAGCACATTATCCAAACACTGATCCGGAATGGAATATCAATGGCGCAGATATGGCCCATTTAAAAGCATACAGGGACGCTATTATTGCTGGCATGAAAGCTGGAGGAAAGAAGACGATTAACATGTCTAAGACGGCTGAGGTATTGCAGAAATGTGATGAATCGCCCAGTGTCTTTTATGACCGATTATTGGAGGCATACCGCTTGTATACCCCCTTTAATCCGGAGGCCCCTGAGATTTCCCGGATGGTTAACTCTGCCTTTGTCAGTCAAGCCTACGGAAATATAAAGCGCAAGCTACAAAAGTTAGAAGGGTTTGTAGGGATGTCCATAACCCAACTAATGGAGGTAGCGAATAAAGTGTACATGAACAGGGAAACAGAGACAAAGAAAGAGGAAGAGAGCAAGATGCGTAGAAAGGCAGATATGCTAGCGGTAGCAATCGCAGGCGTAGATAGAAGGGAAAAGAAAGTATATAGGGGAACAGATAGAGGCGATAGTAAGTGGAATGGGGAACCCATTCCAGTAGAAATCAGTGCGCATACTGTAGGGAAGAAGGGCATTGGAGAAGTGAGTGTCCGCAAAGGGAACAGTATGAGAGAGACAGACCTAGGGCAGGATATGGTAATTATAGAGGCAGAGCGAGAGGTAGAGGAGGTCCTGGAGGGAATAATGGTAGCAATAGAGGAAGTATTAGAGAAGACAGGTATTATCCAGCAGCGCAGAGATCCCACGATAGAGAAGATAGGGACTTTGTAGGATTGGCTGACACGGTCATGGTGGACCGACCGGGCTCCATCCCCCTTGGCCGAGCGGAGCCTATGGTCGATGTATCAATAGGGGGAAAAAGGAGTGCGTTCATGATCGATACTGGTGCTGAACATTCGGTGGTGACTGACCTAGTTGCTCCTCCATCCGGAAGAACTATCACCGTAATAGGAGCAACTGGAAGGAGTGCTGCTAAACCGGTTCTTAAAAGTCGACTCTGTACATTGGGAGGCCACGTAGTAAAACATCAATTCCTTTATATGCCTGAATGTCCAGTCCAACTGTTAGGACGTGATTTGTTGTCAAAACTACAAGCGCAGATAACATTTCTACCAAATGGAACAACATCTTTAAAGTTCAATGGACCTTCAGATATAATGACAATATCTGTACCAAAGGAAGAAGAGTGGCGACTTTATACAGCGTTGACTAGCCAAAACCCTAAGAGTGATGAATCCTTGTTTAATATACCAGGAGTGTGGGCAGAGAACAACCCACCAGGACTTGCTCGCAATATCCCACCAATTCGAATCAAACTGAAACTTGGGGTCTATCCAGTGAGCTTAAGGCAATATCATATCCCACAAAAGGCCAAGAAGAATATACAATCGTATTTGGATAAGTTCATACGGTATGGTATCCTAAAATTCTGTACTTCCCCCTGGAACACCCCATTGTTGCCTGTTCAAAAGCCCGGTACAGATGAGTATCGCCCTGTGCAGGACTTGAGAGCAGTCAATGATGCGGTCGTAAGTATACACCCAGTTGTGCCCAATCCATAAAACCTGCTTGCGGGTGGGGCTACCTATTTCACTGTCTTAGATCTCAAAGATGCCTTCTTTTGCCTTCGAATTGCTGCGGAAAGCCAGTGTATCTTCGCATTCCAATGGGAAAATGCTGTAACGGGCTCGAAACGCCAGATGACTTGGACAAGACTGCCCCAAGGGTTTAAAAATTCACCCACCCTATTTGGATCAGCTTTAAGTCAAGACTTACTGGATTTCAAGTCCATCCCAGGAGAGTGTGTACTATTGCAATATGTAGATGATTTGTTGATAGCGGCAGTTACAAGAGAAATATGTCAGCAAGCAACACATGATCTACTACACATTCTCTGGAAGGCAGGTACAAGGTGTCCAGGAAGAAAGCTCAGTTGTGTCAGCCAACTGTCAAGTATCTGGGATTCCATATCTCTGAAGGTCAAAGGATAATGGGGCCAGAGAGAAAAGAAGCTGTATGCCAAATACCAATACCCAAGAATAGAAGACAAGTGCGGGAATTCTTGGGGGCAGCAGGCTTCTGTAGGTTATGGATTCCCAGTTATGCGATATTGGCGAAACCTCTTTATGCAGCTATAAAAGGTACAGAACACGATCCCTTCCTGTGGACCCCTGAACAGCAAAAGGCATTTGAAGATGTGAAGAAGGCTTTGATGAGTGCCCCAGCATTAGGTCTACCTGATCATACACGTCCATTCTACTTATATGTACTCGAGCAAAGAAGAATGGCTGTGGGAGTATTGACACAGTACTTGGGATCATGGCAAAGACCTGTTGCATATATGTCAAAACAACTGGATGCAGTGGCCAGTGGTCTTCCACCTTGTCTAAGAGCTGTAGCTGCCGCCGCCCTGCTGGTAGCCGAAGCTAATAAGCTCACTCTGGGTCAGGAACTCTACGTGCGAGTCCCGCACGCAGTACAAACGTTGCTAGACTATAAAGGCAGCTGTGTGAAAACCCAAGAGTGCATTTAGAGACTGTTAATACCTTGAATCCAGCTACCCTTTTGCCACAACCTACTGAGAGTCAACATGATTGCCTGGAGGTGATGGATGAAGTGTTCTCAAGTAGACCGGACCTTCGTGATTTTCCTATCCAGAACCCTGATGTCCAGTATTATACGGACGGCAGTAGTTATGTGAAAGAAGGGATTCGCTATGCAGGATATGCAGTGACTACCATAGACAAGGTGATAGAAGCTCGGCCATTGTCAAAAGGAACATCGGCAAAGAAGGCAGAATTAATTGCACTAACACGAGCGTTACAATTGGCAGAAGGTTTAAGAGTGAACATCTACACGGACTCCAAGTATGCGTTTTTAGCCACTCATGCCCATGGAGCTTTGTATAAAGAAAGAGGACTATTGAATTCAGAGGGTAAAGAAATTAAGTACGCAGCTGAAATATTGCAACTACTGGAAGCCGTGTGGGAACCGAAAGAAGTTGGTATTATACATTGTCGGGCGCATCTGAAAGGAGATGGTGACGTAACCAAAGGAAATCGGATGGCAGATAATGCAGCTAAGCGTGCCGCTGAATCAGGAAGACAGGAATATGTGGAACATATAGCTGCACTTATACCGACTCCACTGTCTCAATGGACTCCAGTTTATACAGCTCAAGAAGAAGAGTGGTTAAAGACAGAAGCTGGAAAATACCTGGAGAACAAATGGTATCAGTTAGAAGATGGAAGAATAGTCATTCCAGCATCACTAGCTGTAGAAATTGTCCAGAACTATCACAACGGGACACATTCTGGAAGAGATAGTATGGAAGAATCTCTCAGAAAACATTTCTACATACCAAGATTGTCCAACTTGACTCAAGCAATTGTACGAAGATGTGTAATATGTGCTAAGAATAACGCAAAGCAAGGACCAGTGAAACCACTGGGAGTCCAGTATATGGGGGGACTCCCTATGTCCGATCTTCAAATAGACTATACGTAATGCCTAAATCCGGCGGACATCACTACCTACTAGTAGTTGTGTGTACCTACTCAGGTTGGGTAGAAGCATGTCCCACTCGTACAGAGAAAGCAGGAGAAGTTGTGCGATTCCTGTTGCGAGAAATAATACCCCGATATGGACTACCATGTTCTATAGGATCGGATAATGGTCCAGCCTTTGTTCACCAGTGCCTACAACAACTGACTCATATGCTTGGTATTAAGTGGAAGCTTCATACGGCATATAGACCTCAGACTTCTGGGAAAGTGGAAAGGATGAACAGAACTATTAAGAACCAATTGGCAAAGATGTGTCAAGAAACTCAACTTAAGTGGAATGTTCTTTTGCCTATAGCTCTGTTACGTATTCGTAGTACACCTACCAGAAGGATGGGTCTCTCACCTTTTGAAATCATGTATGGGCGTCCACCTCCCGTACTTGGTAACTTAAGGGGGGATTTGAGTCAGTTGGGAGAAGGAATTACCCGGCAGCAGGTTGTAGAGTTGGGTAAAACTATGGAGGAGGTACAGAAATGGGTACAAGATAGATTACCTGTGAATATTTATCCCCCTGTTCATAGCTATCATCCAGGAGATCAAGTGTGGATTAAAGAGTGGAACAGTATACCGTTAGGGCCTAAGTGGAGGGGTCCTTATGTTGTTCTTTTGTCTACCCCTACAGCAATAAAGGTGGCTGAAGTGACTCCGTGGATTCATCACTCCAGGGTTAAACCAGCAGCAGTAGATTCTTGGCAAGCTACACCAGATCCAGAGAATCCTTGCAAGATCCGGTTAAAGCGCATGACTCAGTCGGAGTAACGAGGAGATATTGGGATTACAAGTGTGTTTAAAGAGATCAGTAAGTGAGTGTTTTGTTGGCCATAATAAAGCCAGACCACTCACCCACGTGACATAGCCAGGGTGTCTCGAAGGGACCTCTGTGAAGGGAAGAGAGGACCTGCAGAACTCCATTCCTTGCAGCCCTTACATCCCGGAAGCTGAGGTACCATCGCATGGACGAAGACTGAGGATGAAGACGTCGAAAGAAGTGCTCTTGATAATGTGTATTTTTATGTTTTTTATTATTCAGGAAGGTAGAGGTACCGACACACCTAGCTGTGAGGTTTGCATTAAGACTACTATAACAGGTAATCATATTTCCCAGACCCTAATTTGGCATTCACAATATGAATGTAAAGGATATGTATCAAGGTGTAGATACTTAGGTATAAAGTATAGTGTATGCCATTTAGGAGTAGGCGAACCTAAGTGCTTCAATCCAGAGTATCAACCCCGTACAATTTGGTTGACCCTCCGGAATGGAGACTCACAGGGGACCCTAATAAATAAAACAGTATTAGAAACCGTACATTCTTCGGGTGTTCTGCTATTTGATGCATGTAATGCGATATCAAGTGGTAGAAAACCGTGGAATGTATGCGGGGATCTTAAGTGGGAGAGAACGTATGGGTCTAACGATAAGTATATTTGTCCCAGTAGTAAAAATAAGTATGTAAGTCCAAAATGCCCAGATAGGGATTATAATTATTGCCCATATTGGTCTTGTGTGGGGTGGGCAACTTGGGGACAGAGGGTAGATAAGGATATGATTGTTACTAAGTTGCCTACCAAACCGTATTGTAAGTCTATGGAGTGTAACCCAGTCCATATAGTTATTAATAATCCTGAACAGTTTATAGATAGGTTCGGAAACTTATTTGGGTTCCAGATATATGGGACGGGTTTGGATCCTGGGACAATATTATTTATAGGGATAGAGACCGATACCGTAGCATCCCAAACTCATCAGGTTTTCCATTCTTTTTATGAAGAGATGAGTGTAGAAAATAAGATCCCCCATAATGCTAAGAACCTGTTTATTGATCTCGCCGAGAGTATTGCTGGTAGTCTTAATGTGACCAACTGCTATGTGTGTGGAGGTACTAATATGGGAGACCAATGGCCCTGGGAAGCAAAGGAGGTAATGTATTCTGGTTCTGAGACAATTGAACAGATAACATCTTCTCAAGCCGATTATCAAGTGAGTGTTAGAGGTAAATCTGAGTGGCGATTAAAAACCTCCATTATAGGTTATGTTTGCATAGCAAGAAAAGGAATAATGTTTAACACATCTGTAGGAGAACTAACTTGTCTAGGGCAAAAGTCTTATGATGATACTACAAAGAATACAACCTGGTGGTCGGCTTCAAATGTCTCAGAACCACCTAACCCGTTTGCAAGTTATGCCAATTTAAAGGACGTGTGGTTTGATCTATCTATCACATCTAGTTGGAAAGCCCCAGCAAATTTGTACTGGATCTGTGGTAAGAAGGCCTATTCAGAGTTACCACAGGACTGGGAAGGGGCATGTGTGTTAGGTATGCTCAAACCATCCTTCTTCTTGTTGCCTATTGAAACAGGAGAGACTTTGGGAGTTAAAGTATATGATGTGAATCATAGGAAGAAAAGGGGACCCCTAGAGATAGGTACCTGGGAAGATAATGAATGGCCTCCCGAGCGTATCATAGATTATTATGGGCCAGCCACTTGGGCAGAAGATGGTACTTTCGGATATAGAACCCCAATATATATGCTCAACCGCATTATACGGTTACAGGCAGTGGTTGAGATAATTACCAATGAGACATCACAAGCGCTCAATCTCCTAGCAAAACATAATACTAGGATGAGGACAGCCGTTTACCAAAATAGATTAGCCTTGGATTACCTATTGGCAGTAGAGGGAGGTGTATGTGGGAAGTTTAACCTAAGCAATTGTTGTCTTCAAATAGATGATGAAGGGCAAGCAATAGCTGAGCTTACTAGCCATATGGTTAAACTAGCGCATGTGCCTACCCAGGTATGGAAAGGGTATAATCCAAGTAGTTGGTTTGGTAATTGGTATGAGCAGTTTGGAGGACTTAAGGCATTGGTAGGTGGAGTCATGCTAATTTTGATGCTGTGCCTTCTCCTACCATGTCTGATTCCTTTGGTAGTTAGGTCTGTGCAAAGCATTATAGAGAATATAGCAGAGAGAAAGGCTGCTGCACAGATAATGGCTATATATAGGTATGAGGCTCTAAATCAGGGAGAACTAGTACAGGAAGAGGAATGTTGAGGGATTCATATCGTTAGGGAGTCGCAAAGTCTGGTCTGGTTCATAGCAACCTGAGGTGTAAGCAAACTATGGTTAAGTGATGCATCTGGAATTGTGAAATATCAGAAGCATCAAAGGGGGGAATGTGGTGGAATCTCAGTAAAAATAAATTTACTAGGACAAGATTGTCACGTGGTATGTGCACTTGCATATGTTGATGTACCAGTTCTAAGATACAATCAGTAGTGTAAGGAGCATAAGTAGGAATACAGGATATACGAGTATTTCCCCTCCTCCATTGTGCTGGGCAAGCCATGTGGTCAAACAGGATTTTAGTCTCTATTCGGTTGATTAGATAAGAGTATGTGTAGGTTGAACTGATTATGGGAGGAGCTACATGCCTATATAAGGGACCTACACTGTATGATCAGGACTCAGACGTTGCTGTTTTTTGGTGCCATTAGTCCCTCTGAGTCCCGGTCGGTGAATCGAATAAAGAATCTCTTCCTTCCTGAAGAAACCTGTGTCCATCTCTCTGTGCTTGGCTTCCGTCAGTTTCTCCGGTATCATTTCCTTTGCAAAAGTTAATTACTTCAATACCCTCATAACCACACTCTCCCGCGAACCCAAACGACTATTTCACACATTTAACTCTCTTCTTTGCCCTGCTGTTCCTCCTCCACTTACTAACTTGACCGCCTCAGACTTTGCAACTCACTTCACTGACAAGATCTCTACAATCAGAGAAGAGATCTCTCATTTTTCTTCTTCCTCTTACAATACTTCCCCTAACTTCACTCCCTCTGCTGTTCTATGTTCATTCACACCCGCTACATTGGAAGAGGTTTCTGCTCTGCTCCAGTCCTCCGGCCCCACCACCTGCTCCCTAGATCCAATTCCCTCGCATCTCATCCGTCTTCTTCTCTTTCTGCACCTATCATTAAAACTCTCAATCTCTCTCTCTATTTCCATCGCCCTTCAAACATGCAACTGTAACCCCAATTCTAAAGAAGCCCAACCTTGAACCTAACTCCCCATCCAACTAGCGTCCTATCTCGCTACTGCCTTTTGCATCCAAGATCCTTGAAAGAATTGTGTATGCGAGATTGACAGACTTCCTCGAGTCCAACTCCATGCTAAACCCGCTTCAGTCTGGTTTCCGTGCTAAGCACTCTGTGAAAACGGCACTGACCAAAGTATCCAATTATCTACTCGCTGCAAAATCTCGCGATCACTACTCTATCCTAATTCTCCTTGACCTGCCTGTGGGTTTTGATACTGTTGATCATCAACAGCTTCTTCTCATCCTCCGCAATATCGGTCTACAAGATATTGCTCTCTCCTGGTGCTCCTCCTACCTCTCCCAGCACTCTTTCAGTGTTTCTTTCTCTGGCTCTGCTTTTTCTCCCCAACTCCTCTCTTTTGGTGTCCCCCAAGGTTCAGTCCTTGGTCCCCTATTGTTCTCCATCTATACTGCCTCTCTTGGTAAACTCATTAGCTCCTTTGGCTTCCAATATCATTTCTATGCAGATGACACGCAAATCTACCTGTCCTCTCCTGATCTCTCCCCGTCCCTCTTGACAAGTGTCTCTGACTGCTTCTCTGCTATTTCTAACTGAATGGCTGGTTCTTGCTTTCAAATCACTACATAATACTGCTCCCACCTATCTATCCTCCCTTATACACAAGTATGTCCCGTCTAGGCCCTTATGATCTGCTGAAGACTTACATCTATCTTCTGTCCGTACTCCCACCTCTGAAGCTCACTTTCAAAATTTCTCAAGGGCTGCACCGTTCCTGTGGAACTCGCTTCCCTCCTCCGTTAGATGCTCACCCAGTTTTTTAAATCGTTAAAAACCCACTTCTTCATTAAAGCGTATCAATTAAACTGTTAATAGCTCCTGACTGATTCCTCTTCTGCAACTGTCACTAGTATAATACTATCCTTACCTTTTTGTGTCATTGTACCCCACTCCCTCTAGCATTTAAGCTCATTGAGCAGGGCCCTCAACCCCTCTGTTTCTGTGTGTCCAACTTGTCTGGTTACAACTACATGTCTGTCCATCCACCCATTGTAAAGCGCTGCAGAATTTGATGGCCCTATATAAATAACATAATAATAATCTTGGCAATTACTGCTCATGTTCTTTGCCCCTTCATTTTTATTGGCTTTTAAAAGTTAAATGCATGAGTGGTCAGACTTTGTTTGCTCTTTTTCAGATATGTGTGAACTCATCAATTACAAAGGAATTTTTTTCCCAACTTTATCAACCACTTTGAAGGACCTCAATTTTATTGAGAATGAGTTCCAGGTTCGGGATGATGATATATTTAACATTACTTATCCTAAATCAGGTAAGAAGATAATAAATTGTTGTATTTATAGAAACATAGAAACATAGAATGTGACGGCAGATAAGAACCATTCGGCCCATCTAGTCTGCCCAATATTTAAAAATACTTTTAATTAGTCCCTGGCCTTATCTTAAGTCTAGGATAGCCTTAACCTCAGCTGGAAGCCTATTCCATGCATCCACTACCCTCTCAGTAAAGTAATACTTCCTGAAATTATTTTTAAACCTTTGCCCCTCTAATTTAAGACTATGTCCTCTTGTTGTGGTAGTTCTCCTTCTTTACTGTGGTGATTCCCTTTATGTATTTAAATGTTTCTATCATATCCCCCCTGTCTCGTCTTTCCTCCAAGCTATACATGTTAAGTTCTTTTAACCTTTCCTGGTAATTTTTATCCTGCAATCCATGAACCAGTTTAGTAGCCCTTCTCTGAACGGAAATGACCAAATTCCATTTTAAGTGACCCCAAACTGACTGATGAGCTTGATGCAGTCAGCTGGAAATCAGCTCAGCTATGGTGTTTCTTGGCTGGAGGCTTCTTAAGGAAGACCACTCAGGGTCTAAATAGACTCTGGCAGAAACTCCCTGCTGTCCTCAAGTTGACTGTTGCTGGTGCTCAGATTTGCAACCTTTCCAGGGCCAATCACAGTAATCGGCAGGGAGTTTCTAATTGTATAGAATGTTATTATGAAAACAGGCATTAGATGGCGGTCACAGGCCACGCTCTACTGTTTTAACCCCTTAAAACTGGAGGGCGTACTATTACACCCTATTCTAAGCGGCTCTAAACGCCGCAGGGCGTAATAGTACGCCCTCCGTTTTTTTGTTACTTACCCGGCGATCGCGGTTGGGGGGACTCACCTGGGATCCCAGGGAGTCCCAAGCGGCAGTTCCTTTCTCCTGTGATCCCCCCCTGCCATGTGAGAGTAAGGTCCTTGTGAGGACCTCACAATCACATGGCCAGGTTAGTTGGCTGCTGCATTGCCAGCAGGGGGACTGCCTGTAATGACAGTTAGTCCCCCTGCTGGCTGAATTAAAATAAAATAATGTTAAAATCAGTGTTAAAAAAAATAATATACTTAGCTCATATATATATTATATATGTTAATATATATTATATATGTTAATTCTACATATATATTTATGTAATATTTTTACATAATTACCGTATATACTCAAGTATAAGCCAACCCGAATATAAGCCGAGGCCCCTAATTTTACCTAAAAAAACTGGGAAAACTTATTGACTCGAGTATAAGACTAGGGTGGGAAATGCAGCCACTACTGGTAAATTTCAAAATAAAATTAGATCCTAAAAAAATTATATTAATTGAATATTTATTTACAGTGTGTGTATATAATGAATGCAGTTTGTGTGTATGAATGCAGTGTGTGTGTATGAATGCAGTGTGTGTATGAATGCAGTGTGTGTGTGTGTATGAGTGCAGTGTGTGTGTATGCATGCAGTGTGTGTATATGAGTGCAGTGTGTGTGTATAAGTGCAGTGCGTGTGTATGAATGCAGTGTGTGTATGAGTGCAGTGTGTGTGTGTATGAGTGCAGTGTGTGTATGAGTGCAGTGTGTGTGTGTATGAGTGCAGTGTGTGTGTATGAATGCAGTGTGTGTGTATGAGTGCAGTGTGTGTGTATGAATGCAGTGTGTGTGTATGAGTGCAGTGTGTTTGCATGAATGCAGTGTGTGTATGAGTGCAGTGTGTGTGTGTGATGCAGTGTGTGTATGAGTGCAGTGTGTGTATGAATGCAGTGTGTTTATGTGTAGAACTAAAAAAATAACAACATTACTTATTTTCTCCCATTTTCTTCATATTAAATTATGTTTCATAGCTAAATATTTGATATTTAATGGAAGCCCTGTTCCCCCTGAGTAAAATTATATATAATAAGGGTGGGTGCATTTAATATGAAAGATGTGAATTACTGTTGGACAGACATATAGCGCAAATGCCAGGTTTTGTTTACGTTCACAATGTGTACATTTGGCTCAGTCCTTAAGGGGTTAACTAGTAAATCCATCTTTTCATATCATAATTGGTATTAGCAGATGGTTTTTTGATAATTAGGGTTAGTTATGTTAAGTCAAAAACAGAGAAACACCATAACCCGTAAATATCCGAAAAAGTATCCAAGAAGCAAATCCTTTGCTAGTGCAGGTTTATTGATACAAAATAGAACTTTGCTAAAATGTACAGATATCGTACATGTATTGTAAATAAACAAAAATAAAAATACATGCACAGGAGGTTGGTAACCCAAACCAGGGCAACATGTGGTCATATGTCATCTGGGCAAACATTTTCCCATCCACACACTGGAAAAGATTTTAATCAAATCATGCATCACTTGTACCACCACACATGTTGTCGACAGGATTGTTTGCACATGTGGCTTAGTGTGCAAGACTGAAAATGAATTAAGAAAGCGTATAGGAGCATACCTTTCCATGATTAGGTTGGCATTCAAGGATGGCTTGTCAGATAATCGGTGGCGAGGCATTTCTTGCAGGCTGGCCATCAATTACCGACTTTTATAGGAATTGACCATGTGCCATGGTGTAAAGAAGAACACATGTCCACAGCATCTGGATACTCACTATTAATAGGAGTCAGGGGGAGCCCAATATATTATTATTATTATTATTATTATGATATTTATAGAGCGCTGTCAAATTCCGCAGCGTTTTACAATGGGTGGACGAACAGACATGTAGTTGTAACCAGACAAGTTGGACACACAGGAACAGAGGGGTTGAGGGCCCTGCTCAATGAGCTTACATGCTAGAGGGAGTGGGGTAAAATGACACAAAAAGGTAAGGATAGTATTAGACTAGTGACAGTTGCAGAAGAGGAATCAGTTGGGAGCTATTAACAGTTTAATTGATACGCTTTTATGAAGAAGTGGGTTTTTAACGATTTCTTGAAGGAGTGGAGACTGGGTGAGCATCTAACGGAGGAGGGAAGCGAGTTCCACAGGAACGGTGCAGCCCTCTAGAAATCTTGAAGGCGAGCATCATAGATGGGAGTACGGACAGAAGATAGACGTAAGTCTTCAGCAGATCGTAAGGGCCTAGACGGGACATACTTGTGTATAAGGGAGGATAGATAAGAGCAGCATTATATAGAGATTTGAAAGCAAGAACCAGGATTTTAAATTGAGCTCTATATTTTATAGCAAGCCAATGTAGTGACTGACAGAAGGGTGAGGCATGGGAGGTGCAGGCGGACAGGAAGATGAGCCTCATTATGGACTGTAACGGCGCAAGTTGGAAGCACATAAGACCACTGAGAAGCGGATTACAGTAGTCAAGGCGAGAAAGGACAGGGGAATGGACCAACACCTTAGTCCCATCTGGGGTTAAGTAGGGGCGGATGCACGCAATGTTTTTGAGATGGAAATGACAGGATTTGGCGATAGATTGAACATGAGGCTTGAAGGAGAGGTCGGAGTCAAATAGAACACCTAGGCAGCGAGCCTGCGTGGTGGAGCTGATGGTAGCACCGTTGACTTGGAGGGAGACAGACACAGGAGTAACTTAAGGGAGGAAAGACCAGAATTTCGTTTTTGGTCAAGTTTAGTTTAAGGAAGTGGGCAGCCATACGGTTAGAAACAGCAGAGAGGCAGTCAGAGACACTAGTCAAGAGGGACGGGGAGAGATCAGGAGAGGACAGGTAGATTTGCGTGTCATCTGCATAGAAATGATATTGGAAGCCAAAGGAGCTAATGAGTTTACCAAGGGAGGCAGTATAGACGGAGAACAGTAGGGGACAAAGGACTGAACCTTGGGGGACACCAACAGAGAGGAGTTGGGGAGAAAAGCAGAGCCAGAGAAAGAAACACTGAAAGAGCGCTGGGAGAGGTAGAAGGAGCACCAGGAGAAAGCAATATCTTGTAGACGATATTGCGGAGGAGGAGAAGAAGCTGTTGATGATCAACACTGTCAAAAGCCGCAGACAGGTCAAGGAGAATTAGGATAGAGATTTTGCAGCGAGTCATTTATTTTATTTAAAGGGACACTAAAGGCACCAAAACAACTTGATCTTAATAAGGCAGTTTTGGTGTAAACATCATGCCCCTACTCTTTTACTGCTCAAATCTCTGCCATTTAGGAGTTAAATCGTTTTGTTTATGCAGCTCTTTCACACCTTTTATGAGACTTGCACAACCTTCCTAAACACTTAATCTAAAGAGAGATCTAATGCATACACCTTCTTAAATTGGGGGGTGGGAGGGAGAGGAATCCTGCAGTGCCAGGAAAACATATTGTTTTCCTGGCACTGGAGATTCCCTTTAAGTGCACATTCTGTTTAGTTTACAATTTCTTACCTCCTGCTCTGTTACTAGCCTTCTAAAACCTGCAGGAACCTTCTGTGTGTGACTAAAGTTGAATTTACAGAGTTAGAGAAAAAAACATACTAAAGTAAGTTAACATCTGATTAAAAATGAAACCCTTTAGTCATGCTAAATCCAAAGGCCACTACTCCATACTAATTCTTCTTGACCTCTCAGCGGCCTTTGACACCGTTGATCATGCTCTCCTTCTTCAAACTCTTCAATCGCTTGGTCTCTGTGACTCTGTCCTCTCATGGTTTTCCTCTTATCTCTCCCAACGCTCATTCAGTGTCTCCTTTTCTAATGATACCTCCTCCCCTTGCCCTGTCTCAGTTGGAGTTCCCCAAGGCTCCGTCCTTGGCCCCTTCTATTTTCTCTTTATACTGCCTCTCTTGGCAAACTTATTACCTCTTTTGGATTTCACTACCACCTGTATGCTGATGACACCCAACTATATCTCTCCTCCCCGGACCTCTCCCCTGCCGTCCTGCAACGTGTCACTGCTTGCCTTTCTTCCATCTCTGACTGGATGTCCTCCCGCTTTCTGAAACTCAATCTCTCAAAAACTGAGCTCCTTGTCTTTCCTCCTCCTAATACTGATCCTCCTCTTTCGCTCTCCCTCCAAGTTTGTGGTACCAACATCAGTCCATCCTTGCAAGCGCGCTGTCTTGGCGTCATACTTGACTCTGGTCTCACCTTTGAGCCTCACATCCAGCATGTTGCCAAATCCTGTAGATTCCATCTTAAAAACATAGCCCGCATCCGCCCCTTTCTCGCACCAGATACTACCAAGGAGCTTGTCCATGCTCTAGTAATTTCCCGCATGGATTATTGTAACCCTCTCCTGATTGGTCTCCCCAATAGCCGTACTGCACCCTTACAGTCCATAATGAATGCTGCTGCTAGATTGATTTTCCTCTCTAGTCGTTTCTCTCACACCTCACCCCTCTGCCAGTCCTTACATTGGCTTCCTGTATGCTATAGGAGTCAATTCAAGGTACTAACTCACACCTATAAAGCACTGAACAACTCTAGCCCCTCTTATATCTCCTCACAGATCCATAGGTATGTCCCTTCTCGGTCTCTCCGTTCTGCCCGTGACCACCTCCTGTCCGTTGTCCGCACTCGTACGGCCAACTCGCGCTTGCAGGACTTCTCGCGGGCGGCTCCCTTCCTATGGAATAGCCTGCCTACCGCCATCAGACTCTCCCCTAGTCTTGCATCTTTTAAGAAGTGCCTTAAAACCCATCTCTTTAGGAAAGCTTATGGCCTCCAAGACTAACCCTTACCTCACATACCTGTCTCTTGCCCTCTCCTAAAGGGCAGCCCACCTTATTTGATTGTAAATTCCTGTCCTAATGTGTTTTACACCCCACCTCCTATAGAATGTAAGCTCGTTTGAGCAGGGCCCCTTCAACCTATTGTTCCTGTAAGTTTATTTGTAATTGTCCTATTTATAGTTAAATCCCCCTCTCATAATATTGTAAAGCGCTACGGAATCTGTTGGCGCTATATAAATGGCAATAATAAATAAATAAATAAAAAAATGCAGGCTGTGTGAGTAACAGCCAAGGATGTGATGCATAAACAGAAGCAAAACTGATTTAAAGGGATACTATAGTGCCAGGAATACAAAGCTGTATCTCTTTTTGCCTTCCCCCTCGCTTGCGCCCCCACCCCCCAACTCCCTCCGTCCCTGGGTGATTAAAGGGTTAAAAGCCCTTTATTTACTAAACTTACCCCATGGCCGATGTCCCTCTGCGCTGGGTCGCAGCACCGCCTCCTAACGGGCTTTAATGCGCAGTTGTGGCATATTGCCGCACGCAATATGCAGCAAATGCGCATAGGAAAGCATTGAATCTTGAGGCAGACTTAGTGCTGCAATGTAAACATTGCAGTTTCTTTGGAACTGACATTTTTAACATTGTAGCACTAAGTGCAATAGGGACACTGCACCCAGACCACTCAAATGAGCTGAAGTGGTCTGGGTGCCTATAGTGTTCCTTTAACTCCTAAAATGCAGAAGATTGAGCAGTGAGACTACAGGGGAACCATAACCACTTCTTTAAACTAATGATTTTTGATACCTATAGTGTCACTTTAACCATATTAATGGAATTATAGACTAATACTTTAAATAATTAATACAGGTAGCTACATAACTAAGTAACTATGTGAATTAATTAAGTACATTTTGAGTAATAGCATTGATTTGAATATTTAGGTATGAACACATTAACCTATACCATACATAATGCTTAAAATAATTATTGTATTAATTTTTGTTATCTTTAATTCCTAGGCACCACCTGGGTAACAGATATTGTAAGCCTCATTCACACCAATGGAGATCCAACATGGTCTAAAACTGTTCCAAACTGGGACAGAATGCCTTGGCTAGAATCTGCTTATGTTAGTGACAGGCTGCAAAATGAAAACAGCAGTCCAAGGCTTATCACCAGCCATTTACCTAAACATCTGTTTTCCAAATCTTTATCTCATTCTAAAGCTAAGGTAAGTGAAATGTGTTGTTTAAATATATTCAACTGCAATGCACAATCATTATATTTCCATATGTTTCTAACATCTCTGTACATATTAAAAACATATAAATAGTACCACTTCAGTCTATTACTGCAGCTCTGCTTTAAAGCACAACTGTCTTCACATTTTCACTTCTTGTTTTTTGTTTTTGTTTTTCAAAAAGTTCATTAAAGTTCTTGTTTTTTAAAAATGTAATACATTTAATTGAACCTAATGATTTTCTTCTAAATCATGCATATTGATTTTATTGAGAAAATTTAGCTTTTTTAAAACAAAAATCAGGTTGAGAAACCATATTTGGTCAGTCTCCACTATTATATGACCAGCTGCTGCTCAACCCAGGAGCAGGGGAAAACCTCACAGTTGCTGTGGCTTGACTAGGGTCCTCCTGTAATTTCTACATCCTGGAACAGGATAGGGTAGTGCCCTATCCTGTTCCAGGATGTAGAGGTTCCAGAAGGACCCTAGTGCTTAAATATTCACTCCCAGGGACTGGACAACATGCAGTCCTGGGAGCTGTAGTCCGACAAGGACTTTTCCCATTGAATCATCCACGAGCTGGAACAAGGTGCTGAACAGTGATTTAGCCCTTTCCACTCTCAGTAACTAGACAACACATAGTTGTGGGAGTACAGCTGATTTTAAAAAACTGGCCTTTTATTCACAGACCCCAGCAGGGGTCTCCATTGTATTCAGCACAAGCCCCTCCAGGAATCTCTGGGCCTGGGAGATAATTGTGTTAAAGACTGGTAAGCTAATTATCTCCCAGGAATAGAGAGGCAAACACAAAAACATAAAACATGAAAATACCCCAAAACATCATAAAAACATACAATAACCCCACAAATAATACATCCCCAAATAGCCCTGATCCAAGTGCCCAAGTTCAAAAAATAGCGTTCAGATCCATGCAGTGTAGGGTAAATGCCACGTATCAGGGCGTTTGGTGCTTTTGCTGGTCAACTTTCGGAGGCTCCTGCAGCCTCAATATGAGGTGCTCCTCCTGGCTTTCCGGTAGCATTTGTTCTCCTTAGTCTCAGTCACTTTCCCTCCAAAAGTGGTTCAAAACCCCCGGACCAAGTTGTCCGGGAACCACATGGTCACCTGAGGCAAAAAACAATTCCATAATATTCGCAGCTATGTCCCGCTGAGGTGATTGGGAACTCACAAAGTCCTCATGCCAAAATTATTTCCATAGTGGCTGCAGCTAAGTACCACTGAGGACTATCGGTGGGTTTGGTTCATGCAAACGGCCGCCAGGGAGCTAGTGTTTGATTCCATTCGCAAGAAGGGAAAGTGCCAAACCAGGGGCACCCAGGGAAAGCTGCTAATGGCGGCTGGGCAGGGTAACTCCCAAACGGTGTCCCAGACCTGGACCAGAGTCGGTGGACAGGAGGCCCAGGTTCCATATATATATATATATATATATATATGTGTGTGTGTGTAAATGCGGAGCCTGGAGTTGTGAGAGGGACTAGTGCTGATATAAGAACTCACCTATCGGCACTAGACTCCTCCTCGGTATCGCTCCGTTTCGTGTGACGTCACTTCCGGGTAACCTGTCAGTGAGCCGGTTCACTACACGGAGGTCCTGCAGCCAAACTATCTCCGCGGGAGATAGTTTCCCGCGGTAATAGTAAGTTACAGATGGGTACCGCTAGTACACCGTCTGTAGAATAAAGGGCGTCAGTTGCCATTTACTACGTGCAGGCATTTCCCGGGGGGCTCATTATATGTTCCGGTTCGTCAAAGTCCTGCTGCTGTCGGGCGCCTAACTGCTCCACGAGGCTGTCTCCCTGCCTAACAGTAAGTTGACAGACGGGTGCTTCAAGCGCCATCAGCTAGGGAACCCTCCAACTGTCCGGCAACGAGTTCACATGCCGGCTAGACCCCACGAACACACAGGGTTCACGCCGTCTGCGGGGATCCCCTTGATACGTGCTGCGTTCCCGCACTTATTTAGCCGAGCAAGGTGGTTGATAGTTAACCCCTCACCGACCGCACGGGCCAAGTCAGTGGCATAAGCGCCGAGGTACCACTCAGTAGCCCCAAGGAAGAGACCCCCCACGAACAAGGTTCACGGTGTGTAGCAGCAGTCCCTTGGGTTCGTTACACGGCCTGGGTTCATGCTAAACCAATCAAGTTAGGGATGACACCTCACCATAAGCGTAGGATATTCTGTTTACATTTCCTATCTGTGTGCCACGTTCGGCACTTCCCTTTATTACATGCTGTCAGGGAATCTCAAACCTGTGTAGTCCGTTATTTACCATTACTTACGCTGGTCTCAGCGATATCGCCACCTTGTGGCCATGTTAGACAATTACGGGTAATAACTTCTGTGCTTAAGCACTGCTATGCTTTAATATATGTTAAGTTTATGTTTGTTCATTTTCCCTGAATAAGGGTAGTTCTGGTTTTCCATCACTATGATTAACTACGAGGTCTGTTATAAGCATCATAGCTCCTGAACATTACAGCTATAGTCATGTTAACCCTGCATTATTTTTCATCACCCCAGGCTCTGTAGGTCTGCAATTCGTGATACAGTTGCGTTTTTTTGTTTTTTTTCTAGTGCTGGTACGTGCATTTAACAACTATACATGCTTAGTTCTAACCTGCATTCGCTCACTTAACAAACACGTTTGTGGTAACAATTGTAGAGCCACGGGTGTGCGTTTAGGAGTATTATAGATATATTGATATAGTAATATGACTCCCTGCATGTTATTGTTGGTTACATACTTCTTTCCTCTTCCCCCCGGGTATACACTTACGGTTTGGTTACATAAGCTTCCAGGATACACTAAAGGTGTGAAACATGTCACTTCGACGCTACTTGTAATCTAACGGGCTTCAGATAATCTCCCTTCCCCAAATCTTTAAGTACTACGTATACCTTTTGGTATATACTACAGATAGGTATCACTACTGACTTCAGCCACTTTGGTGTTCTAGGCATAAGCACAACATCGTTTCTCTATACAGACTCAAATATGTCTCATAGCATGTTTTCATAATTATTTTAGACTCTTAAGGGTCTTGCAGTGACTCTGCTCACATACCAGCCACTACAATTGATAAGTCTTGCTTGAGAACTTGTGAAAACTGTTAAGTTCTGTCTAAAATCTAGAAGGTAGGCCATTCCTTTTAGCAGAGAAATTGTATTACAATTTCATTTTCTGACTCAGACATGATTCCCCTTTCCACATACCCTTAGGCGCTCAAATAATTACAATTGCATCAAACGCTCGGTATACAAATTCAATTCAGTACAGACAGGCACGTTTTGCCCATTAGGTTATATGGGTATCTCCCTGTTTCTATCCGTCCTTTAGACTAGTAATATTAGTGGCTATTAGGGTAATAGGTGTCATATTTAGCTTTCTCGGGTCTTCTATGCTTCATACTAGGGGTCCCGCGAGGCCAACACCCATCCTCATACTCGGAGGTATTCGGCCATTGGTCCAACGCATAGTTAGCCGCCTTGCAAGTTATATAGAGAGGGCCTCGCTTGTCACACCCAATCCTATTTTCTCTTAATGTCACAGAGAGGCCAACATCACACCACTACATTCTGTGGTAAATAGGCCCTCGGTCCAATTTATAGATAGAGCATCTCAAGCCTCTTGGCATTAGTAGGGCCTCACCTGTCACCACTTAGTGAATGTTTTCGCCACTTGGCACTAGTTAGCAGCCAGTACCCTGGAGACGAGATCCTAATTTCTTTTTTTTTTTTTTTTTTTTTTTTTTGTCAATCTCTTTTTTATTGAGGCAGTAAAGTATATGGGATACAGAATGAGAGAGGGGAGATGATAATGCTTCATACATAATGGGTATAATACAATGCAGTATATATCATCTGTGCTTAACTTGAGCCTCATTTTTTTTTTTTTTATTAATAGGAGTTGGTCTAGTAAGTTTAACGTAGTAGTAAAGAGAGTAGTGGTTGGACTTAAGTGAGAAATTAGGCAGCGTCATAGCAATAACACTAAACAGGCAAATAAGGTAAGCTATACATGAGGACATGCTATGTAATAACAACAGGCCTGAGTAGCTTAAAAACAGAGTAGGTAAAGCATTCAAGACATTTTAGAATTCGGTTTGTCTATATGATACACAGCGCAAATATACCGGTGTATGACATGGGAGGCTTAGTTCAGTGCTAAATTAGTGCAAAAAGGTGATGAGAAACCAACAGATAAAAAATAGTGTTAAAATATAATTACCAGCACTCTGTTTAAAACGGTGAAGTTGCATGAGATTAAGTCCCAGATCCTAGGTTTCTATGCTTATCGCTAGTGGGTCTACATGTTAGCTAAGGCATAATGGGCGTAAATAAAGCATATACATATTGGTAAAGCTATAAGTTTAGGCATTGTTAGCAGTATGAACAGTTTCTAACTCTGAATGAAAACAAGTATAGCATTAATTTTCATGGGAATGTATGCCAATGTCCGTTATCATCGCGGGTGTCCATTGAGTTTGTACGGTTCAGACACTTTACCCGATGCCTGCCTGTGGGTGTGTAGTGTCCTGCTGCTGTGTTGCTTGCGTCGGCCTTTGCTGCTCAGGTATATTCCTCAGTGCTAGGAAGCGTAGGGCTCCGGGGCCTTGTGGGGAGGTGATGAGTCTTCCTAACGGTGCAGGATTCCAATGTGGATCAGATCCCACCAGGTAGCTTGGAGAGTTGCGGCAGTGGTACAGTGCCCCCCCCGATACCCCTGTCCCACTGCGTGTTGGAGGGGAGCAGCTCCGATCGAGCCCTCCGGCGAGGTACCTCATAGAAGGGGCTGAATGTGTGTGGGAGGGTTGATGTGGAAGTGACCCTGGGATGAGTCCCTGTAAGGGATGTAGGCGACTCACCCGTGGTAGAGTATTGGGTTGCTTTGAGTGTCGGCGTCGCTGCATCCTGAGGGCCGCTCTGGAGTCACGGAGAGGGATTCCCTGTAAGCTGCGCCGAGTGGCCGGTCGTAGCCAAGCTGTCGCCTCTCTCATGGCCATCTTGTACCGCTGTCTCTGGGTCTTAAGTCTTGCCCACAGGTAGTTACTCAGACTCTGTACATACTCCATCGCGTGCTTAGGCGGTTTAAGTATTGTATGCTTGGGCCTGGACTGCGTCTCAGCCGCCATTTTGGCTGGGCCCAGTAGATCCCGTTTGGTCGTCTGCTTATTCATCCCCATGTGGGGTTTGCCAACTTGCTAGTTGCTTTGTCTGCCGCTTTTACCGGGATATCCCTCACCGGCAGGGGGGGGGTGATCGGGGTCTTGAGCGCTGCAGTAAATTCCCGCTGGTCCGTCGGCGGGGAGGTCGGCCGCCTCTCCCACGCCAGTGCGCCCGTGTAGGCCGCAGTACAGTGTCCGCTACAGAGTGCCTCTCTAAGTCCGGTGGACCGGCCCGGTAAGTCCCTGGGTGCCACCGCTGTTCTGCTGTGTCAGATTAAGGGGCTCAGTGTGCGGTAAAGTTAATAAGATGCTTTGTAGGCAGAATGTTTCACGGAGCTCCTGTATCGTGCGACCGGTCGGCTCGGCTGTCAGGCCCCGCCCCCCGAGATCCTAATTTCAATTCTCGTTTTAGTATGTCACAAGTTCAGGAAGGGGGAGATGAGCTTTCACTCCCTAGCACCCCAGCTAGGTCAGGTTCACCATTTAGGAGACGTGAATTGGCGAGTCCTTCATCTAGCAGATCTTGGACTATACCAAACTTAGAAGAAGAAGAAGCATTCCATTCCAGGCTACTGCCAGGAAAGCAGAATTATTTAGATTAAAGGAACACTATAGTCACCTAAATTACTTTAGCTAAATAAAGCAGTTTTAGTGTATAGATCATTCCCCTGCAATGTCACTGCTCAATTCACTGTCATTTAGGAGTTAAATCACTTTGTTTCTGTTTATACAGCCCTAGCCACACCTTCCCTGGCTATGATTGACAGAGCCTGCATGAAAAAAAAACTAGTTTCACTTTCAAACAGATGTAATTTACCTTAAAAAATTGTATCTCAATCTCTAAATTGAACTTTAATCACATACAGGAGGCTCTTGCAGGGTCTAGCAAGCTATTAACATAGCAGGGGATAAGAAAATCTTAATTAAACAGAACTTGCAATAAAGAAAGCCTAGAAAGGGCTCTCTTTACAGGAAGTGTTTATGGAAGGCTGTGCAAGTCACATGCAGGGAGGTGTGACTAGGGTTCATAAACAAAGGGATTTAACTCCTAAATGGCAGAGGATTGAGCAGTGAAGCTGCAGGGGCATGTTCTATACACCAAAACTGCTTCATTAAGCTAAAGTTGTTCAGTTGACTATAGTGTCCCTTTAATGCAGACATACACCGACAACAAGCGGGAACATCGACATGCCTGACTTACAGACCATGATGAATTCTCTTCTATCATGCATGGGCCAAATTAGAGATAGGATCGACCGATTAGAATCTGGTCAATTGGCATCAAATCTGACATTGTCTGATGCTACATCTCTAGCAGCTGCTACAGCTATATTACAGAGTCCTTATATCCCCGATTGATACACTCATGATTGCACCAGCACATATGGTGCCTCCTCCAATACGCAAAGATATCCTGGAAGGTAAGGATGTGAACCTGGTCTCACTTCTGATTGCTTCCCAGGATATCGTAGAGAATAAACGTATGCTTATGGGGACTTATCGGTAGTCCTCAAGGCCAGAGATCCCAGACTCAGTAAACAACTGACCATTCCTGAATTTGTACGGGCGTTTGGGATCTATAGAGATGTGGTATGTACCAACTTGCCACATATGGGGAATTTGATACTTATATGCATAAGCTGGTAGACCTGGGGCACAAATATGGCGAATATGCCTTCTATAACTATCACAGGTAATTTTTGGCTAAAGCAGTAACAACTCTGGCCCAGTTTAATATGGTCATTAACTGGAGTAAACTGGATACAGAGTTGTTCTGTATGCATTTCGCTGGCCTCAGGACTCCAGCCTGTGCTGTGTGTTCCTCAACCTCCCATGCAACAAATCTCTGTCCTAAAGACGCCTCTGGTTCCGGCCAACAAACCCTGGCTTACATCTAATGTAGATGTCCATCAATACTTCACTAACTTGATGAATTTCTCACCGTACAGAGTAATGCTTGTCCACCACATAGTCTACATGATGCCTTACAACTATTTGAAAGTTTGGGCGTCCCGGTTTCGCCTTCCTAAATAGAAGGTCCCAACACCATAGTCAGTTTTCTGGGTATTCAACTCGACTCAGTGGCTATGAAATCCATATTGCCGAGGGCCAAAATCTGTCGTATCTTAGCATGTACTGATGATTACTTACGACTGGGTCACTGTAGTCGTGAGGAATTACGGTCATTGCTGGGTTCGTTGAATTTTGGTCGGGGGAAACTGTTCAATGTTTTCTGACAATCAGGTAACGTGTCATATCATTAATAAAGGCCAGCCCCCTTCTCTTGTTATCATGAGTTTCGTTAGACGCTTAACTCGGCTAGCGGTGACTCATCAATTCTTCATATGTTGTACACATGTTCCGGGTGTTTACAATACGGCTGCTGACCATTTATCCCGCTTCCTTTTTCAGGAATTCCTACACCCCAATGTGTCACCAATGGCAACTCCGGCCACTCAATTTCAAGACCTTATCTTGGATTAGGCGAACTCCTAGCACATGGCAGAATGCTGTCACAGTGCGCTTTGTCATAAATGACCCCAGAGGGTCATACAAAGGGCTTTCAATATTTTATGAGATTTACTAGGGAATTCCACGTGGTAGATATTTTCACGATGGAATCTTTAGTGGCTTTCACTTCTTTTTGCCACCTCAAATTACATCTATCCTATAACACGATCAAACTTTATCTCACAGGGTTACAATATCACATGCTTACACTATTTCCAAACAAACAAACCTTATTATCATCTTATCAAATTAAGACTGTGTTAAAGGGAATACAGAGGTGCAGTACACCACAAACACCTCATAGATTACCAATCAATCGGAGCTTGATCAGGTCTCTATCAGACCTTTTGTATAAGTCACCATCTGAACCAAAGACCAATCAAACCTTAAAAGTCGTTACATACTTAGTTTTTACAGGTTCCTTAGACCCAGGGAATTCACTACCATCAACAATTCTGAATTGCCTTGAGTCATGCCTCAAGATCTCACATATCAGCAAACAAGAAGACCACTATGTACTCTCTCTGCAACATACCAAGACCAGTCAACCAGGACAAACAGTAAAGTTCATTATTACTAGTGATGTCGCGAACATGAAATTTTCCGTTCGCAAACGGCGAACGCGAACTTCCGCAAATGTTCGCGAACGGGAGAACCCGGCGAACTGCCATAGACATAAATTATGCCCCTACTCGCTATACCGCGAGTAAGGGCATGTCTATTAAACAGTGAGCAGCCTGTGGCTGCTCACTGTTAAAAAAAAAAAAAAGGCCCCCCTTCCCGAGCCACAACCCGCGCTTTTAAACTAAAAGGACCTCCCCCTGGGCCACCACCCCTGAGCGGCAGGTGGGGGCCCTAAATCAGAATAGGGGGGGGACCTAATGTCCTCCCCCCTTGCCCCCACCCCTGAGCAGTGGGTGGGGGCACTAAATTATAATAAGGGGGGCAACCTAATGTCCTCCCCCTGGGCCCCCACCCCTGAGCGGCGTGTGGGGGCCCTAAATCAGAATAGGGGGGGGACCTAATGTCCTCCCCCTGGCCCCCACCCCTGAGCGGTGGGTGGGGTCCCTAAATACTAATAAGGGGGGCAACCTAATGTCCTCCCCCTGGGCCCCCACCCCTGAGCGGCGTGTGGGGGCCCTAAATCAGAATAGGGGGGGACCTAATGTCCTCCCCCTGGCCCCCACCCCTGAGCGGTGGGTGGGGTCCCTAAATACTAATAAGGGGGGCAACCTAATGTCCTCCCCCTGGCCCCCACCCCTGAGCGGTGGGTGGGGTCCCTAAATATTAATAAGGGGGGGACCTAATGTCCTCCCCCTGGCCCCCACCCCTGAGCGGCGGGTGGGGGCCCTAAATACTAAAAAGGGGGGGGACCTAAGGTCCTCCCCTCTGGCCCCCACCCCTGAGCGGTGGGTGGGGGCCCTAAATACTAATAAGGGGGGACCTACTGTCCTCCCCCCTGGCCCCCACCCCTGAGCAGCGGGTGGGGGCCCTAAATACCAATGGGGGGACCTATTGTCCTCCCCCCCGGCCCCCCACCCCTGAGCGGCGGGTGGGGGCCCTAAACAAATGTCCCCCCCAGGTGACTAGGGGTCCCCAAACCCCTAGTCACCTCCCCCCCCAAAAAAAAATAATGAGGGGGGACCTTTAACTAAGAACCTGTAAAGAAAAAGAAAAACAAACTTACCATTCGATGTTTTCTTTCTTCTAAAATCTTCTTTTTTCAGCCCAAAAAAAGGCCAAATAAAAAACCATAATAACCGACGCAATTAAAAAAAAAAAAAACGAGCGCAAAAAATAATAATCCATCTTCACCCATGGAGGGCTTCGCACAGACTGAGCTCTGCAGGACGAGGGAAGGCTTATAAAGCCTTGCCCCGCCCTGCAATTAGGCTCAGAGCACTATGATTGGTGGGTTTAACCCCTTAAGGACACATGACGTGTCTGACATGTCATGATTCCCTTTTATTCCAGAAGTTTGGTCCTTAAGGGGTTAAGCCATCCAATCAGAGTGCTCTGACAGGTAAATGAAGAGACTGACAGGTAAGTCTCTACATTTACCTGTCACAGCCCTCTGATTGGTTGGTTTGAAATCCACCAATCAGAGTGCTCTGTGTCATTTTACACAGCGTGGGAAAGTTCTTTGGAATTTTCCCACGCTGTGTAATTTGACTCATGACACCTCATAGTCACCTGGGGGGGACATTTTTTAGGGCCCCCACCCGCCGCTCAGGGGTGGGGGACGGGGGAAGGACAATAGGTCCCCCCCTATTGGTATTTAGGGCCCCCACCCGCCGCTCAGGGGTGGGGGCCAGGGGGGAGGACATTAGGTGTCCCCCCCTTAATCTTGTTAAGGGCCCCCACCCACCGCTCAGGGGTGGGGGCCAGGGGGGAGGACATTAGGTGTTCCACCCCCCCAAATTTTTATTTAGGGCCTCCACCCACCGCTCAGGGGTGGGGGCCAGGGGGGAGGACATTAGGTGTTCCACCCCCCCAAATTTTTATTTAGGGCCTCCACCCACCGCTCAGGGGTGGGGGCCAGGGGGTAGGACATTAGGTTCCCCCCATTTGTATTTAGGGCCCCCACCCATCGCTCAGGGTTGGGCGCCAGGGGGGGGAGGACATTAGGTGCCCTCCCCTTTATTCTTGTTAAGGGCCCCCACCCACCGCTCAGGGGTGGGGGCCAGGGGGGAGGACATTAGGTCCCCTCCCCCAATTTTTATTTAGGGCCCCCACCGACGCTCAGGGGTGGGGGCCAGGGGGGAGGACAATAGGTCCTCCCCCCTTTTTTTACTTTAAGGCCCCCACCCGCTCAGGGGGGGACCCTTTTTTTTTTTTTTTTTTTTTTAACAGTGAGCAGCTCCTTACCTCGGCATTCTGTAGTGGAACCGACTGGCTGTTCATTCGGTAGTTTGACCGTATGAACAACCTCACCCCAGATAGCCATGCCATGGAGCCTATTCGTGTAACGAAAGACTATGTGAAAGACTTTGGCTCCATGGCTATTGAACTATATGTATGTGATCTGAGCGCCATTCGGTAATAATGTGCGCTCAGATCTAAGCTATCTGGGGATATATTGCATGTATGTGTTTTGTGTACTAAATGCATCAATAGGTAATTTTATGTCTTTTACTGTCTTTTTGTCTGCCATGTGGGTAATGGAGTTTTGCCTCTGTCCTTGGAGATAAATAGATTCCTTCCCCAATTATCTCCAGGGCAGAGAGGAGGGATTGTGAGGCATTGTGGGAGGTAACTCATGTGTGATTGGTGTATTGTGTAATTACTGTAAATCCCTCCCTTGCATGAGATAATCCCATATAAGACTGTTGTGTGAATAAATCAGTGTTGTTGCTGTTTAACCCTGAAGCTGAAGTGTTGTCTCTTTCTTGGGGGGAATTTGACTGTATGCCGATTGCCAGGAGTGTAAGCTGTTCGTATTGCTTCTCTTGTATGGCTGCTTCCAGGGTTCGTGTGTCTGTTGTTCAAGAGTTGGTGAATACGTGCAGTTTGGAGTTCGGGAGGTTGGTGATTGCAGTAGCTGCTGGTCTATGGGAAAGGGGATTATCGCCTAAATGGTTTTTATCCTCTTGTGAGAGAAACGGTCCGTTACAACACCCATTACAAATATCACACACAGCCAACACATAGCATACATATCACACACAGTCATCACACCTACTATCACATACACAGACAACACAAACATTACATCATACATGGATGACGGGGGAGGGGGGGTGCTGAGAAGATTTTTCGCACAGGGCGTCTAAATGCCTAAGGCCGGCCCTGTGTATAATAAACACAGATTACTGGCTATGGGGGGATAATGTATAATAAACACAGGTCACTGGCTATGGGGGATAATGTATAATAAACACAGGTTAATGGCTATGGAGGATAATGTATAATAAACAAAAACAAAAAAAAAGAAAATTAATACAGCTTCAGAATTAATCTAAATTGTATGCTGTCTAGGAGGTGTGAGGGTCTGCGAGGGAGGGTCTGCTGCTGATTGGCTGGAATGTGTCTGCTTACTGTGAGGCACAGGGTCAAAGTTTACTCAATGATGACGAATAGGGGGCGGACCGAACATCGCATATGTTCGCCATCCGTGGCGAACGCGAACACGCTATGTTCGCCGGGAACTATTCGCCAGCGAACCGTTCTTGACATCACTAATTATTGTGAATTTCTGTGAGATACAGGGTCAAAGTTTACTCAATGATGACGAATAGGGGGCGGACCGAACATCGCATATGTTCGCCATCCGTGGCGAACACGAACACGCTATGTTCGCCGGGAACTATTCGCCAGTGAACCGTTCTTGACATCACTAATTATTACCCCACATTTAACCATTGGTGTCCAGTTACATATAGATACATATCTACACAACTTGCAATCACCTTCAAATTAACCTTTAATTACCTTAAAGAGGGCTTTTCTCAATACAAGCAAAATTATGTTTTATATTAGAATCCTATTAATGAGACTAGGTCTTAACCCCTTACACTATTCCAGACACTCCTTCTGGATAGGTGCGGCCTTGACAGCCTCCCACAGGAACATCCCTACCCATATTATAAAGTCATTGGGGCGCTGGAAATCTACAGCCTACTGTACATTCCTCAACCAGAGAAGGAAGTTAGACAAGCATTCCAACATTTAGCATTTTTATATTCTATGTTGTAGTAATATGATTGTTGATTGAACAAAGTATTTTGGCACACATCCTTTTTGCCCACTTTATTTACAGGTCTACGTCGGTTTCGACACACCACAACCGAATGTTGTATACCTTTACATGTATCATAAGGTATCAAGTAAAAGATACGGCTTTATTGTCCCGAGCACAAATGAGCACAAATGTAAAGGCGGAGCCTGGATTTGTGGGAGGTGCTAGTGCTGCTAGTGCTGATATAAGAACTAACCTATCAGCACTAGACTCCTCCTCCCTCCTCCCGTTTTGTGTCCCTTCCACCACTCCCCCTTTTAAATTACTTATTTTATTCTAATTATCTTCCTTGGTGGGCCCACTTTATTTACAGGTTTACCGATACGTCAGTTTTGGCACACCACAACCGAATATTGTATACCTCTAAATGTATCATAAGGTATCAAGTACAAGATACAGCTTTATTTATTGCCCTGAGCACAAATATATATAATAATAATAGAAAATAATCTTGCACTCCATGTAATGAGAATGTACTTGCCCGGTGCTTGTCAAGCGAAGTATAGAAAAAGATCATCCAGATAGCACTCTCAGGACTCTAAAGTAAAACTTAACTTTTAAAAAAACAGAGTACAAAGAGTTGTCGTTAATGGTAAATTTTCAAGCTGGACAGAGGTGGCAAGTGGTGTCCCTCAGGGGTCTGTTCTGGGACCCCTTCTATTTAACATGTTTATAAATGATCTTGAAGACAGCATTGAAAGTCATGTTTCAGTGTTTGCAGATGACACAAAACTTTGTAAAATAGAGGGACGTGGCCTGAACACCGACCAAGATGGCCGCTTAATTTCAGAGCTCCGCACCGCCAAACCCCAAAGCGCGATCCCCTAATAGCTACAGTGCACATATGGGTCGCAACCGCCGCACGGAGCATCCCCAGAACCCCAGGGACCCGCAACCAGGCCCACAACAGGGCACAATGGACAGATTCCTACACCCACCGCGTGGGAATGATGGCGGGCAGGACAGCCCTGGCCCTATCCCCAGGTCTCCTACCTCGACGGCGGGCAGTGACTCTGCGACCCTGGAGCGGATCGGTGAAGAACTGAGGACCATTGCAGCAGCTATGGCTACCAAGGCAGATCTGCTAACCCTCACAACCACCATACAGGACGCCCTGAGGGCGGAGATGGCGGGAATTAGAACAGAGGTGAGTGCGCATACAGGACGCATAGAGGCCCTGGAGGCCTCCACCGAAGCCCAAGCTGCTAGACTAGTGGCTTCTGACTCTGCCATAGCCAGACAGGGAGACCTACTAGGGAGACACCTTGAAGACCTTGATAATCGAGGTCGGAGATGCAATATCTGGATTAGGGGGATCCCTGAATCTGAGAGAGGTGAAAACGCAGGGGAACTCCTCACTGAACTATTCAGGCTTCTATTACAGGCAAATGCTCCCCAACACTTTTAGTTTGAGAGGGCACATAGGGCCCTGAGACCACGCTCTGTTGAAGAGGGTCTTAGAGACATGATATGCTGCCTCCGCTCCTTCCCCATAAAGGATGCCATTATGAGGAAGGCCAGAGAACAACCCACGTGGCTATTCCAGGGAGCCCAAGTATCCCTCTTTAATGACCTGTCCCCATATATGCTGGACGCCAGGCGGGCGCTTAGACCGGTAACGGCAGCGCTCTGTGACCATAATATACCCTATAAGTGGGGGTTCCCATTTGCACTAATGACTCGCCATCAGGACACTTGGCTGGCAGCCAGATGGCCCAAGGAAGTGCCGCGCTTTCTTGAAGAACTGAACCTGCCGCCTACCGAAGTCGCTGACTGGGTCATGGGCCAGCTGGGACAGGTGCCAAGACTACAGCGAGGACCCCGCAGACGTGGAGGCAGATCCCCGCCGGGACGGCCGCTCAGGCGACGCAGACAGGGTCCTGGGAACCCTGCGGAGTAAGTACCTCACCAACCCACCAGAACCCGACCACCCACCCCACCTGCAATACTTGAGCCCCTGATGGACAATGCAAGTGTCTCCCCCTACATGGCCGACACCACGACACCTGGGGGGATTATAGTGGGACTCCATTGGGGGGGCCGGACATGGGTATGCCACGGGGATTTTACACGCTTCAAGCCCTGAGTTGGGGAGCATAGCATTGGCACTCCAACTGGGCGGATCTCAACCTTCACCCTTGGGAACGGTGAATGAACCACTCAACCTCCTAACGCTGCCTCCTGGCAGGGGACCCTGGGGACACGTTGTCTTGAGGGGTGTGTGCGCTGAGAAGGCTCCGGGTGATTTATCTCAGTGGCCTAGCTGCTTGGTTGCCAGGGATTTGGGTGGGGGGACATAGGGGCGACTGCCCGCTTGTACACATGCTCCTGGTAAAGGCAATAGTCGACTGACCCGGAGACTGGAGACAGGCAACGTTTGTTTCCTTGCCCCCGCCGTCCTGGGTATCCCGATTGGAACATTGGGGACAGCTTCTGCACTTCTGAAGCCCGTGACCCAAGCACAGCCCGGACGGGCCGTCACACTCCCCTACCCTCTGAACAGGTTGTAGAGTCTCCTCCGCCACCACTGGCAATGTTGACCATCATCCACGGACAGATGTTATTGGTGATTATATGGTTGATACCTCGCATATATCATGCCTGTGTCGTTAAACTGAATGCTACAGCACTGGGGAATAATTGGGTGACAGCTACATAAGGAGCTACTTCTTAGTGCCCCAGGGCTTGCTGTCCATTAGCGGGATTCCAACGGGGTGCTCGGAGTGACGTAGCGGGGACCCAACGCTAATGCGGCGGGCTGAGCAGGACTGGGGGGGTATAATGGACACAACGCGGACTTGTAGCTGACTGTTAGGGCAATACGCCAGGTTATTCTCCCGTTACTTGATTGACGTACACGCCCACGGGAGACCTCCCCCTCTGGGAGGATGCCCACACCCACGCTACCCTGGCTGTCATAAGCCGTACGCAACCACGCACTTTTTCAGACGGTTCCCTCACGGACCATTCCCCAGATCACCTGACGTCATCACGACCACACCCTGTCAAACTACCTGCTGACCATCATGATTGGGGGGCGGTGGGGAAGGAGGTTCTGAAACGCAACAGTATTGATATGATGTACATATGTTATCCCTGTTACACTGTTACTTACTTATGTTCACAGCCACTATGGATTGCCTTACGCGCTAATAGTTAATTGCTTTGATGGGGGGGGCGGTTGGGAAACTCTGCCCTTAGACTCTCATCTTCTTACTCTGTAGGTTGGGTTCAGACCACTCACCTCAACCCACACTCTTCACTTTGTACGGCAGGGCCCAGAGTGTCCTCGCTACCTGGTCTGGCTACCGGGGCGGGACCTCAGCGCACTCTGTCGCAGCACGAGGCACCCCCATAGAGGAGGTGACATACCCGAGACGTCTTTGATCTCGGCAATAGTGCCTGCTGAACCAGGCAACTCACTCTTCGTTTTCTTTCTCTTTTCCCTTTTCTCCTTTGCTCTCTCCTCTTAGTTTCTCTCTCTCTCTCTCGTCTCCATTCCTCAGCTCCTACCTCTCTGCTCAGCCTCCTCTCCTCTGTTCCGGGACCAGTCCGGTCTTGCCTCCCTTGCTGGGTCTCTGCTCGGAGACGGAGGACTAAGAACTTGGTGGGGATCTTTCTGGGGCGGGGGAGGAGGGGACTGTGACAATTATAGTTGTAGCTATGGATGTTCATAACGGGCATGGGGACGCCGATGCATATTGCCCCGCTCCCCTGACTGTTCTCACCCTCAACTGTAGGGGGTTGAATATACCGGAACGACGGTCACACCTGCTTCGGAACTTGAGGAAACAACGCGTATCGGTCGCAATGATACAGGAAACAAACTTCCGGAAGAATGCGGCCCCCAAGCTACAAAACAAATTCTACCCGACAAACTACTTTAGTGATCACCCGACGGCACACAAGACGGGCGTCGCTGTCCTGATAGCGGCAGACTTGGGGTTCCAGGCCCTGGACTGCCTAATGGACACACAGGGTCGTTTCGTATATGTGAAAGGAATCAGCGCTGGCACAATATACACCTTCGCTAATTTATATTTGCCTAATAGACGACAAGCACAATTCCTCAGGGGTGCGCTGAATAAACTGAGCACCTTCTCAGAAGGGGCCCTCGTCCTGGGAGGAGATTTCAATGTTCCATTGGACCCCATCATGGATTCCTCAATGGGTCACAGCAGCGTCTCACAACTCCATGAAGAGAGCTCTCGGCGACATGGAACTTGTGGACTGTTGGAGGACTCTCCACCCGACCACCAAAGACTTCACATACTACTCTGCTTTACACGATCGTTACTCCCGTATCGACTACATATTTGTCCAACACATGGGCCTCCAGCGGCTGATTTCGGCAAAGATGGCTCCCGCCACGTGGTCGGATTATGGTTCGGTAATGGTCGAACTGGACTCGGTAATGGTCGAACTGGACTCGCCCCTCTTTCAACCCTCTAAATGGACGTGGAGGCTCAACGAGGCTCTCCTTCTCGATCTGGAAACACGCGAGCAAGTCGCCCAGGCACTGACTCACTACTTTCAAGAAAACGACGGACAAGGAACCTCCCCAATCTCGATCTGGGAAGCACATAAGAGTGTTATCCAGGGTACGCTTATTCGAATTGCATCTCAAAAGAAAAAAAGGGCGACACAGGAAATGGCAGACCAATACAAGAAAATTGCGATACTGGAACAGCAACACAAACGATCCTGGCTGATGGAAACGTATGGGGATCTAATGCAGGCTAGGCGGGAATTGAGAGAGATCCTCACAAAACTATATCTTCGATCCCTACAGCGGTCCATGGGGTTCTTTTATACCCATGCCAATAAGGGGGGTAAATACCTGGCACACCTCCTAAGGGGAAATGCCACACGTACACAGGTGCGTGGCCTGCACCTTTCGTCGGGGGCCGTATCGAACCTTCCGAACAAAATAGCGGAGGAGGGACTACTATCAAACCCTCTATAACATTCACGCATGGGATAGACGAGACGCGGTGGACGCGGGAAACGCGCGAATACGGGACTACCTTGAGGAGGCTGGCCTGACCACGATCAGCCCGAGCGAGGCGGAAACTCTGGATGCCCCGATTACGACTGATGACATAGCAGCAGCCCTGAAATCGACCAAAACGGGCAAAGCACCGGGCCCGGATGTCCTCTCCACGGGGTACTATAAAACGTTTTCATCGATCTTGATACCGTGGTTCACGAAAGCCGTCAATAAAATTGCGGATGGGGGGAACCTGGGAGCAGAATCTCTGGTGGCCATAATAACCGTCCTACCAAAACCAGGGAAGGATCCAATGGTATGTGGCAAATATCGACCCATTTCTCTGTTGAACGTGGATACCAAATTGTTCACGAGGGTTCTGGCTACTAGGCTCCAGTCGATCCTACCCGCCCTGATAAACGTGGACCAAACCGGATTCATACCCGGGCGGGAGGCGCGGGATAGCACCTTACGGACGTTCGTGACACAACATCGGGCGAGAACATCACGACACCCCTGTAGCGGAATGTCTTAAGCCTGTCCTGTACTATTCCTATGTAACCGTGTGCAGTATGTAATTTGTATAATAATTTGTGCATTGCTTGTATATTTCTATGTGTTTAACGTATGTTGTTCGGTAGTTTCCATCCGTACACTATACGAAGGGAAACTACCGAACTGGCAGACCACCCCAGAGAGAAGTGTGGCAGCTATTAAGGTTCACACTTTCTCTGACCGCAGGTTAACAGGCTCGTTAAGTATGGATCTGGGTGGTCGCCGTTCGTATGCGTACACGTGGCGGCGGCCATCTTACGCATATGAATCTCAGCGGTGTTTGGTCGTCGAGTGTCTGGAACTCAAATCGGCCACTCGATTACCCGAACACCGCTGAGACCTCCAGAGTTCCATAACTCCCGAACGGGAAGGTTAATGAAAACCCCGTTCGGTAGTTTCAAAGTACCGAACGAGGGGATTCACATAAAGGGAAAATCAATCATGGATGACAGTATTTTATATGCAATTCACCTCCCAAACGAAGACCGACCGCAGGGCCAAAATGTATGGAACCCTCTTCGGGTACCAACTCGTGTGCGGTCGGTCAAATTATACACTCCACCTAACTCCCGAACCCCTGGTCCGATCTGGGTGAATTTTGGATATGTTAGTCACCCAGATCAGGGCTACCAGGGGGTACCCTTTAAATAACTGTACCAGGCTGTTTTGGGGTACATTCAGAATCGGGGTAAAAGTGCACTAGTTATAAGTGGATTATGTGTCACACTGAGGGGAGGAGAGGTATGGGAGGTAACTACTGTACTATTGAACACTGTTCTAATTATTGTAAATCCCTCCCTTGCAAGGGAGAACCCTTTAAAAGAAAGTGTGTGATTAAAGCTTTCAGTTCTGCTCCTGAAACTGTGTGTCGTCCAGTTATTGGGATTGCTGGTGGGATATTGCTGTATTACTTTGCCTGCTGAAAACCTTGCTTGTGGATTTACCATTGCCTTGTTCCTGAGCCTCACTGGGATCTTAAGTGGAGAATAGCTGTGAGATATCAGCTCTCCGCTACATTGGTTGGCAGCGCTGGGATCCAGACTCACAGAGGAACAAGGATTAATGGAGATTGATTTTTCTACACTAAAGCGATCCACATTGAAAGACATTCTGGAAGCAAAAGGTATTCCAGCCAGCAGCAAAACAAAGGCAACACTTATCGCTGAAGTGATGGCAGAATACCGAACAGAGGAGGTTTTGGTCACTGAACAAAGGAATGAAACAGACAGAACAGAGCAAGAGGAGTTCCAAAGACAAGTCCAATTCAGACTGGCATTTTATGGGGAAAACCCATCAGCAGAAATCATCTCCAAAACCATGACGGAGGTGCAAGAGTTTGTAATGCGACAAAGGAGACCGCAAACGCCAGAAAGAAGTCCAGCAGTGGCTATGGTAAGCCTAAGATCCCATACCAAGCATTTAAAATGTATGTAGAAGCGGAGGAGGATATAGATGCCTTCCTCCAAGACTTTGAAAGACTGTGTACGCTGCATAACATCCATAGGGAAGATTGGGTACCCATCTTAGCGGGACGGCTATCAGGGAGGGCAGCTGAAGCCTACCGTACCATACCAGACATTGAAATCAGAAATTATAGCCGTGTGAAAGAAGTTATCCTGGCCCGGTATGCCATGACACCCGAGGCATACCGGAGGCGCTTCAGGGAACTGAAAAAGGCAGAAAAGGACTCACACGCAGAATGGGTTTGCAGGTTACAAAGGGCAGCCCTCGGATGGGTACAGGCAAACCAAGCGCGGTCCATGGAGGACTTATAACAAATGGTTATCGGAACAATTTTATGAGGGGATACCCGCAGAGCTGCAGGAATGGGTGAGAGACCGTAACCCCAAGTCCCTCACAGAAGCAGCCAAAAAGGCAGATGATTTTATGGATGCCCGCAGACAACACAAGGCAGTGAGTGTTAAACCGGCTATGCGGCCGCTGGGAGGAAATTCTTTCTCCACTACCGCTCAACCACCACCGAGACAACTCCCTCCACCAACACCTGCAGCAGCTCAACCGAGATATCGCCCACCTGCTTCTGTGCAATGCCACCGGTGCCAGAAGTGGGGACACTACCAGCGGGACTGCCCGCAGTCTAGAGATCGCACCACCTGGATCCGACCAGGGCCACCACCACCACCACCGAGAGCCGCAGCACATCATTACCAGGATGAGACACCAATTCCATATGGCTCTGCAGTTCCGGTTACATCTGTGGAACAGTGGGAAGTATTGCATGAAGCCAACCCACTGCAAGCACAGGCGGATAATAGACAACACCATAGGCAGACCGTATACCTCGAAGGGAAGCCCATGCAAGGGCTCAGAGACTCGGGAGCCGCTATCACCTTGGTCCAAAGTCACTTGGTTTCTGACAGGGCCAAAACCAATAAGACTGTGGCTGTCAGGGTTGCAGGGGGAGCCGTGTATCGGCTAAATACAGCCAGGGTACATTTGCATTGGGGTGCGGGGTCCGGAAATGTGGAAGTGGGGCTGATGCCGCAATTGCCTGCGGAGGTGATATTGGGAAATGACCTGGGCAAACTTACATCTGCCTTTGAGCCCCAAACAACGGAGGAAGCACACCCAGTGGTCACCAGGCAACAGGCCCGCACCCAGGACTACAACACACTGCCGGAGGTCCAGGTAAGAGATCCTTCCCCTCCCCTAGACTGTGTCCCTTGGGCCCCTCCTGACGAATTTGTGGCAGAGGTGATCACTGACCCTACCCTGCAGGTATATCAAGATAAAGTCACCTCTGACCACCCGGGGGCGGAGGGGGAAAGATTTGTATGGGATAGGCAGTTACTGTACAGAGAATCTGATAAGCAGGTAGCTGGGTCAGACCCAATTGTTGTAAGGCAGCTTGTAGTACCTCAGAGGTACCGAACCGAATTACTCCGGATAGCTCACGATATTCCACTATCCGGACATTTGGGGGTCAGTCGTACCAGGTACCGGCTGACCCAAAGTTACTTTTGGCCAGGAATTAGCCAGGAGGTGCGCAAATATTGCAACACCTGCGATACATGCCAGAGGGTAGGAAAGAGGGGGGGATAAGCGCAAGGCCAAGTTACACCCGCTACCCATAATTGAAGAACCGTTTCATAGGATAGCAGTAGATATTATAGGCCCCCTCCGGAAACCTAGCCCATCGGGCAAAAAGTACATTTTAACCATAGTGGATTACGCCACTCGCTACCCCGAGGTGGTAGCCTTGACCAATATCCATGCTGAGACCGTGGCTGAGGCTCTGATGCAAATTTTCTCCTGGATGGGGTTACCCAGGGAGATCATCTCAGATCAGGGTACTCAGTTCACGGCAGAAGTTACCCAGCACCTCTGGAAATTTTGTAAGGTCAGGCCCATAATTAGTGCCCCCTACCACCCCCAGACTAATGGGCTCTGCGAACGGTTCAATGGCACCTTAAAACAGATGCTCCGAACCTTTGCTGAGACCCACCGAGACTGGGAACGATTCCTGCCTCACCTCCTATTTGCTTATAGAGAGGTGCCGCAGGAATCCACAGGATTCTCCCCATTTGAACTGTTGTTTGGGAGGAGGGTAAGGGGACCCCTAGACTTAATTAGGGAACACTGGGAGGGAGACCGTAGCTCAGACGGCACCCCTATTGTACCATATGTGTTGGCCCTCCGAGACCGCCTGGAAGCACTAACTAAGACGGTAAAGGAGAACCTACAGGCGGCTCAGACGCGACAGCGCACATGGTACGATCGGGGCGCCAGGGACCGTAGCTTCCAGGTTGGGCAGAAAGTTTTAATTTTAAAACCTGTCCGACATGATAAGCTATAGGCCGCCTGGCAAGGCCCTTATAAAGTGGTGGAACAGAGATGTGAGCAGGCATTCCAACATCTGAAAAATGCACTTATTAATGCCCCTGTCTTGGCAGCTCCCAATCCAACTAAACGTTTTCTTGTACACACAGACGCTTCTATGTTTGGATTGGGGGCAGTACTGAGCCAAGTCGGGGCCGATGGCGGAGAACACCCCGTGGCTTACATCAGTCGCAAGTTATTACCCCGGGAAGTAAGCTACGCCGCCATCGAGAAGGAATGCCTGGCTGTGGTGTGGGACTTGAAAAAGTTGCAACCGTATTTATATGGACTGGCTTTCTCCCGGTTCACGGATCACAACTAGTTAGTCAGGCTGAACCGGGTGGCTGGGGACAATGCCAGGTTGCTGCGCTGGAGTTTGGCGCTGCAGCCTTTTGACTTTAACATCCAGTACCGCCCAAGTAAGCAAAATGGAAACGCTGACGGGTTGTCGCGACAAACTGATCTGGAGAAATGATCCGTGAGTACCCCGGACATCCCCAAGCCGATCCGTGTGGGATCAGACTGTGTATGCCGGCTTGTGGGCAAGGGGGAGCAGTGTAGCGGAATGCCTTAAGCCTGTCCTGTACTATTCCTATGTAATCGTGTGCAGTATGTAATTCGTATAATAATTTGTGCATTGCTTGTATATTTCTATGTGTTTAACGTATGTTGTTAGGTAGTTTCCATCCGTACACTATACGAAGGGAAACTACCGAACTGGCGGACCACCCCAGAGAGAAGTGTGGCAGCTATTAAGGTTCACACTTTCTCTGACCGCAGGTTAACAGGCTCGTTAAGTATGGATCTGGGTGGTTGCCATTCGTAAGCTTACACGTGGCGGCGGCCATCTTACGCATATGAATCTCAGCGGTGTTTGGTCGTCGAGTGTCTGGAACTCAAATCGGCCACTCGATTACCCGAACACCGCTGAGACCTCCAGAGTTCCATAACTCCCAAACGGGAAGGTTAATGAAAACCCCGTTCGGTAGTTTCAAAGTACCGAACGAGGGGATTCACATAAAGGGAAAATCAACCATGGATGACAGTATTTTATATGCAATTCACCTCCCGAACGAAGACCGACCGCAGAGCCAAAATGTATGGAACCTTCTTCGGATACCACCTCGTGTGCGGTCGGTCAAATTATACCCTTCTGAACCCCTGGTCCGATCTGGGTGAATTTTGGATATGTTAGTCACCCAGATCAGGGCTACCAGAGGGTACCCTTTAAATAACTGTACCAGGCTGTTTTGGGGTACATTCAGAATCGGGGTAAAAGTGCACTAGTTATAAGTGGATTATGTGTCACACAGAGGGGAGGAGAGGTATGGGAGGTAACTACTGTACTATTGAACACTGTTCTAATTATTGTAAATCCCTCCCTTGCCAGGGAGAACCCTTTAAAAGAAAGTGTGTGATTAATAAAGCTTTCAGTTCTGCTCCTGAAACTGTGTGTCGTCCAGTTATTGGGATTGCTGGTGGGATATTGCTGTATTACTTTGCCTGCTGGAAACCTTGCTTGTGGATTTACCATTGCCTTGTTCCTGAGCCTCACTGGGATCTTAAGTGGAGAATAGCTGTGAGATATCAGCTCTCCGCTACAACCCCCTCCTGCTCCTCTCCACGGATGCCGAAAAGGCATTCACGGATACCGAAAAGGCATGCTAGCGACCCTAAATAAAATGGGAATGGGACAGAGGCTCCCCACGTGGATCGGAGCATTGTACAATAATCCTCGGGCAATGGTGAGGGTAAACGGAGCCCTCACCGCGGATTTTGAAATCTAAAACGGCACGAGGCAGGGTTGCCCCCTGTCCCCGTTGCTCTTTGCCATATATCTGGAGCCCCTGCTCCACACCATCAGACACCACCCTGACATCCGGGGGTACCCCTGGGGAGAGGTGGAACACAAGGTTGCTGCATACGCGGATGATCTCCTATTCTACATCTCATCGCCCCGCACCACGATTCCCTGCCTAATGTTAGCCGTCGAACGGTTTGGCGAGCTCTCGGGGCTAAAACTTAATCTTTCTAAGTGCGAAGTGCTCAACATCACCGTCCCTCAGGAGGAATATGCGGCCCTGGAAGACGGTGCTTCTGATGGTGCTCCCAGAAAATGAAATATCTGGGAATCTGGGTGACGACAGACCCGGGAGCCCTCTACTCGCAGAATTTCGTCCCATTATTGAGAACGATCCTGGCAGACCTGAATAAATGGGCTTATCCACATATCTCCTGGCATGGTCGGATCGCTGTTCTGAAAATGAATGTCCTACCCAGGCTTCTATACCCTTTTCAGATGCTACCACTTAACATCCCTGCATCCTTCTTCTCCGCACTAAAATCGGCGGTCATTCACTATGTTTGGAAGGGGGAGAGGTCAAGACTCAGATACGACATACTCTGCTTACCACGACATCGGGGGGGGGACTAGCACTGCCAGATTTTGAACGATATCACCAAGCCACGGATTTGCAACGCATTCTGGAATGGAATGCACGCACAACTCCCAAGCCATGGGTAGCTCTGACCAGGGACAGATGTGGGGCTCACTTGCAAGCCGCCATATGGATGGGAGGGGCAAGGAATGGCAACGATAAAGAGGAAACAAACCTGATGGCGCAAACTCTAACTAGCTGGAGGAGCGTGAGGGAACAACCACACATCTCACCCGTACCCAGCCCTTTGATCTCTATTACTGATAATGGGGCAATTGGGGGCAGCATACCATCGGCTACGTGGCCTTTCGCAGAAGGAAGGGAACATGTCCCCATCTCCACAATTCTGCGGGACTGCACCCTGAGGACCCTGGATTCTCTGTTGGGGGACTTACCTCGCTCACCTTTATTGGTACAGCGCTACATGCAGATTAGGCATTATTATAATTCGATACGCAATAACCAACGTTTACACAGGGATCTCACCTGGTTTGAAGCAACATGCAATAGGGGACTACCCCTAGAAAAGGCGATATCCCCGCTATACCAGCACATCTTGGTGGGACACCTGACGGAGAATGATACCTTCCGCCGGCAATGGGAGACGATGCTAGACACTTCCTTCACACCCCGAGAATGGGATAATGCACTACTATGGCAATATAAGAGTTCTACTAGCTCGCAATACCAAGAAACTAATTATAAGTTGCTCGCACTGTGGTACAGGACCTCGACGCTGCTGCACAGGATCTTCCTAACAACACCACCGACGTGTTGGAGGAGTGACGAGGGGAGAGGCACAACACTGCATATCTGGTGGGAATGTAGCTTGATTGTGCCATTTTGGGAGAGGATTCGACAGGAATGCGATGAAATCTTGGGGGAAACACCAGGATGGTCGGCGGCCCTATCGCTCTTACACATTTCGGAGATGTCTATAGCGACGTATAAGAAATCGATTCTGCGTCATCTACTCAACGCGGCGAAGGTTCTGATCCCGGCGTACTGGAAGAAGAAAGAGGCACCTCGACTAGAGGTGTGGATCTGCAGAGTAGAGAGCATTCAGGGGGCGGAGGCTATGCAGGCGTCCCTGCTCGGGAAGGGAGACAAACATGCTGTGAGGTGGCAGCCATGGGTTGTCTATATGTCCCGAGAGCGTTAGATCGGATAGACAACTGGAGGGGAAGCTCACGGGGGGGCCAAGCTCGGGGGGCACGATCAGACTGTGCACATCCCATCCCAGTCACCCGCGAGGGGACCTGAAGGACACTGGGGCCTGATAACACACAGAAGGCACTTGAGTTGTTATGCTCTTTTTTATTTCTCTATTCTCTCCTCCTTTTCCCTTTTACAATTCCTCTTCAACCCATTACCCTCTCACCCTACACTGCACACTACGAAAGCACATGACAGGGAGCGATACAAAGGACCGGCCGGGGATCGACCCGATCATATCCGGAAGGTATGACTTAATATTCCCCCATTCTTGAGAGCCGTATACTCGCCCTCTGCCCCCTAGATACTCCTAGACACCACAGGAGGGACCACAATAGGAGACCACATGGTTCTTGAAAGAGGTCCAACGTCCTACAAGAGGGCGACAGGAGGAGACAGGGGTGAGAGGTCAAACAATTTAGGCAGCTTGTTGGCTTCTGAATGCTCAATGTACATAGGTCGGGAAGGCTCACACCTTACCTGACGTTTCGACCTATCTAACACAATTGCAGCAGGTATTCCTGCCTTATTAATGTGGTGGGCCTATGTGTCTAAGACAAAGCTTCTTTCTGCATTGCTTTGTATGCTTTATGTGCTCTCACTCATACTGATCGATGAAACAGATTTATGGAAACTACCATACATTTGTTTTTAGAGACCTGCGTGTCTCCTTTTGTGTTGTTACCAAGGAGATCTGTGCATCTCGAGTGATTTTCTGTTTTGCTGTTTACTTGAAACCTGCGCGTTTCTACACAATTATTTCTATAATTCTCTTTGAAACACTTGAACAAACTTCAATAAAAAAAGATTCTCAAAAAAAACTTTGTACAATAATACAATGTGAGCAAGATATTACTTTGCTGCAGAGGGATTTAGATAGACTGGAGGACTGGGCACTCAAATGGCACCAGTTTGGGCACCTGTTCTAAAGAAGGATATTATGGCACTAGAAAAAGTGCAGAGGCGGGCTACAAAATTAATAAAAGAAATGGAACATATCAGCTATGAAGAAAGGTTAACAAATTTAAACCTATTTAGTTTAGAAAAACGTTGCCTGAGAGGGGATATGATAACATTATACAAATATATTCGGGGCCAATACAAACCATTGTGTGGAAATCTATTCACAAACCGGACTTTACATAGGACACGAGGTCATGCGTTTAGACTAGAAGAAAGAAGATTTTGTCTAAGGCAAAGGGAAGGTTTTTTTACTGTAAGAACAATCAGGATGTGGAATTCTCTGCCTGAAGAAGTGGTTTTATCAGAGTCCATACAGATGTTCAAACAGCTACTAGATGCATTCTTGCAAAAACAGAATATTCAAGGATATAATCTTTCAATGTAGGGTAATAACTGCTTGATCCAAGGATAAATCTGACTGCCATTCTGGGGTCAAGAAGGAATTTTTTTCCTAGCTTGTTGCAAAATTGGAACTGCTTCAAACTGGGTGTTTTGCCTTCTTTTGGATCAACAGCAAAAAACATATGTGAGGAAGGCTGAACTTGATGGACACAAGTCTATTTTCAGCTATGTAACTATGTAACTATGTAACTATGTAACTATGTATGTACATCAAAAACACACATTCTACATCTGTCCCTGGGCCAGCTAACACTACTCTCTCTCCGGCTAACTCTACAAAAATAAAAAAAATAATAATAACAAAATAGTTCAATAGTTCAGCTTCCATAGTTCAGAAAAAGGAAAAATAAGTCTTTCAAGGAGTATAAGGAAATCAGTTTGAACGTCATAAATTGTTCCATAAGAATGGCTAATAGTAGCATGATGGCTGACAACAAGACAATGTCAGCTTCCACATAGTTCTTAGTACTTCCTTTAGTTGCTGGATTTTCACCACAATGCTTTGTGCAACACCCAATTGTTGAAAGGGTTAGTACAGAACCTGCAGAGGGTTAGTACAGAACCTGCATTAGACAGCACTTTCCCGATTTATGAGTTTATGTCCTCATAAGTAAGCATCTCAGTTTCTTCGGCCTGCATGGGTTTTGGCCAAACAGACGCAATTGCAAAATAGTATAGTGTCAGCCAGAGGAGAGAGATAGGTGAGCAGGTCCTACAAATCTGGCGGCACAAGCACTCCAGGACGGTCTCTACAATAATACAAACACAAGGATCATGAACAATTCCTAACAGGATACATTTATCATTATCAATTAATCAATTACGAAGGCTAAAAGTCAGATCAAAGCCTAAAGTTAAACCCTTAACTGGTTTATCATGTACTTCTCTCAGCTTTGCTTATATTTCATGCAATTTATCTATTACAAAAAAAGTTTACATAATTTCCCTTTGGAACACTTTTGTATTAATGAGAGAAGCATTCACTCGACATAAACGCATGATTAGACAGTATGAGTACTAAAACACTTTCTCAAGCAAGTGACTAACAGACTAATCCTATACATAATCTTAACATATACTTATGGGGATAATTACCCAAAAAAACTGTCACGGTGCCTGGTCGCCGCCTCAGTGTAACCTCACCAGATCGGTGTGGTCAGACTATCGCAGTGCCTGATCGACACCATGATGTGACCGCATCTGATCGGTGCGGTCACACTAAAGGAGGGAGAGGTTACTCACCTTACCTCCAGAGACTCAACCTCTGTGCAGTTTATAATTCAGTGGCCGGGTCCAGCGTTATATAATAACACCGCCCACAATGACTTCACTTGTGACATGAAAGCGCGTGCAGCGTCACATTTTTGCCATGCACGCACGTTCTTGGATCATAGGACCCAAATCAGCAAATAGCAGGATTTACTGGGTTATATAAACCCAAACCTGCAGTTTTTCAGTGCCCTGTCGTGGTTTTCAGCCTGTTGGTTATCCGAGATCGCGTTCCTGATTCTGAATATTGGTTTTTGATCTTGGCTTGGCTTCCCGTATTTCTGGTATCCTTGACCCTTTGGCTTGTTCTTTCCGAACAAATACAAATATAATACATTAGTTCAATAGAATAGCATTGCCTCACTTATAAACTAATACATTACTAATTTCAGCAAAATGTTTTCTGATCATTATTAAAATATAATTTCACCATCGCTACAATCAATGAGGTACACTAGATGAACCTTACTTCGGATAAACCACACTACCCTCTCTTTCTTTTTCTTTTTTTTTATTAAATGGTGCCAGGACCATGACAGTATAAGTCTGTGGCTGATAAATCATTATCTATCACCTAAGAGGACAGGTTGCTTAGTACCTAAATTCCAGCCACCCATGTAACAAAGATGAAAGGGATCAAGGCAATGTAAAGAATAATTGTATAGCAAAAGGCCATTACACCAATCAATATGGAAAACACATTTCTTCACACGAACAAAGCAATGTACTAATTAACTCTAATTACTAATTAACAAAATTAACACTGAGTTGGACAATACTCCCCTAATACCATTTTTTCTCCCATTTTCTACTTATGCTTAATTGTATTTTCTTAATCACCTTATTATACTTAATGCACCTTAGTATGTTTTAGGGGTCCCCTTGTATAGTGGGCTTTTTCTTGGATTTTAACTTTCAATTTTTATTTACTAATTGCATATATAGTTACATAGTTACATAGCTGAAAAGAGACTTGCGTCCATCAAGTTCAGCCTTCCTCACATATGCTTTTGCTGTTGATCCAAAAGAATGCAAAAAAACCTAGTCTAAAGCGCTTCCAATTTTGTAACAAACTAGGAAAAAATTCCTTCTTAACCCCAAAATAGCAGTCAGATGTCTCCTTGGATCAAGCAGCTATTACCCCACTAATTAGAAATTGTATCCCTGTATGTTATGTTTTTGCAAGTATTTATCCAATTGCAACTTAAACATCTGTATAGACTCTGACAAAACCACCTCTTCCGGCAATGAATTCCATATCCTTATTGCTCTTACTGTAAAAAAACCTTTTCTTTGCCTTAGATGAAATCTCCTTTCTTCAAGCCTAAATGTGTGACCTCGTGTCCTATGTATAGCCCTGTTTATGAATAGATTTCCAGATAATGGTTTGTACTGGCCCCGAATATATTTGTATAATGTTATCATATCCCCTCTAAGGCGCCGTTTTTCCAAACTGAAGAGATTTACATTTTTTAACCTTTATTCATAACTAAAATGCTCCATTTTATATGCCGGCCACTCTGGCTACACAAGGTCTGTACCATGTCAATATTTTCTCTCTCAAATTATGCTACATCTACCTAGTAAACTTTAAGCAAGTATTTGGACCAGGCGACACAGAACTGATGTAATTTGCATTTTTTTCTGGCCTCAGATATTCAAAGTATTTATTGCTATGCCATGTTAACCATTGATTTGACTGGTCAAGTTGAATTCCCAAGGGTCATACAAAAGCAGATTATACCGTTATCCGTGATTTTCTGATCCAGACTACAAGTCTGACCAATCCCCACGCACCTGGAGTTTAAAGCTGTGGTCACAAGGAATAAAAATAAAGAAAATCTCCTTCAACATTTTAGTCTACTTTTACAATTTAAAAGAACACATTAAATCAGAGATATAATAGTGCTACGCCTTTTTACAACCCAAGAGGGTGTATTCCCTTAAGGATGAAACTACTGAAATGGGAAGTTAGTGTTGTGCCATTTCTTAATTTCATACCTTTAAAGGAGCACTATAGGGTCAGGAACACAAACATGTATTCCTGACCCTATAGGGTTAAAACCACAATCTAGCCCCCTTGGCCCCCTTTGCCTCCCACATTGGATTGGCTGAGACTGACAAGGAGGCAGATCAGTGGCAGAGCCAGCACAATTCAAACACAGCCCTGGCCAATCAGCATCTCCTCATAGAGATTAATTGAATCAATTAATATCTATCTGGAAAGTTCAGTGTCTGCATGCAAAGGGAGGAGATACTGAATGTTTGGATGCATTTTAGGCAGCCATGACCCAGGAAGGATCTCTAACAGCCATCTGAGGAATGGCCAGTGAAGTTATCACTAGTCTGTAATGTAAACACTGCATTTTCTCTGAACAGACAGTGTTTACAGCAAAAGGCCTGAAGGTAATGATTCTACTCACCAGAACAAATTCAATAAGCTGTAGTTGTTCTGGTGACTATAGTGTTATAGTTAATATTAATTTTAGTTTCATTGGGCTTTATCCCCTGTTTCACCAGGCATCTGTCTTCCTCCTGCTGCCCCAGGAAGGGAGGGTGGCAGGGCCGGTGCAAGGTTTTTTGCCGCCCTAGGCAAAACAAATTTTGCCGCCCCCCCCATATATCCTGCCCACCATGTGACATCACAATGCCCCGCCCATATGCTCTGCCATATGGGCCAAAGCCAGTCTGCACAAAGTGTCTTTTATCTGAAAAGACAGTGTGTTTACATTAAAAAGCCTACAGGCACAACCTCCTTCTACAATTCCACCCTCTCCTCTCAACTAGACATCATAGCACCTTGTACGTTTAAATGCCGCAGGCCCCCCCAACAACAACCCTGGCACACCAAGCTCACTCGATACCTCCAAAAATGCTCCAGAACTGCTGAACGCTGTTGGAGAAAGTCTCACTGTGCATCTGACTTTCTACACTATAAATTTATGCTGAGCTCATACAGCTTGGCTCTTTGCTCTGCAAAAGTTAATTACTTCAATACACTCATAACCACACTCTCCCGTGAACCCAAACGACTATTTCACACATTTAACTATCTTCTTCGCCCTGCTGTACCTTCTCCACCTACTAACTTGACTGCCTCAGACTTTGCAACTCACTTCACTGACAAGATCTCTACAATCAGAGAAGAGATCTCTCATCTTTTCTCCTCCCCCTTGCAATACTTCCCCTAACTTCACTGCTGTTCTATGTTCATTCGCACCCGCTACATTGCAAGAGGTTTCTGCTCTGCTCCAGTCCTCCCGCCCCACCACCTGCTCCCTAGATCCAATTCCCTCGCATCTCATCCGTACTCTGTCTTCTAAAGAAGCCCAATCTTGACCCTAACTCCCCATCCAACTATTGTCCTATCTCGCTACTGCCTTTTGCATCCAAGATCCTTGAAATAATTGTATATGCGAGATTGACAGACTTCCTCGAATCAAACTCTCTGCTAGACCCGCTTCAGTCTGGTTTCCGCGCTAAGCACTCTGTGGAAACGGCACTGACCAAAGTATCCAATGATCTACTCGCTGCAAAATCTCGTGGTCACTACTCTATCCTAATTCTCCTTGACCTGTCTGCGGCTTTTGACACTGTTGATCATCGACAGCTTCTTCTCATCCTTAGCAATATCGGTCTACAAGATATTGCTCTCTCCTGGTGCTCCTTCTACCTCTCCCAGCGCTCTTTCAGTGTTTCTTTCTCTGGCTCTGCTTCTTCTTCCCAACTCCTCTCTGTTGGTGTCCCTCAAGGTTCAGTCCTTGGTCCCCTACTGTTCTCCATCTATACTGCCTCCCTTGGTAAACTCATTAGCTCATTTGGCTTCCAATATCATTTATATGTAGATGACACGCAAATCTACCTGTCCTCTCCTGATCTCTCCCCGTCCCTCTTGACTAGTGTCTCTGACTGCCTCTCTGCTGTTTCTAACTGGATGGCTGCCCACTTCCTTAAACTAAACTTGACCAAAACTGAAATTCTGGTCTTTCCTCCCTCAAGTGTTGTTACTCCTGTGTCTGTCTCCCTCCAAGTCAACGGTGCTACCATCAGCTCCACCACGCAGGCTCGCTGCCTAGGTGTTATCTTTGACTCCGACCTCTCCTTCAAGCCTCATGTTCACTCTATCACCAAATCCTGTCATTTCCATCTCAAAAACATTGCGCGCATCCGCCCCTACTTAACGCCAGATGCGACTAAGGTGTTGGTCCATTCCACTGTACTTTCTCGCCTTGACTACTGTAATCCGCTTCTCAGTGGCCTTACGTGCTCCCAACTTGCGCCGTTACAGTCCATAATGAATGCAGCGGCGAGGCTCATCTTCCTGTCCGCCCGCACCTCCCATGCCTCACCCTTCTGTCAGTCCCTACATTGGCTTCCTATAAAATATAGAGCTCAATTTAAAATTCTGGTTCTTGCTTTCAAATGTCTACATAATGCTGCTCCTATCTATCCTCCCTTATACACAAGTATGTCCCGTCTAGGCCCTTACGATCTGCTGAAGACTTACGTCTATCTTCTGTCCGTACTCCCACCTCTGATGCTCGCCTTCAAGACTTCTCGAGGGCTGCACCGTTCCTGTGGAACTCGCTTCCCTCCTCCGTTAGATGCTCACCCAGTCTCCACTCCTTCAAAAAATCATTAAAAACCCACTTCTTCCGAAAAGCGTATCAATTAAACTCTTAATAGCTCCCAACTGATTCCTCTTCTGCAACTGTCACTAGTCTAATACTATCCTTACCTTTTGTGTCATTTTACCCCACTCTCTCTAGCATGTAAGCTCAATGAGCAGGGCCCTCAACCCCTCTGTTCCTGTGTGTCCAACTTGTCTGGTTACAACTACATGTCTGTTCGTCCACCCATTGTAAAGCGCTGCGGAATTTGACGGCGCTCTATAAATAATATAATAATAATAATAATAATAATAATAATTGTATGTTTCTGTGTGTTTGTGTGTGTGGGGATGAATTGTGTATGTGTGTAGTGTAAAAGAGAGGGTTTGTGGGGTAGGATAGGGACTGAGAGGGGAGCAGCTCTTTATTTTATTTATTTATTTTCATAGTGCTCTCCCCTCCTGTCAATTAGTGATTTCCTCTTCCCTCCTTTCCCTTAGTCTTCTCCCCTTCTGTCCCTTAGTGCTCTCCCTTGCCCCCCTGTCCCTCTGCAGTCCCCCCTTGGTGGTCTTCTCACTCCCCCCTCTCCCGCTTAGTTGTCCCCCTCTCCCAAACCCCTTAGTGGTCCTTACTTCCCACCCGCCCTCCCCCAGTGGTCCTTACCCCCCCTCCCTATGTGGTCCTTACTCCCCCCTCCTTACTCCCCCACTCCTTACTCCTCCTCCAGTGGTCCTTACTCCCCCCCTCTCCTCCCTCAGTGGTCCTTACTCCCCCCCACCCTCCCTCTCAGTGGTCCTTACTCCCACCCTCCCTCTCAGTGGTACTTACTCCCCCTCCTCCCTCTGTGGTACTTACTCCCTCCTCCCTCTGTGGTACTTACTCCCTCCTCCCTCTGTGGTACTTACTCCCTCCTCCATCTGTGGTCCTTACTTCCCCCATCCCCCCAGTGGTCCTTACTCCCACGAGTGGTCCTTACCCCGCCTCCCCCCTCCCCCCTCCCCCCCAGTGGTCCTTACTCTCCTCTTCCTTCCTGTCTATGTAGCGTGGCCGGGCGGCGCGGAACGCGGGACAGGAACTTCTGTTTTCTGTACCCGGCCGCTATCTTCAGCTATGAAGAAAGGTTAACAAATTTAAACCTATGTAGTTTAGAAAAACGTCGCCTGAGAGGGGATATGATAACAATACAAACCATTGTGTGGAAATCTATTCACAAACCGGACTTTACATAGGACACGAGGCCATGCGTTTAGACTGGAAGAAAGAAGATTTTGTCTAAGGCAAAGGAAAGGTTTTTTTTGACTGTAAGAACAATCAGGATGTGGCATTCACTGCCTGAAGAGGTGGTTGTATCAGAGTCCATACAGATGTTCAAACAGCTACTGGATGAATACTTGCAAAAACAGAATATTCAAGGATATAAGCTTTCAATGTAGGGTAATAACTGCTTGATCCAAGGATAAATCTGACTGCCATTATGGGGTCAAGAAGGATTTTTTTTCCTAGCTTGTTGCAAAATTGTGCTTCAAACTGTTTTTTTTTTTGCCTTCTTTTGGATCAACAGCAAAAAACAGATGTGAGGAAGGCTGAACTTTATGGAGGCAAGTCTCTTTTCAGCTATGTAACTATGTAACTATGTAACGTGAGTAGACAAAGAAAGACAGAAATAAGTCAATATCTTTGTACTCACCGTTCGGTATCACAATCCTCCCCCTCGGACTGAGCCCCCATTTGTTAGGTTGAAAATCACAACAGGGTCTGGAAACCTTTACGCTGCCATGGACTTATGCACTAACACATTTCTGCTTCCCTTTGTCTCCGTATAATCAGCTGCTGGGAATACTCAATGAACACCACTCAGATGGATTATCAATAAGCATCCAAAGGTTTAATGCATAATACATCGAATATAAAACCCAGTTTGTCTAGGGGTGTATACATCAGTGGCAACATTAACCAATCATAGGAGTCTCAGAACAGAAAGTATAATTTTTCATATAGCATTACATATTGCTGTTAGGTAGTTTCCTGTTAACGGATGCAAGTAACAGTGTGAGATTAGAAAGCTAATTAAAATGTGCAGGTGCTAGAAAGAATGCTCTTTTTTTCCAAGTGCAGGACGTTTATAAAAGATAGCGAACGCTGATGTCAGGCTCAAGGACACAAGAACAGAAAAATATTATCTGTTTAAAAAATGCGAGTTTAACTCTTTCAAAGCATGAGTATCTTGTATTATAATCAGGTGTACTGACCATTCAGTCTTTCAAGCTATGTATACAATAATACTTTAGCTAGGTAATAAGAAATAAAGAAGTAGAAAGCAGGACATGAGACTGACACCCTGTAACATAAACTATTTATAGCTCTGAATGTCTAGGGCAGGGTTTCCCAATTATTTTTTCCTGTGGAACCCTATGTATCAACATCAGGGATCCCCTTCCCCCCAGAAAAAAAAATGTGCTGTTTTTTGTATGTGCCATTGTGTGTATCTGTGTGTCAATGTGTATCTGTGTGTGTATGTATGTGAAACACAGATACACAAACACACTGGCACATGGGTTCACACAGATAAACACAACTTGACACCGTGTGTATCTCTCTCTGTGTGTGTGTGTGTGTATCTGTGTGTCAAGGTGTGTGTATCTGTGTTTGTATGTGCCGGTATGTGTCAAGGTATGTATATCTGTGTTTGTATGTGCCAGTGTATTTATCTCTGTGTCAGTGTGTGTGTGTGTGTGCGTGTGTGTGTGTATATGTATCTGACACACAGATACACACACACTGGCACATAGTGGCACACAGATACACACAGACACACACACCTTGACACACAGATACACACACTCAGGTACACACTGACACACAGACACACACATCTTGACTCACAAATACACACACCCTCAGGTACACACAGTGACATATACACACACTTAAATTCACAGATACATACACTCAGATACACACATTGCCATATACACACAGTGTCATATCCACACAATCATGCACTCAGATACACACACACACACACATAGACACATACAAACACGCTGATATACACTGGCACATACACACACACATACTGACATACACACACTCACTCACACTCACTCAGATACACACATTGACACACACACACAAACTTTAACACAAAGAAACACACACTGACACACTCAGACACACATACGCTCTCACTGACAAACACACATACTATTTTACAGACACACATTCAAACACATATACACTCTCACTGACAAGCACACATACACGCTCCCTTACAAACACACATATACTCTTTGACAGACAAAAAACACATACAAACTCCCTAACAGACACACATACCATTTTTTTATTTTTTTATTTTACTCCACCCAGCCCCCTTACCTTGGGAGTGCTGGCATGGAGCCTCTATGTCCCTGTGGTCCAGTGGGGCTGCTGGGCTGAGCATGCAGTCCCTGGGGTGTAGTGGGGCTGCTGAATGGCTAGCGTGCAGTCACTGGGATCCAGTGGGGCTGCTAAGCGGCTGGCGTGCCTCTTAGTGATGCCGGAGTGATGTAATATTCTGGCTCCAGCATCACTGCTGTGCGCACGAGGGAGCTGAGCAGGGAGATCACTGCTCCCTCGCCGCCGGTGGCCATTTTGTTTTTAGACATTTTGGTGGAACGCTGGTCTAGGGGGAATATTCACTAAGCATTGCATAGGTAAAACAAATTATTTTCCATCACCATCTCTGTATTGCCCAAGGATTTTAGGGATATTTCCATATATCCATGAGGCGTTACATTTTAATATACTGCAAACTTTTAAACAATTTTGAACAATTTTGAAAAGCGTGTTGTTACCGTACACATTTAGACATCTAAAACCTTAGATAACCTTTTGTGGTCATTCCTACATATTAAAGTTCTAAAAGGTATGTCACATTATGGGTGATGCTAATGTGCAGCAAGTTTCAGATTTAAGGTAAACATTCTCAGATCGCTATGCTCCCAGTTCAGCTATTTTGGCCTTACATTTTAATCTAATTTTAGTGAAATTAGTCCATTACTACTTGCATTTTGGTAGGCATTACAATGGGATAACAAAAAAAGAAAACATAAATTTTGTGAGCATTTTTGTTTTATACTTTATAGACTGATTAAGGTATATGATATTCACAATTTTCTTTATATCAATATATTTTTAGGTTATTTATACAGTCAGGAATCCAAAGGATGTTGTAGTTTCACTCTATTATTTTTCCAAAATGAGCGTATTCTTCAAAGAGCCAGACAATTTTAATGAGATTGTGGAAGAATTCCTAACAGGAGATTGTAAGTATGCAAAACTTTTTATCAGCTAAAAATTGTTTAGGGAAAAATCTTTAAATTGAGTTATCAGTTTTAACAAACATTTTAAGTGATTTTGCTTTAACGATGTCAAAAGCAACTTGAATATATTTATTTTAGATTCCATTTTAGTTAGATTGTATTATATTAATTATTTTCTGTAAACATATACATTTTTTGCATCACATTTTTACTTACAGTGCCATATGGCTCTTGGTTTGACCATATCAAGGGATGGATGGAGTTGATGGGAAAGGACAATTTCCTCTTAAACACTTACGAAGATCTTTACGAGGTGACTAAAAATAATACATATGTTATAGTTAAAAATGTAAACACCAGAAGAGTGCAGTACTGATGTAATGTACCATAATGTGTATTAAATGAAGTGTTCTGTCTCAATTTCATGGCAACTAGAGAATGAGAGATGTGTTTATAAATTAAATAAATGATCAAATTAGCTACAGTGCACATCAATTAAAACAATTAACAACACATACTTCTCCAGTAAACCCAACTTTTTTAATCTAACTTTGTCAGTTTTCAAGCCATTATTCAAATAAAAATCTATTTATTTACTATTGTCATGGATGTTTTGTGTGTTTTGAATGAAACATTATACCATACACATTCATGATCAGAAATGCAATGTAATGCTCCAGTGTTAGTGATGCCATGTTGAAATTAGCATATAGCCCATAAAAGTGCTTATATTTTACAGAGACATAAAACATAAGATTGTCACTCCCATGTTCCTTGTTTGTTCGTTGAATTCTTTGTCCTTCATATCTCTTTTTTCATTTTTTTGTTTTAATTATTATTATTATTCCTGATAAATGTGACTGTTGCAGAACTTTTTCATAATTAAGCTATGCCCTTATCTAGCCACCTATGCTTCTCTGAACCTCATCTGCTGTTTCCAACCTTCACTAGTTACAGACCTTACCTCAGGAGAACACATTCACCAATACCAACAGCAGTCACCTAATTAAAACTATGCATACAAATTACCCCCTGTTAGCAAATAGACCTTCTCTTTATTCAGGAAGAAACAGGTATTCTATAAGCTCCCATAGTTAGCATAGATTTATGGGACAAGTAGTTTATCCCCAAATGCTCTAGAAAGCGATGGCAGGCATATAGTGTCTGCTATCACTTTATCCATAATCGGGAAGTAGAGCTTAATTTGTGGATTACACAAACAAATTGAAATTGCTTAAAAAAATGCAAAGTAGCACTCACCTTGCAGAAAAAAATAAATAAATAAAAATAAGCTGTAGTGGGATGTTATGGGGCTGTGGTGGGGGCATGGGGCTAAGGAAGGGGGCAGGAGCTGAGAGAGGGGAAAGGAGCAGGGAAAGGGTGGGACAGGGGCTGAAAGGGTGGGACAGGGGCTGAGAGGGGGGACAGTGGCTGAGGAAGGGGATAGGGGCTGCCGAAAGGGACAGGGGCTGGGCAAAAGAGGACAGGGGTTGAGGAAGGAGTACAGGGGTTGCGGAAGGAGGACAGGGGCTGAGGAAGGGGGACAGAGGCGAGGAAAGGGAAAGGGAAAGGGGCTGAGGAAGGGGACAGGGGCTGAGCAAGGGGACAGAGGCTGAGCAAGGGGACAAGGGCTGAGGAGGGGACAGGGGCTGAATAATGGGAAAGGGCCTGAGGAGGGGGGGACAGGTGCTGACTAAGGGGACAGGGCTGAGTAGGGGGGACAGGGGGTGACTAAGGGGACAGGGCTGAGGAGGGGGGACATGGGCTGAGCAAGGGGACAAGGGCTGAGGAGGGGACAGGGGCTGACTAAGGGGACAGGGCTGACAAGGGGGGACAGGGGCTGAGCAAGGGGACAAAGGTTGAGCGAGGGGACAGGGGCTGAGAAGGGGGGGCAGGGGCTGACTAAGGGGACAGGGCTGAGGAGGGGGGACAGAGGCTGACTAAGGGGACCGGGCTGAGGAGGGGGGACAGGGGCTGACTAAGGGGACAGGGCTGAGGAGGGGGGGCAGGGGCTGAGCAAGGGGACAGAGGTTAAGCGAGGGGACAGGGGCTGAGGAGGGGGGGCAGGGGCTGACTAAGGGGACAGGGCTGAGGAGGGGGGACAGAGGCTGACTAAGGGGACCGGGCTGAGGAGGGGGGACAGGGGCTGACTAAGGGGACAGGGCTGAGGAGGGGGGGCAGGGGCTGAGCAATGGGACAAGGGCTGAGGAAGGGTGAAAGGGGCTGATTAAGGGGACAGGGGCTGAGGAGGGGGGCAGGGCTGAGGAAGGGTGACAGGAGCTGAGGTAGGGGACAGGGGCTGACTAAAGGGACAGGGCTGAGGATGGGGGGACAGAGGCTGACTAAGGGGACAGGGCTGAGGAGGGGGGACAGGGGCTGACTAAGGGGACAGGGCTGAGGAGCGGGGGCAGGGGCTGAGCAATGGGACAAGGGCTGAGGAAAGGTGAAAGGGGCTGACTACGGGGACAGGGGCTGAGGAAGGGTGACAGGGGCTGACAAAGGGGACAGGGCTGAGGAGGGGGGACAGGGAATGACTAAGGGGACAGGGCTGAGGAAGGATGACAGGGGCTGACTAAGGGGACAGGGCTGAGGAGGGGGGACAGGAGCTGACTAAGGGGACAGGGCTGAGGAAGGATGACAGGGGCTGACTAAGGGGACAGGGCTGAGGAGGGGGGAAAGGAGCTGACTAAGGGGACAGGGCTTAGGAGGGGGACAGGGGCTGACTAAGGGGACAGGGCTGAGGAAGGATGACAGGGTCTGACTAAGGAGACAGGGCTGAGGAAGGGTGACAGGGGCTGACTAAGGGGACAGGGCTGAGGAGGGGAATAAAAAAAACTAAAGTGTATTTCCCCGCTCCCTGAGTCTTACCTTAGGCCAGGGAGGGGTGGGCAGCAGCCAGCAGGAGCAGCAACCAGCATACAGTAGCAGCCAGTGAAGTCGGCCTCTCCTGATGATGTCAGGAGGAGGGGGCGTGACTTCCTCTGCTCTTCTCCCATACTCCCCAGCGGTCCTGTGAGAAATCAGTGAAAGTCGCGCCCCTTCCTCCTGACATCATCAGGAGAGGCCAGCCGACTCCACTGGCTGCAGGGAGAGTGAGGTAAGTTGAGAAATCTGAGTCCTCAGGCAGAGGCAGGGGATTCAGATTTTTCCTTTTTTTTGCTGGGTGTGGGCGGCCCTGGGTTTAGGGCGGCCTGGGGGGCAATTGCCTCCCAGTACAATACTCCAAGTGAGGTCTCACCAGTGTTCTGTACAATGGCATGAACACTTCCCTCTTTCTACTGCTAATACCTATCCCTATACAAGCAAGCATTCTGCTAGCATTTCCTGCTGCTCTAATATATTGTCTGCCTACTTTTAAGTCATCTGAAATAATTACCCCTAAAGCCCTTTCCTCAAATGTTGAGGTTAGGGCTCTATCAAATATTCTGTACTCTGCCCTTGGGTTTTTACATCCAAGATGTGTAATCTTGCACTTATACACATTAAATGTCATCTGCCACAACTTTGACCATTTTTCTAGTTTACCTAAATCATTTGCCATTTGGCTTATCCCTCCTGGAACATCAACCCTGTTACATATCTTAGTATCATCAGCAAAAAGACATACCTTACCATCAAGACTTTCTGCACTAATAAAAAATATTTCAGAGTATGGGTCCAAGTACAGATCCCTAAGGTACCCCACTGGTGACAAGACCATGCTTTGAATATCCTCCATTGACTACAACCCTCTGTTGCCTGTCACTCAGCCACTGCCTTACCCATTCAACAATATTGGAATCCAAACTTAAAGATTGCAATTTATTGATAAGCCTTCTATGTGCAACAGTGTCAAAAGCCTTACTGAAATCTAGGTAAGCAATGTCTACTGCACCACCCTGATCTATTATTTTAGTTACCCAATCAAAAAAATCAATAAGATTAGTTTGGCATGATCTCCCTGAAGTAAACCCATGTTGTCTCTTGAAATCCATGTGATTTTAGATGTTCAACAATGGTTTCTATTATGTTCCCCACTACTGAATTAAGGCTTACTGGCCTATTGTTTCCCGACTCCTCCCTACTACCTTTCTTGTGAATGGGCACAACATTTGCCAACTTTAAATCTTCTGGGACTACTCCTGTTAACAATGATTGGTTAAATAAATTTGTTAATGGTTTTATGGTTATTGGTACACCACTAAGCTCCTATGGCCCCTGTCGTGCATATTGGATTCTAAAGTACTGTTTCTGCCCCTTTAAAAACAATTGGAAAGGATTTGCACTTTCAAAGTCGCACTTCGGATACAGCCGAAGTGCCGAAGTGGGCGCCATTTGACATACGAACACGTGGCGGCAGCCATTTTAATTCAGTCAAACGCGTTCAGCGGTGTTTGTCGTCGAGTTCATGGAACTCAAATCGGATACATGACGGCACGAACACCGCTGAACTTCACCTTCTCCAGACTTCAACACTTCGACGGAAATCGAAGTGCGTTCGACAATTCGAACGCCACTTCAACTTTGAGTATTTTCACGAATGGCACCCGGTCGTGCATTTGAACAAATGGCACCCGGTCGTGCATCTATTGGAAATAGACCGGCCACACAGCCAAATTCTCTGGAACTGTTTTGGGCATGAAAATGTGCGGTCAAATATGACTTCCACAAAACATTTGAACCCCTGCTCTGATCTTGGTGAATTTTGGATATGTTGTTCACCCAGATCAGGGCTATCCAGGGATCCAGGCTAGCTTAATTATATCACAGGCAGAGGGGAGGGCTTGCTGACTGTATGTGGGAGTGTTACTGTGTTAATTATTGTTCCTATTGGTTTGTGTCCCTTTTGTCCTTGTGTAACATCAGATCCAGGGGGTGTGCCTCTGGCCTGAAAATGTGTATAAAAGAAATTCCTTTGTGCTCAATAAACCAGACCTTCTTACCCTCAACTCGCAACCTTGTCTCGTGTTGTAGGGAACAGCTATAACTGCTATATCACTGCTAGCTCTCTTCAGCTACACAGCTATACTCTCCTGGAGGAAAAGTCCTTCCCTCAGCTATACACTCCTGGAGGAGAGGTCCTTCCCACATGGTCCTGGGTCCAGAGGTTGGAACAGGGTGGGAAGGAGACGGCAAGACCCCAACCAAGCTATGGCGGTTCGTGGAGTCTGCAGTGGCTATGGTGTCCGTGTGGTGCTGATGGTTCTTGGTAAGTGCTAGGAGCATCGATTGGCGGACGGTCCGTCACAGCCCTCATTTTTCATGAGCCAAACTCAAAGATCTAAGTCTTTTTCTATGTACACAAAATACCTATTTCTCTTAAATATTTTTCACAAATCTGTCTAACACTTCTGCACACTTCTCCTTTGCCGAGATAATACATCCACCCTACAGGTGTGGCATATCAAGATGCTGATTAGACAGCATGATTATTGCAAAGGTGTGCCTTAGCCTAGCTGCATTAAAAGGCCACTCTAAAATGTGCAGTTTTATCACACAGCACAATGCCACAGATGTCGCAAGTTTTGATGTAGCGTGCAATTGGCATGCTGACTGCAGAAATGTCCAACAGAGCTGTTGCCCGTGAACTTAATGTTCATATCTCTACCATAAACTGTCTCCAAAGGTGTTTCTGAGAATTTGGCAGTGCGTCCAACAGACCTCACAACCACATATCACACGTAACCACACCAGCCCAGGACATCCACATCCAACATCTTCACCTCCAAGATCGTCTGAGACCAGCCACCCGGACAGCTGCTGCAACAATCGGTTTGAAAAAAATTCTGCACAGACTGTCAGAAACCATCTCAGTGAAGCTCATCTGCATGCTTGTCGTCCTCATCAGGGTCCCAACCTGACTGCAGTTCGTTGTAATAACCGACTTGAGTGGACAAATGCTCACATTCGATGGCATCTGGCACTTTGGAGAGGTGTTCTCTGGACTGATGAATCCGGTTTTCACTGTATGGGGCAGATGGCAGACAGCATGTATGGCATCGTGTGGGTGAGCAGTTTGCTGATGTCAACATTGTGGATTCAGTGGCCCATGGTGGCGGTGGGGTTATGTTCATTTTGGTGTTATCGCTCTCACACTCTCTCATACTGGTCACTGGAAGTTCAACATGGCACCTTATGGCAAAGAACTCTCTGATGATCTGAACAAAAGAATTGTTGCTCTACATAAAGATGGCCTAGGCTATAGGAAGATTGTCAAGACCCTAAAACTGAGGTGTAGCACGGTGGGCAAGACCATACAGCGAATTCACAGGACAGGTTCCACGCAGAACAGGCCTCACCATGGTCGACCAAAGAAGTTGAGTGCATTTTCTCAGCTTCATATCCAGAGGTTGTCTTTGGGAAATAGATGTATGAGTGCTGCCAGCATTGCTGCAAAGGTTGAAGGGGTGAGGGGGGGGGTCAGCCTGTCAGTGCTCAGACCATATGCTGCACACTGCATCAAATTGGCCAGTGGAATTGGTCTGCATGGCCAGTGGCACAGCTGCAACTGGGACCTTCACTCCAGGGGGCCCGACCGGGTACCAGCCACCATGTTTTGCGGTGCAGGGGCCGCCTTTCAAGGGGTCCATCGGGTGGCCCATGCTGTTAGGGCCACCCGATGGAGATGGATTTTCGGGGGGCCCCTTATGATGAGATCACACGCTGGGAGGAAGTGACTGCCCCGGTCACTCCTCCCAGCATACACAGAGCCCGCGCGGGAGGAAGCAGAGGAGAGAATCAGAGTAGGAACTCAGATTCCCATCAACCTGAGCCACCACTGGACCCCAGGGAAAGTCACCCTACTGCACCTAAAAGGTGACATTTTGTATATGTGTGTGTTTTTGTATGTATGTGTGTGTGTATGTGTATGTGTGCCTTTCTGTCTGTATGTATGTGTGCCTGTGTCAGGTTCCTATCCTGACTAGCAAGACCTTTTCCGTCTGATACTGTTTCTTTAAACACAGTTCCTGTTTCTCGCCTCTAGTGGCCTCCCTAGCCACTAGTCACCTCCAACTCTCACCTGAATAACATGAAATCAAGTTCTACTATAAAAGGCCACACCCGACAAAGCAAGTGGCCTTGACACTTAAGTTTGATGATTGCCTGAAAAGACTTCATATCCTGGCTCCTGAGTTAACCTGTGGATTTTTCTTATTGGCTACTTATCCTGCAATACTCATAAACCTGCTCCAAACTTACCTTTACAACTCTTCTTCCTGCCTTATCTACAACCCTGCAGCAAACCTACCTGAACTCCCTATCTTCCTGCAGAACATCCAACTTGCGTAAAACAACACTGGACTTTAATTTACTTTGTGGATTCTGTCATGATCTTGTGCAGGTCAGGGATGAGACTTAAACTTGGGTTAATTGCAGGGTCTTTATTTGATATCTTAGACATACTAGTAAATAGAGGATATCCTATAATTGTAGTTATAGGAAATATAATAGATGATAAACCTATAAGAGAGATTATAGGTTCTATATAAAGGGGACATAGGAAAACAGGATTTAGGCAATATGCCCCAGAACAGGATATGAGCAAACAACTAGACAGAATAATATGAATGGAGGTTTTTAGTTACCTCCAATGGCCATGAAAGGGTATGCCCACCTGCCACATCAAGGCAGACCTATTAGGTGGGTCGTACTCTAACCATTTGCCTTGCTTCTTTGAGCTTCTGGCAAAAATATCTAATGAGACAGAAAGGGGTATTTTTTTATATACAACCCTACATGCTTATTAACCCTTAATAGGAACACATGGGATGGGCAGCAGCATTGCATTGTATCACAGGCAGAGTGGAGGATTTGTTTAACAATAACTGGGAGTGTTCAAGTGTAAAACTCAGTTTTTATCGGATTGTGAATTTCATGTCCTATGCCCCACAAGGTCCACCTGGGCCGTAACCTTGTGTGGAAATACTGTGTAAAAGAACAGTGTGTGCCCTTAAACATTCTATTCCTGCTTACACTCCAAAACTGTGTGTCGTCCTGTTATTGGAGGGAAAGAAGACTTGCTCCTGTGTCTGCTGTTCCAGCTTGAAGGAGATTCAACTGGGAAAGTTCTTGTACGGACTAGAGCTAATTCCCCATTTGGCTCCATGAAGGAGCAGTTCCAGGGCCCCAGTCCAGCCACGGCGACTATGGGCAGAGGTGCTGCAGTTTGTCCCCTGTTCCAGCTAGGAAGCGGTCCTTTGCCGGAGGTACCCTGGGGGCCCTACCTAGACCTACTGTCTTCCCCACAAGGCTCCCACCCCTGAGTGGCGGGTGGGGGCCATAAATTGTCCTCCCCCCCCACCGGCCTCCCCCCACTGGCCCCCACCCCTGAGCGGCAGGTGGGGGCCCTAAAGGAGAATGAGGGGGGACCTATTGTCCACCCCCGCGGCCCCCACCCGTGAGAGGTGGGTGGGGGCCATAAAAACAATGAGGGGGTGGGGGCCATTGTCCACCCCCCTGGCCCCCACCCCTGAGTGGCGAGTGGGGGCCATCAAAACAAAGTGGGGGGACCTATTGTCCTCCCCCCCCAGCTTCCACCCCTGAGCGGCTGGTGGGGGCCCTAAAGGAAAATGTTGCGGGGGACCTATTGTCCCCCTCCCGGCCCCCATACCTGAGCAGCGGGTGGGGGCCATAAAAACAATGGGGGGTGAACTATTGTCCCCCCCAAGCCCCCACCCCTGAGCGGCTGGTGGGGGCCCTAAAGGAAAATGTTGGGAGGACCTATTGTCCCCCTCCCGGCCCCCTTACCTGAGCAGCCATAAATTACAATAAGGGAGGGGACCTCTTGTCCTCCCCCCGGCCCCCACCCCTGAGTCAGGGCCGGATTAACATAGGGACTGATGGAGCTGCAGCTCCAGGCCCAGGCCCAGGCCCAGGCCCATGGAATAGGCCCATTGATTTAAAAAAAAAAGTAAAAAAAATATCAGTATAAACAGAGATTACGATGCAATACCAGCACTGGCCAGTAGGGGTCGCTGTGTGTGGAGAGAGGCAGGGATATGAAGTTCCAGCATATATCTCCCTGCCTATTTCTACTCACTGATCCACAGGGGAGCAGCTACAGCTCACCCTGCCCTGCAGAGACAGCCTACAGCTCACAGAAGTGAGGGATGGGGGGGGGGAGGCTGCAAGGAGACATGGGGGCACTGAGACACTAAGGGACATTAGGAGACATTATGATAGAAACTTGGGGACACTGGGAGACATGGGGACACTGAGACACTAAGGGACACTGAGACACATGGGGACACAGTTTCCCTATGTCTCCCAGTGTCCTCGTGTCTCCCAGCCAGTGTCCATGGTGTTTCAGTCTCCCCATGTCTCCCAGTGCCCTCTAGTCTCCCAGTGTCCCCTAGTCTCCCAGTGTCTCAGTGTCCCAATGTCTCCTAGTACCCACATGACTCCCAGTGCCCCAAGTGTCTCAATGTCCCATGAATCCCAGCCAGTGTCCCTAGTGTCTATGGCCCTGGTGTCTCAGTGTCCCCATGTCTCCCAGTGCCCCATGTCTAAATGTTCCTATGTCCCCCAGCCAATGTCTCTAGTGTCTGTGTCCCTGATGTCTGTGTCCCCATGTCTTCAAGTGTCCCCTATCTTCCCAGTGTCCCCAGGTGTCCCAGCCAGTGTCCCCTAGTCTCCAAGTGCCCCTGGTGTCTCCGTGTCCCCACGTCTCCCCGTGTCCACAGGTCTCCCCATGTTCCTAGTGTTCTAGTGACATGGGGACACAGGGAGACATGGGGCATTGAGACACTGTGATACATAGGGTAACTGGGAGACCTGGGGACATGACACTAGGGGACACTAGGGGACACTTGGAGACACTAGGAGACATGGGGCACACAGACACTGATACATAGGGACACTGAGATCTAGGGTAATCGACACATGGGGACACTGAATCATGAGGGCACTGGGAGACATGGGGACACTGGGACAGTGGGACACTTGAGGCGCTGGGAGCAATCCATTTATACAGCAGAATCAAACCAGGTAGTTTTTTTGGTTATTTTACAACATTTTCTCTTATGTCACTCCTTGTGATTTACATCATGTGATGTCACCCAATACATAATTCATTATGCAAATTAGTAAGGCCGGTATGTTTTTCCAAGAAAGGTGGCAACCATTAACTACTTTTCACATACTCTTGCTTAAGTATGGAAACTTAAGAGGGATGTATAGGAACAAAACTTGTGTGGACTGGCTGACAATGAATATAGTTAAGGTAATGCTGACTTTGGTCTCTCTAACACTGTGGCATATTCCCTTTCTTCTACACTCACTACATACAACTTTTCTCTGTCCCAGACTATATACCAGGAACTTCTGCCTGCTAGTAAGAAGTTAATGAGACAAGTGGACCAGCGAGTGCTAGGGGACAGTCCTTAGAAAGCGTTGAGCGAGTGCATCGTTAGACGCATTTAGGTCAAGCTCAGGCTGCTGTCTGCATAGTACGCCCTTAGTTGGCCAGCTTGCTTGATTGGCAGGCAGCCTGACATGTATTCATGCCAGGCAGGCCTTCCAATTCTTTGGGCAAACATGCCCTCTTTTTGGGCATGTTTGGCCCTTTTAGCAGGTTACGTAATTTGTGTCAGTGGCACACCCTTTTACCGTGCGCATTGACTTCCTGCTTCACTGGGCACTGCTGTTAGGTGTTATGGATTTACTTGAAAGATGAAAACATAAATTAGAGGGAGATTAGTATAGGATATGTGTTTTCTCATAGCTGCTGTTTTCTTTCCCTCCATCACCATCTCCATCAGATACATGACACTTGGGAGTGTTTTAGTGTTTTTGGTTGATAAGATTCTGTAATTAGGCCCATCATAATTGTCAGCACCAGGCCCACTGGGCTCTTAATCTGGCCCTGCCCTGAGCGGCGGGTTGGGGCCCTAAAGGAGAATGAGGGGGGAACCTATTGTCTCCCCTTCGGGCCCCCACCCCTGCGCGGCGAGTGGAGGCCATAAAAACAATGGGGGGGACCTATTGTCCTACCCCGGTCCCCACCCCTGAGCGGCAGGTGGGGGCCATAAAACCAATGAGTGGGGGACCTATTGTCCTCCCCCCCGGCCCCCACCACTGAGCGAAAACAATGGAAATGTACCCCCCCAAGGTGACTAGGGGTCCCCAAGCCCCTAGTCACTCCCCCCACCCAAAACAAAAATGAATAGTCCCCTACCTACCCCCCCTCACCCTAAAAATAGTGAGGGGTGAATAAAATAACTAAGGACCTGTCTTCTTTTTTCTAAAATCTTCATTTTTCGGCCCTCAAAAAGGCCAAACAAAACTCATAATACCCGTCGAACTTGTAAAAAATCCGACGAAAAAAAAATTGACGCTAAAAAAATAATCTATCTTCACCCATGGATGGCACGGCGCAGACTGAGCTCCACAGGGCGGGGAAAGGCTTATAAAGCCTTCCCACGACCTGCAATTTTACTCAGAACTTGGAGTCCAACCTATCAGAGTGATCTGTGTCATTTTACACAGCGTAGGAAAGTTCCAAAGAACTTCCCCACACTGTGTAAAATGACTAGCACTCTGTTTGGTTGAACTCCAAGCCAACCAATCTGCTCGAATTGGGGCAGGTGGGGGGCGGGGGGAGGACAATAGGCCACAGGCTGCTCACTCATATTGACCCCCATAGAATGAGGGAGTACATGGGGGGCTTAGAGAGTGGCGGGGAGCACTGCTCCTTGCTGCTTCTATTTTTACTTTTAAAAAGGAGGGAGCTGCAGGCTGGTAGCTCCCTCCTTGTAATAAACTGGACTAACAAACGAACACCGATATTCAGTGTTTGTTTGTTCGTCTGACATTTCTATTCATTTATTTATCTTTCTGACGAATGAATGGATGAAATTCACGTTTGCATGTGTGGGATTCGGCCATGACAGTGCCGCTTTAAATAGGGTTGTAGTTGTTCAGTCTCTTTGGGTAAGAGGTTATATAGTAGTAGCAGTTCCTTTGTGATAGATGCAAAGTAGATTGGAAACATAGAAACATAAAAACATAGAATGTGACGGCAGATAAGAACCATTCGGCCCATCTAGTCTGCTCAATTTTTTAAATACTTACATTAGTCCCTGGCCTTAGCTTATAGTTAGGATAGCCTTATGCATATCCAATGCATGCTTAAACTCCTTTACTGTGTTAACCTATACCACTTCAGCTGGAAGGCTATTCCATGCATCCACTACCCTCTCAGTAAAGTAAAACTTCTGGATATTATTTTTAAACCTTTGCCCCTCTAATTTAAGACTATGTCCTCTTGTGGTGGTAGTTTTTCTTCTTTTAAACATAGTCTCCTCCTTTACTGTGTTGATTCCTGTGACGAAGTGTCCTTCACCACTTGGTCCTGGAGGACAGAAGCTGATCCAGGGTAGACAGAAGACAGTGAGACTCTAGTTAAGCTACGGCGGTTGTGGAGTCTGCGGTGGTTGTGGATGCCGGTGCGGTGTTTGTGGTCCTCGGCGCAAGCTAGGAAGCGTCCATCAACGGAAGGTACTCTGTCAGAGTACGGGGAGTTCCGTTACAGTGGTGGCAGTGGTGGGATGGCTTTCCCAGTGCGAGGAGCAGCATCCTGGCAACACCAAGTGAGCCTGGAGTATTGGTATAGTCAAGTATGGTTTGACACTATACTGAAGGGGCGGTTGGCTCTCTATGGGCCCAACCAAACGGAGAAACATATACAGACCATGAGGCAACAGCTGGCCGAGGGTCTGCAGGAGGAAGTAGAATGGCGGGCAAAGATGGCGAAGTATCCCGTCCCTGCACCCCGGCTACAGCGTGAGTCCGAGGGAGAGGAGGCAGCCGGTGTTCTATCAAAAAACCCTACCCCGTGAAAATTCCCTACCCTCGTCACTTCCGGTGACGCGGCCGCACCGGAAGTGACCCTCATCCAATGGAGGAGGAGGGTGTGCGCCGCCGCGCAGGTGCACAACAACTAGGCTAGGTAGGGATTTTTCACGGGGTAGGGGAAATTAACGCCACAGTGCGCACGCGCGGCAAAGTACTCCCGTCGGAGGTACAGCGCGCGTGCGCACTAGTGGCAAGGGAGCTTCACAAACCGCGCGTGCGCAGTATAGGGGTAGGGAATTTTGATGGCTATTAGCCCTGTGAGATCTCCCTACCCCTATACTGCGCATGCGCGAACTCTGATCGTCGGATTAAAGCCTCTCCCTGCTCCCAACACTCTCAGCCATCCAAGATTGAGGGTGAAGTATGGTGGGACGGTGGGTGTTTATGTGCATTATATTGGGGGGGTCTGCGCAGAATTGGGGGGGTCTGTACAGTATGGGGGGGTATGCGCAGTATAATAGGGGGGCTGCGCAGTATTGGGGGGGTCTGTACAGTATGGCTAATAGCCATCAAAATTCCCTACCCCTATACTGCATCTCTCCCCAGCGGCAGTGTTCCCTACAGGGAGTGGAGACAATCTGTCTCACTCCCCAGCGACAGGGTGAGTCCCAGGGAGAGGAGACAACCGGTCTCTCTCCCCAGCAGCAATGTGTTCTGCAGGGAGAGGAGGCAGCCGGCCTCTCCCCCCAGCGGCAGTGTTCCCTACAGGAAGTGGAGACAATCTGTCTCACTCCCCAGCGACAGGGTGAGTCCCAGGAAGAGGAGACAACCGGTCTCTCTCCCCAGCAGCAGTGTGTTCTGCAGGGAGACGAGACAGCCGGCCTCTCTCTCCAGCAGCAGTGTTCTCTACAGGGAGCAGAGACAGTCGGTCTCTCTCCCCAGCAGCAAGACCCTGTTATGGTAGTGGAGACAGTCGGTCTCCCTCTCTAGCGGCAGCCTGTGTTCCAGGGAGAGGAGCACCGCACCCTCTCTCCCCAGCGGCAGTTTACCCTACCAAGGGGAGACACCAATCTCTCAGATGGCGCAGATGGGACCATGGTCTCTGTGCCTGACCTACAGGGATGCTGGACAGCCAGTCCAAATCCCTAGCTACCATGGCAGGAGTACCAGGAGGAGGGGGTAAGTGATGTCTCCCCTCCCCAGCCAAGTCCCCACCAGGCTACCCCAGCAGAAGCGCTGGCATCGGGGCAGAGCACAGCTGGCCTCTGCCCCCCAAGCCCCCACAGCGTGTTGCCCAGTTACCTCAGAGGAATACCCAGGTGCAGTAATAGTTTGTTGTGGGTGGGCTGCTCTTGTAACTGTTTTTTGTTGGTGGGCTACTCTGGCACTTACATAGTTACAAAGTTACATAGTTACATAGTTACATAGCTGAAAAGAGACTTGCGTCCATCAAGTTCAGCCTTCCTCACATCTTTTTGCTGTTGATCCAAAAGAAGGCAAAAAACCCAGTCTGAACACTTCCAATTTTGCAACAAACTAGGAAAAAATTCCTTCTTGACCCCATAATAGCAGTCATATGTCTCCTTGGATCAAGCAGCTATTACCCCACTAATTAGAAATTATATCCCTGTATGTTATGTTTTTGCAAGTATTTATCCAATATCGGCTTAAACATCTGTATAGACTGACAAAACCACCTCTTCAGGCAGAGAATTCCATATCCTTATTGCTCTTACTGTAAAAAAAACTTTTTTTTGCCTTAGATTAAATCTCCTTTCTTCCAGCCTAAATGTGTGACCTCGTGTCCTATGTATAGCCCTGTTTATGAATAGATTTCCAGATAAAGGCTTGTACTGGCCCCGAATATATTTGTATAATATTATCATATCCCCTCTCAGGCGCCGTTTTTCCAAACTAAAGAGATTTTCATTTTTTAACCTTTCTTCATAACTAAAATGCGTCATTCCTTTTATCAATTTTGTAGCTCGTCTCTGCACTTTTTCTAGTGCCATAATATCTTTCTTTAGAACAGGCGCCCAAAATTGCACAGCATATTCAAGGTGTGGTCTTACCAGCGATTTATAAAGAGGCAAAATTATATTTTCATCTCGAGAATTTATGCCCCTATTTATACATGACAAAACCTTACTGGCCTTAGCAACTGCAGATTGACATTGCATATTGATGCCTAATTTGTTGTCTATAACAATTCCCAAATCCTTCTCGTGTGTGGTTATCCCTAGTTCACTACCATTTAGGGTGTAAATTGCTTGTGCATTCTTAACCCCAAAGTGCATAACTTTGCATTTCTCTACGTTAAATTTAATCTGCCATTTTAGTGCCTAGTCCCACAATCTATCCAACTCCCTCTGCAGCAAGGCAATATCCTGCTCACATTTTATTACTTTACAAAGTTTTGTTTCATCTGCAAACACAGATACAGGGCTTTCAATGCCCATTTCAAGATCATTTATAAATATGTTAAATAGAAGCGGTCCCAAAACAGAACTCTGAGGGACACCACTTACCACTTTTGTCCAGCTTAAAAATGTACCATTAATGACAACTCGCTGTACTCTATCCTTAAGCCAATATTCTACCCAAGAACAAGAATATTCATCTAAACCAATTTATTTTAGTTTGAAGACTAACCTATTGTGAGGAACCGTATCAAATGCCTTGGCAAAATCCAAGTAGATCACATCCACTGCAACACCCTGATCTATACTTCTACTTACTTCTTCGTATAATGCAATTAGGTTAGTTTGACATGACCTATGTTTCATAAAACCATGCTGATTATTGCTAATAACACAGTTCTTCCCAATGAATTCCTGAATATTATCCCTTAATAGCCATTCAAATAATTTCCCAGTCACAGAAGTTAAGCTCACAGGTCTATAATTTCCAGGCAAGGATTTTGAACCCTTTTTAAATATAGGAACAACATCTGCCTTCCTCCAATCCTCCGGTACAATACCTGAAACAAAAGAATCTTGAAAAATTAAATACAGAGGTTCACTTATTTCCCCACTTAACTCCTTAAGTACTCGTGGCTGGATACCTTCAGGCCCCGGAGCTTTATTTACATGAATTTTCTTTAATAGCTGTAGCACCTTGTCTCAAGTTATCCAATCACAAGTTATCTGCAAGTTTTTTGCCACAATCATTTGCATATCTCTTGCCATAGGATCCTCATTAATATATACTGAAGAAAAATAGTTATTTAAAATTTCTGCCTTTTCCTGGTCTTCATTAACTAACAGACCCAACTCTGTTTCCAGTGTACCTACACTTTCATTTTTTTTGTTTTTTTAGAATTTATGTACTTGAAAAAAAAATTGGGGGTTGGTTTTGCATTCTTTGGCTATCAATTTCTCATTTTCTAGTTTAGCCACTTTTATTGCCTTTTTGCAAGTATCATTGGCTTCCTTATATCTTATATAGGATGCCTCTGATTTGTCCGATTGAAATGCTTTAAATGCCCTTTTCTTAATTTTAATCTCTTGTTTTACTTCTCTACTAAGCCACATTGGTTTTAATTTGTTTCTTTTATATGTATTACCCAATGGTACATACTGAGAAATGTACCTTTCTAATATTTGTTTGAATAGTTCCATTTTTCCTCAGTGTTTTTATCACTAAGGAGTTTATGCCAGTCAATGTGTCTTATTCAAATTGTCTTTTTTTAAAATTATACTTTTTAGTATACCCCACGTGCTTTTGCTTTTTTGAGTTTATTTCAAAAGTTACCATATTGGGATCACTATTTCGCAAATGCTCCCCTACTTGAATGCTGGTTAAAAGATCAACATTGTTTTTTATAACAAGATTCAGACAAGCATCCTTTCTAGTTGGTGCTTGTACCAGTTGTGACATAAAGGTGTCATTTAACACATTCAAAAACTGGATTCCCCTTGCTGAAGTACTAGTCCCTCTATCCCGATTTATGTACGGGTAATTAAAATCTCCAATAAGTAACGTGTTACCCCGATTTGCAGCTTTCCCAATTTGCGCTAACAGCTGTTCTTCCTCATTAATATTTACATTAGGTGGTTTATAACATATCCCAACCAATAATTAATTTCCCTTTGCCCCAAGCAGATATCTACCCATAAAGCTTCCACGTTTTCCTATTCACACTCCTCATGCCTAAGATTTGACTTTAACTCACTTGCTTTTTGTGGGTGGGTGGATCGACTAACTTAGGCACTGACCGACAGAAGGTCAGGTGCCTGGTTAGTCTTCCCCCCAAAGGGGAGATGTGTGACGAAGTGCCCTTCGCCACTTGGTCCTGGAGAGGACTGCTTGCCAGCTTCCAGCCCTGTGACTATGGCCCCTGGGAGAGTTTGCCCTTTTTAAACATTATTTGGGCACATTGGATTGTAACACACTGTTTATACACCTTTAATTCCATGAGAAAATGTGCTTCTTCCCCTCCCCCGTTTTGTCCCATTTTACTCCAGCAGGGCGTTGTCCCAGGGACACTGCCAAACCAGTTGGAACTAGCTGCTTTGTCCCTCCTTGGTCAAAATATGACTTCCACCTATCTCCTGAACCACTTAACCGATTCAAGTGAATTGTGGATATGTTTGGCCCCAAATTATGCTGGTTATAAAAATATAAGTTTTATTGATATCACATGTAAACTCACAAAGTTACGAAAATGGCATAAAAGTATGTTTTTAGCTTGGAGATTATTGAGTTGATACAGTAATTAACTCAATTATCTCCCAAGCAGAGGGGAGGACTCTCATTGTAAAAAGTGGGTGTGCTTATCCATGTGCCTTTATTTTATTGTTTGTTAAATTTACAGTTCCAGTGCCCCACAAGGTCCACGTGGGTGGTACGCTTGCTGGGAAAGTTGTATATAAGCAGGAATAAATGCTCATTGGGGTCAGTTCTTCTTGTCTCGTGAGTGGAGGGGACAGCTATACTCACACTGGGGATTGCTATGCTCTGCATACTCCCCTGAGCTTTAATCACTTAGCTCTTTATAGAGCTTGTTCCTGATACGCTCTCCTGGAGGAGAGGTCTTCCCCACATGGTCCTGGAGGACAGAAGCTGATCCAGGGTGGACAGAAGATGGCGAGACTCCAGTTAAGCTACGGCGGTTGTGGAGTCTGCGGTGGTTGTGGTGTTTGCTGCAGTGCTTGTGGTCCTCGGCGCAAGCTAGGAAGCGTCCATCAACGGAAGGTACTCGGTCGGAGTACAGGGCATTCCGTTACAATTCCCTTTGTGTGTTTAAATGTTTCTATCATATCCCCCCGTCTCTTCTTTCCTCTAAACTATACATGTTAAGTTCCTTTAACCTTTCCTTGTAAGCTTTATCCTACAATCCATGAACCAGTTTAGTAGCCCTTCTCTAGGTTGAATTAGGTTGAATTAAATCCTTTGATGATATGACAACACCCAACCCAACACATCATTACAGGATTTAATTCAACCTTGTTCTAATTTCTCTTTATTGTTATAACTAAAATATAAGAGTGAAATTTATAAGCAATCTATAGTTAATAGATCTTTGTAAAGATTTTGTGCAAACGTCAATCCGTTATGGTGGGCAGTCCTATTGGGCTGAGGAAACAATGAATGCGCATGCACCGAGTTTTGCGCGTGCGCGTTTGTCATGGTCCTCTCGTCCTTTACTTAATTTGGTTCCTCGGATGGAAGTTAACCGTATTGCGCATGCGCTGAGTTGCGTGTGCGCATTAAAGTGACACTATAGTCACCAGTGCAACTACATGTATTCCTGACCCTATAGTGTTAACAACCATCTAGCCCCCCTGCCCCCTCATGCCTCCATAAATATAGTAAAATTCTTACTGTCTTCAAGCCAGAAGCTGTAAATCTGCATGCTGTTAGACTCAGGAAAAACAAGCAGTCTGCTGACATGTGATGGTCTGATCAAATCACAGTGCTTCCCCATAGGATTGGCAAGGACTGACAAGGAGGCAGATCAGGGGCAGAAATGGATTGGTCTGGTATGCCTATTGCAACACACAGGGATGAGGGAGTCTGACTTGTAGTGAACGGCTCAAAACTGGATACAAACAGGAGTTCACCAAAAAACATGTCTAGAAGTAACAAAAAAACAAGTTTGGTGTAGTTGATCCAGGAGCTGATTCACCAGAAATGGCTATTAATGCAATATCACTGATATGAAAATTGTAATAAAAATTGAATATAATAGTACCAATAATAAAATAAAAGTAGATCAAGTGTTCCAGGAAAAAGGTGCAGCAACTATGTGTGGTGTGTACGTCTTTAAATCTGCTGGAACAGAATCAATTGAGTACACGCCAAGTATTATACTTTGTGCAAAAAGATATAAACCATATAGAAAGACAGTATTAGGAGCTGTTTCCTATAACACAATAAAGTTGAATATCGCAACTGTGTATGGTATCACAACTACATGTTGTGTGTACGTCTTTAAATCTGCTAGAAGCAGAATAAGTAGAGTATACACCAAATATTATACTTTATAGAAAAAGATATAAACCATATGAAATAGAAATACAGTATGTGTAACTGCTTTCTATAGTGCAATAAAATTAGGTATCGCTTAAAAAAACACAAAAGATCAGGGGCAGAGCCTGCATGATTCAAACACAGCCCTGGCCAATCAGCATCTCCTCAGAGATGAATTGAATCAATGAATCTCTATGAGGAAAGTTCAGTGTCTGCATGCAGTGGGAGGAGATACTGAATCACAGGATGCTCTTGCACAGCATGTCTAAGTGGATGGAGGCATATTATGCCTCCATCAACTCAGAAGTCCCTCTGGTTCACTCTGAGTGTGTTCCTAGCTTTGTGGAGGTGTTCCTAGCTTTCAATGTAAACACTGTATTTTCTCACAATGTTTACATGAGAAAGGCTGCAGGGAGCTATAGTTCTCACCTGAATAACCTCATTAAGCTGAAGTTGTTCAGGTGACTATAGTGCCCCTTTAATGGTGGTTCTATAAGTTCTATCACGTGACCAATGCGATTGGATGCATTTTGTACGTCAGACGCGGTCATGTGACTGTTTGTAATCGAACTGGAAATGTAGGTAATTCATTCTATCCTGGCATTTCCAATTTATTTAGACTACTTTGCCTTATTTTATGCAATTAGAAAAACCTCTTTAACAATTGAAAAATCAGTTAACCTAGGGTTCTATTGGGTGGATTACCCTGTGATTAGTGATGTCGCGAACATGAAATTTTCCGTTCGTGAATGGTGAACGCAAACTTCCGCAAATGTTCGCGAACGGGTGAACCCGGCGAACCGCCATAGACTTCAATAGGCAGGCAAATTTTAAAACCCACAGGGACTCTTTCTGGCCACAGTAGTGATGGAAATGTTGTTTCAAGGGGACTAACACCTGGACTGTGCATGCCGGAGGGGGATCCATGGCAAAACTCCCATGGAAAATTACATAGTTGATGCAGAGTCTGGTTTTAATCCATAAAGGGCATACATCACCTAACATTTCTAAATTTTTTGGAATAATGTGCTTTAAAACATCAGGTATGATGTTGTATCGATCAGGTAGTGTAAGGGTTACGCCCGCTTCACAGTGACAGACCAAACTCCCCGTTTAACACACCGCAAACAACCGCAAACAGTCCAGGAGGCTACTCACCCACCGAATAGCATTGGCAACAATACCCGGCAATCTATGGCTCCTGAATAGCATTGGCAACAATACCCGGCAATCTATGACTCCTTTATAGCAGTCGCAGAGATACAGCACCCACGGACTGGTGATCCTTGAGGTGCAGCTAAAGCCACTTCATCTATAGACAGTCATAACAGTTAACCTTTCCACATCATATACATGTCGCAATGCATAGTCTCTGAGAGCGGTTGATCACGATTCATACTAGGATGTCTTCCATGTTTTAGTGCAAACTAGTCTAACTACTAATATAGTTGAAATATGTACTTTTATTCATGCCAGACAACCATGCAGGCCAGACTAACAAACATGCCAATCATACTTAACCACCTCAGATAGTAACATGGCTCCCTCTATATACAGAGTAACATGGCTCCCTCTATATACAGTGTAACATGACTCCCCTCTACATATAGAGTAACATGGCTCCCCTCTATATACAGTGCAAAAATGGCTCCTCTCTATATACAGAGTAACATAGCTCCCTCTATATACAGTGTAAACATGGCTCCCCTCTATATACCGTGTAAACATGGCTCCCTCTATATACAGAGTAACATGGCTCCCTCTATATACAGTGTAAACATGGCTCCTCTCTATATACAGAGTAACATGGCTCCCATCTATATACCGTGTAAACATGGCTCCCTCTATATACAGAGTAACATGGCTCCCTCTATATACAGTGTAAACATGGCTCCTCTCTATATACAGAGTAACATGGCTCCCCTCTATAAACCGTGTAAACATGGCTCCCTCTATATACAGAGTAACATGGCTTCCCTCTATATACCGTGTAAACATGACTCCTCTCTATATACAGAGTAACATGGCTCCCCTCTATATACCGTGTAAACATGGCTCCCTCTATATACAGAGTAACATGGCTTACTATTCGACGTCTTCTTTTTTCTAAAATCTTCATTTTTCAGGCCCAAAAAAGGCCAAATAAAAAGCCATCATACCCGTCGAACTTAAAAATAAAATAAAAAAGCGCAAACAATTCATCCATCTTCACCCATGGAGGGCTCCGCGCAGACTAGGGTATTAACATATACCCTATTGTTACAAATGTTACTTGAAAAGCATGAGGAATGCCGTTGGGGTACCACATGCTCATTTGTTATACCTCCATGCACTACAAAAATAAAGAATTACAAAAAATAAATAAATAAAAAATAAATACAAAATTAACGCAAGCGAACCGTTCGGGACATCTCTACCTGTGATTTCTGACACTCCTAAAATGTGGGATAATGATTGGAGAGAGGATTATGTTTGACAACTGCGTAACTTTGATTGATTGATTATGTAATTAATTAATTGTAGTAGTTCACGTGTTTTATCACTTGTTAATTATTCTATGCACCTATCTATTGCTTGTAAGAAATGTGTTTAGTAGCTTGACAAAGGCCCTAAGGGGTCAAACTTTTTTTTTGGGTTCTTGGGTCCAATAAAATTGCCTATCTTTTGGAACATTTGGAGTGCTAGGATTACTTTCTACAATTATACTATATATTTGGTCTCTTTGGTACTGGGACTGATCCAGGAGCACCCTAGGATTCCAAAGTGAAGGGTTGAGTGCAGTTCCACTACCTGTATATGGACTTTTTGATATTTTGACATATCCTTTATTTATATTAATGCCACGAATTAAAAATATTATTTAGGACTTAAAGGGACACTACAATCACTAGAACAACTACGGCTGAATGTAGGTGTTCTAGTGAGTATAGTATGTATCTGCAGGCATTTTCATGTAAGCACTGCCTTTTCAGAGAAAAAGGCATTGTTTACATTACTGCCTAAGGACACCTCTAGTGGCAGTCACTTAGACGACCACTAGAGTAGCTTTCTGGATGTGCAGCACTGACATTTAGATTTTCAGCATCTCCAGGCTCTGCATGGAGGTACTGAACTTTCACCATAGAAATGCATTATTTAAATGCATCTCTAAAGAGATGCTGATTGCCCAATGCAGCATGTGCTATATCCTCCTAATGCCTTGAAAAGCATTGGATTGGCTAAGATTGTCAATTCTGATGATCTTAGACAAGGAGGCAGAACCATTGCCAGTGGATCCTCAATCGCTGAGTTAAAGCTACGTTTTTAACCTTATTTAAGGGGGGCTAAGGTGGGGCCTTAGCCCCTCTTAAAAACACCTACATTGTGTTTTTAACACTATAGGGTCAGGAATATGTTTGTATGACCCTACCGTGTATGACCCTTTAATTGGAGAGAAAAAAAATGTCATCAATCTATTGCTTTCCACATTGATAACCTAGAGATAAACAAGTGTACATAATAATAAATTAACCCTAAATAAAATATCTCATCATAAAATATGATAAGATGTTTGTTTTAGAGTATAGTAAATATCAGCAGAATACATAATTTAAAAAAATACATCATATTTCGGAGAAAGGAGCTTTAAAAAAACAAAAAAAACATGCTATTTTAATCTGTACTGTTTACTCACCAAAACTACTTGTTTAATGATAACACTTTTAAAATATTAGTAATATTATTATTGTTTAAATATTATTGTTGCAGGATCTAAGAGGTAGTGTTATAAGAATTTCTAAATTCCTTGGAAAAAATTTCGATGATGCCATTATTGATTCCATTGTTGAACATGCCACGTTTAAAAGCATGAAGGATAACAAAATGTCCAACTTCACTCTTTTGCCTGGAACATATATGGATCAAGACAAGAGTCCATTTATGAGGAAAGGTAAGCATTACATTGTTTCCTATTCAGTTTCCACAGACTGAAGACTACGTCTTGGTATTTGGTGATCTCTTCCATGACTAAAGCCAATAAATCCAATACTGTATCTGTCCCAAGTCTAAAAATGCAAAATATATTTATGCTTTTCATCTTTTTTCTTTACAGGAGTCACGGGTGACTGGAAGAATCATTTTACTGTGGTCCAGAGTGAATATTTTGACAAAATCTACAAGACCAAGATGCATAATTATCCAGTGAAATTTCCATGGGACAGAATGTGATTTAAACATTCTGACATATCAATTAATTTTTTTGAAAAGTAAAATGAAATACATAGTAATAGTTAGAAAGAGTTGGAATAATTTTAAAACAGAAATAAATTATATGCAGGCTTGTGTTATTAGTGAATGCCTGGTTTGTTGTATTTACATATTGTAACGAACCCCTATATAGGGCCAGATTAAGAGCCCAGTGGGCCTGGTGCTGACAATTATGATGGGCCTAATTACAGAATCTTATCAACCAAAAACACTAAAACACTCCCAAGTGTCATGTATCTGATGGAGATGGTGATGGAGGGAAAGAAAACACCAGCTATGAGAAAAGACATACCCTATGCTAATCTCCCTCTAATTTATGTTTTCATCTTTCAAGTAAATCCATAACCCCTAACAGCAGTGTCCAGTGAAGCAGGAAGTCTATGCGCACGGTAAAGGGTGTGCCACTGACACAAATTACGTAACCTGCCAAAAGGGCCAAACATGCCCAAAAAGAGGGCATGTTTGCCCAAAGAATTGGAAGGCCTGCCTGGCATGAATGCATGTCAGGCTGCCTGCCAATCAAGCAAGCTGGCCAACTAAGGGCGCACTATGCAGACAGCAGCCTGAGCTTGACATAAATGCGTCTAACGATGCGCTCGCTCAACGCTTTCTAAGGACTGTCCCCTAGCACTCGCTGGTCCACTTGTCTCCTTAACTTCTTACTAGCAGACAGAAGCTCCTGGTATATAGTCTGGGACGGAGAAAAGTTGTATGTAGTGAGTGTAGAAGAAAGGGAATATGCCACAGTGTTAGAGAGACCAAAGTCAGCATTACCTTAACTATATTCATTGTCAGCCAGCCCACACAAGTTTTGTTCCCATACATCCCTCTTAAGTTTCCATACTTAAGCAAGAGTATGTGAAAAGTAGTTAATGGTTGCCATCTTTCTTGGAAAAACATACCAGCCTTACTAATTTGCATAATTAATTATGTATGGGTGACATCACATGATGTAAATCACAAGGAGTGACATAAGAGAAAATGTTGTAAAATAACCAAAAAAACTACCTGGTTTGATTCTGCTGTATAAATGTATTGCTCCCAGTGCCTCAAGTGTCCCACTGTCCCAGTGTCCCCATGTCTCCCAGTGCCCTCATGACTCAGTGTCCCCATGTGTCAATTACCCTAGATCTCAGTGTCCCTATGTATCAGTGTCTGTGTGCCCCATGTCTCCTAGTGTCTCCAAGTGTCCCCTAGTGTCATGTCCCTAGGTCTCCCAGTTACCCAGTGTCTCAATGCCCCATGTATCCCTGTGTACCCATGTCACTAGAACACTAGGAACATGGGGAGACCTGTGGACACGGGGAGACGTGGGGACACGGAGACACCAGGGACACTTGGAGACTAGGGGACACTGGCTGGGACACCTGGGGACCCTGGGGAAATAGGGGACACTTGAAGACATGGGGACACAGACACCAGGGTCACAGACACTAGAGGCACTGGCTGGGGGACATAGGAACATTTCGACATGGGGGCACTGGGAGACATGGGGACACTGAGACACCAGGGCCATAGACACTAGGGACACTGGCTGGGATACATGGGACATTGTGGGTACTAGGAGACATTGGGACACTGAGACACTAGGGGACACTGGGAGACTAGAGGGCACTGGGAGACATGGGGAGACTGAAACACCATGGACACTGGCTGGGAGACATGAGGACACTAGGAGACATAGGGAAACTGTGTCCCCATGTGTCTCAGTGTCCCTTAGTGTCTCAGTGTCCCCATGTCTCCCAGTGTCCCCAAGTGTCTATCATAATGTCTCCTAATGTCCCTTAGTGTCTCAGTGCCCCCATGTCTCCTTGCAGCCTCCCTCCCCCCCCCCCCCCCATCCCTCACTTCTGTGAGCTGTAGGCTGTCTCTGCAGGGTGGGAGTTGCCATCTGGACACTCTGTAGCTGCTCCCCTGTGGATCAGTGAGTAGAAATAGGCAGGGAGGGATATGCTGGAAATTCCTATCCCTGCCTCTCTCCACACACAGCGACCCCTACTGGCCAGTGCTGGTATTGCATCGCAATCTCTGTTTATACTGAGATTATTTTACATTTTTTTTAAATCAATGGGCCTATTCCATGGGCCTGGAGCTGCAGCTCCATAAGCCCCTATGTTAATCCGTCCCTGCCCCTATACTCCGACTGAGTATATCCATGAAGAATATCACGAAATCCAAGCATAGAAGAAGTTGTAGTGATTATAGCTCCCAATCCCCCAAACATGAGCCAAGACTTCATGAAGGGGTAAAACGATGTGCTTAATGGTAGCCACAGCTGGTCTTTTATGCAAGTCCCTATGCACTCCCCCCTGGACCTGAGAGGGGACAACAGTACAAACAATCACCCAATGATACTGGCTTACAGGTCCAGGACACATCCCCATAACATAGGATAATCCCATTTCTGTACCTGGGCGATAATTGGATAAACTCATTTATCTCCAGGTACAGAAAACATTTACTTTTTCACAAACTCCCATAGTCTATACATCTCCGGATAGTCCAACATATCCGAAAAGCGCTCAAATCCCATGAATATAGTCTAATTGCCACTGGGTGAAGATTTGACCGACCGCTCTTGAGATGCTTGCCCAAAATAGTTCCATAGTTGCAGAGGTAGCGGTGGGTCTAGTTCGAGGGTTATTAAATGAATAAAAAGGTTACAGGAACGGTGGCCACACAAAGAGAGCACTTAATTCTTGTGGTTTCTTTGAACTTAATGAGCGAGGGGGATGGCCGGCGTTCTGTACTTAGTATCCTCGAATGGTAACAGAATAGAGGAATAAAATATTAAGTAAATGTCCGAACTGAATAGGAGAATGACTCTGGGGAATGCCAAATAGGGGTTTTGTCACACATATATATTTCGAAGTCAACCATATTTCGAGTATCTCACTCAAGGAAAATTGAGACTATTACAGATACTGCTATTTGAGCAGCTCGTTAGCCAGAAAATGTACTAATACAGTACGCTCAATTTATACTTTCCCCCTTTATGACACATTCAAATGTCACTCTGTCTAGTATCACAGGGGTTTGAATTTAGACAAAAGTATTAATTTTAGAGTTAGTTAGTGATACATACATTCCTTTTGGGAACATATGGTTATTATTCTTTATTGATTGATACAGAAAGTACATATATTTTAGCCAAGCACTCAGATCTGACTAATAAAACATTGACAATGGACAGTTTTGCTCTACACATCCATCACATGTAAAATAATCATTCTGATCTTATTAATAGAATTAACTCTCAAAGAGACAGAAGGTAAAATGCATACTGAAAATGAATAGGTGGTGCAACCACAAGTTATCAACCTGGGATAACCATCAGTGACAGATAAAAGCTCACCTGAAAGTGGTAAGTAGTCAAACCATTTGCAAATGGTTTCACTACTTAACCTGGGAGGATGCCAGAGCAGTCATATAGTGGTTGTGATATGTGTAGGGGTCCTTTAACCAAAACAAGGAAAAGTAAGTGGAGTAGCACAAGAAAGTGTCACAAATCCATATACATACTGTGGCAGACACCCCGATGGGAAGGGGGGTTTCACCGCCAGAGATGGTCTTTTCCGCCCAGTGTGAGTAGAGCTACAATAATCCTAGAAGCGATAATCCCAAAAGCAGTGATATAGCTGTTCCCTACAAGCACGAGACGAGGCTCTGTGTTGAGGGTAAACTGGAACTAATTTAATGGGAGACACACACAGCCTTTTATGTGAATCACCATGCAGGGGGTTTACTGTAACATATTCCAGGGGCATTCCTCACTGGACCTGAGAGGAGACTGCCGCAAAACACACAAATAATTATATTAACTCTCAGGTCCATGACATAAATTGTAAGTACACCACAAAACATATATTTAACAATTGAGTACCCCCTCAAGTCCTATATTCCCGGATAGTCTGGAATCTGAGCGCCCAACATATCCCGAAAGTGCTCAAATAATCCTAGAAGCGATAATCCCAAAAGCAGTGATATAGCTGTTCCCTACAAGCACGAGACGAGGCTCTGTGTTGAGGGTAAACTGGAACTAATTTAATGGGAGACACACACAGCCTTTTATGTGAATCACCATGCAGGGGGTTTACTGTAACATATTCCAGGGGCATTCCTCACTGGACCTGAGAGGAGACTGCCGCAAAACACACACATAATTATATTAACTCTCAGGTCCATGACATAAATTGTAAGTACACCACAAAACATATATTTAACAATTGAGTACCCCCTCAAGTCCTATATTACCCGATAACCTGGAATCTGAGCGCCCAACATATCCCGAAATTGCTCAAATCCCACAAACACAGCCGAAACACCATATGGGTAAAGTTTAGACCGACTGCACACTGTGTGCCTGCCCAAAAGAGTTCCATAAAATCAGGCTGAGTGGTCGATCTCCTTAGGGGGATACGAAATAAAACAAAAATATACAACAGAACTGTTCATGTGTATATTCAGTATGTGTCCCTTGTTCGGGAGTTTACTGCCACTGAACGCCTTTGCATTTTGGCATATGGAGGTGAAAGTTCCAGTGGTGTTCGTGCAGTCGAGTGTCCAATTTGCCTTCCATACACTCGACGACCAAACACTGCTGAATGTGTTCGCGGCTACAGATGGCCGCCGCCACGTGTTCGGTAATACGAACGACAACCACCCAGCCGACCGTTGGAATGTTGCGGTTTAGAATTGTTAATGACGTGCTGAAAAGGGTGATAGAGGTCAACAAGCAGCACACTCGGTATTCAAACAGGACAAGGTTAAAATAGGAGGTGAATGCAATACACCGCACAAACAGGAGAATGGGACAAAAAGGTGGTGAGTTCTGTCTGTCAAGACAACCCATCTGCGTTGCCGTTCTGCTTACTGAGCCGGTAGTGAATTGTAAAGTTGTAGGGTTGTAGTGCCAAACTCAACCGCCATAGTCGTCCATTTTCCCCTGTGACCTGGTTAAAGGGAAACTCCAGTGCCAGGAAACGATCCGTTTTCCTGGCACTGGAGGGTCCCTCTCCCTCCCACCCCCCAATCCCCAGTTGCTGAAGGGGTGAAAACCCCTTCAGTGACTTACCAGAGGCAGTGACATGTCCCACGTCGCTGCTTCCTCCTCCCCCGCCGCTCCTCCTTCTGCTTACGTCGGCCGGTGGGCGAGACTGATCCGGCCGGCCGGCCGAGGAGACCTAATGCGCATGCGCGGCAATGCCGCGCATGCGCATTAGCGCACCCTATAGGAAAGCATTGAAAATTAATTTCAATGCTTCCCTATGGGGAATAGAGCGACGCTGGAGGTCCTCACACAGCGTGAGGACGTCCAGCGATGCTCTAGCACAGAAAACCTGTGCTAAAGAGCGGAAGTTCCCTCTAGTGGCTGTCTAATAGACAGCCACTAGGGGAGGACTTAACCCTGCAAGGTAATTATTGCAGTTTAAAAAAAACTGAAATAATTACACTTGCAGGGTTAAGGGTAGTGGGAGTTGGCACCCAGACCACTCCAATGAGCAGAAGTGGTCTGGGTGCCTGGAGTGTCCCTTTAAGCCAGACCAGCAGGTTGTGGTCTGTAATCAAGGTGAACTCTTGCCCATACAAATAAGGGATCAACTTCTTTAAAGCTCAAACCAAGGCCAAGCATTCATTCTCCACTGCTGCGTAGCTCACCTCCCATGGTAACAACTTCCTGCTGAGGTACGTGACATGTTTCTCTCCTCCATCTTCTTCAGCTTGGCTTAAAACTGACCCCAGTCCAAACATGAAAGCGTCTGTGTGGACAATAAAACATTTATTAAAGGACCACTATAGTGCCAGGAAAACAAACAGATTTTCCTGGCACTATAGTGCCCTGAGGGTGCCCCCACCGTCAGGTTCCCACTCCTGCCAGGCTCCTACCTTTCTCCAGCGCCGGGCTCCCTCGGCGCTGGGACTCTCCTCCTCCTTTGGACGTCATCGGCTGAATGTGCATGCGCGGCAAGAGCCGCGCACGCATTCAGCCAGTCCATAGGAAAGCATTCTCAATGCTTTCCTATGGATGCTGGTGTCTTCTCACTGTGAAAATCACAGTGAGAAGCGCGGGAGTGCCTCTAGCAGCTGTCAATGAGACAGCCACTAGAGGCTGGATTAACCCATATGTAAACATAGCAGTTCTCTGAAACTGCTATGTTTACAGCAGGCAGGGTTAATCCTAGATGGACCTGGCACCCAGACCACTTCATTGAGCTGAAGTGGTCTGGGTGCCTATAGTGGTCCTTTAAGGACTGGGGCAGCCAAGACAGGGGCACGAATCAATGCTTGCTTTAGAGACTGAAAAGTGGCTTCACATGCTGGAGACCACAGTGTCACGTATTCATCCGCTTATAGAAATGTGGTTAATGACATTTACTGTCCACACAGGAAAAGTTGTGCCGAGCAGCAACCTAATCCACAGAAGGGTTAATGCTGAGCAGCAATTATGCAAATGAACTGACTTTGGGGTCAAAGGCCGGTTACAGCCTATCAGATCTAGAGGAGGGGTATTTAGGCCCAGTTCTCATCCTGCTCAATGCCCTGTTGTGGTTTCCCTTGTGGTTGTCCGAGAGCGCATTCCTGTTATTAGTTTTCTACCTGGTTTTTGACTTTGGCTTTGTTTATTGACTTCTCTATATTCTGGTATCCTGACTCCTGGCTTTTCTCATCGCTGCGTCCCTTTCTGTGTTCCCTGACCTCGGCTAGTATTTCGACTATTCTATGTACGTTAAATCTGGCCATTCTAAGGACCGGTAATACGTTACTTATTTGTCATCCGTGCTATACAGTTCTACGTGCTGGATCAAACAGTAATCCTGACATTACGACATGGCCACAGATCCTGTAGAACTGTGTCAGCACCAGGGCCGGTGCTTGGATTTTTAGGTACATAGGCGAAGATGCATTTTTCCGCCCCCCCAAAAAAAACATCTTCACCTATGTGCCTCTTAACCAGCCCCGCTCCCCTCCCCTCCCCGACCAATAGTGGCCCCTTCCTGCCCCTTAGTGTTCTTCTCCCCTCCCCCCTCTTTTCCCTGTCTCTTTGTGTTTCTCTCCCATTCCCTCCCTGTCCCTTGGTGCACCCCACACCCCATTAGTGGTTACACTCCCCTTCCTGGTGTGCCTTCTACCTCTATTGTTGCATTGCCTAGCGGAGCAGATCCCCTAAAGGAGCTTCAGTTTTCTGTACCCGGCCGAACTGACAGGGAGTGCTCTCTCTGTGAGCACCTCCTGTCAGTCTGGCCAGGTACAGGAAACAGAAGCTCCTGTACTGCGCTCTGCTCCGCTACACTCTGTACACACTGACAGTCACACGCTCAATGACAAACACACAGACGTCACTGACAGACACAGACTCATTGACACTCATTGACAGACACACGGATAGTCACACACATACTCAATGACAAACATATTCTCACTGACTTGACAGACACACACTCATACACTGACAAACACACTCCTAAACTCACATGCACACACACAGACGCACTCACTCACACACGCTGTCACTCACTCACACACGCTGTCACTCATAGACGCACGCTGTCACTCACAGACGCACACTCTGTCACTCACAGACGCACACTCTGTCACTCACAGACGCACACGCTGTCACTCACAGACGCACACGCTGTCACTCACAGACGCACACGCTGTCACTCACAGACGCACACGCTGTCACTCACAGACGCACACGCTGTCACTCACAGACGCACACGCTGTCACTCACAGACGCACACGCTGTCACTCACAGACACACACCCAGACACTCACAGACACACACGCTGTCACTCACAGACACACACACAGACACTCACAGACACACACACTGTCACACACACACACACAGACACTCACAGACACACACACGGTCACTCACATACACACACACGGTCACTCACATACACACACACAGACACACACACTGTCACTCACAGACACAGACACTCACAGACACACACAAATACACTCACAGACACACACACTGTCACTCACAGACACACACACTGTCACTCACAGACACACACACAGACACTCACACTGTCACTCACAGACACACACACTGTCACTCACAGACACACACACAGACACTCACAGACACACACAGACACACACACTGTCACTCACAGACACACACACACACACTGTCACTCACAGACACACACACACACAGACACACACAGACACTCACAGACACACACACTGTCAATCACAGACACACACACTGTCAATCACAGACACACACACACAGACACACATCACATACATTCACTAATTATTTTAATAAATATACATTTCCCACCCAGCCTCCTTACCTGGAGAGCTGGTGTGGATGATGCATCCTTCCCTGGGATCCTGCTGAGCGGCGTGCGGCTGCGCTGTGCGGAGATCAGACGCGGCGAGGGAGCTCTAATCTCACCGCTCTGCTCCCTTGCACGCTGTCTGCTGATACCGCGGGAGCCGGAATATGACGTCATATTTCGGCTCCCGCGGTATCAGCAGACAGCGCGCGAGGGAGCAGAGCGGTGAGATTAGAGCTCCCTCGCCTCGTCTGATCTCCGCACAGCACAGCCGCGCCGGGGGCCGAGATGGTGGCTGGCAGGAGGGAGAGCTTCCCTCCTGCCGGTCACTGAAATTTTGCGCCCCCAGAGCCCGTGCGCCCTAAGGCGGCCGCCTGTGCCGCCTTATGGACGCGCCGGCCCTGGTCAGCACATAGCTGCTTGCGAGAGGAAATTAGAGGAGAATGATCACCGCATGGATCAATTCGCTCAGGCTTTCAGTATGCTTCTCGCTAGAACAGAGCATCTGCAGCCTGCAGCGTCTCCTCCTATAGCACCTCTACCCTGCTGTGTACCTCCACCCACTGTTAATAGGACTCCTAGCATCTCCTTATCGCCATCCCTACAGTTTGATGGCAATATCCAGGAATGCAGGGGTTTTCTTAATCAGGTGGAGTACCATTTTGAGGCCTCACCAGGGTCGTTCCCCACAGACAGAGCAAAAATTGGTTATCTAATGAATCAATTAAAGGGCAAGGCCCTTGCCTGGGCTAATCCGTTGTGGGAGAGGAATCGGAGCATAGCTCATAATTACCAGGAATTCCTTGCCGAATTTAAGCTCACGTTTGAGCCATTGGGTAGAGAGGATGACGCCTCCACTGCCCTAATGCACATCAGACAAGGTAACCGGTCTATCTCGGATTATGCTATTGAATTCCGTACCTTAACTTCCGAGGTAGACTGGACTAACAATGGGTTAATCTCAGCATTCAAAAAGGGTCCGTACCGACTTAGCATCCACCAGTCTCCCCTTGGATCCTGGTCTAGCAGGGGAAAAAGTTTGCAACCAAATGTGGTGGACACCCCAATGGGAAGAGGGGTTTTCCATCAGAGATGTTCTTTCCCCCCCAGTGTGATTAGAGCTACAATAATCCTAGAAGCAATAATCCCAAAAGCGGTGATAAAGCTGTTCCCTATAAGCACAAGACGAGACTCGGTGGTTAGGGTAAACTGGAACTAATTTAATGGGAGCCCCACATGGCTTTTATGTTAATCCCCATGCAGGGAATTTACTTTAATGTATTCCAAGGGCATTCCCCACTAGGCCTTAGAGGAGACTACTGTAAAACACACAAATAATTACATTAACTCTCAGGTCCAGGACATACATTTTAAGCACACCTTAAAAACATATATTTAACAATTGGGTACCCCCTCAAGTCCTATATCCCCGGATAGCCTGGATCTGAGTACCCAACATATCCCGAAATTGCTCAAATCCCACAAACACAGCCGAACCACCACCGGGGTAAAGTTTAGACCAACCGCACATGGTGTGCCTGCCCAAACGGGTTCCATGAAATCAGAGTGGTCGGTCTGCTTTGGGGTGTACGAAATACAATAAAAATACCTAACAGAACTGTTCATGTGTATATTCAATCTGTGTCCCTTGTTCGGGAGTTTACTACCACCGAACGCCTTTGCATTCTGGCATATTTTCTTGAACTAAGATGGAGGTGAAAGTTCCAGCGGTATTCATGTCATTGAGTGTCCGATTATAGTTCCATACACTCGACGACCAAAGACTGCTGTATGTGTTCACCGCTAAAGATGGCCGCCGCCAAGTGTTTGGTAATACAAACGACAACCACCCAGCCGACTGTTGGAAAGTTGCGGTTTAGAAGTGTTAACAGGTATATAGTATTAAATCCAAGAAAGGATAAAAAAAAGGTGGATTGGCGCTTAAAGTGCAAATATGAGTGCAACAACCCCCAGTGTCTAAAATCACTCAAATGACACTAAATGAATAAATAAAAGTAACAAATAACAGGGGGTATTGCACCCCCCGTTATTTATTACTTTGGTTTAGAAGTGTTAATGAGGTGCTGACAGGGGGGATTCAGTCTTTTGTTTGGTATACAATAAAGTTCACAGGTATGATGAGTTACATAGGGCACCAAACTTAGCAACATGAAAAATAATACTTGAATAAAATAAAATCTGTATAATAATAATTATTAATAATAATAACAAAGTATTTAACCAGGAAAGTTACATTCAGATTACTCAGGTTTCCAAGATCAAAACAAAAAGTGCAAAAGTCTACATTTCATCTGTTACACAGACTTTATCAAGACTGAATGACCAATTAATATTATTAAAAGTATTAATAAGGGAGTGTGACTGACTTCTGCCACAAGCAGACACATGGAGTCAAGCTCCGTGCATCGTCGAGCCCAAAGCGTCCAATTGGCTACCAAATTTGCAATAAAACTGATGAGAGGGCAATACAAGAGCACCCCACACTCAGATGGCACCATCTAAGCAACCTAAACTAATAGACCTGATGCGCGTTGGTGTAAAAAAAAGCACCTGAAACAAATCCAAGATGACGACGAACAGGCCATGCAGTCCCCACTATCAGAGGTCCCTGTGGATGTGGAACAGTGCACAGATGTATCGGATGAAAACCCGATTACAAAAAAATGCCTTCACGATATGCTACAAGACCTCAGAGCCTCACTTCAACAGGACTTCCAAGGGATTGATGCAGACATACGCAAGGGAATAGCAGATTTAGAGGGCCACACCAGTCACTTGGAGCAAAAGACAGCGGCAGCCCACAATGAGGTGGTGGACAAACTGAACAGGCTTGAAGATAAACAGGCCAAAATCCAAGATGGCAGACCTAGAAGATCCGTCCCACCGCAACAACCTACTGTTCAGTTGAAATGCCGACGCAGTAACAACTGGATCCTCCCCAAGAGCTTCACGCTAACCATCGAAAGTATTGGAAGATTATGGATTATCCTTGATTTTCAAACACAATGGAGGGAAAACCACTTATCTATGCTGCGCAAGGAGATCATTGTAACGGATCGCCTGGCACCCCGACTGAGTACCTCCGTTAATGGATGCTCCTAGTGCTTCCTGAGGACTCCAAGCACTCTGGCAGACACCACAATCACCGAATCCGAGAATCCTTTAAATTCTCCCAAGCATATGAATGCTGTAGACCATTGAATAGGAACCATACGAATAGGCTTGTACTCCTAGCAGTCAACTGGAACAGCATGCAATAAATCCTTCCCCCAATAATGAGACGACACTTCACTTTGAGGGTAAAACAGGAACTCTGGACTGGCTCATCCAGCCTGGCTTTTATTACAATAATCCACATACAGGCCACACCCAGGGGGAGGCATAAAATAACCAATCACATACATGGTTCAGCCCACACATCCCCTCCCCTCAGATAACATTAAACCCAATTATCCGGTACACTTTTCCAGCCAAGTTCTGGATGTACCCCAAAAACAGGGGGTACACCTTTAAATCCAGCATTGCTGGATAGCCCTTATTCAGGGGGGAAACATATCCAAAATTCAAGTCATTCGGATGAACAGTTCGGTAGATATGGGGTTCCAAAGATTTGACCGACCGCATGGGTAAAGTATCCGAAAACAGTTCCATGCATTTTGGCCCTGCGGTCGGTCACAAACAAGGGAATGAAAACAGACGAATTGCCTGTGTTATAGAGCCTGGAGAGGGTTTGAATGAATTCCCTTGTTTGTGGGGTTCTTTCTACCGAACGGCGGGTCATTCGGTAGTTTCTATACGAATTTCTGGAAGTATGGAGGTCTCAGCGGTGTTTGCCTAGTCAAGTGTCCGATTTTAGTTCCAGACACTCGACGGCAAAACACCGCTGTTCGGTAGTTTAAGATGGCCGCCGCCACGTGTTTGTTTCCCGAATGGCGGCCACCCAGAGGACAAAGCATACATTACACTGATTGCCAATTACCCGTTTGCAACATTGTTGCAAACTGTAATTGGAGGCACACTTATTCCTGGGTGGTCTGGTTGTTCGGTAGTTTCACTCAATATAATAAATGGAGCGATTCTACCGAACAATCAGATGAATGCTGCATACATATCCCAGGTTAAACTTAACACACAAATACACATATAATATTACAGGCAGTACACTAGAATATGTATCACAGTCTTAAAGGGACAGTAGTCCCAAAAGTCCCAATATGTCCATAGATGCTGTTAAAAGGGCCAGTAGCAGCAATATACAGTACAATATGCCCCAAATAACCCAGGGGCCATAGTCAGCAGGTAGGAGGCTAGCAAACAGGCTTCTCCAGGGCCCAGTGGCGAGGTTGGTTTCGCCACAATCATGGCTGGACTAAGTGGCACCAAACTGATTGGACTCCAGTGAAAATCCCCCTCTACACCACACAACCTCCACAACGGAACACCTCTGATCCTGATGAGTATATTTTCAAAGGATGCAATATATGTTTCACGTGAGTCTACAAATGAGGCTCAAAGCGTATTTACTGTTAATTTAATGTTACTGTAGTGTGCTATTTAAGTTGTAAATATGTAGCATGTTACGAGGTCTGGTTAACCTCCCGAGTACGCGTAGCCATCAGGAATTGGTTGATGACCTATAGCCACTAAATTGCTTCCTACCCTAATACACGGACATACTGAACTATGGGATGGGGCTCATGTTAAGGAACAGGTCAGGATACTTAGATATGGCCCTTAAGCACAGGAGGGACACTACAGGTCGATCTATCCTGAATGTGAGACACAGGAAACCTTGGAGTGTGACTCCATGTCACACTGACTAACCCTCAATCCTAGGACTAATGGGAATTACTGCCCAGCCAAATGCTGCCCGGGTAAGCCACTTCAATACGCCCGCCTAACGACCCTGCTTCACATTGACTTGATATGACATTGCAGGAAATATTGCAAACTTAAAAGAAAACAAAAACGTTGTTGTCGTGGTTGTTAATATTGGCACTGAATTCTAAGACACTGCAATAAACCTGGACTGTTAAGGCACTCCTATCTTCTAGCCCACTGATTTGACATACATACGCTAATCTTCGGTGGCCCCAATATTACGATGTCATATCCTCTAAGAATATGAATATACGTGTCCCGATAAGCTCTGATATGGGCTACTTACCCACACCTACACTCACATAGAACACTCCAGGTCCTAAAATGGACAGCCTTTTAGGTCAACATAATCTGTCGGATGGTAGGCAGATGATATCTGGAAACATATACCACACGTTATGTTATGATTTAACTAGCTTTGTTAATTAATTAATATTACTGGTTAAAACGTTTGATATGTTGTTTGGAATCAAATATGTGGACCCCACATGACCCCCAAGCTGAAAACATGGGAATTGATCTATTTGATTCCTATTTAGTTTATTATTTCTGCATGCAACGTGTTATTTGTGTTTAAGTCTTTCATTTTCTTTAATTTCCTTCCTCCTATACCTTATCTGTAACTGTACAATGCTAGTGTGTAAACAAAGACAAGGGGAGAGTGTTGGGAGAGTACCCATTGAGGCCCACCTAGCGAATAGTAAGGCTCCAGCCCCTCTAAGCTCGCTTAAGCTACACAAGCGCCTTTTTGAGACCTTAATGATGCTACACCTCTGGCATGTCCTCTCTACCAACCTCATGTCTCATGCCAAACCCCAAATGCCCATACCCTGGATAATGCTTAAACAGTACCCAAGTTGCAGCCCCCTAAAATCCCCTAAAACAAGAGACATCTAGCCACAATGGAAATCGATTGTTTAGGAGCAGCAATAGTCTTCTTACAAGAAAGTCACCTGTGTGAGCAAAAGCCCCCCCAAATATACGCAAAAAAATACCCTCAAGCATTTCATGCATACTCCCCCCATAAATACAAGTGAGTATCCATTTACTTCCAAGCCGATTGGGCATTCCAACTTGTAAAACAATACACGGATGCCCTAGTTCACCTTCTAATCTTAATAGGAACACTTAACGGATTTCAAATTACCATAGCATTATTATATGCCCCAAATAACTCACACATTTCCTTCTTACGCAAAGCCTTAAAAAGAATAACAGCAATGGGTCAAGCACACACGATAGTTTGTGGAGACTTTAATGGCACGCTAGATCTTGAATTAGACATTAGGGGAGAAAACAAAACAAAAAGCCTGCATCAATCTCAAATAGTACTAAACTTGCTAACTTACTCCATGTTCATGACTTATACGACGCCTGGCACAGTACACACGCATCTGACAAAGACTTCTCCTTTTTCAAAATCACCTTTCTCAAAAATATTGAAGAAAATAAATTGTTTAATCCCACAGATATAGTGGAGGAACTTGCCCTATATTATACTAAATTATACAATTTGAAAAATGTAAATAGAACATAGTGCAAAACAATTTTAACAGGTTATAAACACTGTATAAAGGTGTACTCACAAGATATAGACGTATAATGCGCTCAAGGGTGCCTCCACCGATGTAATTGGGGGTCTGAAAACCCGCTATCTTATACTACCATCTGGAGTCCTGATTTCTTGCAATTCTGCGGGCAGCATAGGGAGATTTACAGCTCCCCAATTACATCGGGGGAGGCACCTTTGAGCGTATTATACATCTATATCTTGTGAGTGCACTTTTTATGTATTTTTTTTTAGATTTTGCAGCCGTATCCCATTTGTGTTTTGCTTGTTTCTTGGTTTAAAAGATCACTACCTGGGGGCGGGGTCTGACCGCCAAGCGAAGCAGACGCGGGCGCCATGAGCTCCTGCTCGACGGGCATTAAACAGGGACAAAATGACAGCAGTGACAATTGCAGACACAACTGGATGCACTACCCATGCTGGGGAGGCACCACAGAAGCGGAAGACCCAATCCCGAGACCTGTCGGCCGAAGGGGCGCTGGACACCATATACGGCCTGCTAGTGCCGAATCTAGGGCGGGAAAATCGCTATCCCTGGCCCAAACGACACCAGGCAGACACACCAGCACCCTACCCACCCCCCCCCCTTTTGACCGGCGGGGGTTATCCCGGTCCACACGGGAGAGGCACATCACAGCAGATGGCAAACTCACAGGCCTGCAAGGAAAACCCGCCACCAGGACCCTGCCAAGACATAAGCCCAGACCAACAACAAGGCCCCTGGAGGCTTTCGACGAACACTGCAGGAGCTTCTGGACTCTGCTCTGTCGCGGGGGGCTCACCCTCAGTGCTCCACGGGCATACGCCCGACGAAGTAGTCGCCAGCATCTGCTTGGACGGACGAGTAAGCCAACTCGAAACACCCGACATGCTCACACCCCGACGGCCCTTAAGCACCCCGACCAGCAAGACGCCACCCCGCATATGAGACCATACAAAGCCTCCCATGACGCTAACCTAGACGCGGAGCAACTGCACACCGACGGGGGGGACCAGCGAAGAACCCAGCCACGATCAGCCGGGGAGGGAACCCCGAGGAGGCACCTACCATGCCGCGCAGGCAAATCTAGCACGCACCAGCAACCGCATGAACTGTCCTCATATGGAGGCTCACTGCCCAGCAGGGGTATAGGCTGACGGATCGCTTAACGGTGCTGGCATACCAGGCTACCTGCCATTATAGATCGCCCTTCACTACCAATGATGCAAGGCTGGGTTGCCAGTTTATCCCTGCCACCTGTTGAAATGTACATGTTTTTGCTAACTCAAGTTCAGTGTGTTATTAGAATATTTAGGTTATATGCATTTATGTTATATCGCTAGCAAGTCACACATTTATAACATCAAGCGCCAACAGCATAACTATAAGCGACTTTACTTTTATCCTATATAAGCAAACCACTAAACATTAAACCAAGCGCACTGTCTAAACTCTTGAAGCTCTAGCATGCCTTTAAAGGCAATCTTAATCTACGTTTAAGCCTGTTCAATACAACCCTTATACAACACATTGATACCAAGCGCGCTGACTTAACTCTTGAAATACTAGCATGACTATCAATCGCAATCTCAACCAACGTTTAAGCATGTCTAATACAAACCTTACATAACAAAAAGTGCTGAGTTCTATTATGCCACCAAATTGTCTTTCTCTGTTTCATGTGATTGAGTCTGTTATGGCTATTGTGGCTACGCAGACACTGTTGTAATTCTTGCACGACAAAAAATAAAGAATTAAAAAAAAAAAAAAGATCACTACCTGGGAAGTGATCCATGGGAGGCTGCTCACCTGATTTATCTGATAAGTATATTACATACTTTTTTTTTAATTTATTTTATTTTTATTTCGTTTTGCACTTTAAGCTTTTTGAGTTACATACTTTGGTTAGACATAGATATAAAGATAAAGTATAAAGATATGAACAAAACATTATACATAAGACTTACATACAATTCGCTTGTAATACAACTGTGGTTACACTTTTCACATTACATATGCATATAATATTTCCTTGTTGTCGAAGGAGTAACATGGTTCTCCAGCCTGTACCTTTATGAATAGGTTGTTTAGGTTGAATAGGAATTGTCATTATACCTGTCCGTTATTCGGTGAAGTATATTACATACTTATTTCACACTATTCACACGTGATTGTGGTGATAGTATTGTTTTTGTCTTAATTTGAAAAACGACCCTAATACACATCAATCCACCCGAACCACTATAAGGGAATTCTTAAACAAAGCTGACTTACCTAATATATCCCAACGTAACTGTCTGCTGCTAGACACTCCTTTCACAGAGGAAGAAGTAAGTAAAGCTATTCACTCGCTCCCTAAACATAAAGCACCAGGTCCGGATGGACTCTCCAATAATTACTATGACAAACTAGAACCCATCCTAACCTCAGACCTCACTACACTTTTCAACCATATCAAAAGTACAGGCGATTTCCCTGGAGAGATGCTAGTAGTGCATGTGGTCACCTTGCCGAAACCCAGCAAACTGCCCACTGAAAGCTCCAACCTGAGACCAATCTCTTTGCTTAATGCCGATATTAAGCGATATGCGAAACGTTTGGCATCTCTTTTGAAACCCTTACTCACAGATATCATATCTATTGAGCAAGCGGAATTCGTCACTAACAGACAAGCTGGGGAAAATACCAGGCATTTCATCAATCTGATAAATTGTGCACATTCAAGCAAAAAACAAGGGGTTGTTATGGCATTAGATGCTGAAAAAGCGTTTGATCGCTAAAATTGGGAATATATGACCATGACACTCCTACAATTAGGCTTTTCTCCTGGATTCATGCGCAGTATACGCTGTACAAAAACCCAACAGCTAGAGTCCTCAACTTGGGCTTCCAATCAGCCCCCTTTCACATATCGAATGGGACCAGGGATGCCCACTCTCCCTCATCATCCATCATCTATGCGTAGAACCATTAATAAATCCTACATAAAACAACATGCAGACATATCCGGAATAGACACCTGTCGGAATGCAGAAAATCGCTCTATTCGCAAACGATGTCCTGCTCTTTCTGAGCCAGCCAACAACAACACTTCCAATATTAATACTTACTAGAACAATATGGTCAAATATCATACTACAAGAACAACACCAGAAAAACACATGTTTTCGATAAGATCACCAGCCACAATAGAACACACATTAAAAAAATTATACCCCTTTGACTGGAGAAAGACAGCGATCAAATATCTAGGAAACTAAATCGACTCCTCTCTTAATACAAGAAAACTACAAAGCGTTGACATATAAACTTGAATCTCAACTAGATTAGTGGAGGGATATGTAAGTGTCCTGGGTGGGTTGAATACAATCTATTAAAAGGATGATTCTGCCGCAAGTTCTGTATCGTTTTAGAACCATTTCCATAGCTCTGCCTAATAGTATATTACAAAAAATTCAAGCAAATTTTAATGCGCATATCTGGAAAAGAAAACCACCAAGGATAGCACAAAGATTCTTATGGCTTTGGTACGTTAGAGGCAGATTAAGCGTTCCAAATATCAAGGAATATTACAAACCCTCAGTATTATCACAAGGATTGGCAATCCTTTCTAACCCGAAACACCCGGTGTGGCTCCCCTTAGAAAATGCTTGCTTTAACCCCAACACATTGAGTAATCACTTGTGGACTCTCTCCATGCCTGCAAAAAGAACAATAAAACACTACCCAGCACCTCAGTTCTACTCACGAGCTGGAAACAGTGGGTGCCAAGCATGCTAGGACCTGTCAATTTGTTATCATTAGCTCCTATTAGAGCTCTCTAGGATCTTTACCCTGACATACATTTAAACTCTTGAATCTCAGGAGATCCCTACCCTCCAGAGAAGTATTCACTTTTTTTTGAGAATTAAGCACATTATATGCTGTAACAGATGCCCTGTTCCTGGATATTACTTTAATTTTTGCCTGGATCAGTATATGAATCCAACCGAACAAATTTGCCCCAGATGGTTCGTATACCAAATAATATACCAAACCCTTGGACCACCCAAAGCAGTCATGTGCCACTAATTGACCCAATTGACCTTACTGAAACTTGCTCTAACCGCAACTCTGAACGTTCTAAGTGGTTCACTGGGTGGCCGTCGATTTGAATGCACGAACACGTGGTGGCTGCCATCTTGTTTTGTCATATGCGTCCAGCGGTGTTTGGTCTTCATGTTTATGGAACTATTTTCGGACACTCAATGGCCCGAACACGGCTGAGACTTCCACAATCGCCTAGTTTCGTTCCAAATCATCCGAAAGAGGTGGCGTTCGGTGAAAACCAACTCCTGAACAAGGGGCACATGGCTAGCTTTCCTCTAAAAGTTATTTGAGACATTTCGTTATATTTGACGCCCACAAAAGAGACCGGCCGCACAGCCTGATTCTATGGAACTATTCTGGGCAGGAGCCTCGTGTACGGGCGGTCAGAAATAAGACTTCCATACGAATCCCTGAATTGATCTGGGTGATTTTTGGGTGTGTTGCTCACCCAGATCGGTGCTATCAGGGGATATATTTTTTATGGGGCTCATGTGTGGTTTTGGAGTATTTTCAGAATGTCTATAAATTATGTTCTTTTTTGCCTGGGGATAATTGAGTTGATACAGTAACTGACTCAATTATCTCCCAGGCAGAGGGGAGGGATTGTATGCTATGTGTGGGAGTGCCTTACATTGTAACTCTTGCATTAGTGTTGTTGCGAACCCGAAATTTTCGGTTCGCGAACGGCGAACGCGAACTTCCGCAAATGTTCGCGAACTGGCGAACCTCGCGAACCGCCATTGACTTCAATGGGCAGGCGAATTTTGAAACCAACAGGGACTCTTTCTGGCCACAAAAGTGATGGAAAAGTTGTTTCAAGGGGACTAACACCTGGACTGTGGCATGCCGGAGGGGGATCCATGGCAAAACTCCCATGGAAAATTACACAGTTGATGCAACGTCTGCTTTTAATCCATAAAGGGCAGAAATCACCTAACATTGACACCTGTCCTCAAAGCCCCTGATACACACTGACACAGAGCAGAATAGAGACTGTTCCCCGTCCTCAGAGACCATGATACACACTGACACAGAGCAGAATAGAGACCGGGGGTCTAGTAGCGTGGACACCCAGCACAGGTCGTTCTCCTTCAGCCTTTTTATACGAGGGTCCCTCAACAGGCACGACAGCATGAAAGACCCCATTTGCACAAGGTTGGATGGCGAGCTACTCATTTCCCGTTCCTCTTTCTCACACAGAGCAGAATAGGGACTGTTCCCCCTACATAGGGTCACTTGGCAGATATTGATTGACACCTGTCCTCAAAGCCCCTGATACACACTGACAAAGAGCATAATAGAGACTGTTCCCCCTACATAGGGTCACTTGGCAGATATGGATTGACACCTGTCCTCAAAACCCCTGATACACACTGACACAGAGACGAATAGAGACTGTTACCCCCTACATAGGGTCATTTGGCAGGTATGGATTGACACCTGTCCTCAAAGCCCATGATACACACTGACACAGAGCAGAATAGAGACTATTCCCCCTACATAGGGTCACTTGGCAGGTATGGATTGACACCTGTCCTCAAAGCCCCTGATACACACTGACACAGAGCAGAATAGAGACTGTTCCCCCTACATAGGGTCACTTGGCAGATATGGATTGACACCTGTCCTCAAAACCCCTGATACACACTGACACAGAGCAGAATAGGGACTGTTCCCCCTACATAGGGTCACTTGGCAGATATGGATTGACACCTGTCCTCAAAACCCCTGATACACACTGACACAGAGCAGAATAGGGACTGTTCCTCCTACATAGGGTCACTTGGCAGATATGGATTGACACCTGTCCTCAAAACCCCTGATACACACTGACACAGAGCAGAATAGAGACTGTTCCCTGTCCACAGAGACCATGATACACACTGACACAGAGCAGAATAGAGACTGTTCCCCGTCCACAGAGACCATGATACACACTGACACAGAGCAGAATAGAGACTGTTCCCCCTACATAGGGTCAATTGGCAAGTATGGATTGACACCTGTCCTCAAAGCCCCTGATACACACTGACACAGAGCAGAATAGAGACTGTTCCCTGTCCACAGAGACCATGATACACACTGACACAGCGCAGAATAGAGACTGTTCCCCGTCCACAGAGACCATGATACTCACTGACACAGAGCAGAATAGGGACTGTTCCCCCTACATAGGGTCACTTGGCAGGTATGGATTGACACCTGTCCTCAAAGCCCATGATACACACTGGGAGGAGCTACTGTCCTCCCCAACCCCTGCGCGGTGGGTGGGGGCCATAAATCACAATGGGGGGGCCTACTTTCCTCCCCCCCGGCCCCCATCCCTGCGCGGTGGGTGGGGGGCATAAATCACAATGGGACGGACCTACTGATTGGAGTGGAGTATTGTTCATATCAGTTTAATACCTTCCGCGTCTCCTATCAGTGGACGTGTATATGGCAGCCATTTTAGGAACCGCACACCTGGGACCCGAGCAAGGTCACCTCGTTCAAGCTGCTCTGGTTCCTTGATGAGCCAGCTGCCCGTGAGTTAACATGTCCCGTGGAGAAGCACTCTGTCCTGTAAAGCCTCACCACAAAAAAAATTAAATAAATAACAGCACTCGGAGTGGTGAGTTTAGTAAATGTTAATATCAGTTTAATACCTTCCGCGTCTCCTATCAGTGGACATGTATATGGCAGCAATTTTAGGAACCGCACACCTGGGACCCCAGCAAGGTCACCTCTTTCAACAGGCGACATGATTTGGCCCTGTAAAACTATCCTGGATATTCTCTACAATTTCTATGGATATGGCATTGATTTATGTAACAGGGAGATGGAAGAAGATGCTTGGTCGGTCCTCTTACTTGAAATTTGGGGCACTGCGCGGGAAAGCTAATGTGCCACCAGATAGGAGTGGTGAGTTTAGTATTGTTCATATCAGTTTAATACCTTCCGCGTCTCCTATCAGTGGACATGTATATGGCAGCCATTTTAGGAACCGCACACCTGGGACCCGAGCAAGGTCACCTCTTTCAACAGGCGACATGATTTGGCCCTGTAAAACTCTCCTGGATATTATGTACAATTTCTATGGATATGGCATTGATTTATGTAACAGGGAGATGGAAGAAGATGCTTGGTCGGTCCTCTTACTTGAAATTTGGGGCACTGCGCGGGCAAGCTAATGTGCCACCAGATAGGAGTGGTGAGTTTAGTATTGTTCATATCAGTTTAATACCTTCCGCGTCTCCTATCAGTGGACGTGTAAATGGCAGCGATTTTTAATTGTTGAATCACCTCCCCTTTTTAGGCCAAGGTGGGAAGATGCTTAGACCACTGGTATATTGGTGCCATCTTGGAGGATTTTTTTTTTGGTTTGGTTTTTGAAGCCACAGTGCTGCACCAGTGGGCCTAAAAATTAGGCATGTACACATGCCTGAAAAATTTGGTATTGTGGCCAGAAAAATTGATGTTTGTTTCACAGGTAGAAAGTGCCCTAAAACATGGCGGCTTGAACCCTAGTTGGTGGCGGATAAGTCACGCAAGTCAAACGTCATTCAGAGCTATATTAGGAAAAGGAAGATGGCTATAGAGCTAGAAAGGTCCAGCTCTGGAGCCAAGGCAAGGACTAAATGGGCAACAACTAAAGGGCTTAACCCAACGCAATAAGTATTAGAAAATAGAATAAATCCCAAGAATCGAGGTGTTCGGAGAGGAAAGCAAAATCCATCTACCAGAACACACTCGACTGAGGGTGTGCCCACAATAGGGTATTCACTCCCTTGGTGTGCAGAGTAATAGATGTACAGAGTAAGGAAAATAATAAATCTTTAATAGAAAAACGTACTAAAAAACTAAAAAAAAATCATGGGGTATAGGAGTGGGAGTTGGTCCATATGGCTGTACTGACGATGGGGGGGTACTGGACAGATCACTGTAGAGAGTACTGTACCACAACCCCTAGAGGCTATTTGCTCTTACTAGCATACGGTAAAAGAGTATCTACCTAAATGTATATAGCACCAGAACACAGATCAACCCTATAGTGTCAGAGTGTCTGCATAAAATTTAGCCCAACTGTATATTCTGGGGGGGATACCCCAGACCCCAGGGTGTCCTTCCCTGGAGTATATGGTAAACCGTGGGGATGCTGACTGCACTGGTGAGATAAATCGGGATCAAAGGCATACAGTGTGGGGGAAAAACAATGAAGTCCTAATAGAATTGGAAAACTTCCCCCTGTATGTAAAGATACCCAAGTAGGTTGATTTAACTGAGTAGTAGTCAGCCCCAAATTACAAAGGTAGTGGATTGCTTATACAAAAATAATGTAGACAAAGTAGCTGGGACGATCTGTTAGTGCTTATTGATAGAACGCTAAGGTCCCAGAGTAGTGCTATTAGGGAAAGATACAAAGTTACAATAGTATGAAGTTGCTAGTTTGTAAGCTTTCCCCAGAGACACAGAAGCTGCCCCTGTCTCTCAGATGCAGGGAATGTCTCCCATCCAGGCAGGACTCAGATGCCCACTTATTCCCAACCCCTTGTATTGTAAAAACAAAACAAAATACGAGCTCAGCCTAAGTCTAGGTATTGGTAGAAAAGTGGATGCCTAACTAGGCTGGAAAACTTCGCGAAATAAAAGTGGAAATCAAAAGTTCTATCCCAGCCTAAGTCTAGCTTCTAAGTAACAAAGTAGCAACCTGACTAAGCTAAGCGTCTTCTCATTCAGAGCTAAAATACAGCAGCGTGTGGACCATTTTTAGCCCAAGGCAGCTCATCTCATCAGGCCTTTTTTAATCGAATGTATCGCCCAGTGTCAGTCCCTTCGGGATCCATCCCTCATTCATCTTAATAAAGGTGAGGTAATCTAGACTTTTTTGACCTAGGCGACTTCTCTTCTCAGTGACAATACCTCCTGCTGCACTGAAGGTCCTTTCTGACAGGACACTTGAAGCGGGGCAGGCCAGAAGTTCTATCGCAAATTGGGATAGCTCAGGCCACAGGTCAAGCCTGCACACCCAGTAGTCAAGGGGTTCATTGCTCCTCAGAGTGTCGATATCTTCAGTTAAGGCCAGGTAGTCTGCTACCTGTCGGTCGAGTCGCTCTCTGAGGGTGGATCCCGAAGGGCTGTGGCGATGCGTAGGACTTAAAAAGGTCCGCATGTCCTCCATCAACAACACGTCTTTAAAGCGTCCTGTCCTTGCCGGCGTGGTCGTGGGAGGAGGAGGATGACTTCCACCTCTCCCCCTGTTAGATTCCCGTTGTGCTGTGACATCACCCTTATACGCTGTGTAAAGCATACTTTTTAATTTATTTTGCAAATGCTGCATCCTTTCCGACTTGTTGTAATTCCAGGGGTCTAGTAGCGTGGACACCCAGTACAGGTCGTTCTCCTTCAGCCTTTTTATACGAGGGTCCCTCAACAGGCAGGACAGCATGAAAGACCCCATTTGCACAAGGTTGGATGCTGAGCTACTCATTTCCCGTTCCTCCTCCTCACTGATGTCATTGAAGGTATGTTCTTCCCCCCAGCCACGTACAACACCACGGGTACCAGATAGGTGACAAAGAGCACCCTGGGATGCCTGTTGTGTTTGGTCTTGCTCCTCCTCCTCCTCCTCAAAGCTACATTCCTCCTCTGACTCCTCTTCCTCACAATCCTCTTCCAGCGTTGCCGCAGGCCCAGCAAGCGATGCTGGTAAGGCTGTTTCTGGTGGTGATGGTGACCACAACTCTTCCTTTTCCTCTTCACGCTCATCTACGGCCTGATCCAGCACTCTTCGCAGGGCATGCTCCAGGAAGAAAACAAATGGTATGATGTCGCTGATGGTGCCTTCGGTGCGACTGACTAGGTTTGTCACCTCCTCAAAAGGACGCATGAGCCTACAGGCATTGCGCATGAGCGTCCAGTAACGTGGCAAAAAAATTCCCAGCTCCCCAGAGGCTGTCCTAGCACCCCGGTCATACAAATATTCATTAACAGCTTTTTCTTGTTGGAGCAGGCGGTCGAACATTAGGAGTGTTGAATTCCAACGTGTAGGGCTGTCGCAAATCAAGCGCCTCACTGGCATATTGTTTCGCCGCTGGATATCGGCAAAGTGAGCCATGGCCGTGTAGGAACGCCTGAAATGGCCGCACACCTTCCTGGCCTGCTTCAGGACGTCCTGTAAGCCTGTGTACTTATGCACAAAGCGTTGTACGATCAGATTACACACATGTGCCATGCACGGCACATGTGTCAACTTGCCCAACTTCAATGCCGCTATCAAATTTTTGCTGTTGTCCCACACCACTTTGCCGATATCCAGTTGCTGCGGAGTCAGCCACTTTTCCACCTGTGCGTTCAGGGCGGACAGGAGTGCTTGTCCGGTGTGACTCTCTGCTTTCAAGCAAGTCAAACCCAAGACGGCGTGACACTGCCGTATCCGGGATGTGGAATAGTACCTGGGGAGCTGGGGGGTGCCGTTGATGTGGAGCAAGTCGCAGCAGCACAAGAGGACTCAGCCGAGGAGGTTATGGAAGAGGATGGAGTAGGAGGAGTAGAGGAGGTGGCAGCAGGACTGCCTGCAAGTCGTGGCGGTGTCAGCAACTCCTCTGCAATGCCACGCATTCCTTGCTTGTCAGCCGTCAGCAGGCTTTCCCAATGCACAGTGTAGGTGATATACCTGCCCTGACCATGCTTTGCAGACCAGGTATCAGTGGTCAGATGGACCCTTGCCCCAACACTGTGTGCCAGACATGCCATGACTTCCTTTTGCACAATTGAGTACAGGTTGGGGATTGCCTTTTGTGAAAAGAAATTCCGGCTGGGTACCTTCCACTGCGGTGTCCCAATAGCTACAAATTTTTTGAACGCCTCAGACTCAACCAGATTGTATGGTAAAAGCTGGCGGGCTAATAGTTCGGACAAGCCAGCTGTCAGACGCTGGGCAAGGGGGTGACTTGGTGACATTGGCTTCTTACGCTCAAACATGTCCTTGACAGACACATGACTGTGGGCAGATGAGCGGGAACTGCTCAAGGCGGGAGACGGAGTGGCGGATGGTTGAGAGGGGGCAAGGAGGACAGCAGTGGTTGACGTGGCTGAAGATGCTGGACCAGGAGGAGGATGGCGGCTTAGAGTAGGCGTGCTGCTTGTACTCATGTGTTGATCCCATAGGCGTTTGTGATGTGAGATCATGTGCCTACGCAAAGCAGTTGTACCTAGGTGGGTGTTGGACTTCCCACGACTCAGTTTCTTTTGGCACAGGTTGCAAATGGCATCGCTGTTGTCAGAGGCAGACACCCAAAAAAATGCCACACTGCTGAGCTCTGCAATGACGGCATTCTGGTGGTGGACACAGCATGCGTTGATTGGCGTGCTGTCGGGCTGACCCCGGGTGCCGATGCATGCTGTTTGACTGTGCCACTAGCTCCTTGCAACGACCCCCCCCCCCCGCTTCCAACTCGTCTCCTCCTCCTCTCTGTCTCCCCATCTGAACTTTCGCCGTGTTCTTCTTCTTGCCGAGCGGGCACCCACGTGACATCCATGGACGCATCGTCATCATCAACCGCTTCGCTTGTATCTGACAACTCAGAAAAGGAAGCAGCAGCGGGTACAACATCATCATCATCACACCGTACCTCCATGTGTTTAATGCTGCCTGCCTGAGACATATCCCTGTTATCTACATCCTCTAGCAATAATGGTTGCGCATCACTCATTTCTTCAAACGGGTGTGTGAATAACTCCTCTGACATACCAAGTAAAGCGGCTGTGGTGCTAGTTTTGGTGGTGGCGGCAGGCGGGTGATTGGTATCTTGAGAGGTGCCTGAAGCTAAGCTGGAGGAGGATGGTGCGTCAAGGTTCCGAGCGGAGGCTGTACAAGATTGGGTGTCCTGTGTTAGCCAGTCAACTATGTCCTCAGAACTTTTCAAGTTCAGGGTACGTGGCTTCTGAAAACTGGGCATTATTCTAGGGCAAAAGGGAATCACAGCACCACGACCACGACGGCCCCTGCGGGGTGGCCTGCCTCTGCCTGTCATTTTTTTGGGGATTAGTGGTACTATGCGTGCAAGCTACTGTGAGACCAGATATGATTGGCAATGTGAACTGTAACAGTTCTGCAGAGCACACACTGTAGGCCTGACACACCCGCTTGAAGACAAGTAACTGCTATTCAATCTATAACAGTGAAAAACTAATTTTGGTTTTAAAAGCACGCTATAGAGACACCAGATATGATTGGCAATGTGCACTTGAACAGTTATGGAGAGCACACACTGTAGGCCTGACAGAGCCGCTTGAAGGACACTGACTGGCTGCTATTAGCTTACACTGGAAACATTTTTTCTTTGTAAAAGCACGCTATAGAGACACCAGATATGATTGGCAATGTGCACTTGAACAGTTCTGGAGAGCACACACTGTAGGCCTGACAGAGCCGCTTGAAGGACACTGACTGGCTGCTATTAGCTTACACTGGAAACCTTTTTTCTTTGTAAAAGCACGCTAAAGAGACACCAGATATGATTGGCAACTGTCAAAGTACGCTGGCACAGGTCTGCAGAGCACACGCTGAAGGAGGCCTGACACCCAGACGCTTGCAGACAACTAACTGCTCTTCTATTACAGAGAAAAAAAAATATTTATTTTAAATCTAAAGCTTAAGCTATTGTAAAAACAGAATGAGTGGTGGCACTGGGCAAGAGGGCACAGTATCCACTGTGAACCTCACACAGAAGCGGGCAGGCAGGCAACTGCTCTTCTATTACAGTGGAAACACAATTTTGGTTTTAAAAGCACGCTATAGAGACACCAGATATGATTGGCAATGTGCACTTGAACAGTTCTGGAGAGCACACACTGTAGGCCTGACAGAGCCGCTTGAAGGACACTGATTGGCTGCTATTAGCTTACACTGGAAACCTTTTTTCTTTGTAAAAGCACGCTATAGAGACACCAGATATGAGTGGCAACTGTCAAAGTACGCTGGCACAGGTCTGCAGAGCACACGCTGAAGGAGGCCTGACACCCAGACGCTTGCAGACAACTAACTGCTCTTCTATTACAGTGAAAAAAAAATATTTATTTTAAATCTAAAGCTTAAGCTATTGTAAAAACAGATATGAGTGGTGGCACTGACTGTGCAAATGGGCAAGGCATCCAGCCTGACACAGAAGCTGGCAGGCAGGCAACTGCTCTTCTATTACAGTGAAAAAAAATATATTTTTTTTAATCTAAAGCTTAAGCTATTGTAAAAACAGATATGAGTAGTGGCACTGGGCAAGAGGGCACAGTATCCACTGTGAACCTCACACAGAAGCTGGCAGGCAGGCAACTGCTCTTCTATTACAGTGGAAACAAAATTTTGGTTTTAAAAGCACGCTATAGAGACACCAGATATGATTGGCAATGTGCACTTGAACAGTTCTGGAGAGCACACACTGTAGGCCTGACAGAGCCGCTTGAAGGACACTGACTGGCTGCTATTAGCTTACACTGGAAACCTTTTTTCTTTGTAAAACCACGCTATAGAGACACCAGATATGATTGGCAATGTGCACTTGAACAGTTCTGGAGAGCACACACTGTAGGCCTGACAGAGCCGCTTGAAGGACTGGCTGCTATTAGCTTACACTGGAAACCTTTTTTCTTTGTAAAAGCACGCTAAAGAGACACCAGATATGATTGGCAACTGTCAAAGTACGCTGGCACAGGTCTGCAGAGCACACGCTGAAGGAGGCCTGACACCCAGACGCTTGCAGACAACTAACTGCTCTTCTATTACAGTGAAAAAAAATTATTTATTTTAAATCTAAAGCTTAAGCTATTGTAAAAACAGATATGAGTGGTGGCACTGGGCAAGAGGGCACAGTATCCACTGTGAACCTCACACAGAAGCTGGCAGGCAGGCAACTGCTCTTCTATTACAGTGGAAACTAAATTTTGGTTTTAAAAGCACGCTATAGAGACACCAGATATGATTGGCAATCTGCACTGTAACAGTTCTGGAGAGCACACACTGTGGGCCTGACAGAGCCGCTTAAAGGACACTGACTGGCTGCTATTAGCTTACACTGGAAACCTTTTTTCTTTGTAAAAGCACGCTAAAGAGACATCAGATATGAGTGGCAACTGTCAAAGTACGCTGGCACAGGTCTGCAGAGCACACGCTGAAGGAGGCCTGACACCCAGACGCTTGCAGACAACTAACTGCTCTTCTATTACAGTGAAAAAAAAATTATTTTTTTTAAATCTAAAGCTTAAGCTATTGTAAAAACAGATATGAGTGGTGGCACTGACTGTGCAAATGGGCAAGGCATCCAGCCTGACACAGAAGCTGGCAGGCAGGCAACTGCTCTTCTATTACAGTGAAAAAAAAAATGTAATCTAAAGCTTAAGCTATTGTAAAAACAGATATGAGTGGTGGCACTGACTGTGCAAATGGGCAAGGCATCCAGCCTGACACAGAAGCTGGCAGGCAGGCAACTGCTCTTCTATTACAGTGAAAAAAAATATATTTTTTTTTAATCTAAAGCTTAAGCTATTGTAAAAACAGATATGAGTGGTGGCACTGGGCAAGAGGGCACAGTATCCACTGTGAACCTCACACAGAAGCTGGCAGGCAGGCAGGCAACTGCTCTTCTATTACAGTGGAAACAAAATTTTGGTTTTAAAAGCACGCTATAGAGACACCAGATATGATTGGCAATGTGCACTTGAACAGTTCTGGAGAGCACACACTGTAGGCCTGACAGAGCCGCTTGAAGGACACTGACTGGCTGCTATTAGCTTACACTGGAAACCTTTTTTCTTTGTAAAAGCACGCTATAGAGACACCAGATATGATTGGCAATGTGCACTTGAACAGTTCTGGAGAGCACACACTGTAGGCCTGACAGAGCCGCTTGAAGGACACTGACTGGCTGCTATTAGCTTACATTGGAAACCTTTTTTCTTTGTAAAAGCACGCTAAAGAGACACCAGATATGATTGGCAACTGTCAAAGTACGCTGGCACAGGTCTGCAGAGCACACGCTGAAGGAGGCCTGACACCCAGACGCTTGCAGACAACTAACTGCTCTTCTATTACAGTGAAAAAAAAATATTTATTTTAAATCTAAATCTTAAGCTATTGTAAAAACAGATATGAGTGGTGGCACTGGGCAAGAGGGCACAGTATCCACTGTGAACCTCACACAGAAGCTGGCCGGCAGGCAACTGCTCTTATATTACAGTGGAAACAAAATTTTGGTTTTAAAAGCACGCTATAGAGACACCAGATATGATTGGCAATGTGCACTTGAACAGTTCTGGAGAGCACACACTGTAGGCCTGACAGAGCCGCTTGAAGGACACTGACTGGCTGCTATTAGCTTACATTGGAAACCTTTTTTCTTTGTAAAAACACGCTAAAGAGACACCTGATATGATTGGCAACTGTCAAAGTACGCTGGCACAGGTCTGCAGAGCACACGCTGAAGGAGGCCTGACACCCAGACGCTTGCAGACAACTAACTGCTCTTCTATTACAGTGAAAAAAAATTATTTATTTTAAATCTAAAGCTTAAGCTATTGTAAAAACAGATATGAGTGGTGGCACTGAGCAAGAGGGCACAGTATCCACTGTGAACCTCACACAGAAGCTGGCAGGCAGGCAACTGCTCTTCTATTACAGTGGAAACAAAATTTTGGTTTTAAAAGCACGCTATAGAGACACCAGATATGATTGGCAATGTGCACTTGAACAGTTCTGGAGAGCACACACTGTAGGCCTGACAGAGCCGCTTGAAGGACACTGACTGGCTGCTATTAGCTTACATTGGAAACCTTTTTTCTTTGTAAAAGCACGCTAAAGAGACACCAGATATGATTGGCAACTGTCAAAGTACGCTGGCACAGGTCTGCAGAGCACACGCTGAAGGAGGCCTGACACCCAGACGCTTGCAGACAACTAACTGCTCTTCTATTACAGTGAAAAAAAAATTATTTATTTTAAATCTAAAGCTTAAGCTATTGTAAACACAGATATGAGTGGTGGCACTGGGCAAGAGGGCACAGTATCCACTGTGAAACTCACACAGAAGCTGGCAGGCAGGCAACTGCTCTTCTATTACAGTGGAAACAAAATGTTGGTTTTAAAAGCACGCTATAGAGACACCAGATATGGTTGGCAATGTGCACTTGAACAGTTCTGGAGAGCACACACTGTAGGCCTGACAGAGCCGCTTGAAGGACACTGACTGGCTGCTATTAGCTTACATTGGAAACCTTTTTTCTTTGTAAAAGCACGCTAAAGAGACACCAGATGTGATTGGCAACTGTCAAAGTACGCTGGCACAGGTCTGCAGAGCACACGCTGAAGGAGGCCTGACACCCAGACGCTTGCAGACAACTAACTGCTCTTCTATTACAGTGAAAAAAAATTATTTATTTTAAATCTAAAGCTTAAGCTATTGTAAAAACAGATATGAGTGGTGGCACTGGGCAAGAGGGCACAGTATCCACTGTGAAACTCACACAGAAGCTGGCAGGCAGGCAACTGCTCTTCTATTACAGTGGAAACAAAATTTTGGTTTTAAAAGCACGCTATAGAGACACCAGATATGGTTGGCAATGTGCACTTGAACAGTTCTGGAGAGCACACACTGTAGGCCTGACAGAGCCGCTTGAAGGACACTGACTGGCTGCTATTAGCTTACATTGGAAACCTTTTTTCTTTGTAAAAACACGCTAAAGAGACACCTGATATGATTGGCAACTGTCAAAGTACGCTGGCACAGGTCTGCAGAGCACACGCTGAAGGAGGCCTGACACCCAGACGCTTGCAGACAACTAACTGCTCTTCTATTACAGTGAAAAAAAATTATTTATTTTAAATCTAAAGCTTAAGCTATTGTAAAAACAGATATGAGTGGTGGCACTGAGCAAGAGGGCACAGTATCCACTGTGAACCTCACACAGAAGCTGGCAGGCAGGCAACTGCTCTTCTATTACAGTGGAAACAAAATTTTGGTTTTAAAAGCACGCTATAGAGACACCAGATATGATTGGCAATGTGCACTTGAACAGTTCTGGAGAGCACACACTGTAGGCCTGACAGAGCCGCTTGAAGGACACTGACTGGCTGCTATTAGCTTACATTGGAAACCTTTTTTCTTTGTAAAAGCACGCTAAAGAGACACCAGATATGATTGGCAACTGTCAAAGTACGCTGGCACAGGTCTGCAGAGCACACGCTGAAGGAGGCCTGACACCCAGACGCTTGCAGACAACTAACTGCTCTTCTATTACAGTGAAAAAAAAATTATTTATTTTAAATCTAAAGCTTAAGCTATTGTAAACACAGATATGAGTGGTGGCACTGGGCAAGAGGGCACAGTATCCACTGTGAAACTCACACAGAAGCTGGCAGGCAGGCAACTGCTCTTCTATTACAGTGGAAACAAAATGTTGGTTTTAAAAGCACGCTATAGAGACACCAGATATGGTTGGCAATGTGCACTTGAACAGTTCTGGAGAGCACACACTGTAGGCCTGACAGAGCCGCTTGAAGGACACTGACTGGCTGCTATTAGCTTACATTGGAAACCTTTTTTCTTTGTAAAAACACGCTAAAGAGACACCAGATATGATTGGCAACTGTCAAAGTACGCTGGCACAGGTCTGCAGAGCACACGCTGAAGGAGGCCTGACACCCAGACGCTTGCAGACAACTAACTGCTCTTCTATTACAGTGAAAAAAAAATATTTATTTTAAATCTAAAGCTTAAGCTATTGTAAAAACAGATATGAGTGGTGGCACTGAGCAAGAGGGCACAGTATCCACTGTGAACCTCACACAGAAGCTGGCAGGCAGGCAACTGCTCTTCTATTACAGTGGAAACAAAATTTTGGTTTTAAAAGCACGCTATAGAGACACCAGATATGATTGGCAATGTGCACTTGAACAGTTCTGGAGAGCACACACTGTAGGCCTGACAGAGCCGCTTGAAGGACACTGACTGGCTGCTATTAGCTTACATTGGAAACCTTTTTTCTTTGTAAAAACACGCTAAAGAGACACCAGATATGATTGGCAACTGTCAAAGTACGCTGGCACAGGTCTGCAGAGCACACGCTGAAGGAGGCCTGACACCCAGACGCTTGCAGACAACTAACTGCTCTTCTATTACAGTGAAAAAAATTATTTTTTTTTAAATCTAAAGCTTAAGCTATTGTAAAAACAGATATGAGTGGTGGCACTGACTGTGCAAATGGGCAAGGCATCCAGCCTGACACAGAAGCTGTCAGGCAGGCAACTGCTCTTCTATTACAGTGAAAAAAATATATTTTTTTTAATCTAAAGCTTAAGCTATTGTAAAAACATATATGAGTGGTGGCACTGGGCAAGTGGGCACAGTATCCAATGTGAACCTCACACAGAAGCTGGCAGGCAGGCAACTGCTCTTCTATTACAGTGAAAAAAATAATTTGTTTTTAATCTAAAGCTTAAGCTATTGTAAAAACAGATATGAGTGGTGGCACTGGGCAAGTGGGCACAGTATCCAATGTGAACCTCACACAGAAGCTGGCAGGCAGGCAACTGCTCTTCTATTACAGTGAAAAAAATAATTTGTTTTTAATCTAAAGCTTAAGCTATTGTAAAAACAGATATGAGTGGTGGCACTGACTGTGCAAATGGGCAAGGCATCCAGCCTGACACAGAAGCTGACAGGCAGGCAACTGCTCTTCTAATACAGTGAAAAAAATATATTTTTTTTAATCTAAAGCTTAAGCTATTGTAAAAACATATATGAGTGGTGGCACTGGGCAAGTGGGCACAGTATCCAATGTGAACCTCACACAGAAGCTGGCAGGCAGGCAACTGCTCTTCTATTACAGTGAAAAAAATAATTTGTTTTTAATCTAAAGCTTAAGCTATTGTAAAAACAGATATGAGTGGTGGCAATGACTGTGCAATTGGGCAAGGCATCCAGCCTGACACAGAAGCTGACAGGCAGGCAACTGCTCTTCTATTACAGTGAAAAAAAATATATTTTTTTTAATCTAAAGCTTAAGCTATTGTAAAAACAGATATGAGTGGTGGCACTGGGCAAGTGGGCACAGTATCCAATGTGAACCTCACACAGAAGCTGGCAGGCAGGCACCTGCAATTACATTACACAGAAAAAAAAAAAAAAAAAAGCAGCCTGATGTTCTAGCCCTGAAAAGGGCTTTTTGGGGTGCTGTCCTTACAGCAGAGATCAGATGAGTCCTTCAGGATTGTAGTGGACACTGAATACCCTAGCCTAGCTATCAATTTCCCTATCTAATCAGCAGCAGCTAAACTTTCCCTCCTCTCACTAAGCATGCAGCTTCAGAATGAATCGAAATAGGATGCTGGGAGGGAGGTTGGAGGGTGTGGAAGGGAGGGAGTGCTGCTGATTGGCTGGAATGTGACTGCTGACCGAGAGGCACAGGGTCAAAGTTTGCCCAATGATGACGAATAGGGGGCGGATCAAACTGCGCATGTGTCCGCCCCCCGTGGCAAACGCGAACACGCTAAGTTCCCCGGGAACTGTTCGCCGGCGGACAGTTCGGTAAATCACTATCTTGCATTATTGGTTTGTAAGTTTGTATCACAGTCCCCAACAAGGTCCATATGGGTGTCACCCTTGCATCGGGACTTGCAAAAAAAAGCCAGTGTGGCTTTTTTAAACCAGTTCACTTAACGCTCAACACGCAGCCTCGTCTCGTGATTGTAGGGAACTGCTATACCCACCAGCTTTTATAAGAGCTCTACAGCTATATTGGATTCTTGGTCTGCTGGGATATCAACTGGAGAATACTGCACCGCTACTCAGACTAGGGAAAATGGAAATCTCTGGCGGTAGATACCCCTCCTGACTCTGGATGACCGTCACATATTCTCTAAACAATTAGTGGTGATTGATACTTTAATGTTGACACCATTCAGACAACACTGTACAGGAAAAAAGACCACACACAAATTATTTGATTTATGCTATAACTCCCTGAATTGCACACTCTCCACTGATACACTCTCTTTCATGAATAAATGCAACAAGTCTGGGTACAAGTAAAACAGACTATCCAAGACACTACAAAGGTAAATCTACCATTGCAACCAGAATACTACCTGCTGCACTTAATACCCACCCTAAACTGCCTACCTGGTAAAGTAGTTATATTCAACATTCTGCAAGCAGTGGAAATTAAAATAGCCAATTGTTGGAAAAGTCAATCCACATCCCAGAGAGCAGAATGTGGTCCGCTGGTGCATCATACTACTCAGACACAGTAGGGATATGTTGAATGTATCTGACACGTTTAAGACTTTCTCTGTAGAAGTTGAATATTGACTGTTTTGTATTCTCTTTATTTGTTCGTTCTATGTAAAACTCTGTCGAAAACTTCAATGAAAAATGAGAAATTTAAATATATATATATATATATATATATATATATATATATATATATAATTAATACAATTAATACAGTTAAACTAATTGTAATTTTGATATTTAGAAAAAGTGTATGTATGCAATACATAAAGTGAATGCATACAACTATCCCCCAAAAATATATACAATAAATTTAATTTAATTCAAACTTTAACAAGTAGAGAAAAAGAAAAGTTAATAAAATCCATAGTCCATTCTCTCCCCTAGGAGACAATGTTCCCAATCTATGGATCCAAGTGGACACAACCTTCAGGAGTCTCCTAATTCTAGAATTAGACCCACAGTTATCAGGAATCCATTTAAGGCCCATTACATCTAGTCTATTAGCATCAGAATGATAATGTAGCTATAATCAGTGGCTACCAGCTTTACAACCTTTTAATTTTAAATAGAGGACCTATGTTCCACAAAGCTACATTTACGAGGTCTGGAAGTTTGTCTGACATACTGCAGCCTGCAGTGACAAGTAAGAAGATATACTACAGGTAATTCTTTGTCCTACAGTATGTCATTTCAAAGTTGTATTAAATACACAGTAATCGGTGCCATGCTTTATAAATTGACATGTGTGCAGGAACCACATTTAAAGGTACCATGTTAGGTTGTGTAAATTGATTATTAGCTTTCGTATCTTTTAACCTAGTTCGAGTTAAAACATTTTTCTACACATCAAGTGAAACTAAAGAAATAGAGCTCAAAATAGATTTCATAATTAGTCCTGATTGTTAAAAAGTGGGACTAGGATTTCAATAAATGTTTAAAGATTTAAAAAAAACTTGGAAGGGGGACAGAGCCAGCAGCCATACTGACTGGACGTGTTTCTATTGTGCTCTGAGCCAGCCAGTGAAATATATGTAAAAACTGTCTAATTTTCCATTGTTAATTCCCCCGTACGTGTGGGCATATTCTACTGCCCATAATGTCTGGCAGTCTGGCATTGGCTCACTTTTGAGCAACCTGTCACAATACATAGATATTCTCCTCCAACCCTCTGTTAAACTTATGAGGTCCTATTTGAAAGACTCTATGTCCCTTTTAAGATTCTTAACCAATTTTATTTGGCAACCTAATTTTATTTTAGTTACCTGCGATGTTCAGTCCTTATATAGATTATTCCACATGACATAGGCTGCAGAGCAGTAAAAAATATCCTTACACATGAAAATCGAATCTCTGACATCCAATTCGATTTTATCATTGAGGGTATTAACATAATTTAAAAAAATAACTATTTTTAAAGGAGGGAAAGCAGTGGCAGGCACCCTGGGCCCGGCCAAATCCCCAAAGACACGGTAAGGTTCGGAACGGCTTGAGAGGCCCCCGAGCACACCGTCCAAGACTCCACAAGGCTCCCTCTCAGCGCACTGAAAACTTCCCAGCATGAGAGAAACCCGCAAGAGGATCACAATCACCCACCTTACCTCCTCGCGGCAATCACTGGGGGCGATATGAGGAGAGTCGAACCCAAGCCCACAGACCATCGGGTCGACAGACAAGCACCTGTGCTCTGAGAAGCCCTGACCCAACACATGGAACATACCCCTGTACCGCTAGCAAGGCGTGGGAACGCACCATCACCAGAGAAAGGTGGCCCCGTCACATGCAGGAAGGTGGACATGTATCCTCCAGAGCAAGCAGCCTGCCAGCACTGGGTATTGGCTAAACAAACCCACGTAGGTCCTCTAATGCACAGTCTAGTTTAAATATATTACATGATTGTGAAGGTGCATACTATATGCAATGACTCTAAGATCTCTGCCATAATCTTGAAAATTCAGGACTTTATAAGATCAAATTCAGAGGAAAAACCCAGTAGCCATATAACGCAATTATATTCCATCTAGCAATAATCAATCTCATGTTCTCTTGCTATCCTGTCTAGCCTCCTCTCTGCCTTTCAAAACACACCTCTTATCTTGTTGAGCCCAGCATGCTCAGACAGTAACTCTTGGTCTTGATTATAAGCACAGTGCTATACATGTCTACTTAACTCTTGTCAAATGCAGATAGCATAGCAAATAGCCAGTATGTACTGTCATAAGCAACTTGCCTAGGTTAATTATTTACTGCTTAACTCTCTTACTAAGTGTCATGCCATATTTGTTCCTCTTGACTACTAAATTTAAAACTGTGCAATGCTACCAATGCCATAATGATGTCTTTCTATGTATACCGTTCAGTTTGCTCCAGCTGTTGTGGCTTAGCAAACATGCTTGTTAATCACATGCACAAATAAAATAAAGAATTTAAAAAATTAAAAATAAAAAATAACTACAAAAACGAGGCACAGCCACGGGGACCAGGTTCGCCCCCAGCTATGCTAACCTCTTCTTGGCAGACTGGGAATCCACCGCCATCTGGGGTGAGCATGCCGGGCGGGCGAACCTGTTTACCTAGTTTAGATATATTGATGACCTCTTTTTTATATGGGATGGCCCTGAGGACTCACTCAATTCATTCATATATCACCTCAACACCAATGACAGAGGAATTATTTTAACTTGCGAATACAGCAAAACTACCATTAACTTTTTAGACTTAGAGATTTTTACTAAAGATGGTATTTTAAACACAAAAACTTTTTTTGCCATTAAGCCATTGACTGTTCAAGTTGCCATTACAAGCCATGGCTGGAGAGTGCACCAAAAAGCCAATTTTTAAGATTAAGAAGAAATTGTTCTCAGATAAAAGATTTTAACCAGCAAGCAGAGTTTAAAAAAAGTAAATTTACTGAAAAAAATAACCCATTAGATAATCTTAACAATATTATAGATGTAATCAGAACTAAAGAAAGAACAGAATTCCTAACCTATAAATAAAAAAACCCCGACAACCACCCCAGTCTCCCTATTATCTTCAATTTTAACAATAAAAGCAATCATGTCAAGAACATAATAAACAAACACTGGCACTTGCTACAACAAGACGATACTTTGAAAAAAATTATACCAGAGAGACCGAACATTGTATTTAGACCAGGCTCTAATCCATCTTAACCTCCAATTTATCTAGGGAGAATGTCACAAAACCCCAATCCTGTCTCATACCCAACACAAAAGGGTTCTTCAAGTGTAAACGCTGCAAAGTATGCAAATGCACTGACCAGTCTACCAAACCTAAGACCACACAATTCCAATCCAATAAAACAAATAAAATATATAATATTAAAGATTTCATCACTTGCACTACTAAAAATGTAATCTACCTCCTGGAAGGCCCATGCGGGCTCCAATATGTGGGCATGACCACAAGGAGCCTCAAAACAAGATTAGGTGAACACTGTCGAAATATTACCAATGGATACCAAAACCATAATGTATCTAAACATTTTTCTACCCACAACAATGATCTGGGCCATTTAAAATGTATTGGCATAAAAAAATGCACTATCCCATGGAGAAGAGGCAATATCAAAAATATTTTAGGAAAATGTGAAATGGAATGGGTTTTAATTTAAAAACATTAACTCCTAATGGTTTAAACGCTGATTTTGATTTTAATTTTATATGACATCCTATTTTTATCTGCTTTCTATTATCTATTCTCGTTTATTTTATATTTATTTATTTTTACTATTTTATCTTTTATTCATTTAATTGTGTTTCCCCAATCCCCTGTATCAATATAAGTTCACATATTTATTTATTTTTACTATTTTATCTTTTATTCATTTAATTGTGTTCCCCCAATCCCCTGTATCAATATAAGTTCACATATCTTCATCATTTTGTTTATTATTTATTATTACTAAGCTATATCTGTTAATTTGCTGCCTGTATATATGCCCTTCTATTCTGTCAGTATGATAGACACTTTTAATATCTACAAGATACACTATAATCCTTTCCTATTCCATTATATATGTTCATTCAATATCGCTATTTTTCACTGCCACATGTAACATGGCCGCTGCTATGTTAATCACAGCCTTAATAGTTTTATTCCCCCACCAAGATGGCCGCCGCGACCATCCCCTTTTTCTCATTAGCTATCTTTTCTATTCCCACCTCTCTAGCCGACCCTCGGCCACTCCCCTCCCTCCGATCCTCGGCCACTCCCCCCCTCTCTGAGCCTGATATGTGGCTATATTACCCTGCCGGTGTTCTATCAAAAAGACATACCCCGTGAAAAAGACATATCCTCGTCACTTCCGGTGACGCGGCCGCACCGGAAGTGACGTTGGGAGGTGGTGTGCGCCGCCACGCAAGCGCACACCGACTGGGTAGGGGATTTTTACAGCGAGCAGGGGACATTAAGCCCACAGTGCGCACGTGCCTCATAGTACTCCCGTCGGAGGTACAGCGCGCGTGCGCACTACTGGGCAGGGAACGCTTCACACCCCGCGCGTGCGCAGTATAGGGGTAGGGAAATTTGATGGCCATTTCGCCTGTGAAATCTCCATACCCCTATACTGCGCGTGCGCGGACCCAATATACCGCGCGTGCGCAATTTGGGGTAGGGAAATTTCACAGGAGAAATGCCCATTAAATTTCCCTACCCCTATACTGCGCACGCGCGGACTAACATCATCAGCTTAAAACATATCTGGACACAGGTCAGTCTTTCCTTGCTCCCAACACCCTCAGCCATCCGAGGGAAGGGTACAGTGAATTGGGGGGGGTCTGCGCAGTATATGGGGGGTCTGCGCAGTATATTGGGGGGGTCTGCCCAATATATGGGGGGGTCTGCCCAGTATATTGGGGGGGTCTGCGCAGTATATTGGGGGGGTCTGCGCAGTATATTGGGGGGGTCTGCGCAGTATATTGGGGGGGGTCTGCCCAATATATGGGGGGTCTGCCCAGTATATTGGGGGTCTGCGCAGTATATTGGGGGGTTCTGCGCAGTATATTGGGGGGTTCTGCGCAGTATATTGGGGGGTTCTGCGCAGTATATTGGGGTGGCCTGTGTGTTAGATGTGGGGGGCAGTGTGTTAGATGGAGGGGCTGTTCGTTACATGTGGGGGGGCAGTGTATTATATTTGGGGGCTGTGCGTTAGATGTGTACAACCCTATTTTCACAGAAAAATATTTATTTCCTAGATATCATATGCCATGGTCTGCTTTTTGCGACGAAACCGCAGCCATCTAGTCATTCGCCAGAGAAGGATGAGAAACTTCACCCCAGTGAGAGGGACTGCCCCACATCTGCAACCAAATCCGTCGGTCACCGAATTCAGTAATCTCCGTCTCTTTGTCCATTCTGTATGTATGGTACTCCCAATTCTTATATTTAATCCGATGTGTCTCCCACAATCTTTGTGTCTGTCTGCTGGATGTATGTGTCACGCAAGTCTGCATGCACTGTGTCTGTTATGCCAGTCACTCTAACCTGTTTATTTCTTTTTGTGTGTGTCACAGCTCTGACAAGCATTCTCCTATAGGACACGAAGTACATGAAAAGGAATGAAGAAGCCCATGTTTGATGCTCGTCTCCAGGGTGGAGAATTTAATTTATAAGTAATGAAGTGGCATCTGACACGTGAAAAGCTGCTCCTGTTTGCACAGCAACTTCAACATTGTGTTCTGTGATCACGGCCTAGTTCAGAGGTAGGTAACCTTGGGCAGTCCAGATGCTGTGAATTACATCTCCCATAATGCTGGCAAAGCATTATGGGAGGTGTAGTCCAAAACATCTGGAATACCGAATGCGTATGAATGAAAAGTATGGTGTGTGTGAATGGTCAGTAACAAGGGATTAACCCTTGACGTGGCGTTACTGCTCACATGTGTATCCATGTGCAGGGCCGGCGCGTCCATAAGGCGGCCCAGGCGGCCGCCTTAGGGCGCCCGAGCAGGGGGGGGGCGCAAAAATCCGAATCCCCAGCCATCGGCTAGGGATTCGGATTTTTATAATACCGCAGCCTACCTTGCCCTGCTGAGGCTGCCTGCTTCCCTTACTTCCGGACCGGAGGTGAAGTTCCTGCCGCGCCGCCCACTCCTGATGATGTCAGGAGGAGGGCGCGACTTACACCTCCCCCAGAGTCCCCTGCGGTCCACCGTCGGATGCATCAGGGCCGGGCTCCCTCTGCTGGCTCCAATATGGCGGCGCCCATGACAGAGTGGAGCCCGCCTGCGTTTGGAGCCAGGCCAGCCCGGAGAAAACAGGATGGGAAGGGAAGGGAAGGGAAGGGGAGGGGAGGGGAGATAGGCAGATAGGCCCAGGCGGACTTTAGTTTAATATGGTGAGCCGAGTAGGTGGCCTGACTTCCGCCCCCTCCCCCTTCCCCCTTCCCCTTTCCCCTGACTCCATATTGTCAAAGTCCTGCAGGCAGGCGGCAGCAGACTTACTTTGGGAGAGCTGCCTCTTCTGCAAGACTGCTCCCCATAGTGTTGGAGTGCCTGCAGTCTCCTCAGATCCCCATCACTTTAGAACTGTCTGCCAGCACTTGAAGGGGGTAAGATTAATTTTTTTTTTTATATATATATATATTTAATTTTTTTTTAATTCTTTATTATTATTATTTTTTTAAATTCTTTATTTTTATTTTGGTTGTGCATAAAATAACATTGGGCTTGCACAGCTCCAACAGCTGTTGCAAGCATTTCTTTGACAGGTATTACAAACATAACATGGTATACAGGGCCGGCGCGTCCATAAGGCGGCACAGGCGGCCGCCTTAGGGCGCACCGGCTCTGGGGGCGCAAAATTCCAGTGACCGGCAGGAGGGAAGTGCTCCCTCCTGCCTGGTCACCTCCTGGATCCCCGGAGCTGCTGGGGGGTGTGCGGCTGAAGTTGATTAGGAGGCGGCGAGGGAGCTCTCTGATCTCTCTGACCGGCTCCCTCACGCGCCTTTTGCTGATGCCGTGGGAGCCGGAATATGACGTCATATTCCGGCTCCCGCGGCATCAGAAAACAGCCTGCGAGGGAGCCGGTCAGAGAGATCAGAGAGCTCCCTCGCCGCCTCCTAATCAACTTCAGCCGCACGCCTCCCAGCAGCCCCACTGGACCACCAATGAGAGACCCACGCCAGCACTCCAGGTAGGGAGGCTGGGTGGGACATTTAAATGTAATTTATTATTAATTACTTTATTAATTACTGTGTGTGTGCATGTGACTGTGAGTGTCTGTCAGTGTGTGTGTAAGTGTGTCTATGAGTTTGTGTGTGAGTGTGTATGTCAGTGTGTATGTGTGTGAGTGAGTGTGTGTGTGTCTGTCAGTGTGTGTGTAAGTGTGTCTATGAGTTTGTGTGTGAGTGAGTGTGTCTGTCGGTGTGTGTGAGTATGTCAGTGTGTGTGTGCGCATGTGAGTATGTGTGTGTGTGTGTGTTCGAGTATGTGTCTGAGTTTTTTTTGTGTGTGTGTGTGTGAGTGAGTATGTATTTTTATGTATGCCTGTCTGTATGTATGTATCTGTATGATGGTATGCCTCTGTATGTATGTATGTGTCCGTATGCCTGTATGTCTTGTACGTATGTTTCTGTATGTCTCTGTATGCATGTATGTAACTGGATGTATGTTTGTCTCTGAATGTCTGTATATATGTCTCTGTATGCATGTATGTAACTGTATGCCTTTATGTCTCTGTATGTACGTATGTGTGTGTCTGTGTGTCTCTGTATGCCTGTATGTCTTTGTATGCATGTTTCTGTATGTATGTATGTGTCTGTATGACGATATGCCTCTGTATGTATGTATGTGTCTGTATGCCTGTCAATATGAATGTGTCTGTATGACGTTATGTCTCTGTATGCATGCATGTATCTGTATGTGTGTATGTCTTTGTATGCCTGTATGTATGTATGTATGTGTCTGCATGCCTGTATGTCTTTGTATGTAAGTTTCTGTATGCCTGTCTGTATGTATGTGTCTGTATGACGGTATGCCTGCATGTCTCTGTATGCATGTATGTCTCTGCTTGTATGTCTCTGACTGTATGTGTCTGTATGTCTCTGTATGATTATTGCTGTCTTTGTATGACAGTGTACCTGTATGACTTTGACTGTGTGACTGAAAAATTATGCCTGTGTGCCTGTGGCTTGGGAGGAAAGACACACAGGTGAAGATGCATTTTTTTTTTTTAATGAGGGTTGGGGGCGCCAAAATGCATCTTCGCCTGTGTAACTAAAAATCCTAGCACCGGCCCTGTCCATGTGCCAATTCAACCAATGTAAGTCACTGTAATACTTATGAGGTAACCATAAATACCGTGACTATGGAGAATTAAACGCCTGTATCACCTACACACTGCTTACACTGTGACCGTATCACCTAAACACTGCTCACACTGTGACCGTATCACATAAACATTGCCTTATACTGTGACCGTATCACCTAAACACTGCTCATACTGTCGTGGAATCTCAGTGAAAATAAATTTACTAGGACAAGATTGCCATGTGGCATATGTGTAAATGTTGGTGTATCAGTTAGTCAGTTACACGTAGCTAAGATACAATCAACACTGTATTGAGCAAGTGCAGGAATGCAGAAACTGAAAACACTTCCCCCTCCTCCATTGTTCTGGGTGAGCCATGTGGTCTAACAGGTAAGGGAAGTTAGGCTTTGTTCAGCTGATTGGGTAAAGAGTATATGTGGGTAGAGTTAACTATAGGAGGAGCTATATGTCTATATTATGCATTTACACAGTCAGTTCTGGGCTCAGATCTTGTTGTATTTTGGTGACATTAGTCCCTCTGAGCCCCGGTCGGTGAATCGAATAAAGAATCTCTTCCTTCCTGAAGAAACCTGTGTCCACTTCTCTGTGCTTGGCTTCCGTCAGTTTCTCCGGTATCATTTGGTGCATTGGGCGGGGAAGCTCATCGTTCAACGGTAGCTGAGAAGCAGAGGCGTGAGACGGTCTATCTTTGCCCACGCTCCCTACGGCTGCACCCCTGAACTTCTGCGTGGACCTCCTTTCATCTCGGCGCCACTGGTCTGTTGTCCAGGAGATCATCGGCCTCTACGTAGTAAGTGCTGGGGTGCCCCCATCGATGAGTGTGAACCCAGGTTCAGGAACGAGGAGGTAAGACGACTACTGTTTTAGACGGTGGACCCACTAGGGGTATTGGATACCGATTGTGGGGTAGGCCCATAAGGGGTTATTTGTGTATGGAATCTGCCCCCTCCAGTGGAGGGAAGGAGCGAAGGCGCACCGCTCAATTAAACGCCCTTTAGTAAGCCCGTTTAATTTTGGTTTGGAGTCAGGCGGGGTTCTGGTGTAAATAGCCCTAGCCGGACACCGGTGTCTTGTCTAGACTAGCGTTCTAGGGTGTATATTACGTTCGCTAGGTCGGAGGGACCGGGAGACTAAGCGGCGTCTGTGTAAATTCGGTCCGCTAGATCTCAACCTATCTTGGCTAAGTGGGAAGGCGTGTAAATTTGGAACCCACTAGATTTTTGATAGAGTATATAGACTAAGAGGGTTCTGTGTAAATTCCGCCCTCTAGTTCGCTATATGTGGTGTTTGGGCAGCGTGGCTTACCAAAACGGATGTAAATTGTTTTAGGTAGTCCATCAAGGTACTGGCCAATAGATTAGTTGGGAATTGTAAATGTGTTAAAGATTGTTGTAGTAGAGTGTATATCTTGCCAGATAGCGTGAGCTCTGCCGTCTAGCGAGAGTGTGAATAGTGTGTAACTGTATTATAGCGCACGGTACCATAACCATGTATAATAACTACTGATATTGTAAATAACTACTAATAACTGTTGTCTATGTTGTATGTTTAACACCATAACCACTACTAATTGAACTGTGACTTTAAATTGTACTCTAACCAATGCTAACCGTACTATAACTACTGTTTGTAAAGACGATGTTACTGGGGTATGTTATAGACGGGTAATTCAGATATAGGGAATTATAGCGTCGGTGACTGTATAGTTTCGCCAAAGGGCACAGTATTAGTTATTTACTGACTGGTGTAACAGCTGTGTGTGTACGGGAATTCCCTGTATGTTTTGTTGTATGAGTTTGACCTAGTAACTGTGCCACATGGTGCTGTTGCCAGGGAAACGAGTGTGACTGTTGGAGGTGTGTTTGTTGTGTTTCTTTGAATTAGACGCTCCGTTGCTAAGTATGGATGCGCCAGAATTCAAAGATTGTTGATCCCTTAGAATGTATGCTAAATAACTTTAAAAAGGGATATAATGTGTGTGATTTTGGGGTTAAATTGGCTACCTTATGTAGTAGAGAATGGCCTCTGTGGTAATCTGCCTTGATTTAAATCTAGTGCAGCGTGTACATGTGGCTGTATCTATTATGTTTGAATTCTATGACCAGTTTCCATATTTTGACTGTTTAAAACAGTTTGTGTTACTAGATGGTTACCAAAAACTGGTTTGTCCATCCCCAATGGAATCTGACCCATCTGACCATCCCTCAATTAAATTCTTTAGTAAGAACTGGTGCAGCTGGTATGTCCACCTGTGCTCTCTGTGCCTACCTACACCCCCAACTGGTTCTTGTACCCTGAGGCCATTTTTGGTGGAAGGGTATTTTAGTGTTTTTTGTATTATTGTTCAGTTTTATTATTAGCAGTCAAAATTGTGAGGAGAATTCTTAATAACAGTAACTCTGATCCACTGAATCAGATAATTCTCAGCAATTACACAATACCATAACCACTGATAATACCATAACCACTGACAACACTGTAACCACTGATAATACCATAACCACTGATAATACCATAACCACTGAAAACACCATAACCACTGATAATACCATAACCACTGAAAACACCATAACCACTGACAATACCATAATCACTGAAAACACCATAACCACTGACAATACCATAACCACTGACAACACCATAACCACTGATAACACCATAACCACTGATAACACCATAACCACTGAAAACACCATAACCACTGATAATATCATAACCACTGAAAACACCATAACAACTGACAATACCATAATCACTGAAAACACCATAACCACTGATAACACCATAACCACTGACATAACACTATAATTACTGAGCCTTGTGTGCCTTTAGTAACAGTAAATTAGTTTTGAAATACAACTGGATGAAATGGTCAATGGTATAGGACGCTGGAATACACTTTTACCATTTTTGGTTACTGGTCAGGCTCCTCCTAGCCCTGTCCGAAACATTTTGTTAACCAAGTTAATGACCAGTAAAATTCATTTATCCATTTCCACCTACCTCACCACTCCCCGACCGGAACCTATGACTAAACAACCCTATCTAAGTCCCACCCTAACCTGACAAACAGGGCCGGATTAACATAGGGGCTGATGGAGCTGCAGCTCCAGGCCCAGGCCCATGGAATAGGCCCATTTAAAAAAAAAAAAAAAAAAAGTATTTTTTTTGTTTTTTTACACACTACTCTTAGGTTTGCCATCTGACTAGTATTTTACTGGTTTGCCACCTGACTGGTATTTGAGGCTGCCTGGCCGTGCCAGTATTGCAGTAATACCGGCAATACAAATGCAGGTATTTTTCTCAGAATAAATGGAGATTACTCTGCAATACCAGCACCGGCCAGTAGGGGTCACTGTGTGTGGAGAGAGGCAGGGATAGGAAGTTACAGCATATCCCTGCCTCTCTCTACTACTTACTGATCCGTGGGGGAGCAGCAACACAGCACAGAGTCCAGACAGCAGCTCTACAGCTCAGGTAAGAGAGGGATGGGGGGAAAGGCAGCAGGGACACATGGGGACACTGAGACACTAGGGGACACATGTGGACACTGAGACACTAGGGGGCACTGAGACACTAGGGGACATATGGGGACACTGAGACACTAGGGGACACAGACACTAGGGGACAAATGGGGACACAGACACTAGGGGACCTGGAAACAGTGAGACACTTAGGGACACTGGAAAACATGGGGACACTGAGACACTAGGGGACACTGAGACACTAGGGGACACTGAGACACATGGGGATGCTGAGACACTAGGGGATGCTGTGAGACATAGGGACATTGGGAGACACTGAGACATTGGGACACGGAGACACTATGTCACCATTTCTCCCAGTGTCCCCATGTCCCCCATCCAGTATCGCTAGTGTCTCTGTGTCCCATGTCTCTCAGTGTGCCTAGTGTCCCCATGTGTCCCAGTGTCCTTATATGTCCCAGTGTCCCCATGTCTATGTCCACAACTGTCCCCATGTCTCCCAGTGTCCCCAAGTGTCTGTCTCCCAGCCAGTGTCCCCTAGTCTCACAGTGTCTGTGTTCCAATGTCTCTGTGTCCCTAGTGTCTTAGTGTCCCCAAATGTTTCAGTGTCCCCATGTCTCCCAGTGTCTGTGTCCCTAGTGTCTCAGTTTCCCTAAATGTTTCAGTGTCCCCATGTCTCCCGGTGTCCCCATGTCTCCCGGTGTCCCCATGTCTCCCGGTGTCCCCCGGTCTCTCAGTGTCCCCATGTCTCACTGTGTCCCCAGTATCCTAGTGACATGGGGACACACTGAGACATTGGGACACTGGGAGGAATGGGGACACTGAGACACTGGGAGACTAGAGGACTGGGAGACATGGGGACACTGACATTGTGATACATAGGGACACTGAGACACTGGGAGCAATCCATCTATACAGCAGAATCAAACTGTGGCCTTTTCTCTGTCTCAGACTATATACCAGGAACTTCTGCCTGCTAGTAAGACGGTAAGGAGACAAGTGGACATGTGAGTGCTAGGGGACAATCCTTAGAAAGCATGGAGTGAGCGCATCATTAGACGCATTTATGTCAAGCTCAGGGTGCTGCCTGCGTAGTATGCCTGCATGATTGGCGGGCAGCCTGACATGCATTCATGCCAGGCTGTCCTTCAATTTATTTGGACAGACATGCCCTTTTTTGGGCATGTTCTCCCCTTTTGGCTGGTCTGGTCACGTGATTCGCACCAGTGTCCCACCCTTTTACCCTGACCATTGACTTCCTGCTTCACTGGACACTGCTGTTAGGGGTTATGGATTTACTTGAACGATGAAAGTATAAATTAGAGAGAGATTAGCATAGAGTATGTTTTCTTATAGCCGCATCCTATGAGTTTCCCTCCAGCACCATCTCCATCAGATACATGACGCTTGGGAGGTATGACTGTTTTAGTGATTTTGAAAGCAGACGAGTCACCTAGTGCTTTCTATGAGAGATTGCTGGAGTCATATAGATTATATACTCGTGAAGATTGAAAGATATAAATTAACTGGCAAGATGGTTATGCTGAACAACTTGGAGATCTGTGCCTACTAAGCCTTACAGTGATGTGTTGTGAGGGGTAAACTTGGGAGATAGGAGATAAATGGCTCCTTACTGTCTAGAAATCGGTACTAATGCACAGAAAAACTGACTGCTGTCTTTATTGAATCCTTAATAGCATAGTTTGCCGATAAACAGTCTCCCTTTGTTGTAGCTATAGCCTAACCAATAAATAAAATAGTGTCGGTGGCTAAGGTCTGGTTACCAAAAAGCTAACAAAAAAATTCCCCATAAAGGTACATTGGTAGCAATAAAGAAATCATAGGATAAGAAGTTACAATACTGGCTAAATACAGTGTTGCAATGATCAAAAAGTGATCAGCTAAAAGTAATTCCTTCCTTTCTGATTCTACATAGGAGGTATAGATTGGAGACCAGTTCCCCTAATATCTATATAGAGACTTGTAACCCACTCTTCTGGTATCTTGTCTAACCGGGAGCCTGTACAGCAGTCCCTAATAACCTCCCAACACCTTCGAGGGTGTTCTAATCTGTTACTGACTCTGAAATAGAGCGAATACTGCCTAATGTGCCATCACAATCGCTGTAAGGACAACACTGTGAAAGTAGAAGAAAATTACATTAACCAGTGAGGGTCTAAATACCCATAGTGTGCAAACAAGTGATAAGGTGAAAAAATAAAATAATAAGGCTAACGCCCGATGCGCGTCTCAGTGTACTCAGACACCTTCGTCAGGGGCTAAGAATTTGTCACCTGGGAAAAGCCGGGACTTTTAAATCCCCTGTGTCCAATCACCTTCGTCCGTACTTCCTCCGTGGGCCGGTCACATGACCGGAGTCCTGTTACGTTGATCATGACGCCCTGCATCATGTGACCAGAGCGTCATGTGTCCCTGTCCGCCCACGTGACTAGCCGTGGGCAGATTGGTAGGCGGGGCGAAGTGTATTTGACAGTTAGATTGACTGATTATGGAAAATAGCAAACGTCAATAATGACGCCCTGCCCCACGTGACTGTCACTGGGTGGAAGCAGTGGGAGGGACTCTGTGACGAACATCGATTTTGATTGACGGCTTCAGTTGAAATAGTGCCAGTCTTCAAATAGGTATGCTCTTTGGTCATCATATTTAAATGTGTTTAATGCATTAAATTTCCTCCGTGATCCATTTGCTATATCTATTCTCGATTTATCAGTAGGAGTGGTAGACTTTGTATGGATGTTGATTGCTATGTTTTATAATTAACTTGTAGTATCACATTCTAATGTCTTCCACTTCAAAGAGTTGTAAGCTGATATTTCCCTGGAGGATTAGTGTACGCAGGATAATTATGGTAATCATCTACGGATGTCATCCTCTATAGGGGATATAGTACAAAAATATTTATATAGGTATAGATCAGAGGTTCATTTATAAAGGTGATGTCCAAGGATAATGCTGCACAGAGAAAATGATTGGGCACAGGTTTTTAAAAAAGGATATCTATATGTGCTAAGTGGTTAACTAATTTATTTACAGTGAATTATTTACAGTGCTGGAAAGAATATATGTTTCTATATATTCATCAAGTTGTGAGTCATTATAGATAGAGATTATGTTATGAAGGGAGTGTAGGTGAACCCTTCATTCAGTCCATTGGGGGACAGGGTTTTCAACCGGTAAATCCAGTAACACTCCCTTTTTCTAATTTGTTGGTCCCAGTTTCCCTTCCTTTGATCCTGTTTAATCAATTCAATTCCCTGAAATTTCAAGACTGTAGGGTCTCCACTATGTGCATTCTTTACATGCCTAGAGATGGGAGTCTCCATATGTCTGGTAGTTTTGACAGAATTGATATGTTCAAGGATTCTTCTTCTGAAGGGGCGGAAGGTTTTTCCCACATATGCTATTGAGCATTGGCAGGTAATCAGGTACACTAAACCTTTTGAGCTACAATTAAAAAAGGAAAGTGTGTCAAAATGCTGATTTTTGGTACTGTCGGTGAAGGTTTTTGAATCTTTCTTGATGTATTTGCATGCCTTGCACCTACCACATTTGTACGTACCTTTAAGGTTATTTGTTAGCCAATGTGTTGGTGCTTTGGGTCTCTGAAAGTGGCTGTGTACCAAGGAGTCTTTAAGGTTCTTACCTCTCCTTGCTACAAGCGCTACCTGTGCTGGGATGATGTCCCTCAGGTGTTCGTCCTGTTTTAACAGTGGCCAAAATCTGTGCATAATTGATCTTACACAGTTCCATCCAGCATCGTACGTGGCTATACATCTTAATTGCTTGTTGTCTTGTTCCATCAATTTCTTGCGTGGAACAGAATCCTCTCTTATTAGGCTCTCCCTGTCTACTAAGAGGGCTCTGTGATAGGCCCTTTTGAGACATTTGTTGGGATACCCCTTAGTCCTGAACATTGTTCTTAAGGCCCTGGCCCTGGTTTTAAAGTCTTCAATATCTGTGCAATTGCGCCTGAGGCACAGGTATTGTCCAATGGGGATTCCCTTTTTCTGGGGTGTTGGATGGTGACTCTTCCAGTTTAATAGGCTATTTGTGGCCGTGCTTTTCCTAAATAGATCGCTTTTGATCGTCCCGTTTGAATTGGGGATCAAGGTAAGATCTAAGAATGTCAGGTTTGGGGTTCCTACCTCAGTAGTAAATCTGAGGTTAAGGTCGTTGATGTTTAGCAACTGTACAAATTCTAGGAACTGGTCGTGTGTTCCAGTCCATACAATCACTATGTCATCTATGTATCTTTTCCAATAGTGGATGCATTGGACTAGATGGCTTTGTGGGTGAGCAAATACTATTTTTTCCTCCCACCATCCCAGGTGCAGGTTGGCATATGAGGGCGCACAAGACGTCCCCATAGCTGTTCCCTGCACCTGGTGATAGTATACCCCATCAAATAAGAAGAAGTTGTGTGTTAGTATGAACTTGAGTAGTTGTGTAGTGAAATCACTATGTTCATATAGTTGGGTACCTCTTTGACGTAGGAAGTAGCTTGTGTGTTCTAAACCCAAGGAGTGAGGAATAGAGCTGTACAGAGATTCCACATCTAGGCTACACAATAATGAGTGTGGGGGCATCTGTATCTTAGTTAGCTCAGCTAGGGTCTGTTTGGTATCTCTTAAATATGATGGGAGTTGAGTAACCAATGGTTTTAGTATTTGATCAATGTAAATGCTTGCATTTTGGGTTAAATTGTTGTTTCCCGAGACTATTGGTCTCCCTGTTAGGATGTCATATTTTTTGTGTATCTTCGGGAGGCTATAGAAGGTAGCAATGCGTGGACTGTCACCTATAATGAACTCATATTCATTTTTGGAGATCACATTTTGGTTCAGTCCTATTTCAAGGATCGTTTTAAATTCTTCCTGAAATTTCTTAGTGGGGTCATTAGGGATAACTTTGTAGGTATTTACATCTGTCAATATTGTTTTAGTCATATTGGCATAGTTAGTGGTATCCATAATGACCACATTGCCCCCTTTGTCGGATGGTTTGATTGTGATTTCCTTGTTATTTCTTAGGGAGTCTAACGCTTTCACTTCTGCAGTGGTAAGGTTTGAATTGGGTGTGAAGTCTAGATCTGACATTTTGATTTTCTCGATCTCATTGCACACTAGTTCAATGAATGTCTCTATATACTTAGCGTCTGCTAATTTGGGACAGTATCGACTTTTTTTCTTTAAATTGGTTAGCGGGGGTGAGACTGATTCTCCACCTTCATTTTCTTCTAAGAGTCCCACTAATAGCATAGTCATTCTGTAGTCTTTAGGATCTAGTCCTAGCGTCTTTGCTTTTTTCTCCTCTGTAAGGAGATAGTTTTTGTGTAACAGAAGTTTTCGGGCAAACAGGTGGATATCTTTCACCCAGGTGAATTTATCGATGCGTGGGGTGGGTATAAAGGATAGGCCCTTGTTAAGGAGGTCCAGTTCTGTTTGTGACAACTTGTATATAGATAAGTTGATCACTTGGTTTTTATTCTCTAGAATTGGCTCTTTCGGTTGTACTGCCTCTTGGTTCTTGGTCTTAATTGGGGGCGGCCTACCCCCTGTTTTTCTAAAAAAGTCACCCCTTTTTTAAGGATACCACCGCTCTGTTCGTCTCCAGTTGAGGTAGACGCTTGAGACTCGGGATCTGACTCACTGGTTTCGTATTCGGAGGTGGAGAACTGGTCTCTATTGACCCTCCGCCTCCTTTGGGATCTCCTGTATACGTTGCCTGTTTTGAAGTCTTTTGTATCCCTTAAGAATTTGTGGTGTTTGCGTTGTTTTATAATGGATTGGAATTTCTCCAAGTTGTTTTGTAATTTAGTTTCATTCAGACTAAACGTTGGTTCTGTTTTGAATTGTTGTACCCTTTCTACCTCTTTTTCCACCTTTTTCTCTATCTCCTTTAGCTTTTTATTTTCGTATTTACAGATAATTTCCATAAATTTTGCCGAGCAATGTCCGGCTGCCTCTTCCCACTCTTTTACAAAGTCTTCCTCATCTAAGTGTGAGGTTGATGTTGTGGGAACTCTCAGACCTCTAGGTATTAGGCCTTTTTTTAAAATAATTTTCCAGGGATGCTATTTCCCAGTTAGTTCTGATTTGTTGCTATTAAGGATTCAATAAAGACAGCAGTCAGTTTTTCTGTGCATTAGTACCGATTTCTAGACAGTAAGGAGCCATTTATCTCCTATCTCCCAAGTTTACCCCTCACAACACATCACTGTAAGGCTTAGTAGGCACAGATCTCCAAGTTGTTCAGCATAACCATCTTGCCAGTTAATTTATATCTTTCAATCTTCACATTTAACCGGGTACATGCCCTTGGGTGGCACTGGCAACACCCACTGACCATTACTTTTTGCCTGTCAACACCCCAATATCCTCTTCCGTATGTTTTACTGTAGAGGACTTGGGATTACCAGGCAAACTATTTACGTTTAGATTATATACTCCTTTTAATCCAGAGGCCCCTGAGAACTCTCGAATGAACAACTCAGCATTTGTCAGCCAGACCCAAGGTGATATCAAAAGAAAATTGCTAACGTTAAAGGGATTTGTAGGAATGTCCATATCACAGTTAATGGAAATTGCAAGTCAGGTGTATATGAACAGGGAGATTGAAACAAAGCAGGAGGAAGAACGTAAAATGAGGATGAAGGCAGATATGCTAGCTGTAGCTATCATAAGTGTAGAGAGACAGGGAAGGGAGGTGAATAGAGGAGTTGAGAATAGGCTGAGTAAGGGAGGAAGTAGGAATCACTGTGCGTATTGTAGAGAGGAAGGATATTGGAAAAGTGACTGCCCACAGAGGGAATATAAAGCAAGTTATAGATAAGACAAGAGAGAAGGTTACGAGATGGTTACAGAGGTGGCTATAGAGAAAGTCTTGGAGGGAATGACAGTAGTAACAGAGGAAGTGTTCAGGGAAGTAGATACTATTCCCCTACCCAGAGATTAAGGGATAGAGAAGATAGAGATTTTGTCGGTCTGGCTGACACTGTCATGGAAGACTATTGATACCGACTGGGCGACATCCCCCTTTAGCCGAGTGCAGCCTATGGTCGATGTATCAATAGAGGGAAAGAGGAGCTCTTTCATGATTGACACTGGTGCTGAGTACTCTGTGGTAACTAACCTAGTTGCTCCTCCTTCAGGAAGACTATAACTATGATAGGAGCTACTGGGAAAAGCGCTGCTAGACCAATTCTCAGGAGTCATACTTGTATTCTAGGAGGCCATTTTGTTAAGCACCAGTTCCTATATATGCTGGAGTGTCCAGTTCAGCTTCTAGGACGAGATCTATTATCAAAGCTTCAAGCCCAGATAACTTTTAAACCCAACGGATCAACGTCTCTGAAGTTTAATAGATCACCAGGCATAATATCAGTATCGGTGCAAAGGGAAGAAGAATGGCATTTCTACTCTATAATAACAAATACAGACCCTAAGAGTGATGAATCCTTATTTGACATTTCAAGAATATGGACAGAGAATAATCCTCCAGGACTTGCTCGCAATATTCCACCAATACACATTGAATTAAAGCTTGGAGCGTATCCTGTTAGCCTTAGTTAGTACCATATATTATAGAGGGCTAAGGAAAATATACAAACCTATGTGGATAAGTGTGTAAAGTATGACATCCTAAAATTCTGTATCTCCCCTTGGAACACTCCATTATTACCTGTTCAGAAGCCGGGATCAGATGAGTATCATCCTGTACAAGATCTAAACACAGTTAATAATGCAGTAGTCAATATACACCCAGTGGTACCCATCCCCTATAATCTGCTTGCTTTAATACCAGGTGGGGCAACCTACTATACCTTCCTAGACCTCAAAGATGCTTTCTTTTGTTTCTGGGGTACTGCTGAAAAATTATGTATGGGCATCCACCTTCCATACTTGGTAACTTAAGGGGGGATTTGAGTCAGTTGGGAGAAGGAATTACCCGGCAGCAGGTTGTAGAGTTGGGTAAAACTATGGAGGAGGTACAGAAATGGGTACAAGATAGATTACCTGTGAATATTTATCCACCTGTTCATTCTTACCATCCAGGGGATCAAGTGTGGATAAAAGAATGGAACACTGTTCCATTAGGTTCCAAGTGGAGAGGTCCCTATGTTGTTCTTTTATCTACCCCAACAGTTGTAAAGGTTGTAGAAGTGACTCCGTGGATTCATCACTCTAGGTTAAAAAAAACCAGCGGCAGATTCCTGACAAGCTACCAGATCCAGAGAATCCCTGCAAAATCCGGTTAAAGCGCACGACTCAGTCGGAGTGACGAGGAGATATTGGGATTACAATTGAATTTAAAGAGATTAGTACGTAAGTGTTTTGACGGCCATAATAAAGCCTGACCACTCACCCACGTGTCATAGCCAGGGTGTCTCGAAGGGACCTCTGTGAAGAAGAGCAGAACTCCATTCCTTGCAGCCCTTACATCCTGGAAGCTGAGGTGCCATCGCACGGACGAAGACTGAGGATGAAGACGTCGAAAGAAGTGTTTTTGATAATATGTATTTTTGTGTCTTTTTATATTCAGGAAGGTAGAGGTACCAACACACCTAGCAGTGAGGTTTGCATTAAGACTACTATAACAGGTAATCATATTTCCCAGACCCTAATTTGGCATTCACAATATGAATGTAAAGGATATGTATCAAGGTGTATATACTTAGGTATAGAGTATAGTGTATGCCATTTAGGAGTAGGCGAACCTAAGTGCTTCAATCCAGAGTATCAACCCCGTACAATTTGGTTGACCCTCCGGAATGGAGACTCACAGGGGACCCTAATAAATAAAACAGTATTAGAAACCGTACATTCTTCGGGTGTTCTGCTATTTGATGCATGTAAGGCGATATCAAGTGGTAGAAAACCGTGGAATGTATGCAGACCGACAAAATGCGGATCTTAAGTGGGAGAGAACGTATGGGTCTAACGATAAGTATATTTGTCCCAGTAGTAAAAATAAGTACGTAAGTCCAAAATGCCCAGATAGGGATTATAATTATTGCCCATATTGGTCTTGTGTGGGGTGGGCAACTTGGGGACAGACAGTAGATAAGGATATGATTGTTACTAAGTTGCCTACCAAGCCATATTGTAAGTCTAGGGAGTGTAACCCAGTCCATATACTTATCAATGACCCAGAACGATTCATAGATAGGTTCGGAAACTTATTTGGGTTCCAGATATATGGGACGGGTTTGGATCCTGGGACAATATTATTTATAGGGATAGAGACCGATACCGTAGCACCCCAAACTCATCAGGTTTTCCATACTTTTTATGAAGAGATGAGTGTGGAAAATAAGATCCCCCATAATGCGAAAAACTTATTTATAGATCTAGCCGAAAACATTGTTGGTAGTCTTAATGTAACCAACTGCTATGTGTGTGGAGGTACTAACATGGGAGACCAATGGCCATGGGAAGCAAAGGAGGTAATGTATTCCGGTTCTGAGACAGTTGAACAGTTAATATCTTCTCAAGCCGATTATCAAATGAGTGTTAGAGGTAAATCTGAGTGGCGATTAAAGACCTCCATTATAGGTTATGTTTGCATAGCAAGAAAAGGAATAATGTTTAACACATCTGTAGGAGAACTAACTTGTCTAGGGCAAAAAGCTTATGATGATACTACAAAGAATACAACCTGGTGGTCGGCTTCAAATGTCTCAGAACCACCTAACCCGTTTGCAAGTTATACCAATTTAAAGGATGTGTGGTTTGACCTATCTGCTACATCTAGTTGGAAAGCCCCAGCAAATTTGTACTGGATCTGTGGTAAGAAAGCCTATTCGGAGTTACCACAGGACTGGGAAGGGGTATGTGTATTAGGTATGCTCAAACCATCCTTCTTCTTGTTGCCAATTGAAACAGGAGAGACCTTGAGAGTTAAAGTTTATGATGTGAATCATAAAAAGAAGCTAGCATCCTTGAATGTAGGTAGCTGGGAAGATAATGAGTGGCACTGGCTACCTTAGCGCGCTTCATTGCCAATAGGAGGGATGTAATATGTGAGGGAACTGGTTAACAGCCAAACTGTTATGAAGTGTTATTGTATTCTAATACAGGGATTCAAGCCTCATTCTACCATTAGGCAATTATGGATTCCTCTGTAAAGCACATAGCCTTCTTACCAGGTAAACCAGTTGGGCTGTTGATAAAGTCCTCTATTCACTTCCAGTGCAAATAGAAGGAGGTGTATGTGGAAAGTTCAATCTCAGCAACTGTTGTCTGCACATAGATGATGAAGGGCAGGCAGTGGCTGATCTCACAAGCCACATGGCTAAACTGACGCATGTACCGACTTAAGCCTGGAACGGGTACAATTCTAGTAGTTGGTTTGGAAGTAGGTACGAGCAGCTTGGAGGGATCAAGACATTGGTAGGAGGAGTCCTGTTGATTATAGTGTGTCTCTTTCTACCATGTTTGGTTCCATTGGTAATTAGGTCCATACAGAGTGTCATAGAGAGCACAGAAAGGAAAACAGCTGCGCATGTAATGGCTGTTTGCAAGTATGAACCCTTAGCCCAGAGAGAATATATTCAGAATGAGGAGTGCTGAAGGAATTTGTAATGATGCTAAGATGCTTACGAGGTCTGTTCTGATTCATGGCAACCTGAGGTGTAAGCAAACTATGGTTAAGGGATGCATCTGGAATTGTGAAATATCAGAAGCATCAAAGGGGGGAATGTGGTGGAATCTCAGTAAAAATTAATTTACTAGGACAAGATTGCCATGTGGCATATGTGTAAATGTTGGTGTATCAGTTAGTCAGTTACACGTAGCTAAGATACAATCAACACTGTTTTGAGCAAGTGCAGGAATGCAGAAACTGAAAACACTTCCCCCTCCTCCATTGTTCTGGGTGAACCATGTGGTCTAACAGGTAAGGGAAGTTAGGCTTTGTTCAGCTGATTGGGTAAAGAGTATATGTGGGTAGAGTTAACTATAGGAGGAGCTATATGTCTATATTATGCATTTACACAGTCAGTTCTGGGCTCAGATCTTGTTGTATTTTGGTGACATTAGTCCCTCTGAGCCCCGGTCGGTGAATCGAATAAAGAATCTCTTCCTTCCTGAAGAAACCTGTGTCCACTTCTCTGTGCTTGGCTTCCGTCAGTTTCTCCGGTATCAATACTGTGACCGTATCTCCTAAACACTGCTTACACTGTGACCGTATCTCCTAAACACTGCTCATACTGTGACCGTATGTCCTACACACTGCTTATACTTTGACTGTATCTCCTATACACTGCTTATACTGTGACCGTATCACATAAACATTGACTTATACTGTGACCGTATCTCCTATACACTGCTCACACTGTGACCGTATCTCCTATACACTGCTTACACTGTGACCGTATCTCCTATACACCTGCTTACACTGTGACCGTATCTCCTATACACTGCTCACACTGTGACCGTATCGCCTATACACTGCTTACACTGTGACCGTATCGCCTATACACTGCTTACACTGTGACCGTATCTCCTAAACAATGCTCACACTGTGACCGTATCACATAAACATTGCCTTATACTGTGACCGTATCACATAAACATTGACTTATACTGTGACCGTATCTCCTATACACTGCTTACACTGTGACCGTATCGCCTATACACTGCTTACACTGTGACCGTATCTCCTAAACAATGCTCACACTGTGACCGTATCACATAAACATTGCCTTATACTGTGACCGTATCACATAAACATTGACTTATACTGTGACCGTATCTCCTATACACTGCTCCCACTGTGACCGTATCTCCTATACACCTGCTCAGGGCTGCCATCAGAAATTTTGGGGCCCCTAACACAGCTCAAGGTCTGGGCCCCCCTTCAAGCCCGCCCACAGGGCCCGCCTCCAAATCCCGCCCACAGGAATACACACACACTAACATATACAAATACTGAAACAGACATACACACATGCATAGGGAGATACTGACACACACACACACAGACACACACACATATACATGCAGACATACACACATACATACACTGGCACACTGGCATACACACAAACATACACTGGCATACACACATACATACACTGGCACACTGGCATACACACATACATACACTGGCATACACACATACATACACTGGCACACTGGCATACACACATACATACACACACTGGCATACATACACTGGCACACTGGCATACACACATACATACACTGGCATACATACACTGGCATACACACATACATACACTGGCACACTGGCATGCATACACTGGCATGCATACATACATACACTGGCATACATACACACATACATACACTGGCACACAAACACTGACATACACACATACATACACACATACACTGGCACACTGGCATACATACACTGGCATACACACATACATACACAGGCACACTGGCATACATACACTGGCATACACACATACACAGGCACACTGGCATACATACACTGGCATACACACATACATACACTGGCACACATACACTGACATACACACATACATACACTGGCATACACACATACATACACTGGCATACACACTGGCATACATACATACACTGGCATACACACATACATAGGCATACACTGGCATACACACATACATACACTGGCACACTAGCATACATACACTGGCACACTAGCATACATACACTGGCACACTAGCATACATACACTGGCATACACACATACATACATACACTGGCACACATACACTGACATACACACATACATACACTGGCACACTGGCATACACACATACATACACTGGCATACACACATACATACACTGGCACACTGGCATACATACACACATACATACACTGGCAAACTGGCATACATACACACATACATACACTGGCATACCCACATACATACACTGGCATACACACATACATACACTGGCATACATACATACATACACTGGCATACACACATACATACACTGGCATACATACATACATACACTGGCATACACACATACATACACTGGCATACACACATACATACACAGGCATACACACATACATACACTGGCACACTGGCATACATACACTGGCATTCACTGGCACACTGGCATACATACACTGGCACACTGGCATACACAGATACATACACTGGCACACTGGCATACATACACTGGCATACACTGGCATACACACATACATACACTGGCACACTGGCATACATACACTGGCATACATACACTGGCATACATACACTGGCACACTGGCATACATACACTGGCATACACACATACATACACTGGCATACACACATACATACACTGGCATACACACATACATACACTGTCACACTGGCATACATACACTGGCATACATACACTGGCATACACACATACATACACTGGCATACATACACTGGCATACACACACTGGCATACACAGATACATACACTGGCACACTGGCATACACACATACATACACTGGCACACTGGCATACATACACTGGCATTCACTGGCACACTGGCATACATACACTGGCATACATACACTGGCACACTGGCATACACACATACATACACTGGCACACTGGCATACATACACTGGCACACTGGCATACACACATACATACACTGGCATACACAGATACATACACTGGCATACACACACTGGCATACACAGATACATACACTGGCACACTGGCATACATACACTGGCATACACACATACATACACTGGCATACATACACTGTCACACTGGCATACATACACTGGCACACTGGCATACATACACTGGCATACACACATATATACACTGGCACACTGGCATACATACACACACCTCATTTTCAGCCACCCTCCTCTCTTCCTTACCATTTCGTCGCAGGAGGGTGGCTGGGGATGATGTGCGTCGGCTGCCTCTCCTTGCGGCCTTTCTCTTCTCCTTCCCCCGCGCGGAGTAAACAGGGAGGAAGTGACCGGACGTCACTCCCTCCCAGCAGCACTTGCTTTCCGGCTGCATTTTCTTTTTAAAGGGGCCCGGTCGCGCTATTATAGTGCTGACCGGGCCCCTGAAGATAATAGGGCCCATTGGGTGGCCCTGAATGCTTGGGCCACCTGATGGGCCCCATCAGCGTATGGGCCCCGGTGCAGATGCACCGGCGGCAGTTAAGCTAATACACGTGGGGCCCGGGCGGCCGGGCCCCCCAGGGCCGCCGGGCCCGTGACAATTGTCACGGTTGTCATGCCCTGATGGCGGCCCTGCACCTGCTTACACTGTGACCGTATCTCCTATACACTGCTCACACTGTGACCGTATCGACTATACACTGCTTACACTGTGACCGTATCGCCTATACACTGCTTACACTGTGACCGTATCTCCTATACACTGCTTACACTGTGAATGTTATTTTTTTCAAGTTAGATTTAGTGTTTGCAGTTTCATTAAGTTGTTAACCACTGTCCTCAATCTTCTGTTCTGAGTTTTCTTAGATTTGTTGGAAAAACAAGGTGATCCTCTCAATTTTACACTCCTTTACTGATGGTTCCAGTGCCAGAGAAAAACCCACCACCATTAACCTAGACCTGCTGAAACAGAAGAGATTACCTTCTTCTACAGAAAACTTCCATATGACTGCTTCGAAACACATGCTGCAGACATGAAGTAACCTTCATCTTCCAGTGATTAATAATCCTGAACGGCCCAGATAGAGAGAGACTATTATATTATAAAGAAACTGCCTTCCTAATGCCATACAGCCTTTCTGTACAGGTGATTGAACTTTCTCCATGTTGGATTCGACACTCTGCTTTTTTTTTTTAAGCCAGTTTCCGCATTGACTTTTATATTTTTTTCACTATACATATAAAGCGTAAACTGCATATTTTTTGAAGAAATAAAGTGTATGGCTGACACCTTAACATGCTATTTGTGTTACTTAGCTATAAAAAATAACAGCACTTGCTGTGTCCCAATGTATGACATCACTGCAATTTTATAGCATGACAGGAGGCTTCATATTTGCTTAAGTCTCTCTTTACTAGAACTCCACAGCAGCACATTAACAGAGAGATAAACACCAAAGACAAAAACATAAGGCATCTATATAAGGCTCCTCCTAAACCACCATTTCCTCTTTCTTTGCTGCTCCGCAGAACAGTACAGGTCAGAGTACCACTGCCTCCTGGTTTTCCTGGGTGGCTGTGTATTTATTATATGTATACCCCTTTTTGCTTTGCAATATGTTCGATTATTTCTTTATTCTCTCATTCTGCTGAGTGGTAATTTGTATCTTTAATTTGTATTTTTAATTCTATTTTTAAGACTGTTTTTTCTTTCTGTTTTTTGTGTGCCTGTTTCCTTTACGGTCGCCGTGAAGCGGTCTTCTGACCGCCTCCCGTGCCGACCGTCGGAACCGCGGAGAAAGACTCCAGCGGTCCCTCGAGCGCCGTGTACTGATTCCCGCCCGCCGGCTTCGTCCGCCGAGCGGGAATCCCCTTCCTGCTCCCCGGTTCCCCCCTCCACGCCGCGCCCACTCTCCGGCTATGTTCGGGCAGCGTGGGGAGGGTACTGGGAGCTTCTCTGTTGCCGCGGGTTGCGGCTTCCATGAGCCCTCTCCTCCGTGGCCACGTGGCCGGGTCTGGGGGTGCGCGGCTTTCTAGGTGCTTGCCGCGTGTGCGCCCTTCTTTTAAGGGCGCAGGACACTTTTGGTTTTTCGGTCATACTTTCCCATCATAGATTTTTATGTTCCGGTTAGCCACTTATCTTTGTATATATTATTTCATAATTATGGTTTGGATGCTGGGTATGTCTGGATATAACAACACCCTTCTATCCTTTTCAGATGTTTCTTTGTGTCACACTACTGTAGCTCCATAGGTGCTTGTTTCACCTCTCATCCTGTTTCTTCTAAGGAATATGTAGTGGGGTGAATGCCTATCTTTGGCTCTGTAGTTTTTTGTGAACTTCTGGTAATTTTTTATGATATTTAGTCATGGCACTATGTCTCAGTTATGTGCAATGTGGTCAGGACAGAACACGCTGTACATTATATGTTATAAGCGGACAACTTTCTTGTTTCCACCTTTAACAGTGTCGGCTATGACCTATATCTGGGCCTGTGACACGTGCTATGCTATACTATGCTTCATTGCCATTTGCTATTATATACTGAACGTCGGTTCTCTGGCAGACCTCCTTATATATTTGGGGTCTCCCTTCTGTTTTAGGTCCCGTACTGTCTATATTCCCCCCCCTAGGTACATATATACCTCTCAGAGGTGATTTGAGGTTTTTCGTTGGAGCGTGTTTTCCCCCCTGTCTCACTGCAGGTAGCAGTGCATTGCAGGTTTGCGTGGTACACTACGGTTTGCAGTTTTTCTCTGTGCAGGGGTTCTGTGCCCTTACTGCTTATGCTATTCATGCTGCCTGGACTATTTAAGGATTGAGCTGGTCATCCGGTGGATATCATGGCGGCGTGCCTGACTGGGATGCCCAGATCTCTTAAACGAAAATAAACGCAATTACAGTTTCTGCGTTACATCTGCATGGGACCCTGCTTGGTGACGCTTTCCCTCTCACTGTCCTGGGCCTGACCTTGGTACAGCTTCCCCACATGCCTTTGTGCCGAGACTCGCCTGCCTGTCACCTCTACAAATTTACACTTTGCCTCCATATGCCACTGGGCCGGTGCTACCTATGCCCATATATTGGCCGGCTTCGTCCGTGCCCCTATGATTGGCCTGCTCTGTCAGTGCCCCTTGATTGGCCAGCTTTGTCTGTGCCCCATGATTTGGCCTGTGCTGTCAGTGCCATATTACGCATGCTACTGGGCCGGCGGCTCCATTACCGGGACCCCTGTTTGTGGAGCCGACATGCGTTTACTACTTGCCTCTGCCAACTGTAGGGGTGCTGCCCCTACTGCCTGCTAGTGTTACCCATTCTCTATCCTTAGGTAACGCGTATCAACATCACGGACGTTATGGAGGCCTCTGCACAGGAGCAGAGTTTGCAGGCATTAATGGATGCGGCGGGGTCCGCCTCTGTGGAGACAGCCCTGGCTAGGGCCCTCCGGACAGGGGTGCAAGTGGGTCCCCGCCTGGCAGACGACTCGGCTGAGTCAGACTCTCATGGGAGAGAGCAGGCAAGTGCGCAAATGCGCTATTGGAAGGGCGAAGTCCCTAAAACCACGCTCCCGGAGGGCAAGGCTCCGGCGAAGCGTCATGGTTCGAGGTTCTTAACCTCGCCGGCCTCGCGCCGCCGTCTATCGGGCGCTGGGGTGGAGGCCTCCTTGCTCCCCCCCCTATCATAGGCCGTGCTGGATGAATGGCGGACAGATCAACTCCCTTCAATGGTAGCTGATGATGGGGACTAAGGCCGTGGGTTCGGCCCAGGTTTGCGCTTGGAGGATGAAGACGCGCCGGGAACAGGGGCCCCCGCGGTGGTGCCGGGTGACGACACCCTTCTAGATGCTATAGGTGAACCTCGGTCTGACCCTCGCTCTATCTGGCACCCCAGGTCCTCATTATTGTCGCGACCCGACCACTTAGCACAATCCGTGCGCTACTGGGTCCGTAGACCCCTGGAAAGGGAGGCCCGCGAGTAACTTCGGGCTGAATGCCCCTGGCCGTCCTGACGGACGAGGTGGCGGGGGTCCCGGATTTTGAACCCCTGGTGGCCTCGTACTTGAATCGTACGGCTCGGGACCCCACGTACGGGGTCGAGCGTCACCCCCGCCCGGCACAAGACGAACAGCCGGATAGGCTGGGCCCCTTTGTACAGGTTGTTGGCCCTGACGGACGTGGCTTACATGGATGGTACGAGCCTGGACCCGGCCGTCAGGCGGGATTGGACGCTACGCCCCATTTGCCTTCTAGGCAATGCTGATCTGCACCGAACGCAGGTAAACGGCTCTGTTTCGTAGGGAAGCTAGGCTATCGGAGCCAGGGTTCAAAGAATTGGGCCCCCTGGCCATAAGACCTACTGTTTGGGGAACCTTTCGTTAAGGAGCTACAGAAATGCATCAATTTATTTGCTTCCCTGGATGAAGCACAGTCCTCTATAAAGAAGGTGTTTCGCTCACGGTTATCCCGGCTGGTCTTCGGACCCACAGATCCCGTGGCCCATCCTTTTTTCCACCATACCAGCCCAGACCTCACTACACTCGAAGGGCGGGTAGAGGCCGCGGAGACCGTGCCAGAGGACGAGCGAGATTTCCTGCGGGTGTGTACAACTCCTGCCACCTTTCCTATTCCCCTCTACTACGTACAGACAGATCGTTTCACTGCAGGGACAGGTGGCAGGTAGTGTATTCAAATGCATGGGTCCATCAGTCGGTATGGGATTAGGTCATGGATTTCCACTCCCCACTGACGCAGGTTGGACCTCCAAGTGTCTCCATCATCGCGAGGGTTCAACGTTCCTTGATGTATTCGGAGGTTCGGACTCTGCTCGCCAATTCTCATTCCTCCCGTTAGGTCTCAGCTCAGCCTTTGGTGCTTCACCAAGCTGCTGACGCTGGTGGTCGCCCGATTCTGGCCAGGGGCATCCGTTCCCTGTTATTTTCTGGATGGTTTTGCTAGTCCTCTGCGAAGATCCCTCCAGGCTCGGATTTCGAATGTGTTCGGCAACCCCCTTATTGGAGCTCCTGGGATTCATAGTTCATCTGGAGAAATCAGCTTTGGAACCTTTCCCAGACGGTGGAGTTCTTGGGGTCAATGCGATGGAATGCGTTCCTCGTCTGCCTTTGGCACTGAGGACAACCGCCCGGGAAGTGAGTAGGAGGATATTACGACAAGTCTGGATTTCCCTTCAAAGGTTTGCCCACAGGGTGGGCCTCCTCTCAGCCTCGATACAGGCAATATACCCGGGCCCACTACACTACAGGACCATGCTACGGCTAAAGGCCGTACTGTGTGAATCGAACCTGACGGCGGATTCGTTCTCCTAGCTTTGGAAGGATGCCAGCGACTGGGAACTCTTTCGACCCATCTTCATCGTACTCGTGCGTCGCTAGGGTTTGTTCATGGTGGGTCTATTCGCCGCCGGAAGGACCATCGGATTCGGACGTGTTTTGGTTGGCTCCCGGATCCTGCGTGTGCGGTGGTGGTCGCGTTTCGACAGGTGCGGTTGTTTTCTCAGGAAGCATAGGTGTTTCCTCCATTCGCCTTTATCTCCCGGGCGTTACTTCTAGTCTGTGGTCGACGTGTGCCCTTAGTGTTGTTGGCTCCGCTATGGCGAGATCGGTCGGGTTCACGGAGCTTCTGTGTTTTTCCTGTCGGGATCCTCTCCTCTTACCGCCGTCTCGAATAATCCTCTTGGACTCTTTCGGGAGTGCCTGGTATGTCACGGCGTCGTCACTATCGGCCAGGGACCTTCTCTGGGATCCCTGAGCTCCCGAGGAGATGTTTACCTCTCAGCATGGGTTTCATAGTTTCGTTGGTGCTTAGGACAGGATGCTGAACCCTTTTTTTTCCGGCCCATGACCAACTTGCTGAGTGTCTTGTCCCTCCTCGATGGTTTGGGACGGTTGTGCCGTCTGGTTCTTGTGATTAGTCATTTATTTAGACGGCGCGTGTCCCGTTTGGAGGTGTTTTCCCTTCGGTCAGGACCCGCTGGTCTGCAGTTTCCTACGTGGGATGAGGCTGGCACGTCCTTCAGCACCTAAATACTTTTCCCTCTGGGAGGTAAGTATGGTTTTTAGCGTTTTCTTTGAGATCCGGCCGGAGTTCCTTGTTTTTCCCTTCGCCAGCTTTCTACTGGTTTTGCCCTCTTGTTGTGTCTGGTTTCGTTCAGACGTCTTTCTGATGTCCGATTCTTCACCCCTATCCAATCTCGATGGATGACATGGTTATTGCAACTGGCGGGGGGAATGCGACTCTTAGAGTGCATTCGGTTAGCGCCGCTACTGCCTCCGAGTTTTTCCTTGATGGGTGTTTCGCTTCGGGGCGTTTTTTGTGTGTGGCGGTCCGGTCCCGTGAGGAGTTTTCTTGCTCCAGTTTGTTTTGGACCGTCGGACTATATTTCTTTTGCTTTGCTTTTGGAGCGTTAAAACAGCAAATATGAAGCCTCCTGTCATGCTATAAAATTGTAGATTATACTAGCTTTAGTGTAACTATAATCTTAATTTTATTAATGACAGGAGGCGAATATTTCCCACCCAATTTGATTTCTTCCCCCCCTTGTTTTGGATGGATTGCATTGATTGTATTTCTGTTGATTTGTCTGATTATCTGGGCTAGGTTGCTTAGTCTGGGGTGATGTTGTGGGAAGTGCATGTTATACTGTATTGACGGTCATTAGTATGGATTTTGTGTCTTTATTCTATCAGTACTGGATCGTGGGATTTATGTTTTATCAGTACATTTCGTTCACTAATCAGTGTTTTCGATTCTGTTTATTTCGTTTCAGTTTAATGGTTCGACTTCAGTTCATAGGATCGGCCGTTTGGCGGGATAAAGATCAAGTTCATCCATTATCCAAAGTTTTTCCAGATGACATTCATCGTTATGTTGTGAATTTTTCTTTAGTTAGTTTTTGTTATTATTGTGTACGTTACTTTGTCGCAGCGTGAAAGAGGAAATGGTGGTTTAGGAGGAGCCTTATATAGATGCCTTATGTTTTTGTCTTTGGTGTTTATCTCTCTGTTAATGTGCTGCTGTGGAGTTCTAGTAAAGAGAGACTTAAGCAAATATTCGCCTCCTGTCATTAATAAAATTAAGATTATAGTTACACTAAAGCTAGTATAATCTACAATTCTACAGCAGGGTGATGAGATGGTGGATTTCAGAGGAGAAAACACAAAAAAACAAAGACTTCAGGTTCTATTGTTGAACACAGATTGGAGTGCCTTTTTGGCGTTATAGATGTTTTAGGAACCTATATAAATTTAGAAATGGGGTAAAGACTCTTTGTTTTAAAGGAAACCTATGGTGCTAGGAATATCAAACTGTATTTCTAACACCCTCTTCACCCTTTTTGTCAGTTACCTGATTGATAGGTCAGGCTCCGCCAACATCAGGTCCCTCCTGCGCACACATTTGGGCTTCCACATCGAAAAGCATTAACTCAAGGCTTTTCTATGGCATTTTAAAGACACTGGTTGTCCTCATGCAAAGCGTGAGGATGTCCAGTGTCATTTCACGTAGTTGGTCACCACTAAGGACCTGAAGCACCTCTAGTGCCTGTCTGGTAGACAGCCAATAGAGGATGAGATAACCTTGCAAGGTAATTATTGCAGTTCCTCAGAAACTGCAATATTTCACATTGCAGGGTTAAGGTGACATAGGCACTGCACCCAAACCACTTCAGCGAGATGAAGTGGTCTTGGTGCCTATAGTGTCCCTTTAAAGAGCAACTTCTTACTCTGCTTATTGCTATCTTTTGAAAGTCATCACTGTTATAAGCAAAACTTTCCATAGGCACAGTGACAAGAGGACCTATGTGCACCATAAATTATCATAGTTTGATACAAAGCCATATTTCCGAACAGTCCTGGATTGTTTGATAGAGTACCAATTTGGGGTTGCTCTCCATTGTCCCACAGTAATTAGCAGGTTAACGTTGATTACAGATACACATTTCACTGCACATTTCAAAATTGTTTGGAGTTTTAATATTATTATTAATTGCAGGGAACAGCAGTAAACAAAAAGTCTAACAATATTTGTTAATTTCTAATGTAACAAAAAAGTGAAAAAATATGTTGTACATCAATTACATACATAATAATTGCACATGTGGCCTATTATCAGATATTGTTAGCCGCTCTTTACTCTTAAGAGGCCTCATATACTCCTGATTACGACTTGGATGATGCTGTGATGAGATCTCCCTTTAGTACAGCCTTCTGAATGCAATAGTCTCTTATGCAGGGACTCCTCAAGGCGGTTTGCTCCTTCCCTCGGGAGCTGTAAAAATAGAAAATTAAGTTAAAACTCACCAGAACGTAACCAGAACGTAACCAGAAAGCATATTACAACCTACATATTTTCTATTATTACAAACTACAATTTCCATGTTGAGGATTAGAGGCGTAGAATAGAAAGAATGATAGAGCGCTTTCAATTTTGACTTAAAGCATCCCTGCGACACCCACAAATTAAGAGCAAACAGGAACAACTTTATCTTAAGTATTTTTTCTACTTTTGACAAAAGACAGAGCTAATGCATACACTTGAGTAGAGCGCTTCCGTTGACTTCTGGCAGATTAACGCTCCAGGAGCTGAAGAGGACCTTGAGAAAGAAGATGCATACAAAGGACATTTTAAGTCAAATAAAAACTACCTTCACCTGCCCTTCATGGCCACTGGAATACAAGTGGAACAGTGACCATCTGGGGTCTTTGCACAACATTCAAAATACATAAATAAAATATCATAAAAATATTAAGTGCTTTAGGGTTCGGTCATAATCTCAGAATTGGGTCTAATGGAACAGAGGTTTCCATTTCGTGAACCTGTTGAATTCCTGCTGAGCCACCAGTCATAGATGATGCACAACTATCCTCTTGTTAAACAGAACGCTGGTCTCTATCCCGTACTGGGACACCAGATCTAAAATACAGAAAATGCACTTATTGCATAATGCTTTAAACTGCCTCCCTCATCAAACTGAAACTTGATCTCGAATTGAGAAAACAGTATCACATATAATGATTTAAACCTGACCAAACTGGGGCACTATATCTGGAACACTTTATTAACCCCCCTGATTAACCCCTTAAGGACCAAACTTCTGGAATAAAAGGGAATCATGATGTGTCACACACGTCATGTGTCCTTAAGGGGTTAAAGTGGCATGGAATATATAACCCTAGATTCCACCTTTGATGGATCCCGATAAGTTTAAGCAGTTTTTATGATACAGTCACAGTGTAAGCAGTGTTTCAAAGATACGGTCACAGTATAAGCAGTTTTTAGGAGATACGGTCACAGTATAAGCAGTGTTTAGGAGATACGGTCACAGTGTGAGCAGTGTTTAGGAGATACGGTCACAGTATAAGCAGTGTTTAGGAGATACGGTCACAGAATAAGCAGTGTTTAGGAGATACGGTCACAGTGTGAGCAGTGTTTAGGAGATACGGTCACAGTATAAGCAGTGTTTAGGAGATACGGTCACAGTATAAGCAGTGTTTAGGAGATACGGTCACAGTATGAGCAGTGTTTAGGAGATACGGTCACAGTATAAGCAGTGTTTAGGTGATACAGGCGTTTAATTCTCCATAGTCACGGTATTTATGGTTACCTCGTAACTATTACAGTGAATCACATTGGTTGAATTGGCACATGAATGCACATGTGAGCAGTAACGCCACGTCAAGGCTTCAACCTTTGTTACTGACCATTCACACACACCATACTTTTCATTCATACACATTCGGTATTCCAGATGTTTTGCACTACACCTCCCATAATGCTGGCAAAGATGTAATTCACAGCATGTGGACTGCCTAAGGTGACCTACCTCTGATCACAGTACACAATGTTGAAGTCGCCGTGCAAACAGGAGAAACTTGTCACGTGTCAGATGGCACTTCAATAATCCACCCTGGACGCGAGCCTCAAACGTGGACTTCTTCATTCCTCTTTATGTACTTCGTGCCCCATAGGAGAACATGCTTGTCAGAGTTGTGACACACACAAAAATATAATGGTTAGAGTAAAATGGCATAACAGACACAGTGCATGCAGACTTGCGTGCCACATATTTACAGCAGACAGACACAAAGATTGTGAGAGACACACCGTATTAAATATAAGAATTGAGAGTACCATACATACACAATGCACAATGACACGGAGATTACAGAATTCAGTGACAGACAGTTTTGGTTGCAGATGTGGGGCAGTCCCTCTAGCTGGGGTGCAGTTTCTCATCCACCCCTGGTGAGTGACTAGATAGCTGGGCTTTCGTAGCAAAAAGCAGGCCATGGCGTCTGAGATCTCTGAAAACATCTAATGCACAGCCCCCTAATACACAGCACAGACCGCCCCAATATACAGCACAGACTGCCCCTACTGCACAGACCGCCCCCCATACTGAACAGACCCCGCAATACTGCACAGACCCCCCCATACTGCACATACCCCCCAATACTGTCCAGATCCCCCAATACTGCACAGTCCCCCCATACTGCACATACCCCCCATACTGTCCAGACCCCCCAATACGGAACAGTCCCCCCAATACTGTACAGAACCCACCAATACTGTACAGAACCCCCAATACTGTCCAGAACCCCCAATACTGCACAGACCCCCCCAATACTGTCCAGACCCCCCCAATACTGTACAGACCCCCCAATACTGTCCAGACCCCCCCAATACTGTACAGACCCCCCCAATACTGTACAGACCCCCCCAATACTGTACAGACCCCCCATACTGTCCAGACCCCCCCAATGCTGTCCAGACCCCCCAATACTGTCCAGACCCCCCCAATACAGTCCAGACCCCCCCAATACTGTACAGACCCCCCAATACTGTACAGACCTCCCCAATACTGTACAGACCCCCCCAATACTGTACAGACCCCCCAATACTGTACAGACCCCCCCCATACTATAAGTTCCCCCCAATACAGTACAGTCCCCCCTGATGGCTGAGAGTGTTGGGAGCGAGGCTTACCTGAGAGATGTCAGGATGCAGACACCGCGCATGCGCACTCGGGGGTAGGAGATTTCTTAGCAGAAGATATGGGCATCAGATTTCTATACCCCTCAGTGCGCATGCGCGGTGCCCGTGCCCGAGGCTGTCCTGGCTGGGTAGGCGCGTGCGCAGTGTGGGGCAGGGAGATCGGATGAATGTTCGGCTGAATAGATCTCCCTGCCCGCTGGTGCGCACGCGCGCTGTCTGTGCCCGAGGGGAGTACTTAGGCGCGCGTGCGCACTGGCCCATTAGATCCCCTACCTCCCCCCTGTGGCTGCTGGCGCAGGCGCAGTGTGGTGTTCGCGCATGCGCATTAGGCGTCCTCCTCTCTCTACCGTGTTAGATGTCCGTGTTAATGTCCGGTGCGGCCGCGTCACATCCGGTGCGGCCGCGTCATTTCCGGTATACAAATCTGACAAGGTATAGAGATCTGATAGAACACCTGAAGTAACATCGTGCTTATGACGCGCGTCACGTGTCTCGGCAAAAATGCCAATAACACTTCATAACGCTCGTTTTTGTAATTAAATTATATAATTTGTACCCAATAAGCTATACCTAATTTTAAACACAAACTGTTATTATTTAAGTGCAATCATAATCTGCTCTGTGATTGGTTAGAGCAATTTTGGCGCCAATTTTAATTTGTCCCATGCCTATATGTACCCCAACTAGCAAGGTTGAAAGTTTTTAATCCATTGATAAAGCCTATATGGTGAAACGCGTTTGGATATTGTACTGCTTTTAATTATTGTTAATAAATAGATTTTGGTTCTTTTTTACTCTTTTGTACCATCATCTTTTATTTACATTTTACTACTTCCTAGCTTTTTATATTTTTTATATTAGATTTTTATTTTATTTTATTTCATTTGTACTATACTCCAAAGAATCCCAGGTGGGGATCATACTACCTACGCCCCTGTCATAGAGCAGTTAGTCTGCCCTATACACTGAGTATATTTTATTATGTTTTATATACCTAAATATTTTACTAACCCCTTAAGGACACATGCCATGTGTGACATGTCATGATTCCCTTTTATTCCAGAAGTTTGATCCTTAAGGGGTTAAGAGCACTATTGCTGTTTTATTATCTTCTCTCTGAGCTCCTGATACCATCTCCAAGAACACTCATCATATATCCCAGAAGCGGGGATTATACCGCTGTATGCCTACAACACTAGAGCTAGTAGAAGCTCTACCCAATGTGAGTGTATCTACTTGTCAGGGTACCTGCGGTCTCTACCTCCGAAAGAGGTAGAGACTTAGCTGTTCCTCCATCCAGACGGCCTGATGGCTCCCTTCCCCATGGTCTATCCGGTCATGCAAGGCCGGCCGCGAGGGAGTGACTGCCTTTTACAGCATCTAGGCAGGAAGTTGTCATCAGGACACTCCTCCGGAACGACCTGTCACTCAATTGCTGCAGGACCAATCAGGACGCCTCGAAGGCGTGGTTACTGCTCTGAACAGGGTATTTAACAGAGCTTCGTTCATTAGCTCATTGCCCTGTCGTGGTTCTAGCTTGTTCTAGTCACTCAGTGCTTGTGTATTCTATTATCCCTTTTGGTTTTGACCCGGCTTGTTTACCTTACTCTGCTTATCTCTGTTACCCTTGATTCGGCTTGTCTCTCGCTTACCTGTCTTCTGTTACCCTCGAACTCGGCTTGTCTTTGAGCATTCTATACTGTACTACTTACGTTAGTCCGGCCATTCTAAGGTCCGGTATACGTATCTGGCTACTGTTTGTACTCTGCGTGTTGGATCCCTGTCCCGATCCTGACATTACGACAGGGCCAATGGATCCTGCAAGTACAAACAGTCAGCTTGCTTCTCCTGATCCTAGGTTTGAAGCCATGGATCACAGAATGGATCAGATGGCGCTTGCGCTACAGGCTCTATTATCTCGTGCCAATAACCCACCAGAGGAGATACGTAATACCCCTGTTTCTCCTGTCGGTTCAGGTCTAGAGGTAGCCACAGTGGGTGCTTCTTCTCGCATTACCCCCCCAGTACGCTATGGTGGGGCTCCTGAGAGGTGTCGTGGTTTCTTAAACCAAATTAGTATCCATTTTGAATTGCAACCTCGCTCTTATCCTACAGATAGGGCAAAGGTAGGATTTATTATCACCCTACTTATTGAGAAAGCTCTGAGATGGGCCAACCCATTATGGGAGAACGATAACCAATTAGTTTATAACTATAATGCCTTTGTAGCTGCTTTTAGAAGAACATTTGACCCTCCAGGTAGAAAGGTTAATGCAGCCAGATTACTGTTGCGTCTGAAACAGGAGAACCAAACACTGGTGGATTATGCACTAGAGTTCAGGTCTCTGGCGTCAGAGGTCAAGTGGAATGAGCAGGCGTATATGGATGTATTTTTGAATGGCTTATCTGAAGTAATCCTTGATGAGGTTGCTACCAGAGAACTCCCTGAGAATTTAGAGGATTTAATTTCGTTCATCTCTCGTATAGATGAACGTTTAAGAGAGAGACAGAACACTCGAGAGAGGAACCGGAGACCTTCTTTTAGGTTAGCCCCCGCTTTTCCAAGTCCTGACTCCACGGTATCTTTGCTTCCTGAACCTATTACTCTCAAACTGTTCTAACCGCCCGGGAAACGCTCGCACCTAAGTCTCTCTAGAGGACAGGCCTTGGGTGTTTCTATTTTGTCCTCTACTCCTAATTATAAAGATCACAGGCTTCTGCTACCAGTTTCCTTAACTTGCGGGAGGGAAGTAGTAAGGGCTATGGCTTTGATAGATTCCGGTGCTGCTGAGAATTTTATCGACCAAACCTTTGCTAGTAAAAACAATTTCCCATCCCAGCTAAGGGAGACACCCTTGGCCGTTGAGGCCATAGATGGTAGACCACTACTAGACCCTGTTATCTTTCGTGAGACCATACCCATTGAGTTAAATGTTGGTATCCTACACGTGGAGAATTTATCTCTTCTGCTCATTTCGTCTCCTTCCGTTCCCATAGTTCTGGGGTACCCATGGTTGAAAGAACATAACCCTATTATTGATTGGGAGTTAGGGGAGATACTCTCGTGGGGCCAGGGCTGCCAGGATCGGTGTTTGTGCAAGGTTTCTCCATTAGCTAATATTAACATACAGGAGAATCCTACTCAGTCCACAGAAAGACAAATACCAGACCTTTACCTAGACTTAAGGGCAGTGTTTGACAAGAAGAATGCCGATTCTTTGCCGCCACACAGGTCATTTGACTGTAAAATTAAGCTTCTACCCGGGACTATGCCTCCGAGGGGCCATGTATATCCTTTGTCTGTTCAGGAAAACTCGGTTCTAGAGGAGTATATTCAGGAGAATTTAGAAAAGGGATTCATCAGGAGGTCTTCTTCTCCGGCCGGGGCGGGGTTCTTTTTCATTAAAAAGAAAGATGGCACGCTGAGACCTTGTATCGATTACCGAGGCTTGAATAAAATAACTGTCAGAAATGCCTATCCCATCCCACTGATTACCGAGTTATTTGATCGTCTTAAGGGCTCCAAAATCTTCACCAAGTTAGATCTCAGAGGGGCTTACAATTTGGTGAGAATCCAGCAAGGTCACGAGTGGATGACGGCATTCAATACTCGGTATGGCCATTACGAATACACTGTTATGCCATTTGGACTATGCAATGCTCCTGCAGTATTTCAAGAGTTGATTAATGAGGTACTTAGGGAGTTTCAGCATGATTGTGTTATTGTTTACCTGGACGACATACTAATACACTCTAAGGAGATTGAGACTCACCATAGACAGGTCAGAAAGGTGTTACACAAACTTCTGCAACATGGTCTATACTGCAAATTGGAGAAGTGCAGTTTTGATCAGTCTCAGGTAGACTTTCTTGGGTACGTGATTTCTGGGGAAGGTTTTAAAATGGATCCTGGTAAACTCCAATCTATTTTAGACTGGCCTTTGCCCAAAGGACTCAAGGCTATCCAAAGGTTTATTGGTTTTTCCAACTACTATAGGCGCTTCATTAAGGGTTACTCCTCTATCATTGCGCCTATTACCAATATGACCAAACAAGGGGCTGATACTAAGTTCTGGTCTGAGGAAGCTCTTGGTGCTTTTAAGACTCTCAAGGAACTTTTTGCCTCAGCTCCCATTCTAGTTCATCCTGATACGACTCTGCCTTTCTTGCTCGAGGTCGATGCTTCTGAGACAGGAGTTGGGGCTGTTCTGTCTCAAAGGTTAGGGGTGGATAAACCGTTACACCCTTGTGGTTTCTTCTCTAAAAAAATTTTTGGGCCTGAGAGCAGATATGACATCGGGGAGAGGGAACTGTTAGCGGTCATTAAGGCTTTAAAGGAGTGGAGACATTTACTGGAAGGGACACTACACCCTGTTACTATCCTAACGGATCATAAGAACTTGTCTTATATTGGGGAGGCTAAGCGCTTGTCCGCCAGGCAGGCTCGCTGGGCTTTGTTCCTCACTCACTTTAATTATGTACTTACGTATAGACCTGGTTCTAAGAACTCTAAAGCCGATGCTTTGTCTCGTCAATATGAACCATCCACTATAACTGAACCACTTCTGTCCTCCATAGTTCCTAAGGGGAATATCATCGCGAACACGAATCTCAGGATTCACTCTCCATTGCTTTCTGAGATCATGAAGTTTCAGCATTTGGCACCCAAACAGACTCCTGGGGATCGACACTTCGTTCCTGCCGCTCTCCAACTGGAGGTGCTACGCTGTCTCCATAACAGCAAGGTGGCTGGGCATCCTGGCATCCGCAAGACTTATGCGCTGGTCTCTAAAGATTTTTGGTGGCCTGACTTACGCAAGGATATTAAAGAATTCATCGGGGTATGTGAAGTTTGTACCAAGACCAAGCTACCCCATTCGCTTCCATGCGGATTTCTGCACCCTTTAGAGGTTCCTGAAAAGCCTTGGTCCTGTCTGGCAATGGACTTCATTGTTGATTTGCCTATCTCTAAAAAGCAGACTGTCATCCTCACTGTGGTAGACAGATTTACTAAAATGGCTCACTTTATTCCCTTACCTAAACTCCCATCTTCGCCCGAATTAGCGGAGATATTCGCCAGGGAGATTTTCCGTTTGCATGGGATACCTTCCCAAATTGTCTCTGACAGAGGCTCCCAATTTGTTTCCCGTTTTTGGAGATCATTCTGCTCCCAACTAGGCATCAAATTGAATTTCTCCTCTGCCTATCATCCTCAGTCCAATGGAGCTGCTGAACGCACTAACCAAAAAGTTGAACAATATTTACGTTGTTTCGTTTCAGAACACCAGGACGATTGGGTCGGTTTGATTCCTTGGGCGGAGTTTGCACATAACAATCTCATTTGTGATTCTACGCATTCTAGCCCTTTTTTCTTGAATTATGGCTTTCATCCTTCCATCCTTCCTTCGGAGTCTTCTTCTCAAGGGATACCGTCGGTGGATGTTCATGTTGCCAATTTAAGAGAGTTGTGGGATTAAACTCGACAAATCCGTATGTATCGGATCACTCGCAATATGTGTCCATTTCTGACAGTGGCCGGACTTGGGATGAAAAGCAGCCCTGGAAAACAATTCTACACCAGCCCCATATTGCATCGCGCCAGCATAGTGTGCAGATATGGAAGTGGGAAAAAAAAAACCTTAAAACTAAAAATGATCACTCAAACATGAAAGAAAGCACTTATAGGGCTTCAAAATAAAACAGAGCAGATTTATTGTAAGCAGACATGCATTTGAAAATAATCAATGTTTCAGTCCAATTACCTTGATATATTAAGAAATGTTTGGTCATTTGGATTGAAATTGTGAATGTATGCTATTGCACAGCAGGAAAAAAATTATGTTATCTTGCTCATTTTGTAGTAATGAGAGTGTGCTCTTCACTTTGGCCGACAACTGGATGATCTCTCATAGGAAAGCATTGGGAGGCTATTGCGCATGTGTGGCAAAACGCAGTGCTTCACCGCACCAATCAGCATCTCCTCATAGAGATACATTGCATCAATGCTTCTGTACGGGGAGCGTTCAGGACCTCCCTCGGTTGTGCAAATGGACTGTTTGCGGTTGTTTGCGGTGCGTTAAACGGGGAGTTTGGTCTGTCACTGTGAAGCGGGCGTAACCCTTACACTACCTGATCGATACAACATCATACCTGATGTTTTAAAGCACGTTATTCCAAACAATTTAGGAATGTTAGGTGATTTATGCCCTTTATGGATTAAAACCAGACTCTGCATCAACTATGTAATTTTCCATGGGAGTTTTGCCATGGATCCCCCTCCGGCATGCCACAGTCCAGGTGTTAGTCCCCTTGAAACAACTTTTCCATCACTATTGTGGCCAGAAAGAGTCCCTGTGGGTTTTAAAATTCGCCTGCCTATTGAAGTCTATGGCGGTTCGCCCGGTTCGCGAACATTTGCGGAAATTTGCGTTCGCGACATCTCTACTGGAAAGCCATGCTTCAGTTGGTCACAAAGTATTTCGACCTAACGTTTAAACCACTGGAGGGAATTGTCTGATTTTAAGTGCTGAGTTTGAATATGCAATTTTTATGAAGATTGGATGTATATTTTTAAAGTTACAGCATGTGTGTAAAAACTGTATTTTTCCTGCCTGTTATAATTATGTTAACCATTGTGTACCATAATTATATCACAGGCAGAGGGGGATGATTTTGTGTGTAATTGCTGGGAGTGTTTTCTGTAATGTACGTGTGTTATTGGTTGTTCTGTAAAACCCTGTGGGTGGTCCTATGTAAGGAAAACCTGCATAAAAGAAGGCCCTTTGGGTGCCAATAAAACAGAATGACTTGACCCTCTAACTTGCACCCTCGACTCATGTTTGTAGGGGACAGCTATAATCACTACAGGGGTTGCTATGCTCTTCATACTCCCTTAGCTACTGAGCTCTTGTAAGAGCTCTTGTTTCTGATCCTGCTTAGCTCTACAGAAGGAAGAGGTTCACCTACTTTTTTTTTCAGTGGCTGCATACAATTGATTGATATTACTTTAAAGTGCTATTGAGTTAGAAATGCTTCCTCGCCAACAAACGTTATTGCTCATGTGATGCCACATTTATGCTTGTATTGACAATGTCACGATTATACTGCTGTAATACATGTTCCATTTATGCCTCAATAAAAACAAAGATTGAAAAAATAAATATTGGTTCACAAAAACCTAAAATGGGGAATGAAGGATATGGGCTCCTGGTCCATACCAACCACAAACACGACCCAATATTTAACAAGAACTGGTATTAGATGTGATTCAATACATATCCAGGAGTAGTTGTGGTGGGTGTAATATACCTTTAAGAAATAAGAACAGTGCCTTATAAATTAATGGAGCTTAATAAAACTTAATAAAACTTCACTTGAAGTTACCAATATGGCATTCAGTGTGGAAGTCCCAAATCTTTAAATGATCAAAGTATCAGTCTTTCAAAAGTATCACAATAAAGTGTTGATACAATATATGCAATGTTCTAGTGTTAGCTTGTATCAGATAGCTCCAGTGAGTGGAATCCACTTCATCAGAGGCCTCCTTACGCGTTTCAGAGGCCTCTGATGAAGTGAGATTCTACTCACGAAACGTGTAACAACACTTTTCGTCATCTACCGCAAATTGCTAAACTACCGAGTTATATTGGAACGCAAAAGGGGAGAGCAGTGGAACGCATGCAAGTATTATTACGTTTTATTAAGTTCCATTAATTTATAAGGCGCTGTTCTTATTTCTTAAAGGTATATTGCACCCACCAAAACTACTCCTGGATATCTATTAGATCACATTTAACACCTTTCAGTTATTCTGTCAGGACACTGTTTAGGAAACAAAGCCCAATATGCAGAAAAGGCTGTAACTCGATAATGAACGCAGTACAAAATGGTAAGAATAGTCAGGAAAGCCAAATTTCAGGACATGCGGCACAGGATCGTACTCAGAAGTCAAGCAGGAATCAAATATCAGGGAATCAAACAGGACAGGCACTGAAGGTATTAGCGCAACAGGAGCACAGTATAACTGAGCAAAGAGTTAGTGGAATTTAAATAGGGAAAATAGGCTTGTCCACTTACTGTAGCTCCTCCTTCATTCACACCCCCTTCTCTGGTTTCTGTTTTTTGTAAGAGACCTTGCTTCGGCGCGCATGCGTGCCATAGGATTCCCGCAAAGCTCCGGATTAAGTGCACCTGTGCTCGGGAGGTGGCAGTGTCTGGAGGAAGGCAAGCAGCCGGAGTGGGTGGTCAGGTCGGCCGTGCTGCATGGGGAGTTGCGTTCCAGCTCAGCATTTACGTGGAGGGAGAGGGAGATGCAACGTGGGAGCGCAAGGGAGGTAAACCGGCGAGTGGGAACCTGAAACCAACTCAGCATTAAATTGTCACACTTTTTTTTTTAAGTATGATTGATTGATCTGATAGAATTGTAGAAGTTAACATCTTGAGAACTATCTACTTTAGTAGAGAGCAAAACTCCTTTACTTCAGTAAAATTGTATGTCTCCAAAATGTGCTCTTTAATAGTTAGATTGAAGTTCTTAAATATGGTCACCATCTTATCTATGTTTATTTTGTAGTTTGAAATCTTACTGACCATGTTAAGATTTAAATTAACAGAACTAAGATTTTTAACAAACTGCGTTTCCCTGCAGGTGGCACAGATTCTTTTAAAACACGGAAATATTCATGCTTAAATTTGCATGAACTTGGCTTTTATTATTATTATTATTATTATATTTATATAGCGCCAACACATTCCGTAGCGCTTTACAATGGGTGGACTAACTGTGACGGACTGCCTGGCACCCCAACCGGATACCTCCGTCAATCGATGCTCCTAGTGCTTTCCGAGGGCTCCAAGCATTCCACCAGACACCATAAGCACTGCAGACCCCACTTCCAGCGATGCAGCGATGCAGCCACCCTGGACCCAAGACCAGGATCCAGCTTCCAGTGGTCAGACCTCTTCTACTCCAGAGAGCGTATCAGGAAGAGCCCTTAGAAGAGCTAGTGATTATACACAGGGGAGCATAGTGATTATAGCAATCCCCAGAGTGTAGTTCTCCAATCCCCCAAACATGAGCTAGGACTTCATGAAAGGGTAAAGCAGGTCTGTTTAGCCAGCACTTACAATTTATACATACATTTAAACCCCCAACAGCCTCATTTACATACAATAGGTTACATGGGGCACTATAGTACAAGGAAGGGTGGGGTCAGACAATAGCAAGGGCTAATGGGAGATTGAGGAGGGACAAAGCAGCCAGTTTAAACTGGTCTGGCAGTGTCCCTGGGTCAACACTCTGCTGGGGAAACAATAGGACAGGAAAAGGGGAGAGGGGAAGAGGCACAGATAAGCAATACATTAAACATACTCCTCCTCTGTGTCAGAGAGATAATTAATTATCTCCAGGTACAGAAAAACACACATTTAACAAACACCCCAAAAGTACCCCCAAGATCCATGGAAACCCCACAAGAGTCACATCCTCGGATAGCCCTGATCTGGGTGACCAACATATCCAAAAATCACCCAGATCGGTTCAGTGATTTGGTTTTTCCATGGAAGTCACTTTTTTTTTTTTTAATTCTTTATTTTGTTCGGGTGAGACAAAACATTTGTCAGAGACAGCATTTAAGCAGTGTAAAAGACATTTGGTATTTAAACATTGTGGTTATACATGTGTGGTGGTGTCCTTTAGGAGGTAGCCCCTTTTTTATTTTATACATCTAGGTGATGGCTAGAGTCATGTAGGAGTTTTGAGTAATAGGTTTTCAACGTCAGATATCTCGGTCCACTTAGTGGTTTGGTCGAACCGTGAGTGTCTAGGGGTATGGGGTGTTACTCCTATTAGTGGTGAAAGTGCCCCCTAACCTATGGGTTTATGGGGGGGGGAGTGATTGTCACTTTGTACGTCTGTGCCCTGTTGTCAACTAGTGGCTTGTGTGGGGGTTACGATGACATATAGCCTGGGGACCTTGGCTCCAGTATGTTAATTGTGACATTCAGCAAGAAGGTAAGACATTACATTTTTCAGAGGCATAAGAGTTAAACGGTCGGTGTAGTAACGGTTAACAGTGTAAACAGTAAATGATAAGGAAAATCAAAAGAAATATAACATAGGTTTAAGTCCCGGTGCGATTCAAGTCACCGATTCGCCGGTGCCGCTGGGTACGAAAGGGTGTATTCTGGAGGCATCCCATGAGTGGCTTGTCCCCGCCGTGCTAGTCTGGGCCTGTAGTCCAAGCGCCTGTAGGAACGCCGCCTCCTCTGAGGGTTCCGTTGCCTTGAAAGTCTGTCCCTTGCAAGGTTTTTGTGATTGGCTGCATCGATTTTCGCCAAAGCAGGGTGGTCCTGCTGAGGTCCTGGAAAAACGTAAGGGTGTGCTTTTCAAATTGTAATGGGGTCTTGCCCTTTACTGCGTTGAGGAGCCTGTTCTTGTCGGCAATGGTCTGGCAACAAAGAATAATGTCTCGCGGGGCCTTAGCTGGGGCTTGTGAAGATTTCGCTATGCGGTACATACCATCAAAGGCTATGAGTTTCGCGTCTTTTGCGGGCATTATGGAGGAGACTAGACGTCTAACAAGGTGGGGGAGTTCCTCAGGCGGCAGTGTGTCCGCCACTCCGCGGATTTTGATATTCCTGTTCCGCTTTCTATCCTCCAGTTGGGCCAGCCTGATGCCTTGATGTACTTGCGCTGTTTGAAGGAGTTGCACAGTGTCATTGATAGTGTCCATGCCCTGTTTCAGGCCAGTAATTTCCCCTTCAGTCTGTAAGACCCTGGTTGTCACTGCTTGGACCTCAGTCTGCACAGATTTGAGCTCTGCTGAGAACGTTTGCTGGATGTGCACTAGAAGGTTATAAATGTCCTTGTGGCGAAACCGACCTCGCCACGTGTCCTTGGAGGGGGCTGATTGCCCGCCTCTTGCCTTTGGACTATGGACCAGACTTTATGGGAATGTGATACCCCAGATAGCCATACCATGGAGCCTATTCATATAATGAAAGACTATGGGAAATACTTTAGCTCCATGGCAATTGTACTGTGTGAGTAGGATCTGCGCGCTATTCGGTAGTTTTGTGCGTGCAGATCCCAGCTATCTGGGGATAGGTGAAATGTCTGTGTGTTATGTGTAAATGTGACTTTATGTATTTTAAAGTGTTTTATGTTGTTTTGCAACCATGTGGTTAATGGAGTCTGCCTTTAGTCCTGGGTAATTGGATTACTTCTCCAATTAACTCCAGGGCAGAAGGGAGGAAACCAGGGTGCATTGTGGGGATGTTTTTCTGCCAGCCAGAAAGGAACAAAAGATACTTTTAGTAACTTTTGAACCCCTGGTCGGATTCATGCCATTTTTTTAATATGTTGTTCCCCTGAATGGATTGATTGTGGATATGTATTTTTATGTGAATGTGATGTATGGTTTTAAAGTTATGAAAGTTGTGTAAAAGTATATTTTACACTGTATGCATAATGGGATTGTGTGTCACACTAAGGGGAGGGGATGTGTGGGAGGTAACATCTATGTCATTGGTTCTTTTATGCCTCCCCCTGGGTGTGGCCTGTATGTGTGAGTTGGAAATAAAAGCCAGGCTGGATGAGCCAGTCCATGAGTTCCTGTTTTACCCTCAAAGTGATGTGTCGTCTCATTATTGGGGGGAAGGATTTATTGCATGCTGTTCCAGTTGACTGCTAGGAGTACAAGCCTATTCGTATGGTTCCTATTCAATGGTCTACAGCATTCATATGCTTGGGAGAATTTAAAGGTTTCTCGGATTCGGTGATTGTGGTGTCTGCCAGAGTGCTTGGAGTCCTCAGGAAGCACTAGGAGCATCCATTAACGGAGGTACCAAGTCGGGGTGCCAGGTGATCCGTTACATTGGTGACAGCGGTGGGATGGCGTCCTAGTGCGAGGTAAAGCAGCTCGGAGACACAGTACGTTTGGATTTACAAATTGAGGGCGACGCTAGTGTGCCTACAGCGTCCCTGTCTACACAAAGATTTGGGAAAATGGGGTTCGTAGACCCCTGGGCAACACACACACCTGAGGAAGAGAGTGAATTAGAATGGAGAGATAATGCCCGGAAAGAATTATGGTACGATGCCCTGGAGGAAGTCCAGTATCAACGGCAGCAGCGCCTTCCTGGTGTCGCATACCAGTTGGAGGAACAAATGGCCTGGCGGATGCCACTTCTGGGAGATCAACCTGGAGGGCAGCGGGTAAGACAACTCGAGTACCTCGTGGAAAGGGAACTGAGCCTGGACGCCTCATACCGGGCACTGTGGTGGTGCGCTGTCCAGCCAGAGACGTGGAGGGCAGAGGGCATCCAGCCAGAGGGGGAGAACTACACAAGCCCTGGCCTGTTGTGGAAAGCCTTAGTGGAGGATGTCGACTTCGGCAGTCCAGCAGAGTCACGGTACTGGGCTATCTTTCATTACCGAGGTGAGATGATACAGGGCCCGAGATCTATTGGACTGGGAGAAGACCTCCGCCGTTTCGCTGCCATGGAACGAGAGCTGGAGATGGACTATGTAGAACTATTAAATTCCTGCCAGCCGCAGAGCAGGGACGCAGACCGGGAAAACTGGGTGGCAGACCCAGACCTGCTAGCCTATAGCTGGGAAAACGCGGCAGAGGTACCCCCTGCTTCACTACCAGTTGCAGAAGTAGGGGACCTCATAGACTGGTCCTGGAGAGACCCACAGATGGCAGGTGGAGATGGGATCGAGGTCTCTCTACCGGCCCTACAGGGATGCTGGGCAGTCGGCCCAGATCCCCAGCGGCAGGTTACAGTTCAGAGAGAGGAGCTTGTTACACCCTCTCTCCAGCGGCAGCCTAACCCACCAAGGGGAGACCGTAAGCCCCACACCAGCGCAGATGGGACCGTGGTCTCTGCGCCCAAGTTACAGGGAGCTGAAGGAGCCGTCCTCCCTCCCCAGCGGCAGTGTGATTTGTTGGGAATTGGGAGCCCGGTCTCCATTCCCCAGCGGCAGAGTATCCAGCAGGGAATAGAGAGCCCAGCCCCCTTTCCCCCACAGCAGGACTCTGTGCTGGGAGGAGAGACAGTCGGTCTCCCTCCGCAGAGACGGGAAGTATGCATGGGAGAGGAGATTGTTACCACCTCTCCCCAGCGGCGGATCATTAATGTACAGGGAATAGAGAGCCCAGTCTCCATTCCCCAGCGGCAGAGTGTTCTAATGGGAGAGGAGCTGGTTACCACCTCTCCCCAGCGGCAGCTTAATGTACCAGGGGGAGACTGTAAGCCCCACACCTGTGCAGATGGGACCGTGGTCTCTGCACTTCCAGCACAGGGGGTAGGGACGGTCGGTCCTGCCCCCCCACAACAGGGCTGTTTAGCCAAAGGGGAGACAGTCTGTCTCCAGCAGCAGAGCTGTGTAACTAAAGGGGAGACAGTCGGTCTCCAGCAGCAGAGTTGTGTAACTCAAGGGGAGACAGTCGGTCTCCAGCAGCAGAGCGGTGTAACTCAAGGGGAGACAGTCGGTCTCCAGCAGCAGAGCGGTGTAACTCAAGGGGAGACAGTCGGTCTCCAGCAGCAGAGCGGTGTATTTAAAGGGGAGACAGTCGGTCTCCAGCAACCAGGCTCCAACCAGACTACTCCCGTGGTAGTGCTGGCAACAGGACAGAGTACCGCTGGTCTCTGCCCCCTCAGCAACCTACCAAGGCAGCCTACCAGTCCCCCACACAGCCGTGGTGAGGCACCTGAACCTGGACAAGATTCTCCCTCACCCAGGTGTAGTAACTGTTTATTGTGGGTGGGCTGCTCTGCTGTTTCTGTCTTGTGGGTGGGCTGCTGGACTAACAAGGGCACTGACCGGCAGGAGGTCAAGTACCCTGTTAGTCTGGGGGGTAAAGGGGAGAAGTGTGGCGAAACCGACCTCGCCACGTGTCCTTGGAGGGGGCTGATTGCCCGCCTCTTGCCTTTGGACTATGGACCAGACTTTATGGGAATGTGATACCCCAGATAGCCATACCATGGAGCCTATTCATATAATGAAAGACTATGGGAAAGACTTTAGCTCCATGGCAATTGTACTGTGTGAGTAGGATCTGCGCGCTATTCGGTAGTTTTGTGCGTGCAGATCCCAGCTATCTGGGGATAGGTGAAATGTCTGTGTGTTATGTGTAAATGTGACTTTATGTATTTTAAAGTGTTTTATGTTGTTTTGCAACCATGTGGTTAATGGAGTCTGCCTTTAGTCCTGGGTAATTGGATTACTTCTCCAATTAACTCCAGGGCAGAAGGGAGGAAACCAGGGTGCATTGTGGGGATGTTTTTCTGCCAGCCAGAAAGGAACAAAAGATACTTTTAGTAACTTTTGAACCCCTGGTCGGATTCATGCCATTTTTTAATATGTTGTTCCCCTGAATGGATTGATTGTGGGTATGTATTTTTATGTGAATGTGATGTATGGTTTTAAAGTTATGAAAGTTGTGTAAAAGTATATTTTACACTGTATGCATAATGGGATTATGTGTCACACTAAGGGGAGGGGATGTGTGGGAGGTAACATCTATGTCATTGGTTCTTTTATGCCTCCCCCTGGGTGTGGCCTGTATGTGTGAGTTGGAAATAAAAGCCAGGCTGGATGAGCCAGTCCATGAGTTCCTGTTTTACCCTCAAAGTGATGTGTCGTCTCATTATTTGGGGGAAGGATTTATTGCATGCTGTTCCAGTTGACTGCTAGGAGTACAAGCCTATTCGTATGGTTCCTATTCAATGGTCTACAGCATTCATATGCTTGGGAGAATTTAAAGGTTTCTCGGATTCGGTGATTGTGGTGTCTGCCAGAGTGCTTGGAGTCCTCAGGAAGCACTAGGAGCATCCATTAACGGAGGTACCAAGTCGGGGTGCCAGGTGATCCGTTACAGTCCTGTTTAGTGGACGGTGCTTGTCCATCAGCAATCGCCGGGGCCTCCGGCATGAAGAGCTTTGCAGTAGGTTGGTCGGGCGCTTCAGAAGGGCCTGGGGGTGTTGTTTCCCTGGTCTTGGGGGTCAGCATCTGGCTGATGTCCTGGCCGTCCCTGGTTAAGGGCTGGTTAGTTTTCTGGGATTTGCGCACCATATTTCCGCTCAGAGAGGTTTGGCTGTGGCACTCTAGGGCTGCTTCCCTCTCCAGGTCCACTCCGAGCCAGTATGGGTCGCTTTGCAGGCGCAGACCACCTACTTGGTAGGCCCGAGAGCCTCGGCGCCGGGTTTTGGCGGTCGCGGGAAAAACGAATGGCATCCGTTTGTTCATATACACCTCCTCTACCTGTTGGAGGTGTTTGTATCCCGGTCACTGCACTTATTTTCGCGGTATCAACGATTTAGTCGTGGCGTGCCACGGAGCTGCGGGTAAGTGCGTCTGCTTCGGACCGCTGCTTGGCTCCGCCCCCCCGGAAGTCACTTTTTAACATGTCATTTTGCAGGGCCCATAATCCTGGGGCAAGAGGCTGGCAAGCAGGCCCCTCCAAGTACCAGTGGCAAGGTTACTTTCGCCACACTAACGAACATGTAATTGTAACCAGACAAGTTTGACGCACAGAAACAGCGGGGTTGAGCCGCTACCTATAAATGCATATATATTAAAAATCTACGTGTATATTTAAATAATCTTTTAACATAATTATGTGATTTGATTAATTAAAATTTGATTGACATGCCTGACAACACAGGGAGAAAGTGCAGAGAATTTAATTCGCAAGCACTATATTTGACCCTGTAACTCTCCAAGACACCATAAAACCTGTACATAGGGGGTGCTGTTTTACTCGGGAGACTTCGCTGAACTCAAATATTAGTGTTTCAAACTGGTAAATTGTATTACAACGATGATATTTAAAGTAAAAGTGACTTTTTTCGCATTTTTTACAAGCGAACGGCACTTTTATGGTCTATATTATTGTTGTAATATGTTTTACTGTTTTAAAACACTAATATTTGTGTTTAGTGAAGTCTCCCTAGAATAACAGTACCCCCCATGTACAGGTTTTATGGTGTTTTGGAAAGTTAGAGAGTCGCATATAAGGCTTGGTTATGTTGCCTTTGAGAGCGTATGGTAGCCCAGGAATGAGAATTACCCCCATGATGGCATACCATTTGCAAAAGTAGACAACTCGAGGTATTGCAAGTGGGGTATGTCCAATCTTTCTTAGTAGCCACTTAGTCACAAACACTGGCCAAATATTCGTTTTTTGCTTTTTTCACATAAAAACAAATATGAACGCTAACTTTGGCCAGTGTTTGTGACTAAGTGGCTACTAAAAAAGACTAAACATACCCCACTTTCAATACCTTGGCTTGTCTACTTTTTCAAATGCTATGCCATTATGGGGGTAATTCTCATTCCTGGGCTACCACACCGTCTCAAAGGTAACATTTGTAATCTGGAAAATTTCAATTTGAAAATGGAATGTTCTATATTTGACCCTGTAACCATGGGCGTAGGAACCGGGGGGGATGGGGGGACGCATCCCCCCCAGCAAATCATGCGGGGGGGACAGGTTATGGGGAAATCCCCCCCAGCTCCGCCGGCCCCCCTCATGCTGCAGCCGCCCGAGCGCTCTGCAGAGAGCCTTGGGCGGCTGCAGCTTTGCCCAGGCTGGTGCGTCCATGAGGGCGCACCTCCCGGGTGCAGCATGAGGAGAGGGGCTGACAGGAGGGAAGCGCTCAGCACTCCCTCCTGTCACTCCCTCACTGTAGCGTGGCCGAGCCCTGTATGATCCGCGGGTACAGGGAGCATCTGTCTCCTGTACCCGGCCGGACTAAAAGGAAGTGCACACTGAGTGTGCACTTCCTTTTAGTCCGGCCGGGTACAGGAAACAAAATCTCCCTGTACCCGCGGACCATACAGGGCTCGGCCACGGTACAACAGAGGTAGGGGAGGGGGGAGGAAGAGAGTAGGGAGGGAGGGGGGGGGAGAGAAAAAAGAGAGTGACAAGGGAGGGGGGGAGAAAAAGAGAGAGTGACAAGGGAGGGAGGGAGGGAGGGAGGGGGGAGAGAAAAAAGAGAGTGACAAGAGAGGGAGGGGGAGAAAAAAAGAGAGTGACAAGGGAGGGAGGGAGGGGGAGAAAAAAGAGAGTGACAAGGGAGGGAGGGAGGGGGAGAAAAAAGAGAGTGACAAAGGGAGGGAGGGAGGGGGGGAGAAAAAAAGAGTGACAAGGGAGGGAGGGGGGGAGAAGAAAAGAGAGTGACAAGGGAGGGAGGGAGAGGGGAGAAGAAAAGAGAGTGACAAGGGAGGGAGGGGGAGAAAAAAGAGAGTGACAAGGGAAGGAGGGAGAAAAAAAGAGTGACAAGGGAGGGAGGGGGAAGAAGAAAAGAGAGTGACAAGGGAGGGAGGGAGGGGGGAGAGAAAAAAGAGAGTGACAAGGGAGGGGGGAGAAAAAAAGAGAGTGACAAGGGAGGGAGGGAGGGGGAGAAAAAAGAGAGTGGGGAGGGAGGGAGGGGGGAGAAAAAAAGAGAGTGACAAGGGAGGGAGGGGGGAGAAAAAAAGAGAGTGACAAGGGAGGGAGGGAGGGGGTGAAAGAAAGTGACAAGGGAGGGAGGGGGAGAAAGAGAGTGGGGAGGGAAGGAGGGGGAGAAAGAGAGTGGGGAGGGAGGGAGGGGGAGAAAGAGAGTGACAAGGGAGGGAGAAAGAGAGTGACAAGGGAGGGAGAAAGAGAGTGACAAGGGAGGGAGAAAGAGAGTGACAAGGGAGGGAGAAAGAGAGTGACAAGGGAGGGAGGGGGAGAAAGAGAGTGACAAGGGAGGGAGGGGGAGAAAGAAAGTGACAAGGGAGGGAGGGGGAGAAAGAGAGTGACAAGGGAGGGAGGGAGGGGGAGAAAGAGAGTGACAAGGGAGGGATGGAGAGGAAGAAAGAGAGTGACAAGGGAGGGAGGGAGGGGGAGAAAGAGAGTGACAAGGGAGGGAGGGAGGGGGAGAAAGAGAGTGACAAGGGAGGGAGGGAGGGAGGGGGAGAAAGAGAGTGACAAGGGAGGGAGAGAGATTGACATCCATCACACACACACACAATCACACAATCATGCAACCCTTACACACACAGAAACACACAATGCATTCCTTACACACACTCAATGCACCCCGTGCACACACACACACACACACACAATTATGCAATCCTTACACACATATCAGGACATCCCCTACACACTCCACCCCCTGTGAACAAACTCATTGGTGGAACATGAATGTGGACCCTGGGACCCAGACCTTGAGCTGTGTAAAGGGCCCCCCCAAAAATGGAGCTGCTTCCCATTCTCCCAGAACATTGATTTTTGTGACCACAGTCAGGGCCGGACTGGGAACTAAAATCAGCCCTGGAAAACAATTCTATACCAGCCCAATAATGCGTCGCGCCAGCATAGTGTGCTGATATAGAGGGTGAAAAAATAACTTCAAATTGAAAACTCTTACTCCAACGAAGGAACGCATATAGGGCTTCAAAATAAACAAAAGAGCGCCTTTTCTTTAAGTAGACGTACATTTGCATGTAATCAATGTTTCAGTACAACTACTTTGGCCTATTAAGGACATTTTAGTAATGGTACTGAAATGCTGAATGTCTGCAATTGCACAACTAAAAAAAATGAAGTGATCTGGTTAATTTTGAAGTTCTATGGGTGCACTCTTCACTTTGAATATGTTATTGTGCATGAGTATGCAACTAGCAACAAGACTTGGCCAATACGTGCTCATTACACACACACACATATATATTTGTGTACGGGATTATGAAAAGGGGCGTACATTCCCAATAGGTTTAGTTTTCACAAATAATAGTCGGTTGAGGTGTGCCGAAACCGACGAGAGGCTAGGCCTGCAAAAAAGAGGGCCCGCCTGGTTGTAATGAACTGATAAGAGGGTGTGGTGGGAGGGGAACTTCCGGATCGACGAAGACAGGTAAGTAGGGGTTTGTTAGGCTTATATAGGGCTATAAATCCCTCCCACAATTTCAGGCATATGTCTTCTATTTGTGTACGGGATTATGAAAAGGGGCGTACATTCCCAATAGGTTTAGTTTTCACAAATAATAGTCGGTTGAGGTGTGCCGAAACCGACGAGAGGCTAGGCCTGCAAAAAAGAGGCCAAAAAGTACGGTATGTAACGATTATGTCTTTATTAACATCACAATGATAACATTATTTAGTCATTCTGTGGAAAGCGAGTCTGATCTCTTTCTCTGGGTTTGGAATGTACCGGTTATACACTGCAGATTTCCAGCGTCCCATTCTCTTTATTATATGTGACGGGACATGACTACTTGAAGCCGTGGTGGCTGCTCCGATCCGAAATGAATGTCCTGAGAAGGAATTAGGATTGAGGCCAAGTCTAAGTAGTAATGCACGTATGTACAGCATAAAGTGTTTTGTAGTGAGTGGTTTTCCTCGTAGGGACAAAAGCGGCAGTTCTGGATTCCTAGTCTGCTGACTTAACAAATTATCCAGCACCTGAACTGGGCAAAATGTAGAACCCGTGGGGAAATACTTAACCTCCACGGGGGGGCCTGTTTGATTAGTTTTTGTACGGGGAATTGCTAATATATAATGATCATTTATTTTGTTCAAGTTTCTCTGTTTAAGGCAAGTGTCTGTGTCAGTTATCTTTTCTACTGAAAACTCCTTGGGCCGTAGGAACCCGAAAAAGGCCAAGTAAGCTGCAGATTTAATTATCAGATTAGTAGAATTTTCAAAAGGATTTTTATCTAACAGCTTAGAGATTATTTCGAAGATGTTACTATCTATTGGGAGTCTTACGAGGGTTTTATGGTTATTTAGTCTCTGGATACCCTTAAGAATGTTTTATTTGGGTATGTGGACAAGAAAGGGGTCTTGTCTGGATAGAGAGTAAGCATGAAGTGTTGTATGCCTGTTAAGTATAGTTTGATGGTATTGTATGCAAGTTTTAATGAGATGTGGCAAAAAGTTGAAAATGCCACCATAGTTTTAACAGAAAATCGATTATTATGTTAAAGTTGCGTACAAAGTTATTAAACATATCAAACGCCCTATTGTATGCCTTTTTTGTGTTAGCTGATAACCCGGCCTGAGCTAGAATTCTACTGTGGGCCAATAATTGATCTAAAGCATGACTAGATCTCTGAACTGCGGGGGAGTTTTGGGTTGTCTGTTCGCTATAGGGTGAAGTCGGAAAAATTCCTGCAAATTGAAACGTGACAAAGCGTCAGCTGCGTTGTTGAACATACCTGGAACATGCATACAACAAATGAAAAACTGCAAGTTTGCTGCCAACCAAGTGAGCTTTCTTACCAAGTTCATTATAGACAGGGACTGAGATCGGCCTTTGTTAATTATATTGCAAGCTGCTAAGTTATCCGAATAGCACCTAACCGCTTTACCCCTCCAAACCTCACCCCAAATGTGTGCTGCTGCCACTATGGGAAAGATTTCGAACAACGCTGAAGTTTTGTCGAAGTTATCTAGTGAACTAGCCTCAGGTGGCCATCTATCATATACCCATTCGTCCCCAAATATTGCTGCATACCCAACTGAAGCAGCAGCGTATGTCCATATAACTGGAGAATCGTCGGAGATGGGAGGAATGAATAACGACCTGCCGTTCCACAAGGATAAGAACAGTTCCCACATTGCTAGGTCAGCCCTTGCTGAACTGTATAAATTGATCTTAGTGTCATCGTCAGGGAGGCTGTGGAGTAGCGAGAGTAACCTGGAGATGAAAGATCTGCCTTGCGGGATAATACTCAAGTTAAGAGAGCCCAAGAGAGACTGTAACTCTTTCCTGGTGCACGACCCGAGGTTGGTGCAGGTGTGAATGCAATCTAGAATCCTATCTACTTTGACTTGAGGGAGGCTGGCTTGCATGGTTACCGAATTGATCGTGATATCTAAGAAGGTGATTTCGGTTTTAGGACCTTCTGTCTTATTAGAGGCTACTGGAACACCTAGTTCCTCAAATAAGGAGAGCGCCTTTTTCAGGCTGAGTGGTGTGCAGTAGTGAGGTTCGACATACAGAAAATCGTCGAGGTACTGGGCACCTGCACTCGTTGAGTAATAGCCAATTCAGGGTCTCCGCGAACATGTCGAAAAGTTTTGGTCTACTTTTGGAGCCAAAGGTCAGCCTGGTTGCAAAATAGTATTCCCCTTGCCACTTAACTCCGTGTAGGTGCCAGAGCGACTGCTTAATAGGTAGCAATTTAAAAGCATTCGAGTTGTCCGTTTTGCTTAACCAGGCTGCCTTACCGAGGTTGACGATGGCCTGAATGGCATCGTCTATCCTAGCGTAATGTAGTGAGAATTCCTATGATGGAATAAGGGAATTTAAACTTGGGGAGGTGGAAGAGTGCGGTGCTGAGAAGTCAATTATTAACCTCTTTTTGTCGTTAAATTTACCCGTGGCTATACCTAATGGACTTGTTCTCCAGGACGTGAAAGGAGGGGTGGTAAAAGGACCTATCATGAAACCGCTTTCCACCTCTTTATCGAGGAGATCCTTTAGAGTGGCTGGGTCGGACATCGCTGAATGCAGGTTGGGGCATTCTAGTGTGCCTGAAGGGAGTGCTACAAAACCTGTGTGAAAGCCTTTGGTGAAACCGGAGATGAGAAAGTCCGCCAAGTGTGAAAAAGGATGTGTAGTCAGGTAACGTTGCAAATTAGGTACGTTTATTGGTGTAATTGCCTTTTTTGGAAACAGCTTGTTCGGGCACATTGTTTTTGCGTGAGCCCTGAAACAGATAGAACAAACGTGGAGCATTCTACAGGCGCTATAACGACACCCCCCGTCATTGAAGTTATTACATACTTGCACTTTCCCGAGAAACACTATAGGTCTGCCTAATTTTTCTTTGATATCCCTTTGACTAGAGTAGTCTGAGTTAGCGAAACTAGTAGAGGGAGCTACTGCGGTACTGGGACAAAAATTGGATGTGTGAGAAGCCGAAGCGCATATTGCACATGCTGGTGTCCTAAGCCCGGCGAAATGCCTACAAAATAATTCAGTGTCCAACTGACTCCAATCAGTGGGAGTGTTGAACTGTGCCAGTGATGCGGCTGACCTGGCTGAGAAAGACTTATGGTAGTCATAGAACGCATAACCACCGTACTTGTAGGCAAGGTCCACCAGTTTGTGCAAGTATAAGTCCAGCTCTTCCCTACGGTGTGGGAAAGAAGAGCAAATTACGTCCCTATATAACCTGAAGGCTAACACGAACTCGGGAATATTGAGTTTTCTATTGAGCCTAGGGTCTCTAGCTTTCATCACTACGGATATATCTTCAAAAGTGTAAGACCTGTTCTCGATAATATCCTGTGATGCGATGAGGAGGGAAGCTAAATTAACATCTTTCCCTTCTAGTATGTCCCGTTTAAGGTTCTGAGGGATTAAACGTACTGGATTAATTATGTTAGATTTTTTGGCGGGAATAGTAGTGGGGTTACCTCCTGAGCCGGGCTCTGGTTGTACCAGTGGAACTTGAACTTCTGTAATGCTGGTCTGACCAGAGGCTTCCAGAGTATCTACCCTGTCGTTTATGTTGGCTACAGAAGTCACCAAAGAGGTCATCATGCCTCGTAGTTCTGCTAGACTACTCTGCATAGTACCATCAGAACAAGGGCCTGGCAAATCCTCCGCATTTTGGTGATTAAGCAAACGGAAGAGTTCTGCTTTCCTGGCAGTAGCCGGGAAGGGAATGTTCCTTCTGTTCAGCTCGGCCGTGATCCTTGGAACGGTCCAGGATCTGTAGCTGGATGAGGTACCAGGCTCTCCTGGCTGGATGCTAGACCTGGACGGGGTGCTTGCAATTGACAGTTCATCGTCTTGTGCTGAAGCGGTTGACATGCTATGGGCATGAGAGAAAACGTAGCGTTAGAGAAAAGAGAAAAAAAAACAAAAAACTTCCCTTTTTTTATTTTATTTTATTTATTTTTTTTTTTTTTTGTGAGCTGGTTGGCTAGCTAGTGCCGCCGTGGTGAAGCAATTAAACTAGGTTGATGAGAGGTGAGGCCCTACTAAGTGCCAAGCGGCTTGAGAGGCTCTATCTATGAGTTGGCGCGAGGGGATTTCGTGGCCACTGATCGTAGTGGCGGGGTGTTGGCCTCTCGATGAATTGTAATCATAAGACAGACTGGGGGTGACAGGTGAGGCCCTCTCTATGCCACAATGCGAGGCGGCTAACTATGATTTGGCCCGAGGGGCGTAGTACCTCCGAATTGAGGATGGGTGATGGCCTCGCGGGACCACTAACCTAAGGCGAAGAAGCCGGGAGAAAACTACCGCTATTGGGCTCCTAAAACCCTGAAACCAGCCACGACTAAACTGGGTGGAGAAAATAGCCACGAGACTGAACGTATGCGTATAGAAAATCACTATCCTTACCTGAACGAATGATTTAGCGACAAGTAGTAGCCAAGATGACCCAAAGAGTTAATGACACTCTGCTGGCTTCGTACTGCAGATGCCCCGAATTGCAGAGAATGGTGACGTTAGAAAATATAAAGAAGAAGAAGAAAAAAAAAAAAAAAAGCAAATTTCAGTTTAAAAGCCCCCCCATTTTTTTTATATAAGACAAGTGAGTTTACTGATTCACACTAGTAATGAGTGAAGCAGACGGAAAAACATAGGGCAGGAGAGGAAATATTACTAGCGAACCGCAACTTGTAATGGCAGAATTACCCCTGGGAATGTAAAGGAGAGAAAGCAGAGGAGACCCATGAATTTAGTAACCACTTAACAAATGAAAGTTCATTAGGCTAGCCATAAGGAAACCTATTTAAATGACCATTTAGTAACTATGGAAATCAATGGCAAACATATAAACATTTACAGGTATCTTTGCAGTGTTCCCTATGCTTCCTTCACTTGTACTTTATATACACGAAAGACAGCATCAACACAGGGGTTAAAAAATGAGCGATAAGAAAACAGTTCCTGAACACAGTTAGCAAAAATCCGCATTCAGTTATAAATGCCATTGTGGTGAAAGAACCGTTCATATACACATATATATATTGTCTCCATTTTATTACGTATGGCCCCTTTAATAAAATAAGGGAAGAAACAGCCGAACCGGCGTGTGCACGTGAAGCCCGCAAGCTGAAAAAGGCGTACGTTTTAAACGAAACAATTGCGATGAAACTGGACAATAGGACTGAAGTGTGACGATTCCGAATAGTGATTTTAAGGGTGAGTCAAAATGAGTGAGACAACGTACGGACTGAAAATGACTTACGTTTTGTGAATCGAAATTTGCTAAGTGCGCGTGGGACAGCCAGGAACTGGCGGGCTGTGTAGTGCACGTCGCGGATGAATGACGTCAGAGGTCTGCGAGGCGGAATGAAAGCGGGAACTTCCGGATCGACGAAGACAGGTAAGTAGGGGTTTGTTAGGCTTATATAGGGCTATAAATCCCTCCCACAATTTCAGGCATATGCCTTCTATATATATGACATTTATGTGTGTATTATGCATATATAAATGTATATTACTATATGTGTAAATATTATAGGCATAATTATATGTTACTAATACACACATCAATATACATGCATATATATATATATATATATATATATATATATATATATATATATATATATATATAAATATATATATATATGTGTGTGTATTACTCTCAGGATCACATCAATTTACGTCTATTACCTTTACCTTGTTTAATGTATCTTGTCTCCAATTGTCTCCTTTTTTTTCCTCTTACAACAACCCTTGTGCATCTTTTACTTCATCCCAGTCCCTGTGTGTTTCTTTTTACCCTTCTCCAGCCTCTGTATTTCTCTTTCCCCAGCCCCTTTTGTGTTGTTCTTAGCCCCAGCCACTTTGTCTCTTTCTCCCCTTCCAAATCTCATCTGTGTGTCTCTTTCTAACTCCAGACTCTGTGTGCCTCTTTCTCTTCTCCCAGCCACTCTGTCTCTTTTTCCCCAGCCCAGCGTTGCCTCCCACAAATCTTGTGTCACTTTGTTCCCCTTCCCTACTGTATGTCTCTTTGTCCCCCCAACAAACCTTCAGTGTGTCTCTCTTCCCCATCTCCTCCCTGTGTCTCTCTTCCCCATATCCTTCCTGTGTCTCTCTCTTACCCATCTGTCTCTTTGTACCACCATCCCCTGTGTCTCTCTATTACCCCATCTGTCTCTGTGTCCCCCCTTCTCCTGTGTCTCTCTAATACCCCTCTATTTGTCCCCCCAACCCCTATGTCTCTCTATTACCCCTCTGTCTCTATTACCCCTCTTTGTCCCCCCATCCCCTGTCTCTCTATTACCCCTCTGTCTCTTTGTCGTCGTCCCCCAACCTGGTGTCTTTCTATTACTCCTCAGTCTCTGTGTCCCCCCTTCCCCTGTGTTTCTATTACCCCTCTATTTGTCTCTCCCCTTCCCCTCTATTTGTCTCCCCCCTTCCCCTCTATTTGCCCCCCTTCCCCTCTATTTCTCTCCCCCTTTCCCTCTATTTGTCCCCCCCTTCCCCTCTATTATTTGCCCCCTCTTCCCCTCTATTTGTCCCCCCTTCCCTTCTATTTGTCCCCCCTTCTCCTCTATTTGTCCCCCCTTCCCTTCTATTTGTCCCCCCTTCCCTCTATTTGCCCCCCCCTTCCCCTCTATTTGTCTCCCTCCCTTCCCCTCTATTTGCCCCCTCTTCCCCTCTATTTGTCTCCCCCCTTCCCCTCTGTTTGTCTCCACCCCTTCCCCTCTATTTGCCCCCCCTTCCCCTCTATTTGTCTCCCTCCCTACCCCTCTATTTGCCCCCTCTTCCCCTCTATTTGTCTCCACCCCTTCCCCTCTATTTGCCCCCCTTCCCCTCTATTTGTCTCCCCCCCTTCCCCTCTATTTGCCCCCCCTTCCCCTCTATTTGTCCCCCCCCTTCCCCTCCCGTGTCCCTTCTGACCTTTTTACAGGAGGACTGTGGGAGGGGGTGGAGCTAACTACCATGCTCCCTCGCGGTTCCCATAATTCCCAGCATCTACACATCATAGAGTAATCCCTACTCTATGATGTGTAGATGCTGGGAATTATGGGAACCGCGAGGGAGCTTGGTAGTTAGCTCCGCCCCCTCCCTCAGTCCTCCTGTGCTGACAGCTATGCTGCTGTCAGTATCAGTGAGTGTGCCGCCGGACCGGTTAGGCGGCCGCCCGGCACACTCACTGATACTGACAGCAGCATAGCTGTCAGCACAGGAGATGGGGCCGCCGGCCGCAAGGTGAGTAATCACCTCAGAGTGTGCCGCCGGACCGGCCACCCGGCGGCACCGACATGCGGCCGGCGGCCGCAATTTTATTAAAATGGATATATTTTATCCAGCCCCCCCAGGTGCCGCGGCCCACCTGGAAATTTCCCGGTATCCCGGTGGGCCAGTCCGGCCCTGACCACAGTTACAAACAGCCTCCAGAGAGCCTGTTCTACACCAGACCAGTGGAGCCAGACTGCAGCTAGAGCCCATCATCATCCTCATCTGGTTGTAAGTAGGCAATCTAGCATATTATTCGTGGCACTAATCTCTAATTTACCTCACATTAAAGAAACACTATAGTCCCCAGAACCACTGCAGCTTAATGTAGTGGTTCTGGTGTCTATAGCCTATCTCTGCAGGCCTTTTAATGTAAACACGGCGGCACTCCAGCACTGGCGTTAGTTAACATGGCAGAAAAATAATTAAAAAGGGTTAGGGGGGCTACTAATAAGGATAGGGGGAGAAGGGTAGGTAGAAAAATAATTGGAAGGGTTTAGGGGGGCTACTAATATGGATGGGAGGAGGGGGGAGGTAGAAACATTATTGGAAGGGGTTAGGGGAGTACTAATATGAATGGAAGGGGTAGGGTGGGTTCTAATATGCATGGAAGGGGTTAGGGGGTACCAATATGCATGGAAGGGGATAGGGGGGTACGAATATGCATGGAAGGGGTAGGGGGTTAATATGCGTGGAAGGGGTAGGTGGGGTTCTTTTGTGCATGGAAGGGGTAGGGGTGGTTCTAATATTCATGGGAAGGGTAGGGGTGGTTCTAATCAGGAGGATCCCGGCGCTGTATCCAGGTAAGTAAAACCCCTTCCCTGTAGTGACCCTTTAATGTTATTATTTATATAGCGACTGCAAATTCCGTAGCGCTGTACTGATACCGGAGAAACTGACGGAAGCAAAGCACAGAGAGATGGACACAGGTTTCTTCAGGAAGGAAGAGATTCTTTATTGGATCACCGATCGGGACTCAGAGGGACTAATGTCACCAAAAATACAGCAAGTTCTGAGCCCCGGACAATAGTGCAGGCTCCTTATATAGGCACATAACTCCTCCCATATTAAGCTCCACCCGCACATTCTCTTGACCAATCAATACAAATAAGAATTAACTTCCTGCTTGACCGCATGGCCTGTCCAGCACAATGGAGGAGGGGAATACTACATCCTGTATTCTTGCACATGCTCCGTACACTACTGATCGTATCTTGCCTCGTGCAACCAACTGATCGATACGTCAGCATATGCACGTACACATGCCACGTGGTAATCTCGGCCTACTAAATTTATTTTTACCGAGATTCCACCACAGTACAATGGGATAAACAACTCCTAGTTTATGGAATAAGAATATACCCGGCGAGTAAAAATGCTATCCCCCCCAGATTTTTTGGGGTTCCTACGCCCATGCCTGTAACTTTCCAAAACAACATAAAACCTGTTAATGGGGGGTACTGTTGTACTCGTGAGACATCGCTGATTACAAATATGGGCATTTTTTTGCAGTAAAACCTAACAGTATTATGACATTCACAGTTAAAATGTCAGACGGAAATGCAAATTTAAAAAAAAATCTTATTTTCTCACATTTTTTTTAATTTTATTCATAATAAATTATGTTCCATATATGAATAGTTAATGATAAATGAAAGCCCTGTTTCTCCTGAACAAAATGATATATAATAAGTGTGGGTGCATTTAATATGAAAGAGGTGAATTACGGGTGAACAGACATATAGCGCAAATTCCAGTTTTTGTTTACGTTTTGTTTTGATCAGAACGTGCACTATTGACTCCGTCCTGAAGGGGTTAATCGCAAGTACAACAATCCAGGGCAGAGGGGGAGCAAGTGCCCTCTCTTGCTGATGCCTATATATATATCAATTATAATTAAATTATATATTAATTTAATTAATTTTATTACCTGAAATTGAAGTAGTATTCGTTGTGCTTACAAAGTATACATATATCTCCTTCATTTCAAATAAAAAAATATATATTTTTCGTTTAGCAAAAAAATGTAGTATTCACTGTGTTGTCTCCTGAGCTAAGCTAGCAATTTACTTTTGTCTATTCCTCCATGTTTTAACTATAAACTGTATTTAGGGCATTAGGTTTACTCTGAACTGTTACTGCAGAGAAATAGAAAGTAAGATGATAAACAAACAGAACGTAACTACCAGGAAACATGACACTGATTGGCTAAAGATATCATGTGACAGTGAGTAATAACACTGAATCGAAACTCGAATACTGCTCTGTTTCCCTTAACACGGAGAGGAATCAGTCGATCACTTAGCACGTACTTTAATCAGAACGAAACAGCTACATTAGTTATAACTGGTTTATGTTTATATATTGTGATCAGAGAAGATTTGAGGATTAGAATCTGCAGAAGCATATGATATGTGAGTATCTCTTGTTTCCGAAATGGCATATCCATGTAAATATCATAAAGAATTATTTTTAAATATTGTGTTAGTTTACATCTGTACTATATTGGTATCAGTGCAATATTAATTAGAAATATGTCACACATCTTAAATCTCTGTTATGTGCAAACAACCATAAGAATAAGGAGTGCATGCTGTTTTTTTGTTTTTTATTTAAAATATTTTTTCCATAACCATTTGTTGTTCCTCTTTTTACACTCTATGATTTATTATAGTTTACAGACAATGTGTGACAATGTATGTAGTCTTGCCTGTGTAAATACTGCAAACAGCATGCATTGTGAATCCACATCATTTTTGTAATGCTTAATTGAATAATTTATGATTTTATATGTTAAAGTGAACTTTTTACCTACAATCATTCCTAATCTATAGTCCTTTTTTATTTTACATATCAACAGAAACAAACAGCCTTAAGTGACACCAGAAGTTGTATCTTATCATCTAGAATTCACATGTAAAGTGATAAGCCATATATATACAGTTTAAGCAGATACATTTTTTTGGATATTATTCATACAATGTACTTGCCTATTACAGATATTAACAAATGCAAAGATGTATTCACTGTGAGTTGGAAAGGTAGAGGAGTTGACAAATTTCTTTAGATCCATTTTTTTTTACATTGATTTTTCTACTCTGTTGAAATGTGCAGCTCACTGTTTAGTGAATCAGACTCTTGGGCTTGTATTTTCTGAAACAAAAGTGTGAACTAAAGTATTCTTATCTCATTATAAATCTTAGAGTTTGGCATAACTGCTAGAACATTTGAAACCAGGCATATTTATGGAGCAAATTACAAAATAACATGTTTTTTTTGGGAGAAATATGTAGTAATATGGATCACGTTTTGCCAAAGCATTTTGTATACTTTAAAATCTAGGTCCATATGCTGTATTTTTTACTTATTTTATCATATTTTACAACAGTATTTGACCCCCATAGTGTTAAAAACACTATTCAGCTCCCTTCTTCAGTCTTCTACTGTATCTCAATCAGATACTTAATACGGCTCTGTCACCATCTAAGGTGTTTGTGTAATTTGCAAAGACCTCCGACAGAGACATCGCTGCTGGGGGTACTGTGACCATTGGGGGGCAGGGACTGATGTCCCTTGCGGGCATCTGCTCTTTTTCAGCTTCTTGCGCTTTAGCTGCCAGGATCCAACGCCAGTGTTGTATTTTAACATGTAAGAAAGAGTACAGCATTGAGATCTGTGGAGGAATCTGCTCCGCCTTTATGTAAAGTTTGTAAAGTGGTGGAAAAATACTAAATAAAGTAGTCCGTGCTTTGTCTCAGTATATCTTTTTACTGGGTTGGAATGTCAGTGAAATGTTTACTCCTCCCCTATTTTTAATAAAAACTAATTTATGAGATGTGCAAAATAAAATTATATACTATATTCTGTAATTGGGCACATTTATCTTATCTCAGTGTCAATCATTGTTATAAGCTCTGTCCTTTGCACCTGGCAGTCATCAACATGACATTATACAGAGTAGCAGATTAAAGAAACACTCCTTTTGTAATGATTGCACTGCCTTGTCTGTACTGTATTGTGATGTCATTTGCTAATATTTTAAGGAACACTCCCATACATAAGAATGTCAGCTGATTGAAGTTGTTATGTGGCAGGCGTGTCCAGACACCATCTACCTTCAGAGGTTAGTTGAGCTGTTCTCCAATAGTGTAACCCCAAATAGCGCTGCCCCCTTCCTCCATGACATTTTTTTTGTAGGGGAGCTGGTTATTGGCTGAGTGCTTTAGATAATGCTCTCAGCCTATCTCCAGTCACCCATTTAAAGAGTTATTGCATACTAATCCCATCACCAGCTGCCTGGTCATACTGCGGTGACCAGGATGAAGGAAGTCAGGGGTCAACAATGTCAGGTACCAGAGGAACAGTATCAGGGTTAAACGGTTAGAAAATTGTTTAATCTCAAAAATTAAGATGGCACATGGGTACTCCTTTCCCCATAGCAACTTTAATGAGCTGGCATTGTTATGGGGGTGGAAGTGTTACTGTAATATAAACTTAAAATAAAAGGAAGCATCTCATGAAAAAAGGGTTAAAGGAACACTAGTAGCGTTAGGAATAAAAACATGCACTTCTAACGCTATAGTGTTACCCTACCTGATTAAATTATTGGTCCCCCAGAATGCAAAAACATTTAATCCCCCCCCCCCCCCTCCCCCCAATGCACAAGTGTCACTGAGGCTGCCCTGCCTCCGGGTTGTGATCATCAGTCTTGATGATCTCAACCAATTTAATGCTTACCCATACAGCGATATTTTGTGGCAAGTGCACATGTGTGGCAAATCGCCATGCTGCATCAAGCAACATTGTCCTTTCTGCCATTTCTTACCTAAAGATTTCCCTCTTTGACGCCACCATGTTCTTTCTTTAACTCCTGGTGCTTCATCTTCCAAGAGTCTGTGTAACTGCCATACTCAACTCTACAGAAGTCTATGGACAATCCTGTGAGACTGCTGGATCCTCCATAGACCAACTTGTTCTCAGCGCCAGGAGATGCCCTTTTTCCACAAGCAGCACTAGGGACTGCCATGTGAATTGACAAAACCTGCCCCATATTTTTTCCCACTTTCGTCTACCAGTACTTTGTCTATAAGACAAAGTAGTCCCTACGTTGTTTTCTAATATATTTTATATTGTGTTGAAATTTCAATAAAATTCCAATGCTGTCAACATAATTATTTCATAAACAGTTTATGAAATACTCAAAAACATACCAAAGAATACAAAACCACTTTCTGTTTTTATACTTCAGATAAGTGTAACATTTAAAACATTTTTCAAATTGTATTATTTATATAGCTCCAGCAAATTCCGTAGCGCTGTACAATGGGTGGACTAACAGACACGTAACTAACCAGACAAATGGACGCACAGGAACTGAGGGGTTGAGGACGCTGCTCAATGAGCTTACATGCTAGAGGGAGTGGGGTATAGTGACACAAAGGGGTAATGAAATAGGTTGCTAGAAAAGTATTCACTGAGAACTTAGTAGGTTATTTTTGACAGTTGCAGGGGAGGAGTCATGAAAACCAGTTTAAAGGATATGCTTTCCTGAAGAAGTGTTTTTTCAAAGATTCTTTTGATGGAGTAGAGACTGGGTGAAAGTCTAACGGAGAAGGGAAGGGAGTTCCACAGAAAAGGTGCAGCCCTGGAGAAGTCTTGGAGGCGAGCTTCAGATGTGGGAGTATGGACAGAGGATAGACATAGGTCTTCGGCAGAGCACTTGGGGCCTCGACGGGGCTAACTTGTGTGTTAGGGAGGATAGGTAAGTTGGAGCAGCATTATATAGGGACTTGTAAGCAAGCAGCAGAATCTTAAATTGAGCCCTATATCTAACTGGAAGACAATGTAGGGACAGTCAGAGGGGAGAGGCGTGGCAGGTGCAGGTGGACAGGAAAATGAGCCTTGCCGCCGCATTCATTATAGATTGCAGCAGTGCAATCTGGGAACACGTAAGACCACTGAGAAGGGGATTGAAGTAGTCAAGGCGAGAAAGAACAACGGCATGGACCAGCACCTTAGCTTGCTTCTGGTGTTAAATAGGGGCAGATGCAAGCTATGTTTTTGAGATGGAAGCGGCAGGATTTGGCGATTGACCATGAGGGGTGAAGGAGAGGTTGGAGTCAAAGAGAACACTTAGGCAGCGAGCCTGTGAGGTAGAGGTGATGGTGGTGCCATTGAACTGGAGGGATATAAAAATAAAGCAAGGTAGGCACACTTTACTGTAAAATAGTCCCTAATTGGAGCTCTATAAGAAAGTATTGGGTGCTCACTTACATGAGGCTCTATCCCCAAAAGCCCATATACATGTGAATACAAATAGAGTAAGGAGCACAACCTTAAATATGTATATACAGAAAAAATCTTTATTGAATGGGTACACACTATTAGAGTATCTCTTTAAATATGAAACAAAAAAAAGTACAAAGTCATAATGCTATCAAACAACTACCAGAAAAAAATCCTGGATATATATATAAACGGCAAATATATAATGAAGAAATGCCAAGAATGTTCGTAACCTAGGCAAATAAATAAGATACTAATACAGAACCCAAAAAATACAACATACAGAAAAAATACAAAAAAAAAGCATACCAGACCTGTGAGTAGCAGGGACAGAGTCAATCAAAAAGCCCCCAACATTTCGGCAAAAAAGCCTTTATCAAGGGAGCCTCCAGTTGAACTGGAGGGAGACAGACATGAGAGTAACAACACAGGTTGACAGGTTGAGTTTAAGGAAGTGAGCAGCCATCCAGTTGGAAATTGCAGAGAGACATTCAGAGACACGAGTCAAGATGGGCAGAGAGAGATCAGGAGAGGACAGGTAGATGTGTGTGTCATTTGCATATAAATGATAATGGAATCCAAGGGAGCTGATGAGTTTACCAAGGGAGGCAGTGTAGACTGAGAACAATAGGGGACCAAGGACAGAACCTTGGGGAATGCCAACAAACAGGGGTTGAGGAGAAGAGGCAGTGCCAGAGAAAGAAACTTGAAAAAAGCACTGGGAGAGGTATGAGAAGCACCAGGAGAGAGCAGTATCTCATAGACCGAGATTACGGAGAATGAGAAGAAGCTGTGGATGATCAACAGTGTCAAAGGCAGCAGAAAAATCAAGGAGAATTAGGATAGAGTAATGGCCGCGAGATTTAGCAGTGATTAAATCGTTGGATACTTTGGTCACAGCTGTTTCAACAGAGTGACGAGTGCGGAATCCAGACTGAAGCAGTCAAGCAGAAAGTTGGATTCGAGGAAGTCTGTCAATCTCGCAAACACAACTCTTTCAAGGATCTTGGAGACAAATGGCAGTAGCGATATCATAATAATACCTTTACTGGTGGGTTTGGTAGCATAAGCATTCCTATTCCTATTCCAATTCCTATTACTCACATTAGGTAGGGCCCTGTTCTCCACCCATTCATGGTTGATATTTGCAATTTGAAATTTGCACACCTTTGGTATAATTGACAAAAGGATTGCCACATATCTGAGTCGGAGTATTCAGTTATTTTTGGCTAAAATGTGCAATTTCCCATTTCCATAACAACTTCTGTAAACTGATGATAGTATAGAGATGAGTGTTTAGCATATGATATCAAAATCCAGTTTAGACAAGGCAAGGCAATATTACAAAGGGGTAGAAACATTGTTTATTTTCTTTTCTTCTTTGTATGATTTTTTCCTTATCATTTCTCAAGGGGTTTAATGAATAAGCCCCTTTAGCCTTATTTTAATATTGCTGGATAAGCTTTCTAAATTATTTAATATGTTTGGATAAACTTTTTAAATTATTTTTTTTAACATATTAAAATATCAACACATATATTGTATATAAAAAAATATCAATATATTAAACAATTACCAAAATATGATACAGTTGAAATATTTTTCATAATATTAAATCATTTGAATAGTTTATCTAAAAATATTAAATAATTAGAAACCGCTTATCCAATAATATTTAAGGGACGCTACACTGCCCAAATACAAAATAAATAAAATGGTCGGGGAGTGTAACCTGGTTAATTTATAAAAGTGTAAATTTATATAGAAATCTCCACTTTTTGCAAAATGAAAAAAAATAGGACATAGTCTTCAAGCATCCAGCTTTTCAGAAAGCTAAAGTTCTTAAGAGGTCTGGAGTGTACCTTTAAATTGTTGCCTATGTGCTCAAATTTAACAACAATGATGAATATTATCTAAGGAAGCAGGAAGTTAAGAAAGAAGAAAAACGCCTGTCATTTAATGGTGATGTTTCTTATTATTATTCAGGCCTGATTATTATTCAGGCACAGGTTATGTTTCTCCAGTATAGAACTGTGACAAATAGAATTCTGTAACATAAGCACAGATATTTAGTACACTCTGAATAGACATTTGCAAAAATGTGATTAAAATTCCCATATTTTTGGGGGGGCGTGGCTAACAGCGATACCGAGCGGACGTCTCTAAGCAGAGCTCTGCTCAGGCCTTTGAAACTATCTACCTTTATAGCCACAAAAAAGCAGAGATTCAGCCCAAAAAGCAGATATCCCCCCAATAGAGACTATGGGGCGAAAAAACAGGAAGGCTCAAGGACCGGCAGGTCCCCACCAGCCAGATATTAGAAAATCCTTTGAGCGGCCGACAAAATCACAGGCCATAAAGATGGTGCCTGATTCTGAGGCCTCGCAGGATGAAGAGGAATCCATACCCTCCCCCGGTCAGAAACACCATCCTGCCTATCTGAAATGGAGGAAGACGAGACACCCTCCTCAAAAGGGGACATAAAAAGACTCCTCACAGAAATGAGGAAAATCTGGGGAGCAGACCTCAAGTAAGTCCAGGCAGTGGTAGGGGAGTTGCGCCAAAAAGTCCAGGCATTGGAAAATGGCCAGGGACATCCACCTAGAAAAACTCACCTCTCAAGTGCAACAACTGAGACGCTCAGTGACCGCAATTGAGGCAAGGCACCGGCGGAAAAACCTCCGTCTCTGAGGGGTCCCTGAATCAGTGACAGATGAGCAGCTCCTGCCCTATGCCCACAAGCTGATAGCACACATGGGCGTAGGGGGAGGTGAAGACAGGCAGCGGTTCTACTCAGCATTCCGGGTGCGGAAATCGGCGGCAGCCCCAAGCGGAGCACCCAGGGACGTCATCATGGTAACCCTAGATATAGCTACAAGGTCAGTTATAATGGCACGTTCCAGAGAAATGGGGGCAATCATTAATGATGGTCACAAAGTGGCAATATTCCCTGACATACCATTCACCATTCTCACAGAGAAAAGAAAGCTGGCACCTATAACCAAGAAAATGCGAGACTCAGGAATAAGATACCGCTGGGGAGTGGAGGGTACCCCTCCTAACAGAAATAGAGTGAGAGACATTGGGAGATGATCCGGAGCCCTTCCTGCAAAAGGTGGGTCTGCCCCCGACACGGGAAACCCCCACACCCACCAAGAGACCCGAAAGTTCAGAGGGTCCCAGTGAGAATGACCACACACAGAGCAAGCCATCCAGCTTCAAGGTGAAGAGACTGACTCCAGCACACAGAGCCGCAGAACCACGACCATCTGAGAAGAAGGACCGAACAAAAACTGATACTAATAGGGACTCCTTTTGGTAAACTGACTTAATCTGTTGACCTGCCAAAGATTGGCCACTGACCCTGGAATACAACACAGAGGCGAACACGACAAGTAACTGGTGCCCCATTACTTATCAAGCAGACACTCTCCATGGACAGTCCCGTAGAGACCCAGGGGCCGGCACACCTACATAAAACAAAGCGGCTACCTTAACACTTTGCATACGTGCCTACCTAAATGCACTGCATTACTAATATATTGCATGACTATATAGGCTGCATTAATAAATATAATGCACTACTAAATATATTGCATTACTAAATATATTACACCACTGTATTATTGCACCACTATAATATAGCTTTACTAACTATAGCATTACTAGTGATATTGCATTGCTAGAGATATTGCATTGCTAGAGACGTTGCATTGCTAGAGACGTTGCATTGCTAGAGACGTTGCATTGCTAGAGACGTTGCATTGCTAGAGACGTTGCATAACTAGAGACGTTGCATTACTAGATATGTGGCATTACTAGATATGTGGCATTACCAGAGATATTGCATTACTAGATATACTGCATAACTATATCATGTTACTATATTATTATAATACTGGAGATAGTGCATTACTAAATATATTGCATAACTATAGTCTTGCATTACTAAAGATATTACATTACTGAATATATGGCATAACTATGTATAATGCATAACCGTATATATTACATAAATGTACACGTTGACTACAACTTAATAAAAATAAATAAAAATGTAAATTAAAAAAAAAAAATCCCAAATTTTAACCAAATACTTGCAAGGACACACAAATAGATGCACATGCAGACACATGTATGCAGACAGATACACAAACAATCCATATATCACTGTCTCTTGGCTGGTCACTGGTTTGTTTTGCTATTGAAAAAAAGATTTACTCTCTCTCTCTTTATTATATTCAGTTTCACCAGTTAATTCTCAGACTAGTAGACGGCACACTGCCAGAAGAAGAGAACTCAGTCCAATCTAATGACCAACTCAACACAACTGTCTCAGTCAGTGTTCAAAGTTAAGTTATATTCCTGCAAACAGTTAAAAAAAATAACAAAGAGCTCAGCTTTACACAGGTCTAAAACTGAACACACAATCCAACAATTCAGCATCAGGAAGATAGCGCTTCCCTAACCCTAAGCAACTGACTGAATGTTTCTGATACTCTACACTACATACTTTAGTACCTTCCTTCAGTTTAATTTTTTAAAAAAAGTTGGAAAATCTCCAGTGGACAAGATTAACAGGCCTCCCAACAATCCTGGTTTTGGCTGGACAGTTCTGATTTTGGGGTCCAAAACACTCACTCAATCTCAATCTGTCCAAACGATATTCGTTCGTTGAACCATTTAGTCATTCTGACATTCACAGAATAGTGATTTTTATTTCTTTTTCAGGCTAAATGACAGAAGACCATACTTGTCTGTCATTTTGCGATTCTTCTGAAACTGATGTCACGTCTAGTAATTCAAATTATTGGCCCTATTATTAAAACAATGATTAAACCAAATATCTAAAAGTCTTGCATAACAAAAATAATTTTGTAAAGGCAGTTGGTCCTCCTATTTCCTGTCCCTTTCTCAGTGGTGGGGGTATTTGACCTAAAATGAGAATATTTATTAAAGGGACACTATTGTCACCAGAACTACAGCTTAATGTAGTTGTTCTGGTGTCTATACCATGTCCCTGCAGGCATTTTGTTGTAAACACTGCCTTTTCATGGAAAAGGCAGTGTTTATTATTATTATTATGATATTTATAGAGCGCCGTCAAATTCCGCTGGGCTTTACAATGGGTGGACGAACAGACATGTAGTTGTAACCAGACAAGTTGGACACACAGGAACAGAGTGTAACGAGAATATACCCCTACACGCAGGATCCAGCTAAACAGAAGGCAGAACAGAGGAAAGATACGTCTACCGGACCTTAGAATGGCCGGACTCAACGTATATAGGAGAAGTACAGAGTCAGGAACAATCCGAGGTCAAGGGCACAAAGAGACAGCGTAAACGAGGACAAGCCGGGGTCTGGTACACAGGAAACAGCAAGCCGGCAAACAGAACAGACAAGGATAAAGCGAAAACGAAGTCAGAATACAAAGCCAAGGTCAAGTACGGAGGAACACAACTGAACACAACAAGCACTAAAGGGAACTGTAGCAGAAACGACGATAGGGCAAGAACTAAGGGAAAAGGGTAAGTATATATAGGTTCAAAACTAATGTGATTGGCTCCTGTCACTTCCACACCCCCAAAAGGTAAGTGTATGGGGTGTGTGGGATGACAGGGGCCAATGGGAGCCTTTTGGCAATTTAGGCTCCCACTGTCTCTTTAAGAGCGCGCCCGAGACTCGCGGCGTGCTCTTAGATTCAGGCGGGACATGTGACCGCATCTCGCGGTCACTGCCCGCCTTCCTGTCTGAAGCGTCGGATGAGCCGCGCGCGGCTCGTGCAGCCGCAGGACTGCGCGCGGCTTGAAGAGAGGACCGCGGCCGGCCCCTGGGAAAGGTGAGTAACGCTACACAGAGGGGTTGAGGGCCCTGCTCAATGAGCTTACATGCTAGAGGGAGTGGGGTAAAATGACACAAAAGGTAAGGATAGTATTAGACTAGTGACATAGTTTACATTGCAGCCTATGAACACCTCTAGTGGCCACTCCTCAGTTGACCACTAGAGGTGCTTCCTGGGTCTGGAAGACGTTCAGCGTCTCCATGCCTTATAGTCTTTCTTTAACTTATAAAGATGCTAGCACTTACATCAGCAAAATGTATAGCTTAAATGTATATCTAAGTGGAGGTAAACTTATAATCCACAAATTCTGTGGCTGGAAAGCTTACATTAACCCTCTAACGTCGTTACGGCGTTCCATGCTTTCCCAGAACATAAGGATGTCCAACGTCAGATACCGGACAAAAGGTCAGTTTCAAACCAGGAATCTGGTAGACAGCCACTAGAGGCTGACTTAGTGCAGCAATGTAAACATTGCAGTTTCTCTGGAACTGCAATATTCAACATTGCAGCACTAATGGCAATAGGGACATTGCACCCAGACCACTTCAATGGGCTGAAGTGGTCTGGTTGCCTACAGTGGCCCTTTAACCCCTTAAGGACAGATGACATGTGTGACATGTCATGATTCCCTTTTATTCCAGAAGTTTGGTCCTTAAGGGGTTAAAGGGACACTATAGTCACCAAAACATATTTTATCTTAATGAAGCAGTTTTGGTGTAGATCATGTCTCTAAAGTCACAGTACTCTGCCATTTAGGAATTAAATCACTTTTGTTTCTGTCAATACAGCCCTAGCTACTCCTACCCTTTGCATAATATGCAAAGACCCCCGACAATGACATCGTCACTGAGAGTTCAATGGCCAGGGAGGAGCAGGCAAAGGTGAGTTTTACTTACCTTATTTATCTGTTGCGGGCACCGCCATCATTTTCTGGTTGGTCTTTTTGCACAGTAGTACAGCAGAGAGTTCTTGCGGGATCCTCCAGCAATAGAGATAATTTCCGTCACTGGTGGCAGCTAGGGGATTTACACACCAAGAAGGGTCAGGTGTAAAAAAAAATACTGAGACTAAGTAGTCCCTGCTTTGTCTCAGTTAATCTTTTGACTGGATTGGAATTTCAGTGAATTTCCAAAACAATCAATATAAGTATTTCATAAGGATTCTATCTTTATGAAATACTCATTTTGCAGGGAAGGGGTAGGTGCAGTGCTGCTTTAAATCTGAAATATGTTTTCTGTAGATCACAAATCTCAATTAGAAAATAGTATCCTAAACAGCACTGCATGTACAGTATCTCACAAAAGTGAGTACACCCCTCACATTTTTGTATATATTTTATTATATATTTTCATGTGACAACACTGAAGAAATGACACTTTCCTACAATGTAAAGTAGTAAGTGTACAAGCCTGTATAACAGTGTAAATTTGCTGTCACCTTAAAATAACTCAACACACAGCCATTAATGTCTAAACCGTTGGCAACAAAAGTGAGTACACCCCTAAGTGGAAATGTAGTTTTCCCTCCCCAGTGTCATGTGACTCGTTAGTGTTACAGGATTTCAAGTGTAAATGGGGACCAGGTGTGTTAAATTTGGTGTTATCACTCTCACATTCTCTCACACTGGTCACTGGAATTTCAACATGGCAAAGAACTCTCTGAGGATCAGAAAAAAATAATTGTTGCTCTACATAAAGATGGCCTAGGCTGTAAGAAGATTGCCAAGACCCTGAAACTGAGCTGCAGCACGGTGGTGGGCAAGATCATACAGAAGTCTCACAGGACAGGTTCCACTCAGAACAGGCTTCGCCATGGTCCACCCAAAAAGTTGAGTGCACGTGCTCAGTGTTTGCCAGCATTGCTGCAGAGGTTGAAGGGGTGGGTCAGCCTGTCAGTGCTCAGACGATACGCCGCATACTGCATCAAATTGATCTGCATGGCTGTTGGCCCAGAAGGAAGCCTCTTCTAAAGATAATACACAAGAAAGCCCGCAAACAGTTTGCTGAAGACAAGCAGACTACGGACATGGATTACTGGAACCATGTCCTGTGGTCCAATGAGACCAAAATAAACGTATTTGGTTCAGATAGTGTCAAGCGTGTGTGGCGGCAACCAGGTGAGGAGTACAAAGACAAGTGTGTCTTGCCTACAGTCAAGCATGGTGGTGGGAGTGTCATGGTCTGGGCCTGCATGAGTGGTGCCGGCACTGGGGAGCTACAGTTTATTGAGGGAACGTGAATGCCAACATGTACTGTGACATACTGAAGCAGAGCATGACTGGGCTGCAGGGCAGTATTCCAACATGATAACAACCCCAAAAACACCTCCAAGACGACCACTGCCTTGGTAAAGAAGCTGGAGGTAAATGTGATGGACTGGCCAAGCATATCTCCAGACCTAAACCCTACTGAGAATCTGGGGCATCCTCAAACGGAAGATGGGGGAGCACAAGGTCTCTAAAATCCACCAGCTCCGTGATGTCGTCATGGAGGAGTGGAAGAGGACTCCAGTGTCAACCTGTGAAGCTCTGATGAACTCCATGCCCATGAGGGTTAAGGCAGTGCTGGAAAATAATGGTGACCACACAAAATATTGACACGTTGAGCTCAATTTGGACATTTCCACTTAGGGGTGTTCTCACTTTTGTTGCCAACAATTTAAACATTAGTCTTAGACCCAGAAGGACGTTACATTATTTTAATATGTGAAATAAATAATAAGCTATTCACATTAGTTAATATGTATGCACCAAAAAAATCTACAATAACATTTATCACAAAAGTGTTTAAGAAAAAAGAGCAGGTTAAACAAGGGTTGGTATTAATTATAGGGGGACTATAATTGCGTAGTGGACCCTCTGAAAGACAGAGCCAGAATGACAGGATACGCAGGAAAATAATTAAAAATAGATTGCAAAACCTACTAAATAATCATAATCTAAGAGATATATGGATAACACTTCATCCCTCCGACCTAGATTATATATGCTAATCTAGAACATTCAATTCATACTTCAGAATTGACCTTATCCTGGGTAACATGACCATGCTATATCTTGTTAAAAGAATAGAGATACGGGATATAGCATGGTCAGACCATAGTCCAATCATGTTGGAATACAAAGATAATGTTGATACATTTCGTAAAGAATGGCGTATAAAAGATTTTATATTACACAAAAAAAAAAACATTGTTGAAGAAATTAAGAATAGAACAAATCTTTTCTTTTAAGAAAATAAAAACAAAGGTACACCGGATATCACGGTGTGGTGTATGGTTATAAAAGCATTGCTAGAGGCCATTTGATAAAATGCAAATAAAAAGGATTATCGCCTCTCTTTAAACTATATATAACATTAAGCAAATATAAGTGGCAAATTAAAACAACACCTTCCACACAAATTGCAAGGAAGATTGCAGAAACAGATAAATATTCAGCTAATGAATAAAGTAACCAAACAGTTAGAAGCACTACAATCCAAGTGGTATCTAAATTGTTACAAGCCAGAAACACTAATGTATAATAAATTCAAAAATTAGAAACATAAAAGAGTAATATTTAAAATAAAAGACAAAGAAACCTATCTAATGGCCCCAGAAAAAAATAGGTAGAGCGTTTCAGAGATTTTATCAGAATCTATATAATCTACCAGAAGAAATATATGGCAAGGAAGAAGAGATCGAGAAATACTTATCCATGCCAAAAATCCTACCCGACCAATTAAAACTGATACACCAGCCTATAACAGAAACAGAGGTCAGTAAATCCATAGATATACTTAAAATAAAGACTGCCCCAAGCCAAGATGGCTTCAGAAATAAATTCTATAAACTAATGAAAGACCAACTAAAAGGGGAACTTACCACCATTTTCAACAATATAATGGAAACAGGAAGCTGTCCTGGAGAGTTGTTGAGAGCGAATATTGTCCCCATCCCAAAAGCAGATAAAGACTTAGAACTAATTGGCAATTATAGACCTATATTATTAATCAATACAGATATTAAAATATTAACTTCTATCCTTGCTGATAGATAAAAAAAAATAGTCATACCACAATTTATTAATAATGACCAAGTAGGATTCATAGCAGGGAGGTCTTCAATCAACAATCTTAGAAAAATAATAAACATATTAGAAGAAACAGAGAATAATGGTACCCCTCTAATGCTACTGTCAACAAATGCAGAGAAAGCGTTTGACAGGGTTGGATGGGGTTTCATGTTTGCCACTTTAAAACAATTTGGAATCACTGGATCAATATTGCAAGCTATATCCGCTCTCTACAACTCTCCATCAGCTAAAGTAACAGGGTCAGGATTCACATCACAAAACTTCAGTGTTAAAAAGGGAACTAGACCCTCCACAAGGAAAACCACCACATGACCGACCTGACACTGGGGACCAAGCCCAATAACCGGCATACAGGACCCAACCAAGTACTCTTACTAGCGCGGCGGGAACACATGTGGGAGATTAAGGGGGACGATCGACACGAATATACGCACAAGCCACCTCTAGAACATACTAAAACAAACAGACATACATGGGTAATAACACAGCGCACATACCATACCCTAAGGTTAAAGGGACCCCAACCACTGGGACATGGAGAGCCAACAGCCTAGACATGGGGGCACATGCACGAGAAGATATACTTGCCCTGATCCTAGTACCCTTACCACGCATACCACGCCACCTCAAAGCAACTACTCGGGTCAAAGCAGAACTTTACCCCACATGATACACGATAAACACACAGGGAAACAAAGCCAATACACTCCACAAACGACGGGACATGGTCTCGACCCAACCACACGGACACACGCACACACCAACATAAGACGGTTTAGGGTGCCCGCACGCTACTGTATTCACCACCTGAACTCCGGCAAACGACTACAGATAGGATTAGGGACCGCCTGACGGCCGTAATCTCACAAGCACAACATGTTACACAACAGACTGGCACTACAGTATTGGAACAGAATGTTTTGTGCTCTTCTTTCTTTCCATTCGATACTAGTTCCTTTAAGATTGTTTATGTTTTCATGTTATGGTTCACCTGACTGGGATACCTAGGGACCTTCGTATCTCATTTTATGCCTTTCTCTCGGGAATCTAGGCACCTCACAAGACCAAATAATGTATAGCAGGTCGAAAACCTGCGAGTTTCCACCAACCTATTCACATGTTATGTCACGAAAACGTTGACAAATTTTCAATTAAAAAAAAAGGCAACACATGAGACGCAGGCACTCACTATTATCTGCTTGGAATGCGTGGGACCTGCGAGTCTGCATAGCTCATTGGGGCCTGCAAGCCCACATGCAAATACTTTATGTTGTTGTTTCCAGGGACCTACAAGTCCAATTCCTTTTTCTTGTTGAAAATACATTGCAAATACATTAATAAAAATCATATTTACAAAAAAAAAAAAGGGAACTAGACAAGGGTGCCCTCTTACCCCTTTGCTGTACATAATGGTGTTAAAACCCCTTGCAATTCTAATAAGACAAAATTTAAAGAAATACGAACTCCTTAGGACAAAGTAAATTAAATATTTACTCAGATGACATCTTACTAACAGTAGAAGAACCAAAAACCTCAGTCCCAGAGCTTCTGAAGGAGATAAATACTCCAAAGTGTCAGGATTTAAAATAAATATAGAGAAATCAATATTTATAGCTAAAAAGTTGAACAAAAGGTTAATTCATTTTCTTGTACAAAACATTGGGCTCTCAGAAAACAAGGACAGGCTAAAATATTTAGCTATAACATTAATCTCCGGTTTAAAAGATCTAGTAGAAGCCAACTTTGTACCCTTACTAACACAAATTAAAACTTAAGGGACTGGAAAGGTATGGGATTTTCCTGGTCGCGTAGGATCAATATCCTAAAAGCATACATTTTACCAAAATGACTGTATCTATGGAGAATGATACCACTTAATTTCCCAGAAAACTGGCTATCTTTACTACACTCATCCTTCTTTACATTTGTATGGGGCGGCAGGAAAGCAAGAGTTAAAATGAAAGGTTTGGATAGATCAAGGCAGGATGGAGGTTTGGGATGCCTGGAAATCTTACAATGTTATCAAGCTAGCAGACATGTTTATATATTGCTTTTACTAAATATTGCTGCAATCCAAGAAACATGGTATAAAATGGAAAAAGCTAAAACTGGGGTAGGAAATTTAACGTCACTATTTTGGGTCCTAGACAAGAACAAAAAATCCATCAAAGAGGCACAAACTAAATCTCAGATACTCAAAGAGTTAACTAGTTGGTGAAATTCTCAAACAACATAGGTCTCATAAATAGAATAATAGATGTGCTCCCTTTTTCTAGTATTTCAGATATATTAGACAACATAAAAATAGACATTTGGAAGACTGGGGGGATAAGGGAATTTAAAAATATACTGGTCTAACATAAAATTAAAACCACCCCCCCAAGACACTTTTAACTCTCTGCAAATTAATGTTTTTTTAGCATAATATCACCTTCAAAATGAGGGGGAGAAAATTACAATTCTCAAACATCTACTTGAATTAAAGAACTATAAAACCCTAATGTCAAAATGCGCTAAAGTTATATACAGAATTAGACACGATAAACCGATAGAACTAATTAATAAATGGTAAAAAAAAACTACAAGTACATATAGAAGAAGAAGAGCGGATAAGCTCTCTAAATAAACTAAATAAATATGTACACTTCTTAAATCTAATCTAAGCCCAATTTAAACTCTCAAACAGATGGTACCTGTTACAAAACTGTTACAAACCCATATTATATTGACTATTTTATATATACTATGGCTTCAATACTTGGATGCTGCACCCTCTCCCGAATGGATTATATATACCCCGGTTCGTCAAACGAACAACCGACCACCCGGCTACTGGCGTGTGCCGCCACTTAACCCCGGTCACCTCTCCAACTACCGAACGGTCGACCACCCGGCTGAGAGCGTGTGCCACCAATTGATCACCCAGAGAGTTGCGGTTTGCGGTTAACCGCAGGCTAATTGACGGCCCCAGTATATATCCGTTTTTGCCTTATCTACCGATGGTTAAACTACCGAAAGAGGCACGAACGGGGACCACCTTCAAAACTGGCGTGTGGCCTCAATTAGAATGTGGAATGTTGTGGTTAACCGCAGGTTAAGTGCCCCTTCACGGCGGGCTAAATTCGTATCCCGAACATAGACGACATCCAGCCAGAGAGCGGGGATTCGGGTACAACTCTGGCCGTTATTAGTTCCACGAGTTGACGCCGAGGTCCCGCTGCCTATTGTTGCACCCAAAAACATGGCCACCCTCTTACCCTGTTCACTGTCGTCTTGCTTTATAGGATGCCGATGTGCAAAGTTGATAATCCAGAGAGTACCCTATACCTCCTTGCTTACAACTGCAATGATTTGTAAAAATGACTGCATCTTTAAATATGTCTACCATTGCTGCTAGTCATACAGCTGGAATATTGTTTTTCTGTGGCTTATCTATTTCATCTTTGTCAGAAAATACATCAATGATTCAGTTCCAGAACATAATTTTCATCAGGACATAATCATGAGTGATTTTTAAGGATTTTTATCTGTCATGATGAAAGTTCTATTCTAGAACTGAAACGCTGATGTATTTATGGCAAAGATGGAATAAAGGTTTATTTGGGAAGAGAGTGCCGGTATACTTCCATATGTAGTGTACATTCAGTCTGATATCGGACATCAGGCATAATATTGGAAATAAGCCGAAATAAAAGTGCAGGTTTTGTGTATGCATCTTCTGAGGTTTTCATTACACTTCACAAACTGATATTGCTCTTTTGTTTTGCAGGAGAGCCATGGATCCAGCTCTGCAGTCGGAGATCCTCATTGTTGTACTGCACAAGCCTGGGGGCGTGTCTACTGAAGAATTTGCTGGACTCTTTCACCAGATCCATGGATATCAGTTTAAGCTTTCAAATTATGGTTACAATTCGTTAAAACTTCTATTAGAGGATATGAGAAATTTAGTTGAGTTAAAAACCACCCCTAATGGGAGCCTTATAAAGTGTATTTCACCCAATGAACACAAGGTCATATTCATAAGTGGTAATAATCACCAGACAGTTTCCGAGTCTCCTAAAAGTTCCCTACCTGGGCCAGGAACAACACCAGGTAAAACTATAGTATTGTTCTTTACTAAAACATAGATTTGAATCAAATGTCTCCTTAAAATAAATTGCTAAGATCAAAATATTCTTACAGGTTACATAATATGGCTTCCATATTGTTCAATTCCACCTATAGACTGGGAGTAGATTGTTAGGTTAGGCTGTGTAGGTTCCTTTTTGGTTACCTGGATAGATGGTCAAAAAATACCGGAGGCCTGAAACCAAAAATAATTCCGTAACCCCTTCAAAACACCACTCACCAAGCACCTCATGACACACTCACGGTTACTTACAGACAAGCACTCAGATGCACAAACACCCAGACTGGCAAACGCAAATACACAGGCACTTACTCACACATATAGGTACACAGGCACAGACTGGAAGGCACGGAGAGACACAGACAGGTACAAACTGACACATACAGGCAGACAGACAGACACAAACAGGTTGAAAAGGTTGATCCAGAACTTTAAGTAAAGCAAAAAACATATTCGACACAGACAGGTCCCCATGCATGGGTAGGCAAATAGAGATACACACAGGTATACATATTTATACAGGCACACATGGTTATTCACTACAGTGAGAATTCAAAGTAAATTTCAAATTTAAGGTAAAAAATTCCAAAATAAAAAATTCTCAAATGCCGCTATGTTTTCGATTTGGATACTCTGGCCTCAACCTTAACATTTTCTTTGAATTCACTTTTAATTCTCAATTTAATGAATAAAGCTGACAGACAAACAGGCATAATTATATTATATAAAAAGGATACTGCCTCCATTGTGAAGGTGGGGGGCAGGAGTCAAGTCCAGTATCTGTTTCAGGGCTGGCAGCTGCAAGACTCCTGTAGGGAAAGCTGACAGAGTTCTGCAAGCACTACTCTTTTTTTTCAGATCTCCAGGCACTTTTGCAATGTTGTTGTGAGCTGTTGTTTCTCAGTCCCCTGAATTAGTAGAGGAAGCAGCACAATAATAAGGATACGCTGCGAATATGATAAAATTGCATATTCCCTGTGTCTCTATTACTGCACTGCATTTGCTCCCGGCCAACTCCTTTCTAAGAATATGGGGCAAATAGAGCAGTGCAGCCTTTTAGGGTAAACAGATTTGAGGCTATACTCCACCACACTGCCCCCATTAGCAATACACCTTGGTATAGTAGCATAATCCTTACTGAAGGCAGTTAAATGTTTTATTTATTGTTTTCATATAAACATCAAAAAGAATTCCATTAAGCCATGTAAAATATGTCATATAACACTTCATTCTGACGATGATACCCTTGAATTGAAGCAAGTGTGTTTTAGCAAAATAGCTATCAAATATAAATATGCCTCTTACCTTTCAGTCACTTTTTAGCATTGACTTATATGCCAGTGGCATAAAGGTATGTGCCAACAACTCTGTGTCAGGGGGAAGGGAGAACCCTGTTAGAGGTAATTCAACTGCTCTGTGTCTCAGTGCTACATCCTCTAGCAAGCAGATTCCTTGCATGCTGGGAGTGTATATGAAGAATTAACATGTCAATTCAGTCTGACACTGAAACCCTTGGTATGAAGTTTGTGTGCCAACATCATGGGAGAGTATTGCAATGCGTATAGTGCACCAAGGAAGGGCCAACCCTCTTGAGTAAGGTAGGGAGAAATTAAGGACCATAGTGATTGTTACAGTAATGGGATGGCTGCGCTTTCACCAATGGATAGAAAGTGAATATTGAAATAACATCTTCTAAAGCAATTAAATATATAACTTGTCATAAATAGATTAAAGGAACACTATAGTCACCAGAACAACTACAGCTTATTGAATTTGTCGTGGCGAGTGTAAAAATCATTCCCTTCAGGCTTTTTGAAGTAAAAGCCTGAAGAGCTGTCTTTTCAGAGAAAATGCAGTGTTTACATTACAGCCTAGTGATAACTTCACTGGCCACTCCTCAGATAGCTGTTAGAGATCCTTCCTGGGTCATGGCTGCCTAAAATGCATCCAAACATTCAGTATATCCTCCATCTGCATGCAGACACTGAACCTTCCTCATAGAGATGCATTGATTCAATGCATCTCTTTGAGTAGATGCTGATTGGTGTTTGACTTGTGCTGGCTCTGCTCTTGATCTGCCTCCTTGACAGTCACAGCCAGTCATATGGGAAAGCATTGTAATTGTATCAGAGATTCACTTCTGATGATGTCAGCCAAGCAGGCAGATCAGGGACAGAGCCAGCATCTGCAGACTTGAATACAAGTAAGATTTTACTATATTTAAGGGAGCCAGGGTGGCTAGTTAGTGGTTTTAACACTTTAGGGTCAGTGTAACAGTCACCTGGGGACTTATGTAACAGTTTACCAGGAGTTGGAGCCCAGTTGCAGGAGATGGCACAGGAAGGAGGCAAAAACCAGAAGCACAGTACAGATTAAGGGGCAATCCAAAGGGTCAGACGAGAAGCAGAAATCAGGGCTGGCAGAGTAATGAAGTCGGTAAAGCAGGCAGAGGTCAGAGTCCAGGAAATCAGTCAGTAACGTAGCAAAGATCCGGCAGGAAACACCAAACAGGCAAAAATTGAAAATGACCAGATGCTAGGTTTCAGGCAGGGCTGGCTTTTACAGCCTGCTAATTCGATGCAGCTGACCCTAATTGGAAAAGGGCTGCAGGTGGGTCAGCACTGCTTAATCCAGGCAAGGGGTCAGGAAGCAGAATAATGCAGACAGATACTGAAGCCCCCTGGTGGATATCACGGCAGAGAACCTGAGTGGGATGCTGGAGCTGTGAGTTCAAACCCAGCCTCGCTGTTTGCAGGGTTCAGGTTGTGTTGTGACAGTCAGGAATACATGTTTCTTTAATCATTGCTCTCTGCTGGCCTTGAGTGCCCTGAGTTCAAATTATGTGCTTGCCCAATGCATTTAGGGTACAGCAGGGAACAAAGGATGGCGATACAGAACCCAAAAATTAGGACTGTTCTACAGAAATCGGGATGGCTGAGAGGCATGCTCTATGCAGGGAAGTTAGACTGAAATCAAGTGACAATTAGTTTTCTAGTGGTTATGGTGCTTGCAGTGTTTCTTTAATGCACTGAGGAAATTATATAGTTAGTGGATGCCTTGAGGTGGAAAACAGTGGTTTCTATGTTCCCTGGAGATGACTAACAGAAGATGTGAAAGCATAATGATGTAAAACAAGGCAGACTACCAGACAGACATAAATGTCTAGGTCAATCAAGGAACACATTGTATGCCGATTGTACTACGCTGCGGCCAAGTGTACAGCGCTGCGTTATATGTTGGCGCTTTATAAATACCAGTAATAAATAAATATGAAATGGTGTGTTCAGGATGCAGGTTACTACTGCAGAAAGCTGATTGGTATTATTTTAAATAAAGGAGAGGGCACTACATTATTTTAGAAATGTTGCTGAAACCAGGAGAATGTTCTTGGTTTATCACATGTTATACCAACAAGCACTTGCACAGCATTTTCTATGTACCAAAATATTCCAAGAGTGAACACATTTTGTTTTTGTATTTACAGTTCTAAAGTTGACCTATAAATCACAAGACGTTATTCTTAGTACATCAAAAACAGAACTGGACATGTTTAACGATGCTTTACCAGCCAGTGTAAAAGGACAGAGTCACAAGGGTGCTTCACAAGAACTTTCTAAAGGGAAACTACCATCCAAGAGCAGTGCAAAACAGCAGCATCCTTCTGCAAATTGTAAAACTGCACAATCCAAAAAGGTGGAACATAGTGTTGTGATAAAGAAAAACACACCTGCTAAAGGTCATGATGAAAGTAACCCTAGTCAATCCTCACCAGGAAGCCTGTTTAGAGCTTCTATTACAGCTGATGGAATAAATTGTTCAAATGATGAGAACACAGTCCAACAAAAATATGAAAAAAGCAACTTGTTACCAAATATGGTAACTAAGTTACAAAGCAGTAAAACTGAACAGGTTGAAAAGGCTGATCCAGAACTTTCAGTAAAACAAAAAACGTCTTCAATCAAATCTCAACAAAACACAGAAAAGGGTGATTTGTCTCATATGCCGAACATTATGAAAGCCATTCAGAAGATTCTTTATGAGTACATGTCAGGCCTGAAGTTGACAACTCTTGAAAAACTCTTCAAGGATAAATACAAGATGGATTTAGAGGAATGTAGCAAAGTTCTAGGTCATAAAGAAATACCTCAACTGTTAAGGCAAATACCAAGTATCAAAGTTACTAGTGGTTCAAATGGAAATATAAATTGTATTTTAAAAAAATATATGAATTCCAAAACACAAAATCCACCGGTGCAAAATATGAACAGTGCAATTGAAACACGGATTCGAAAAGAAAATCCTAATTCCCGTATTCAGGTCAAAGACTTCCAGAACCCAGCAGTCAATCGATCTGCAGTAAGCAATGCTCCAGCAACGATTACAAATGTGACAAGCGATAAAGCTATGAATCATCCTACACAACCCACCCCTATGGGCAGTACAATAAATGGAAAAAAACAAAAGACCCCAACAAATATAGCACACTCTATTCCACGTCAACAAAATGCACCAAAGAAGGACTTCCAACAAATTGTAAAAAAGACACAAAAAGTGGCAAGCGCTGAAACCATCAAGCAACTTTTACTATCCTTACCTGTTGACCATAGGGTAAATGGTGAAACACAAAGGACCCAGAAAAGTACAGAAAACTCTTTTCCAAGTCTGCAAAATTCACCAAAGAACAGTTCCCAACAGATTATAGGACCAGAAAGTCACATTACAAAACACAATAACTACTCTGGAGTGAAACCACCTTTTACATATGCACAGATTTGCAAAAAATCTACAAAAGCAAACTGTGTCCCTATATGCATTACACAAAGTGAGAGTAAGCCATGTGCACCCAAAAGGGAAGCTCTAGTTGAACTGTCAAACACAAAAATAAAAGAAAACATAGCACATGTTTTGAAAGACTATGCAGATGGAATATCCATCTTTCATTTTCAGAAAAAATATATTTTTAAGTTTAAACAACCTCTTTCTCTCAATGGATTTTCTTCAGCGAAACAGTTCTTAATGGCGATGAAGGATGTAGTCTCAGTACAAGGTCTGGGAGTGCAGGCATTACTGTTTCCAGTAATTTCTAATGCAATGGCATCCAATGAAATTAACAACACGCATGGTATGTTGTTTTTTTTTTTTTTTATATGCAATCTTTTCAAAATGCAGTAGGTCAAATGTGCACACTTTAAAAGAACATTATAGGCACCAGAACCACTACAGTTTAATGTAGTTGTTCTGGAGCATAGATCCTGTTGCTGCAGTCTGGGTAGTTTAAATGCTGCCTTTGCTAAAAATGGCAGTGTTTACACTGCTGTCAAAAAGCATCACTAGTGTCTTTTACTTGGATTGCCATGAGTGGGACTTCCTGGGTTTGGTCCTGCAAACATTGCAGGACCAACATTTAGCAAAGCATGGAGACATTGAATTCCCTCCAGAGATTGATTGACTCAATGCATCTCTATGTGGAACTGTTAATTTGGACAGTGTGGCCATTTACTGCACATGCACACTAGTTTCTGAATGCTTCCCTATGGAGAGGCATTAGATCAGCTGAGGTAATCAAGATCGATGATCTCAGTCTGTGAAGATGGGTCAGGCACAGCCCGGCATGCTAAGGGAATTACAGTGGTTAAATCTCTTATTTTTTATTTGTTATTGTTTCTTAATTTCATTTAGGAATGGTCCAGGTATTTAAATAGTTACTAGAACACTACAGCTATTGCTATAGTGGTCATTTTACGTACATCTGTAGAATACAGATTTGTATTCCTTACACTATAGTATCCCTTTAACATATAGCAAACGTTTTAAAAAGTCCTTGGTTACGAACGCACCGCATCTCAAAAAAGCCCTTGTCTTTAACCCCTTAAGGACACATGACATGTGTGACATGTCATGATTCCCTTTTATTCCAGAAGTTTGGTCCTTAAGGGGTTAAAAGGTTAAAATGTATGATGAATGCATATGATGTATGATCGTTTTTAAAATTCTACATATTTAGCAGAATTGTCATAAAATGTGAACTATTAAAATAATACTTTTATTTAACAGATCTCCTACTTTATGTTTTAGGTTCTACACATTTGATCCACAAGAGTAACCTTTTCACATCAAAAGAAAATGTCATTTTTCAAAGTGCAAGTCCATCATTAAATGCAAATACAAAGTCAAAAACATTTATGAACAGCAACAAAACCATGATTACAAACCAAAATATTACTGAAGTTGTCAACAAACCAGATGAAAAAGAATGGCCTGCTCTATCATCTGGCCACCTTACTTTGAGACTTATGACATATTGCAGTACACCATATCAAAACTCCGACATGGGGTCCACACGGACAGAATCCTCATTAGTACCTTCTCTCCAAAAAGAAGGTGATGCGTTATTGAACAAGGAGGCAAAAGATCATCTTTCAATATCCCACCTGAAAACATCTGATTCACATGCAAATGAGACAGATTGGCCAACATTGTCTGACTCTTTGAAAAAACTTAAGCAGCTACCTGATTCACAAACTATTAAGATTTTCACAGAAACACCATCATCATCTTCTTCACCACAAAATATACCATGTAATGATGCTGCTGGTGAAATGGTTCTTCAACAAACGCAGCCACAACTGTTACTTTTACACCATAAAGATGATGAAATTATCCCTAATGTAATTTCAGAACAAGCTGAAGATTTGTCAGAAAAGAAAATGGAAATTGTAAATAGCAGACAAGAAAATTATGATTCTAAACATGTCCCAACAGAAACAAAACTAACAAAGCAGACAGAACCGAAAGAGCGTGAATTCAAACTCCAAAAAGCTTCTGGACAAAGTGAATATGTATCATCACAACTTCAACAGGAAATATTCTGCTGCATTCCACAAACACCTGTTAGTCAGAATGAAGAAAGCTCCACCATGTTACAAAATAATGCATATGATTCAATTCCTCAGAATACACCTGGGCCAGAAGTAAGTCTGAAACTACAGCAACAGAAAGTTCAAAATTCCATGCTCAAAAAAACATCTGACATGCAAAATAATCTTTTAAAACCTCCAGTAATTTCTGGGCAAACTGAGCACCAGCCAGTGCAGGCAAAACACGGTGATGTACTTACACCCAATCCGCAAAATACTTCTGGGCAATATGAAGCACCACCATCACACTCTCAAAAGAAAGTAAACATATATTTTCCCCAAACATCTCTTGTTCAGAAAGAGCAAACCTCATCACATTTACAACATGATGAAACTAATGACAATCTTCTAAATGCTTTTGGGCCTGTGGAAAGTAGAACATTAGAGTCACAAAAGACTGTTGATGATTGTTCTTCCATGCAGATTCCAGGATCAGCTGTTACTCTGACACCTGAAACAACAGAAAGCCTGAATCTACAAGCACAGATAAATGTGCATGATTTGACATTACATTTATCACAGAAAACACGTGATTCCGTCCATCAAGGATGGACTCAGGTTACCGAATCAACAGAAAAATTACAAAATGTTCATAATTCCAATGTAAAAAATCCTTCTGGTAACGAGTATCTCTTATCACACTCACAACATAGACTACCTGTATTTAATCACCAGAAATATTCTGGTCAAACAGGACACCAATCCGGACACAATGTACATAATTGTAATCTCAGATCTGTACAAACAGAATTCCAATCATCTATGGCAAATCAGAAAATGCATGAAAGGGTTACCCCAGTGACAGTAGAACAAGCAGATCAACAGTCACAGATTTTGCAACCAAAAGTTCATGAGTCCAATGACACAATTGAACCAGAAAATACAGAAACTTCACTCTCATGTTTGCACAAAAAAGTGCATAAGTCACACACTTACAACAGTCTTGGACAAACCGAGTTCTTGTCTTCAGAATTAAGGAGGAAAGGAAATGAACCAGGATCCTCACATTTGCAGCTAAATCAGAACATGTTTGATTCTCATTCCCATAGCCATCAAGAGAACAATGGATTCCCCTTATTACCACTACAAAAGCCATTGTTTGATTCTAATTCAGCAAGTAGCACTGCTGGGGAAGAACAACAATCTTGGCAAACTAACAAACATTCTTGTTGTATTTTATAATGCTTTAGAGTGTGGATTCGTAGAGCCTTGTGCCCATCCACTATTCTATTTTTCTATTCTATGTGCTTTCTCCTAACACATAAAATGTATCTATATCTCTAGTGTTTTGGGTTTCTTTTTATTGTTCTTAAAGGAGCGCTCCAAACATGCTGTAGTGGTTATGGAGTGCCCTGGCAGACCTCAGCTGATTGCTCTTGGTCAATTAGACAAGCCTTGCACCATCAGTTCTCTGTTGGATGTAGTAGAGGCGATGCCCACAGACTGTGGAGAAGAAATTATTCCAATTTGGTTTGACTACTTACAATGGGGGTGTTCCAGGGCACTTCTAACACCATAATCAGCACAGCACTGTGTAGTGGTTATGTTGCTTAAAATGTACCTTTAATTCCATTAAGCATGTTCAATAGAAACCAGAGTCAAGAAGTCCTGAGTCTTGATTCCCTGTTGATTTATTTTTTTAAATATAGGAAAATTCACTCAAATCACAACAAAGTGGGTGAGTGAAACCTGGAATGGTGTAATCAGTATCTAATAGTGAATGGAGTCACAATCGACTCTGAATGCACCGATACATACACAAAACACACACATCTCAAGTGCAAGTGAAAAAATACTATCCATCTGTCCTTCTACTTGGTCTGTTTTATAAAATCCAAAATCACGAATGTGTGACTCCATTTACTTAACACTGCTATTGGGCTTTAGTGCTGTGGATGTGTACAATATGCTTACATACCATACATTAATGTGAGTTTTAATATTGTAATCTTCTGATTCACTCACACTGCAGGCTACTGGGTTTTTAACTCTTTACTTAAAGTTTATTACTACAAGTTTTTTTGCAATTTACTTAAAGGAACACTATAGTGTCAGGAATACACATGTATTCCTGATGCTATAGTCCTTGTATTGCTGTTTAGGTGACCGCCCTCCTCCTTGCCAGTGGAAAGCGAGGGGTGGGTTACTGCCACTAAAAGTGTTACTAGGCACCAAAATAAACAGTGCCTTTTCTATGAAAGTGTTTACATTGAAAAGCCTTCAAGGACATTACGCTGTAGTTCTGATGACTATAGTGTCCCTTTAAGATTTATTAATAGAGGGCTCTGCTGAAAACTCGTACATTACACATACTGCTGAGAGTTTTTTTGTAAACATATTGATATACAAGCTCACACTGCATGTGTACTTTAATGAGAATCAATTGAAGATTATGCTAGCTTTAGTGTACTAATAATCTTACTTTTAATAATGACAGAAGGCTTCATATTTTGCATAATTTTCCTTTACTACTCCATAGCAGCAAGACATATAGAGAAAAAAAGGAACCAATTAGAGACAGGCAGAGAGTATAATATATGCCTACCTGTCTCTAATTGGTTCCTTTTTTTTCTCTAGTGATGTCCCGAATGGTTCGCCGGCAAATAGTTGCCGGCAAACATAGCATGTTCGCGTTCACCAACGCGGGCGAACACATGCGATGTTCGGTCCGCCCCCTCTTCTTTATCATTGAGTAAACTTTGACCCTGTACCTCACAGTCAGCAGACACATTCCAACCAATCAGCAGCACACCCTCCATAGCAGACCCTCCCACCTACTGGACAGCATCCATTTTAGATTCATTCGGAAGCTGCAACCATTTTTTTTTTCAATTTATTATTTTTTTTAGTGCATATAAATGTTACAAGCAGATACTCCCCCCAGGCACTCTGTATTACTGCAGATACTCCCCCCAGACACTCGGTGTTACTGCAGATTCTCACTCCAGACACCCTGTGTTACAGCAGATATTCCCTCCAGACACTCTGTATTACTGCAGATACTCCCTCCAGACACTCTGTATTACTGCAGATACTTCCTCCAGACACTTTGTATTACTGCAGATACTCCCTCCAGACACTCTCTGTTACTGCAGATACTCCCTCCAGACACCCTGTGTTAGTGCAGATACTCCCTCCAGACACTCTGTGTTACTGCAGATACTCCCTCCAGACACCCTGTGCTACTGCAGATACTCCCTCCAGACACCCTGTGTTACTGCAGATACTCCCTCCAGACACCCTGTGTTACTGCAGATACTCCCTCCAGACACTCTGTGTTACTGCAGATACTCCCTCCAGACACTCTGTATTACTGCAGATACTCCCCCCAGACACTGACACAGAGCAGAATAGGGACTGTTCCCCCTACATAGGGTCACTTGGCAGATATGGATTGACACCTATCCTAAGGATCCCTGATACACACTGACACAGAGCAGAATAGGGACTGTTCCCCCTACATAGGGTCACTTGGCAGATATGGATTGACACATGTCCTCAGAGACCCTGATACACACTGACACAGAGCAGAATAGGGACTATTCCCCCTACATAGGGTCAATTGGCAGATATGAATTGACACCTATCCTAAGGATCCCTGATACACACTGACACAGAGCAGAATAGGGACTGTTCCCCCTACATAGGGTCACTTGGCAGATATGAATTGACACCTATCCTAAGGATCCCTGATACACACTGACACAGAGCAGAATAGGGACTGTTCCCCCTACATTGGGTCACTTGGCAGATACGGATTGACACCTATCCTAAGGATCCCTGATACACACAGACACAGAGCAGAATAGGGACTGTTCCCCCTACATAGGGTCACTTGGCAGATATGGATTGACACCTGTCCTCAGAGACCCTGATACACACTGACACAGAGCAGAATAGGGACTGTTCCCCCTAAATAGGGTCACTTGGCAGATATGGATTGATACCTATCCTAAGGATCCCTGATACACACTGACACAGAGCAGAATAGGGACTGTTCCCCCTACATAGGGTCACTTGGCAGATATGGATTGACACCTATCCTAAGGATCCCTGATACACACTGACACAGAGCAGAATAGGGACTGTTTCCCCTACATAGGGTCACTTGGCAGATATGGATTGACACCTATCCTAAGGATCCCTGATACACACTGACACAGAGCAGAATAGGGACTGTTCCCCTACATAGGGTCACTTGGCAGATATGGATTGACACCTGTCTTCAGGGGTCCTGATACACACTGGGGGGGACCTACTGTCCTCCCCCTGCCCCTACCACTGCGTGGTGGGTGGGGGCCATAAAAATAATGAGGGGGGGACCTACTTTCCTTCCCCCGGCCTCCAACCCTGCACGGTGGGTGGGGGCCATGAATCACAATGGGGGGAGGACCTACTGTCCTTCCCCCTGCCCCCACCCCTGCGCGGTGAGTGGGGGGCATAAAAATAATGAGGGGGGGGACCTACTGTCCTCCCCCGACCCCACCCCTGCACGGTGGGTGCGGGCCATAAAAATAATGGGGGGAGGACCTACTGTCCTACCCCCACCCCTGCGCGTTGGGTGGGGGCCATAAAAATAATGAGGGGGGACCTACTGTCCTCCCCCCGGCCCCCACCCCTGTGCGGTGGGTGGGGGCCATAAAAATAATGAGGGGGGGACGTACTGTCCTCCCCCCCTGGCCCCCACCCCTGAACGGTGGGTGGGGGCAATAAAAATAATGAGGGGGGGGACCTACTGTCCTCCCCCCGGCCCCACCCCTGCGCGGTGGGTGGGGGCCATAAATCACAATGGGGGGAGGAACTACTGTCCTCCACCCGCCCCCACCCCTGCGCGTGGGTGGGGGCCATAAAAATAGTGAGGGGGGGACCTACTGTCCTCCCCCCGGCACCCACCCCTGCGCGGTGGGTGGGGGCCATAAAAATAATGAGGGGGGGACCTACTGTCCTCCACCCCTGAGTGGTGGGTGGGGGCCCTAAAAAAAACAATAAGGGGGGACCTACTGTCCCCCCCAGCCCCCAGCCCCCACCCCTGAGTGGTGGGTGGGGGCCCTAAATAAAAATCCCCCCCCAATCAAAGGTGACTAGGGGTCCCCAAGCCCCTAGTCACCCACCCCCCCACCCCAAAAAAAGTTACCCCCTACTAAAAGTTACACAGAGCACTCTGATTGGTTAGATTCCAAGCCCACCAATCACAGTGCTCTGTGTCATTTTACACAGCGTGGGAAAGTTCTTTGGAATTTTCCCACGCTGTGTAAAATGACAAAGAGAACTCTGATTGGTGGGCTTGGAATCTAACCAATCAGAGTGTTCGGTGTCATTTTACACAGCGTGGGAAAGTTATTTGGTTTTATTATGGTTTTTAATTTGGCCTTTTTGGGGGCTGAAAAAAGAAGATTTTAGAAGAAAGAAAACATCGAATGGTAAGTTGTTTTTTTCTAATTTTTTTACAGGTTCTTAGTTAAAGGTGCCCCCCTCATGATTTTTAGGGTGAGCGGGGTGGTTAGGGGGATAATTCTTTTTTGGGGGGGGAGGGTGTGACTAGTTCCCCCCCCATTTGTATTTAGGGCCCCCACCCACCGCTCAGGGGGGGACAGTAAGTCCCCCCTTTATTGTTTTTTTAGGGCCCCCACCCACCGCTCAGGGGTGGGTGCCGGGGGGGGGACATTAGGCCCCCCACCTTATTAGTATTTAGGGCCCCCACCCACCGCTCAGGGGTGGGGGCCAGGGGGGGACAGTAGGTCCCCCCTTATTGTTTTTTTAGGGCCCCCACCCACCGCTCAGGGATGGGGGCCGGGGAGGGACAGTAGGTCCCCCCCTTATTGTTTTTTTAGGGCCCCCACCCGCCGCACAGGGGTGGGGGCCGGAGAGGGGGAGGACAGTAGGTCCCCCCCCATCATTATATACCATCTGTTACTTATGGCAATCCACACATCCATATAAAATCAATATAAATATAGAATATGCAATATTCTACTGACCTCCAGCGTCATATTTTCCCCATAGGAAAGCATTGAAAAATGCTTTCCTGTGGGGAGATTCAAATGCGAGCGCAGCCATTGCCGCACGTGCGCATTAGGTCTCCCCCGCCGGCGTCCGTGTGCGCAAAACTAAGCCAGCACTGAGGTTCATCGGCGCTGGACCCAGGTTAGTGACACAAGGGGTTTTAAACCCTTCTGCACCACAGGGAGGGGGCCTTGACCGAGGGGGCAGCTATAGTGCCAAGAAAACGAGTTTGTTTTCCTGGCACTATAGTTTCCCTTTAACCCCTTAAGGACCAAACTTCTGGAATAAAATGGAATCATGACATGCCACACATGTCATGGGTCCTTAAGGGGTTAAAGGATCTGCTGCCTTGAAGCATTAGAGCTGTTTTAGCAGCATGGCGGGGACCTACACGATATTAGGCAGGTCGATTTATTATTGTGGCTGATCATGGTATCGCTAAATACTTCACTGTGTGTACAGGTCTAGATCTACTTCAGTATGTATATGTATCCTTAAGGGCTTCAATGTGTGTATCTCTATATGATCCGATGTATGTGTGTGTATTTTTATGTATGACTAAGTGCCTTTCTATTTTTATAAGGACACGTACCTCAACACATGCATGAGTTTACAACTAGCATATAACTCTGCATTCACCTTTGAGCTCAGTCAGGCACAAACTATCTCTTGCAAATACATATGATTGCAGAGTTGTCTACCAGAATGTAAACATATTTACATGCATAGCTATAACTCCATACACACAGTGCAATTTAGACTTGTGCATAGCAGAAAAAATTGGTTTGGAGTGTGGCTCAGAACTCAATGGAGACAAACGTGTGAGGCTGTTGCTCTACGACCATTGGCACTATATAGCACATACATTCATAATGACATACAGACATACATACATACATTCTTACTGACATACATTGATACTGGCATACAAACATATATACATTAATACAGACAGACATACATGCATACATACACACATACATACATTCATACTGACATACAGACGTATATACATACTGACAGACATGCATACAAACACACACACAGCTCGTTTTTCAGCCACTCTCCTGTTTCTTACCTTTTCTTTGCAGGAGGGTGGCTGGGGCTGATGGGAGTCAGCACGGCTCTCCCCTTCACTGCCTGGCTGTCTCTCCTCCCGCGCGGAGTGAGCTGGAGGAAGTGAGCACTTCCTCACAGCAGCACTTGTGCTGCGGCTGCATTTTTTTAAAAAAGGGGCCCGGTCGCGCTATTACGTGGCCACAGCGCTGACCGGGCCCCTGAAGATATAGGGCCCATCGGGTGGCTCTAAGTGTGTGGGCTACCCGATAGGCCCCATCAGCGTGCGGGCCCCTGATGGCGGCCCTGGTCTAAACAGTTGGAAACAAAAGTGAGTACACCCCTAAGTGGAAATGTCCAAATTGGGCCCAAAGTGTAATATATTGTGTGGCCACCATTATTTTCCAGCACTGCCTTAACCCTCATGGACATGGAGTTCACCAGAGCTTTACAGGTTGCCACTGGAGTCTTCTTCAACTCCTCCATGATGACAGCACAGAGCTGGTGGATGTTAGAGACCTTGCGCTCCCCCACCTTCCATTTGAGGATGCCCCACAGATGCTCAATAGGGTTTAGGTCAGGAGACATGCTTGGCCAGTCCATCACCCTTACCTTCAGCTTCTTTAGCAAGGCAGTAGTCGTCTTGGAGGCGAGTTTGGGGTTGTTATCATGGTGGAATACTGCCCAGCGGCCCATGCTCTACTTCAGGATGAAACAGTACATGTTGGCATTCATGGTTCCCTCAATGAATTGTAGCTGCCCAGTGCCGGCACCACTCATGCAGGCCCAGACCATGAGATACCCACCACCATGCTTAAATGTAGGCAAGACACACTTGTCTTTATACTCCTCACCTGGTTGCCGCCACAAATGCTTGACACCAAGTGAACCAAATAAGTTCATCTTGGTCTCATCTGACCACAGGACATGGTTCCAGTAATGCATGTCCTTAGTCCGCTTGTCTTCAGCAAACTGTTTGCGGGCTTTCTTGTGCATCATCTTTAGAAAAGGCTTCCTTCTGGTACGACAGCTATGCAGACCAATTTGATGCAGTGTGCGGCCTATGGTCTGAGCACTGACATGCTGATCCTCCACCCCTTCAACCTCTGCAGCAATGCTGACAGCACTCATACGTCTATTTCCCAAAGACAACCTTTGGAATGATGCTGAGCACGTGCACTCAACTTCTTTGGTCAACCATGGTGAGGCCTGTTCTGAGTGGAACATGTCCTGTGAAACCGCTGTATTGTCTTGCCCACCGTGCTGCAGCTCAGTTTCAGGGTCTTGGCATCTTCTAATAGCCTAGGCCATCTTTATGTAGAGCAACAATTTTTTATTCAGATCCTCAGAGTTCTTTGCCATGAGGTGCCATGTTGAACTTCCAGTGACCAGTATGAGAGAGTGTGAGAGCGATAACACCAGATTTACCACACCTGCTCCCCATTCCCACCTGAGACCTTGTAACACTAACAAGTCATATGACACTGGGAGGGAAAATGGCTAATTGGGCCCAATTTGGACATTTACACTTAGGGGTGTACTTACTTTTGTTGCCAACGGTTTAGACATTAATGGCTGTGTTGAGTTATTTTGAGGGCACAACACATTTACACTGTTATACAGGCTGTACACTTACTACTTTACATTGTAGCAAAGTGTCATTTCTTCAGTGTCACAAAAATGTGAGGGGTGTACTATATTATTAGACCTTTGTGAAATAAATATCCTCACAGCTATATTTTCTTTACAACCATAGTTTCTCTACTCCTTGCATTCTGAAATGTTACAAGCACATATCATTACATTGCCTTAACCAGGCAAAACACCAGACAAATACCATATTTTATCTTTGCTTAAAGTGACACTATAGTCGCCAGAACAACTATAGCTTATTGAATTTTCAACCTTCAGGCTTTTTGCTGTAAAAACTGTCTTTTCAGAGAAAATGCAATGTTTACATTACAGTCTAGTGATAACATCACTGGCCATTCCTCAGATAGCTGTTAGAGATCCTTCCTGGGTCATGGCTGCCTAAAATGCATCACAACATTCAGTGTCTCCTCCCTCTGCATGCTGACACTGAACATTCCTCATAGAGATTCATTGATTCAATTAATCTCTATGAGGAGATGCTGATTGGCCTGGGCTGTATTTGAATCATGCTGGCTCTGCCCCTAATCTGCCTCTTTGTCAGTCTCAGCCAATCCTATGGGGAAGCATTGTGATTGGATCAGGCTACTACTTCTGATGATGTCAGCAGACTGCTTGTTTTTCTGAGTCTAACAGCATGCAAATCTACAGCTTCAAGCTTGAATACAGTAATATTTTTACTATATTTATGGAGGCATGAGGGGTCCAAGGTGGCTAGATGGTGGTTTTAACACTATAGGGTCAGGAATACATGTTTGTGTTCCTGACCCTATAGTGATCCTTTATGAGTGATACAAAACTGTATGCAGAACTAATTGCCAATCACTAACACTAATGCCACCTGACAGGGGTGTTCACTACCCCCACACTTCTTTAAACTGTATCTAAAGCCTGTAGCTCATAAATACAGGAATTTTAAGGGAATGTGCAACCGTTTAACATAATTCGCAGATGATATTATACTGACATTAAGAAATGCTGAATGCTCAATTCTGCACTTTTGCAGTTTTTACAAAATTGTGACCAGATCTTTCCATAAACTAAATCAGGCTACAACCCAGGTAATCCCGACAGGCCTACCAGCCACATTTATATCCAAGCTTAAGCCGAAATATCTCTTTGACTGGAGATCCCATTGCATTAATTATTTGGGAATCAAATTGTCTAAATCTCCTCATACTATTTTAAAATATAACTACAACCCAATAGTGCAGGATTGCAAATAGGAATGGATGCAATGGAAATCTTAACTGCTTCTTGGGCTGAAAAAGTTAATACTATAAAAATTATGCTGGTCCCATGATGACTGTGTATAATTAGATTATTGCACATTGTTATCGTCACTTGATTCTGTAAGTTCAAAACGTTTTAACAGCCTTTATTTGGGACAATCATAGAGCTTGACTTCCACTTCCCTATTACAAAAACTTTTCTCTAAAAGGGGCATGGGACTTTGTAATGTACAAAAACCTTGCAAAACTATTCACCCGCCTTAGCATTTTTTGCGTTTTGTTGCCTCACAACCTGGACTTAACATGGATTGTTTGAGGATTTGCATCATTTAATTTACAAAACATTAAAATGAAAAAGAGAGCGCATAAAATAATATAGATGATATGTAGTATAAAATGGTACAAAGTACCTCTAAATAACAGCTGCTAAAACAGAAAATAACTTCCCAAATTCTAAGCATGAAAGTTTTTTTAGTTATGTTATCAGCGCTTAGTTAATAATCCCCTTAGGTTTAATGAGGGGTATGCACTTGCATAAATGTGTTTGCAACCTTTAGTAACAGCTATATGATACAATGTAGAACATAAAAGTAGAACATGAAAGTATCAATGTTGTAAATTGCAACAATAACGGTACAATATGAAACAAAATAGTACTAGTAATAGTATAGCAGTCCAAAGTGTGTGGTATAATGGCAAGGTCCAAAGAAATGAAAGGAGGTCCACAAAACCGTTGGAAACATACACTGATGCTGGAAATCCCTTAAATAAGACAGAAAATAAACATAGTATAATACTGCATTTAATGTCTTAACATAAAAAGAGAATCCCCCTCCCCAACATAAAAACCCTTACAGGAAAAAGTTGTGATGCTTATCTCTAAGCACCACATAAATGCTTATCTGGCTGAAGTCTTCCTCTGTTCCAAGAACACTGTCTGGCTAGCAGGTGAAGGCAGCGTCTGCCTCGTGCACTGAGGCAAGCTGGATGTTGAATAAAATCCTCCTCCCCGCAGATGTACTCCGGTTAGAAAAGGAAAATTAGGCGTATGGGCAGCCACACAGAAAGAGTTTAAAATATATAATATATATGCATGAATGAGCACCTCATCAACGCGTTGCGCCCCTCTAATGTGGGCTTTTTCAAGATAGGTGCTTAATGTGCTGTTCGGCGGTTATATACCTTGCCGGCAAAAGCACATTTAAATCCTTAAAGGTATATGCATTAATTTGCAGATCTTATTCTATGAACATTGCTTTAAGTCATCCTGAACTATGCTTTTTGCTTATCATAATAGTCCAGAAACACTAAATGTAAGAAATAGAAAAAATAACAGTGAAACAAAAAAACACAAAGAAAACACAATCATTAAAACTTTGTAAAACATATAAAATAACGCAAGCTTTTTGCATAATAATCTCAAACTAAAAATCTCAACTCATTGTGGAGAGTATATAATACACGAACATATGCTCATCTGTTATACATTTAAATACTCTATAGTGAATTGATTGTAATACTTTTACAAATGTATATGTATATAAAGAAAAACTTATGCTGACTAGTTGACCTCTTGTCTATTAATGTCTAGAGGTACAAAATTTCTCTTATAGATCATAGTTGTGTCTACAAAATATTTGCTAGTTCTAATTCAGCATTTAAGCCCAAAGGGGCTAAGGTTTTTAAATTGTAAATCCAAAACATTTCTCTATAGGTTAAAATCTTGTCTAGTTCACCTCCCCTCCAGGGTATTTCTACTTTTTGGATATCACTATATTTAAGTAATGATGGGTCACTATTATGGTGCGTTTTAAAATGGCTTGAGAGGGAATGTTTGTCAAAACCTCTTTAAATATTATAGACGTGTTCTCTAAGTCTGATTTTTAAAATTCTTTTCGTTTGTCCTACATACTGGAGGCCACAAGGGCACTCCAACATGTAGATTACTTGTTTAGTATTACAGGTAATACACTCTTTAATGTTAAATACTTATTTTGTAACTGATGATGCGAAGGTGGTGGAATTTTCTCTTTTTGAATTTAATTTACATATATTGCACATGCCACATTTGTAAAAAACATTATTTCCTATTAACAAATGTTTACTTTTTTCAGGTTTGCTGTAGCTATGTACTAATCTGTTCCTTAGTGTGGGTGCACCTCTAAACACTACCCTAGGCTTCTTGTAAAGAGATGATGAGAGGGGATGGGGTAAGGGTATAAGGAGAAGGATGTAAGGAGGGTCCCTCCCTTCCTCCCTAACGATCCCAGTGCGTGATTGTACGGCAAATCGCTCTTGTCCTTGGGGAGCTAAACATTGCCAGTATATGATTGTATGGTGCGCAGGTGTGTCATTGTGTGTTAATATGGCTGTGTGGTGCGCATGTGTGTCATTGTGTGTTAGTCCAAAGAGACTCATCATCTATTCCGTGCAAGTCGTGGCCCGTGCAGTATAATTGTGGTCTCTGTCTCCAGGTAAAACAAACCGAAAAGTTGTCAGCGTTGTAGTGGGGTAAGTTGTCTGAATAACTGGTCGTGTCTAATGTCCCATTTTTAGTTTCAGCTGATGCTTAGCTTGCGTTGGTGTTCGTATGATAGTGTCAATGGAAAAGGTCACCTATCGTGTCTCTCAGATGCGTGTGCGTGTGAAAGTCCGGAAAGTCTAGCGGTGCAACTGTCAATGGGTAATATGAGTTTGCATGTGAGCAGTCATTAGGGAGGGATATATCTCGCCCGGGGGTGAACCCTGACGCGGGACCAGGACATGATCGGGCAGAATTCCGTTCCCCGATTTTCCGCTTCTCAGATGAGTTAATGCTATTTATTAGATATCTCTAGATTGGTATAAGAACCATGGTCCCCAGATCTCCGCGTGCCTGGCCGACAGCCCCGCGAGGGACCCTCATAGCGCCTCTGCAGCCTGAATGTCTCCCACCCTATGAAGCCACTCCGTGCGTGTGGGGCAACTAAAGAAAGTTAATATAAACAAAGTTCCAGGGCCTGACGGTATCCATCCACGAGTACTTAAGGAACTAAGTGTAGAAATAAGTGAACCTCTGTTTTTAATCTTTCAAGATTCTTTTCTTTCAGGAAATGTTCCTGAGGATTGGAGGAAGGCAGATGTGGTTCCTAAATTCAAAAAGGGTTTAAAATCCTTGCCTGGAAATTATAGACATGTGAGCTTAACTTCTGTGGCTGAGAAAATATTTGAAAGGTTATTAAGGGATAATATTCAAGAATTCCTTGAGAAGAACATGGTTATCAGCAAAAATCTGCATGGTTTTATGAAGCACAGGTCATGTCAAACTAATTTGATTGCATTCTATGAAGAAGTAAGTAGAAGTATAGATCAGGGTGTTGCAGTGGATGTGATCTATTTGGATTTTGCCAAGGCACTTGATACAGTTGCACACAATAGATTAGTGTTCAAACTCAAGGAAATCGGTCTAGATGAAAATGCTTGTTCTTGGGTAGAACATTGGCTTAAAAATAGAGTACAAAGAGTTGTCGTTAATGGTAAAATTTCAAGCTGGACAGAGGTGGCAAGTGATGTCCCTCAGGGGTCTGTTCTGGGACCCCTTCTATTTAACATGTTTATAAATGATCTTGAAGAAAGCATTAAAAGTCATGTTTCAGTGTTTGCAGATGACACAAAACTCTGTAAAATAATACAATGTAAGCAAGATATTACTTTGCTGCAGAGGGATTTAGATAGACTGGGGAACTGGGCACTCAAATGGCAGATGAAATTTAATGTTGAAAAATGCAAAGTTAAGCACTTCGGCGTAAAGAATACACAAGCAACGTATACCCTTAATGGAAGCGAATTAGGGATAACAACACACGAAAAGGAGTTGGGAATTGTTATAGACCAGTGGTTCCCAAACCAGTCCTCATGGCCCACCAACAGTCCAGGGTTTATGTATTTCCCTGTTTTATTCCACTGGAGATACTAACAAAACCTGGACTGTTGGTGGGTCTTGAGGACTGGTTTGGGAAACGCTGTTATAGACAACAAACTATGCAACAATGTGCAATGTCAATCAGCAGTGGCCAAGGCCAGTAAGGTATTGTCATGCATGAAAAAGGGCATTCATTCTCGAGATGAGAATATAATTGTGCCTCTTAATAAATCACTGGTAAGACCACATATTGAATATGCTGTGTAATTTTCGGCACCTGTTCTAAAGAAGGATATTATGGCACTAGAAAAAGTGCAGAGGCGGCCTACAAAATTAATAAAAGGAATGGAATATATCAACTATGAAGAAAAGTTAACAAATTTAAACCTATTTAGTTTAGAAAAAACGTCGCCTGAGAGGGCATATGGTAACCTTCTACAAATATATTCAAGGCCAATACAAACCATTGTGTGGAAATCTATTCACAAACCGGACTTTACATAGGACACAAGGCCATACGTTTTAACTGGAAGAAAGAAGATTTCGTCTAAGGCAAAGGAAAGGTTTTTTTACGGTAAGAACAAAAAGGATGTGGAATTCTCTGCCTGAAGAAGTGGTTTTATCAGAGTCCACACAGATGTTCTAACAGCTACTAGATGCATACTTGCAAAAACAGAATATTCAAGGATATAATCTTTCAATGTAGGGTAATAACTGTTTGATCCAAGAATAAATCTGACTGCCATTCTGGGGTCAAGAAGGAATTTTTTTCAAACTGTTTTTTTTTTGCCTTCTTTTGGATCAACAGCAAAAAACAAATGTGAGGAAGGCTGAACTTGATGGACGTAAGTCTCTTTTCAGCTATGTAACTATGTAATACGCACATGTCAATTTTCTGTTTTCTATTTCTAAAAAAATGTCTTATGTATATGTTTTTCTCATTTCATTTCACCAACTTAGACTATTGTGTTCTGATCCATCACATAAAATTCAGATTAATATAACCTTGAACTTAAAGGACCACTATAGTGCCAGGAAAACATACTCGTTTTCCTGGCACTATAGTGCCCTGAGGGTGCCCCCACCCTCAGAGACCCCCTCCCACCGGGCTCTGGAGAGAGGAAGGGGTTAAACACTTACCTTTCTCCAGCGCCAGGCGGGGAGCTTTCCTCCTCCTCTCCTCCTTCCTTGCGATGTCATCGGCTGAATGTTCAACCATAATTTACCTTATTCATATGAAGTGCACCCACACTTATATATAATTTTGTTCAGCACAAACAGTGATCTTATTTTCCAAGTTCAGCATGGCATTTTGACTGTGAGTGTGATAATACTGTCAGTTTTTAATACAATAAAATATACATATTTGTGTTGAGGAATGTCTTATGAGAACAACAGTATCCCCCATGGGTTTTTGAAAGATACAGGGTCAAATATATAGATTTTTGTTACTGCTTGTCCTTTTTCCCTTTTATTAGTTACTTCTCTTTTGATCTGTAAATAAAAAAAATGTGGTGCCACAGAGAGAACTTGGAATCACAAAACATATAAAACGACTTATTATTACTTTTTTTTTGTTTCATGAATCAGTCATATGGTGAGTTACATAATTCGGACAACTTGACCATCTCCAAAAATTTGTATGAACCGCAATTTGTTTGAATGCATGTTTAGTGGAACTCATTATACACTGTTTTCGTGGGAGTCTTTGGCTAGACTTTTAATTTCATAAGGTTATTTACTAAACTCCAAATTGCATCAATAAAAAAAATCCAAATGGCAAAATTTAGGCTGTGTAGCCTTATTTAGTTGAGAAGAAAAAAAACATTCATAAAAATTCTTCTATTAGTTTATAGCAAAATATGTACGTTATATAAATCTTATGTGTATATTTTGCAGTACACTGATAGGCACATTTTTACACCATTTGGTTTACAGCTTAAGTGAGAAAAAGTAACCATTACAGGACAAACGTAGGAGCAATAAAAATAAAATAAAAATCAATATATATTATATATTTATTAAATATATAAATACAGTTTTTTTAACCGCAATTTTTTTTTGCATTTTATCAGTAACTTCTCACATGATCTGTAAATAAAACTTCTATTTTTTTTCATCAATCTATGTGGTTGCTCTTACACTTTCAAAAGGTGGATTGAACAATATATTGTGGCAAGTGGCAAAAGTTTCAGCTGTTTAGCCTGGCTTAGTTGAGAAGAGAGCTTAGCGCAAGAACATTGGAAAAAGCTAAGTGCAAGAAGAATGGCAATAGCTTGGTGCAAGAAGATTGGAAAGTGCTTGGTGCAAGAAGATTAGGGACGTCCTTCTAAGGAAATGGTAACAACATAATAAGGTCAGAAGAAGTAGCATAGTGGAGCATAAGGTAAATGGGATTTTGGAAAATATTCAGTTTATTAAATGGTTACTTTAAACACCATTGCAAGGAGAAGCATATTCTCCATTCCCTCCCTCTTTATGTCCCTTCACCTCCCTCCATTAAACTAATATGTTTTTTTTTTTGCTTTGTTGATGTAACATTAATATCCCTCCACACTCAAGCTTGAACTCAGCTGTTTTGAATACACAGCGAATTACAACAGCCGATTGGAGGAAAACGTAATTGATTCACCTAACAGGAAGAAGAGAGGGATATTTAAGCAGCCGTCCAGCAGCAAGGAAGATACCAATTGAGAAAGCTGTCACTGCACAGTGAAACGCATTTTGGGAAGAAGATCAGAGACTATGTTTTAAACACTTTGCATACTTTTGTTTTGTATGCTTTTAATACTTATGTTAAATAAATAAAAAATATTTAACACCTTAAAAGTTGATCATCTTCTACCTCGCTGCTTAAAGAAGGGCTGAAGCCCCCTTAAAGGCACATCCATCTCTACACCAGGAGCCAGGTTTTAGGCTCCTAAAAAGGTGAGAAGTCATTTTTCTATCACTTATAATATACATCCGTGGAATATATTACACCAGGAGCTATTCTGCTTCCCATGTTTCCCCCTTCCTTCCTCTCTTTTATATATGAGGATCAACAGACCAAGAGAAGGATTTGTTTTGAACAGTGTCACCTGAGCACACGCATGCCCTAGTGATTTGAGTCTATCCTAAGGGGCTCTAGACCATGTGAGTGAGACCATAAAGACCACTTATTCACACCATTGTTACACTACGTTATTGCACTATTTGTAGTTATTATTCTTACAGATATACGTAGTGAGATACATTTTATCTCTGCATGTTAAATTGTGTTAACCCATAGGGGTAAGTCTATACATTTCCAGTGCTCCACATATAACACTAGTTGTGGTTTGTATTATATTTAATATTCTCTTATACACTTTGTGTACACCTGTTCTGTATATTGTTCTAAAGGGGAGAGAGTCCCTATATTAATGTGGTATATTTCTAAAATATCATAAGCGCCTTATTGACACACATTTTCTCTATTTTCTTGAATACTAGTATAGATAGAGATAAAATTGATAGAGAAATAGCTTAAGGGAGAGTGGAAGGCCCGTTTTCAATTCCACATCTTTCTTATTTTAGGATGTCTCCACTTGGTTTAGTTTCCAAGAAGGAGAAAGGTACTTGTAGATGAATTCACCATCTGGCTTACCCAAAAGGTACATCATTGAGTGATGAGGTGGATACCTCCATTATTTCTGTCTTACACTTCCTTTGAAGATGCGCTGAAATTGGTAAGGAAGTGTGGTCAGAATGCCCTTATGTCAAAGGTCGACAATGAATCAACTTTTAGGTTACTTCCTATACACCCTGACTGTTTTGGTTTATTGGGATTTCAATTCGAAGGAGAATTTTATTTCGACAAATGTATGCCTATGGGTTGTTCTGCATCTTGTTTTTATTTTAAGAGTTTTTCAAGTTTTCTGGAATGGGTTCTTAAACAGGTTTCGGGTTTACATTCAGTTATTCATTATTGGGATAATTTTCTTTTTATTGGGAAAGATGAATCTTGAAATTGCTTTCATTTACTACATATTTTCATGTCCATTGCTCAACAATTTGGGCATTCCGTTGGCAAAAGAAAAGACAGTTTGGCCTGGTACATGTTTACAATTTTTAGGTATAATTATTGATTCTGAGCGAATGGAGTTTTGTTTGCCTGATAAAATTGTCAGAATGAAGCGCAAAATTTCTCATTTATTAGATGGTAATAAAACTACAGTAACTAAATTGCAATCTGGTTTACTAAATGTGGCTTCAAGAGTAATACCAATGGCTAGGGTTTTTTCCAGACATATGTCAAGAGCTATAGCTGGTTTTAAAAATCCGCATCAGCATGTTAGAATTTCTAGACAGATTAAGGAAGATTTACATGTTTGGAATGCCTTTTTATGCAACTGTAATAGTTCCATGATTTGGCTAGGTGATTTTGTATCCAGTTGGGATTTGTATATTTTCACGGATGCAGCTGGTTCTCAAGGCTTTGGTATATACTTTCATGGTAGATAGGCAGCAGCTGGTTGGCCCCAGTAGTGGGTTGAGAATGGTTTGGACAAGAATGATTACTCTTTTGGAGCTATTTCCGATAGTCATAGCCCTGGAAGTTTGGGGCTCTGAACTAGCTAACAGGAGAATTACTTTTCATTGTGACAATTTAGGGGTGGTTTGGGTAATCAATTCTCTTTAAAAAAAATTATCCTGGTGATCAATTTATTGAGACAATTGTTTTTTATTTGTTTGGTAAATAATATATGGGTAAAAGTGAAGCATGTAAGTTGGAAAAGTAATCTTATAGCTGATGCCTTGTCCCGTTTTGACTTCAAGTCTTACAGATCCCTTGCACCTCTAGCGGATGAAATTGAAACAAGGTTGCCAGAACGCATCTGGGAGCTAACTTTACCCAGATAAACCAATTGCTGGGTTTATCGTTATCTACAATCACTTGGGGAGCATACTTGAAGGCGTGGGAAGAATGGCAGCAGTTTATGGTTAATCTAAATAGGGACGCTACTGATCCCACTATACATGATGCAATTCAATAGGTGGTTACAAAAACAGGCTGGTGTATCCAAGTTTTCATTTAAAAGAGCCCTATTAGGCATTGTGGTGGAACCAGCCCCGCCACTTGTACCTGGAGAGGACTGCTTGCCAGCCTTTTGCCCTGCGACTATGGCCCTGGGATGTATTGCCCTTCTAGGAACTGATTTGCTCATGTTGTATTGTATTATGCTGCTACTGGCCCTTTAAGAATCATCTGGGGACATACTGTGGAGTTACTGGGTGGCCACCATTTCATGTATCAGAGGCACATGGTGAGAACAATGGATGAAGCACATGGTGAGAACAATGGATGGCGGCCATTTTAACTCACAGACACTGTTTAGACTTTTCTACACGGTGCCATCTCACCGGTATTTGGTGCACAAAGACATCGTGCAGTAGTTTTAAACTATACAACAAGGGACACATTATACAGTAATTATTTTTTATATAATCTGTATATGTTCTGCGGAATCTGCATTAAACTGTATCTTCCAAACTACTGAACGGATCTGGGTGAATTTTGGATATGTAGTTCACCCAGATCCCCCGGTTTATATGGGGTTATTGCATGTTTTGGGGTCCCTGTGATATGTTTTATAAAACTGTATTCATCTGCCTGTGATAATGATATTACCCATTGTGTTCAGTAATCATATCACAGGCAGAGAGGAGGATTTTGTGTGGGAGTATACAAAGTAAAGTGAAGGGTAGGTGGGGTGCAGTGGAAAGAACAAGTGCAGGCAAGCCTCTGTGAGGAGGTCACTCCAACCACAAATATATACCAAAAAACAAAGAAGCACAGGGCGCCACAGTCACTATATGAATAATATATATGGGGGTAAAGAAGGAGAAATTAGATAAAAAATAAAGAAAACAAGTATTTATTAAATAAAAAATCCACAATTCATAGCACAAAACATGTGCAATTAAAATGTATATATAAATGCCACAATAGGCCAGAGACCCATAGGTATAGCAGCTTAACACAATAAATACTGGACTGAATACACAAAGTGCAAGTGCAAAAGTGCAAAATAGAAATTAAAGTGCAAAAATTGAACCACTTGATGATCCAAGTAAGAACATAGTTCAGATAGTAAAGCACTTAGTAATCCAGGTAAACCACTTAGTAATTAAAAATTAGAAATGTGTCTTTACTTGGATTACTAAGTGCTTAATAAAATACTTAAAGTATTTCATAAATACTTGTTTTCTTTATTTTTTATCTCATTTCTCCTTCTTTACCCCCATATATATTATTCATATAGTGACTGTGGTGCCCTGTGCTTCTTTGTTTTTTGTGTGGGAGTGTCTGTGTGTATTGTACGGATTGATTGGTTGTTCTGTAAAACCCTGTGGGCAGTACTATGTTTGTGGATTGGGAATAAAAGAGACTGTATGTGCAAGTACAGTCAGATTCTGCTTGACCCTCAAAACAAAGTGTCGTCTCGTTATTGGGGGAATTGGATTGTATGCTGACTGCCAGGAGTGTAAACCTTTCGTATGGTTTTTCCTGTCCGGCTATTTTCAGTGTTCCTGTGTTTTCAGTTCGGGAGATTGGTGCTTGTAGTAGCTGCCTGGGCGTCTGGAAAGGGGAATATCGCCTAAACGTTTTTTGACCTCTGGTGAGCAAAACGGTCCGTTACAATTGGTGGCAAGTGGCGGGATCATTTCCACAGCCCAGAAGGACAGCTACAAGGTAACACCATTCCCTGGATTTACAAATTGAGGGTAACGCTAGTATCCGTACAGCGCCCCTATCTACAAAGGAACTAAGAAAATGGAGGAAAAGTTGCAAGATAGATTGTACTGTTACGTATCCCTGACGTCGGGAGCAGTGTCAGAGGAGGTACAGAGAGATTGCCAGAGCCGGGTTGTGGGATGAAGCCCAAGAGAAAGTACAGTATTCGCGAGGGGATCGGCGCCGCAGCAGAAGGCAGCGAATCCTGGCTCGAATGGCAGAGCGGATGCCCCTCCTGAGAACACAGACTGAAGAAGCGTGGGTGACTAGACTCGAGATTCTAGTATATGCAGAACTGGCGCTTACCAGGCGATACAGTGGTACGCAGCTCAGTGTGTCCCCGAGATGGCAGAGTATGAGTTCCCAGAGGGCGGAGATTACGCTGGCCCTGGCCTATTTTTGGGATAATATTGTGGATGAGAACTTTGGGAAAGCTACTGACTCATTTTTGGGACCTGTGTTACGACCAAGAACATGCTGGGTCTCCCTAGCGCTGTTGGTCTCGAGGCAGACCTACGGTATCTGGTCGCCCAGGAATGTGACCTGGAGTGGGATTACCTGCGACTCATCAATGAGGCCCGGGAAGAGACAACCAGCGGTACCCAAGGTAGTGGACCTCCTAGACTGGTCCTGCGAGGATCCCCAGCGGCAGTTTGTGGTACAGGGAGCCGAAGGTGCCGTCCTTCCTCCCCAGCGGCAGAGCGAGTTACAGGGAGCCAAAGGTGTCGTCCTTCCTCCCCAGTGGCAGAGCGAGTTACAGGGAGCCAAAGGTGTCGTCCTTCCTCCCCCGCGGCAGTGCGAGTTCCAGGGAGCTGAAGGTGCCGTCCTTCCTCCCCAGCGGCAGTGTGAGTCCCAGGGAGCCAAAGGTGTCGTCCTTCCTCCCCAGCGGCAGTGTGAGTTACAGGGAGCTGAAGATGCCGTCCTTCCTCCCCAGCGGCAGAGTGAGTTACAGGGAGCTGAAGGTTCCATCCTTCCTCCCCAGCGGCAGTGTGTGTTACAGGGAGCCGAAGTTGCCATCCCTCCTCCCCAGCGGCAGAGTGTCCTGCAGGGAGCAGAGACCATAGGTCTCGCAACCCAGCAGCAGGACGAAATATTGAAAGGGGAGACAGTCAGTCCCCCCCTCCACCAGCAGAGAGAGTGTCAGGGAGAGGGACCTGCTACCACCTCTCCCCAGCGGCTGAAAGTGTTCCAGGGAGAGGAGTCGGTGACCACCTCTCCCCAGCGGCAGCTTAATTCACAAAGGGGAGACCCTATTCTCCCAGATGGGGCAGATGAAGCAGTTAGTCTCGCCCCACAACAGCAGGACAATATATTGAAAGGGGAGACAGTTGGTCCCCCCCCCCCCGTCCACCAGTGGAGAGAGAGTCAGGTAGAGGAGCTTGTCACCCCGTCTCCCCAGCGACAGAAAGTGGGTAAGGGAGAGGAACTTGATACCCCCTCTCCCCACGCCCACCAAGGGGAGATGATAAGCCCCACACCAGTGCAGATGGGACCGTGGTCTCTGCATATGCCTCCCAGGGGCAAGAGATGGTCGGCCCTGTCCCCTGACAGCAGGGGGGTTCATCCAAAGGGGAGACGGCCTGTCATGCCCTCCAGCAGCAGTACCGAGTTCAAAGCCATTTCGTCAACTGGGCTCCAACCAGGCTACTCCCATGGAAGCGCTGGCAGCAGGGCAGAGTACCGCTGGTCTCTGCCCACTCAGCAACCCACCGATCCGGAGCACTTGTACCCCCCAGAGCCGAGGTGGAGCTCCTGGACATGGACAAGCTTTATATGGGGTTATTGCATTTTCTGTGATATGTTTTATAAAACTGTATTCCTCTGCCTGTGATAATGATATTACCCATTGTGTTCAGTAATCATATCACAGGCAGAGGGGAGGATTTTGTGTGGGAGTGTCTGTGTGTATTTTACGGATTGATTGGTTGTTCTGTAAAATCCTGTGGGCTGTACTATGTTTGTGGATTGGGAATAAAAGAGACTGTATGTGCCAGTACAGTCAGATTCTGCTTGACCCTCAAAACGAAGTGTCGTCTCGTTATTGGGGGAATTGGATTGTATGCTGACTGCCAGGAGTGTAAACCTTTCATATGGTTTTTCCTGTTCAGCTATTTCCAGTGTTCCTGTGTTTTCAGTTCGGGAGATTGGTGTTTGTAGTAGCTGCCTGGGCGTCTGGAAAGGGGAATATCGCCTAAACGGTTTTTAACCTCTGGTGAGCAAAACGGTCCGTTACAGGCATTTCCTTTTCCCTTAAAGTAGTGGGGAAAAAGTCTGTTTTTAAAGAATGTATTATTCATCAAATGTTAAAAGGGGGCTGGTTAAAGAAAGCACCAGTCCAAAATGACAGGTCCCCTATCTCTTTTCAATTATTGGGTGATTTGGAAAATAATTTGAGCTCCATTTGTAGGGATACATTTGAGACCCAGCTTTTTACCACTGCTTTTATTTTAGCATTTTTTTTTTTTTTGAGCTTTAAGAATCAGTGAATTAGTTTCTGCTAACAAGTCTTGCCATTCGGGCATCCAATTTAAGGACATACATTTACAAGATGGGTTTTAAAAAAAAAATGTTTATTAAGAAGATAAAAAAAACTGACCAGCAAGGAAAAGGTCAATGGGTTCAGTTACGAGCTATACATAATTTGTTATGCCCAGTTAAGGCAGTCAGGGTTTATTTAAGTATTCGTCCATAAGGTCTAGGTAGTCTTTTAATACAACGGTCAGGGGTCCCTCTTTCTAACTTTCAATTTCGAAAAGTTCTTCAGTTATCATGTAAAGGGCTGGGTATTACATCTCATTCGTTTCGTATAGGTGCTGCAACAGAGGCTGTATTACATGTTCTCCCGAATGAAGCGGTTAAAATAGTTGGTTGATGGTCCTCGAGCAGATTTAAAATTTATGTTAGACCTTAATGCTTTTATTATGCTGACTTGTTTCTTTCTGTTTCAGATATGAGACCTGCGATTATATGGAGAGTAGGCCATTCTTTGATCCACTGGAAAGAGCTGTGGAAAGGTCATATGGGGAGATCTTGAGTTTTGATGAGGAGTCTGTTTTAATGTATGAGGTTGTTGTAAGGGGTCTATTAAGGAACCATGTTTTTAAAGTTTTACAAGGCTGTTTTGGCCAAATTCCTTGACCACATGTTATTTTTCATTATGGTGCAAAGGATGTGGGCGGGGTTAAGTCAGTGGTTTTGTTTAATCAACTTAAGGAGGATGTTTTTATTTTAATCCCTTAAGGACCAAACTTCTGGAATAAAAGGGAATCATGACATGTCACACATGTCATGTGTCCTTAAGGGGTTAAGCAAATATTCCCGGACTCACTAATTATTTGGTCTGAAATAGTCCCAAGGTTAATTTGGTTGCGCAATGATAAGTTTAAAGCGTTAGAGAGTTAGAGAGAGTTCGGCGCAAGCTTTATAAAGCCATGGAGAAATTTATGCCATCAGTCTGTGTTTTTTCTTTTCGCCATGTCGACATTGAGTGGCAGTGCGAAGGCTTGTTCATTAGAGATGGTATACATTTATCTGATGTCGGTTTATTTTTTAATAATGATTTACAGTGCATGATTGATAAGGCCGTGGTCTGGTTGGGTGGGGTGGGCTGCAGGATTAGTTGCATGCTGCAGCTTGTGGGGTTAAGGTCACCTGCCTAATTTAAATGTGTTAAAACCCTGGGGGTTTAAAGACCGGAGATGTTTGGTTAAATCTCTGCGGGTTTAAAGACCGGAGATGTTTGTTTACAAATTACATGTTTTAAAGTGAATAAGTTACATTTGTATCATTTGTAAACTAAATAAACATGGCCTTTTCAGCACACATCTGAGTCTGTGTTTTATTATTATGTTTCTGTGCCTTACTATGTTATGTCTTACTTGCTGTTATTATGTGTCGATCTGAATTAACCCCTGCTAAGCACATGAGAAACCTGTGTTTGAAACGCGCAAGGGCTGCTATGATGGAGGAGGGAGATCAGCACCAGAAGCTTTATCCGGTGCTGGATTTCAGGTAAATGTTAACACTTTTTTCACCATTTAAGGATATCTAGCTAGCAATGTCCAATAGGGCATTATGGGGTAAAAAATACCACAAGAGTCATAGATTGGAGTAACCCTTTAATAATAATAAACCTGCCGGCAACTATATTTTCTCTGTGTTTCTCGCTCTTCAGTAGGATGTAATAAAGGGTTGTTTAGCACAGCATAAATATGTACCAGCTTTCTGGCAATCTAATGACACAATTGTTCATAAAATGTGCACAAAGATTTTGCGCTCTTCCTTTATGTAATTACAGTATTTCAAACCATAAGTAATTTAACATCTTAGATTTTGTTCTTGATATGACTATGTGGACTTTAGCACGTTCAAATGAGTGCATATGAGCTGGAACAACTTGACTGAAGTACTGGAGATAGTTCCAAAATCAAGGCTTAAGAGCATCCACTTTGGTACCAGTTTTGCTTGTAAAAGCGGAGCTAGTGAGGACATTAACTGCAAGGATGGTGTTACATAAAGGACCCATTTTCATTGCTGAAGTATGAACAAGCATATCATTTGTAGATTTTTTTCCTTAGCAACAGCTTTGCAAGTTTACTTTCATGAAACAGGTGAAATATGTTTAACAATAAAACTAGGTCATTAGTGTCATTAGTGTCAATAGAAAAAAATGAAAGCAATTACTAAATTAAGGAATTGTATCAAACACAAGTGATTGATATGTATACAAGCAAAATTAATAAAATGACATTTTGAAACAATGAGGTTGTTTATATTGTGCAGTTAAAAATAGATTGCGGTGTCTGCAAGTGACACTTTTAGTATACAGGTTTTTTAATCCAATATTGCCATCTAGTGGAATTTACATAGAATATTAGATTATAACTCTCAACATTAAGGTCCCTTACTTAGTGAACTACTATTAGTTCCCAGGGTACCAAGTAGCTAAGAAACATGATGAAATACCTTCCTAGATTACAGTTAAGAACTGTTGTAACTATGGCCTCAATTTAACAATAGTGTTAATATATAATATATGCTATATAATCACTGACTATTTAGTATTGTATAATTAAAGTATTAATTTGCACTTGAAAGTATTCATAGCATGTGACGAGACCAATCTCGCCACTGTGCATTGGAGGAGCCTGGTTGCCCGCCTGCTGCCTTTAGACTATGGCCCATGTTGAAACGCTTGATTTTCCCCTGCAAGGACACGAAAGCCGGGTCATTCGGTACTTGCCCTATTTGAACAGTGATACCCCAATAAGCTATGCCATGGAGCCCATTCGTATAACGAAAGACTATGTGACTTTGGCTCCATGGCAATTGAACTGTATGTATATGATCTGAGCACCATTCAGTAATAATGTGTGCTCAGATCTAAGCTATCTGGGGATATGTTGAATGTACCTGTTTTATGCAATGGCTGCACAGTTATATATTTTTATGTATTTTATTGTCTTTTGCTGCAAGGTGATCAATGGAGTGTCATTTGTTGTGTTTGCAGCATATTTACTGAAATCAAAAGCTATTTCAATCAAACTTATAACAACATTTTAACTTTTTAAACATTTTAACGTGTCACATTACATTTTAACATAGGACCCCTTATTTGATAGCAGCTTCACAAGTCTTGCATCCATCAAACTTGTGAGTTTTTGGACAGTTTCTGCTTGAATTTGTTTGCAAGATGTCATAATAGCATCCCAGAGCTGCTGTTTGGCTGTAAACTACCTCCCACCCTCATAGATCTTTTGCTTGAGGATGTTCCAAAGGTTCTCAATAGGATTGAGGTCAGGGGAGGATGGAGGCCACACCATGACTGTAAAGGATTTTCCTATACTCACCTGTGTGAATTTGGTTATATCCTCTCCCTGCTGTTTAACTACTTTTGGACGTTTCATTTTAACTATGTATTTGGGAAATGTATTTGTTCTACCGAACGGAGACCACCCTGGGTAGCAATTAGAATTTGGAACATTGAGAAAACCGCAACTTAATTGAGTGCTTCTAGGTGGCCGCCATTCGGCAGACAAACACGTGGCGAGAACAAATGATGGCGGCCATCTTAAATCTCCCGAATCCGGTCAGCGGGACTTATGCGTGAATTGCCTGGAACTGTTTTCGAACATCCGGTCATTATGGAAGTCCCGGCTGACTACTTTCCATTCAACGTATCAAACCAGCATTCGGGAGTTTTAATCTACCGAACAAGGGGAGCATTCTCATATAACAAGCTGCAAGATACGTATGGTAGTTTTCGTGTAGTTAGGCGCGTACGGAGGCCGGCTCTTGCTGCTGATTTCATGGAACTCTAAATCAGATACCACCACATGGCGAGCCAGTCAAACTTCCACACGATGTGACACGGAAACTACCAAACGGATTTTCGTGAAATTTGGGTATGTGACTCCCAGTATCCTCAGCTACCCAGGGATGTGATGTTATATTTGTATGTTATGCAGAAAGTACTTTTCTAAAAATGTTAACATTTTTTATATTTCTGGCCAGCAGATAATTGAGTTTAGTATGTTGCTGAAACTCAATTATCTAGCCTGGCCCAGAGGAGGAGTCTGCTATTGTATAAATTGAATGCCTGTTGCTTCCAGTAAATCAGTCTTGTTCCCGCATTAAGCTTTGGCTCCTGTGCGGATTATTTGGCGATACCAGCGATCAGGGCTGCCATCAGAAATTTTGGGGCCCCTGACAAAGCACAAGGTCTGGGCCCCCTCCCGGGCCCGCCCACGCCCTACCTAGTCCGCTGACAATGATGCAGGACTGAATGTGCTGTGTATGGTGGAAGTAAATTAGAATGTGTGTAATGGTTGTAGTGTTTGTGTGTATTAGATACTGTTTGTGCAGTGAATGCAGAGTGTGTGTTTGTGTAGCGGATGCAGTGTGTATAGTGAACGCAGAGTGTGTTTGAGTAGTGGATGTAGTGTGTGTACAGTGATGTAGTGTGTGTTTGTGTAGTGGATGTAGTGTTTGTATGTACTATATGAAATGTGTTTAGTGGATGCAGTGTCTGTAGTGGATGTAGTGTGTTTATTAGACGCAGTGTCTGTGTATAGTGAATGCAGAGTGTTTCAATTTATGGTGGATGTAGTGTGTGTACTGTGAATACAGGATGTTTGTGTAGTGGATGCTGTGTGTATAGTTAATGCAGAGTGTGTGTCAGTATAGTGAATCCAGAGTGTGTGCATAGTTTAGTGAATGCAGAGTGTGTGTTAGTGTGTAATGAATGCAGAGTGTGTCAGTGTAATGAATGTAGTGTGTGTGTTAGTGCAGTGAATGCAGAGAGTGTGTTAGTGTGTAGCGGATGCAGAGTGTGTGTGTTAGTGTAGTGAATGCAGAGTGTGTTAATGTGTAGTGAATGCAGAGTGTGTTAGTGTGTAGCGGATGCAGAGTGTGTGTGTTAGTGTAGTGAATGCAGAGGGTGTGTTAATGTGTAGTGAACGCAGAGGGTGTGTTAGTGTGTAGCGGATGCAGAGTGTGTGTGAGTGTAGTGAATGCAGAGTGTGTGTCAGTATAGTGGATGCAGTGAGTGTGTTAGTGTGTAGTGTATGCAGAGTGCATGTTGTATTAGTGAATGCAGTGTGTGTATTGTATTAGTGTATGCAGTGTCTGTTGTATTCGTGTATGCAGTGTGTGTTGTGTCAGTGTATGCAGAGTGTGTTTTGTGTCAGTGTTTGCAGTGTGTGTTGTGTTAGTGTTTGCAGTGTGTGTTGTGTCAGTGTATGCAGAGTGTGTTGTGTCAGTGTATGCAGAGTGTGTTGTGTTAGTGTATGCAGAGTGTGTGTTGTGTATGCAGAGTGTGTGTGTTGTGTCAGTGTATGCAGAGTGTGTGTGTTGTGTCAGTGTATGCAGTGTGTGTGTGTGTTGTGTCAGTGTATGCAGTTTGTGTGTGCAGGGCCGTCTTTAATAACGACTGGACCCTGGGCAAGCGTTTGCTTGGGCCCCCTGGGCCCTGCCGCCGTCGCCCCTCACTCCCTGGTATGCAATCACGGCATCCATCCTAATGCAGTGGCGGCACTAAAATAGAATGAATTTTATTGGGACACCCAATTGCAAGAATGGACTAAAGGTAGAACCCCATCTGTCGTGCAACTCCAACAATGCTTTGACAGCTGGTGCTCTACCAATTTCCCATGCTTGCAGGGTTGTATTTAGCACTGTTTTGTGTGTTTGAATGTAAGCATGTGTTTGTATGAAGTATGTTTGTGTGAATGTGTTTGTATGTGGTACTGGAGTTTGAATGCAAGTGTGCATTTATGTGTAGTGTTTGTTTTTTGAATGTAGGAGTGTGCTTGTATGTAGTGTTGAAGTTTGAATGGAGGGGTGTATTTGTATATAAAGTTGCGGCTCAGATGCACAGGTACATACTCTGACACACCAGCAGATACACAGATACATACACTGACTACATACAGATAAGCAGGCACATACACTGACAGACATACTGACACACAGGTACATATATTGACACACACAGACACATACACTGGTAGACGTACTGACAGACACACACAGGCTCATATACAGACATACTGACACACAGGCACATATACAGACATACTGACACACACACTGATCAACATACTGACACACATACACTGACAGAAATACTGACACCCACACACAGGCACATACACTGACCGAGATACTCACACACACACACACACACACACACACTGACACACATACAGGCACATATACGGACACACACAGACTGATATACTGACAGACACACAGACACATACAGAGACTGACACATGCATGAACATGCACTGACAGACATAATGACACACACGCAGACATACTGACACACACACAAATATATTTACACACAGACAGACCTACTGACACACAGACAGACACACAGACACACAGACACACAGACACACAGACAAACAGACATACTGACACACAGACATACTGACACACATGTAAAATGTACATTTTTAAACCCACCCTCCAGTTTCCTACCTTTTGCTGGAGGGTGGATTCTATGGGGTCCATTGTGGTGCCTGAGGATGATGGGAGTGAGGATCCCCCATCCTCACTCCCTCGCGACTCCTCCTGCCACCTTCCATGCTGCTCCTCTCTTTATGGGAGGAAGTGACTTGCGGCTGTCACTTCCTCCCAGCCGGCTGCCGGAAAGCAAGGGGCCCGGTCGCGGTGTTAAAGGGAAAGAGCGCCCGACCGGGCCCCTGCTGATACAAGCCCTCCGGGTGGCCCATGCACTTAGGGCCACCCGGTGGGACTCAGAGGACGGGGGGAAAATTTTACATAATTTTTTTTTTTTTTATTTAATTTTTTTAATGTTTCTCCCCCCTCCCTGCTTACCTTTGTCCAGGGAGGGGGGAGATTCCATCCCTGGTGGTCCGGTGGGGGGCCCCCCGGCTCCCTGTTACCGCATAGGGAGCCCAGGCAGCACACAGCTTCTCTTCTCTCTTCAATTACTCTCGCGAGACCCGCGGAGCGTTGCCATGGCAACCGGGTCTCGCGAGAGTTATTACAAGAGAGAAGAGAGGAGAAGCTGTGTGCTGGGCCCCCTCTGCGGTAACAGGGAGCCGGGGGCCCACGGCTGCACACATAGATAGCGATATTCGCTATCTATGTGTGCAGAGAAAGAAAGTGGGGCCCAGGACTGCCAGGGCAGTCCGGGCCCCCCAGGGCCGCCGGGCCCGTGACAACTGTCACGGTTGTCACCCCCTGATGGCGGCCCTGCCAGCGATATTTATTCCTGTGGATGATTGGAAATATTCTACTATTGGGAAAAGGGGACTATTGGACGGTGATACAGTTTACTACCGTCCCAATGACTTTCTCTCCTTTTATCCCCATAGCAGCCATTGATGCAGAGGTATTCTTTGCAGCATGAGATGGTGCATTGTCATGCATGAATATGATTTTATTCCTTCTGTACTAGGGAAGAAAGTGGTCAGGCCCAAAACATGACTCCACCACCACCTTGATTAGAGGGGCAAAGGTTTAAAAATAATATCAGGAAGTATTACTTTACTGAGAGGGTATTGGATGCATGGAATAGCCTTCCAGCTGAAGTGGTAGATGTTAACACAGTAAAGGAGTTTAAGCATGCCTGGGATAGGCATAAGGCTATCCTAACTATATGATAAGGCCAGGGACTAATGAAAGTATTTACAAAATTGGGCAGACTAGATGGGCCGAATGGTTCTTATCTGCCGTCTGATTCTATGTTTCTATGATTGCTGACGTTGCAGCCTTGTTGGAACAGGGTGGCCGTCTACCAACCATCCACTACGCCATCCATCTGGACCATCCAGGGTTGCACGGCACTCATCAGTGAACAGGACTGTTTGAAAATTAGTCTTTGTGTATTTTTCTGCCCAATGCAGCCGTTTCTGCGTGTGAGCATTGGTTAGTGGGGGCCGAATAGAAGGTTTATGCACAGTTGCAAGACTCTGAAGGACTCTACACCTTGATGTCCGTGGGACTCCAGAGGCCCCAGCAGCTTCAAATATCTGTTTGCTGCTATGTAATGGTATTTTAGCAGCTGCTCTCTTGATCCGATGCATGGATCTGGCAGAAATCTTCCTCAATGTGCCTTTATCTGTGCTCTGAATCAGCCACAAATCTCTTAATAGTGCGATGATAATAGTGACGTTTTCGTGAAATATCTTATATTATCGTGATATTTTGTGAAATATCTAATGTTTTCATACCTCGTCCAAGGCATTGAACTATTTCACTCTTTTCAGCAGCAGAGAGATCATTTTTCTTCCCCATATTGCATGAAAATGGTACTCTGCTTAATAATGTGGAACACCCTCCTTTAGTAGTTTTTCATTTAATTGGGCTCAGTTTTTCATTTAATTGGGCTTTCATTTAATTGGCAATCTAATTATCACAGGTGTCCGAAATTGTTTTCAGTGATCAAAAGAGCCCAATATATATATATATATATATTAGAATAGAATAGGGGGACACCCCATAATAATACTAGGATCACAGGTAATAACTCAAAATTCAAGATAAATAAAGTGTCATCCAAAAGGTAAATAAAGTAATTAGTTGCCATCCACAAAGAAAAAAGCGGCATGCAAAAAAACAGACAAAAATGGCAAAAGAAGGGGGGCGGGACCCGACTATCATAGAGGTCAGACGCATACCAGACAAGCTCCTCCGCAAGCCTGTTAAATTTGGCATTTTCGACTAACGGGGGATCATCTGTACCATAAATTGCAACATACTCAGCCTGTTCCAGGGTGTCTTGACAGCTGACTACTGTGATCCACCTTGTGGCCTTATGAGGCTGACAGTCCGGCAGTTGGGAGAGATGGACGATCTCCCGGCTCTGGGCTCAAGTCTGACAGCGGAGTCCTAGAAACCCTGTTACCCACTCCCTCTTTTAGCGTTGGGGGATATCCCGGTCCCCATTGGGTACACTTACATTCCTGCAGTGCTAGAATCCAGTCCCATTGAATCAGAGACAGTGTGGGGCAACTAGGATGGCTGCCCTGGTGGAAGCTTGACAGCCACAAACAAGAATGACAGTCCAGACATGGCAAGAAATCTTCTACACCAAATTCAACAAGATTTGCAAAGAGTTCTGGAGCCGCTTAAAGAGCTGCCCCCAACACCCTCTCTTCTCTGCAGCTCAGGAGAACCAGATAGCTGCGGCGACTCCTCCATCTACATCCAGACAGAAGTTCCAATTGAAGCCCTGTCAAGCAAACCATCCAGCTGCACAGAGGGGTTCCTGGAATACGCCTCACCCTGGTGGCCGTCGCACACCAGAGCAGAGACAAAGGCACTGGCAACCGCCACAGCTCATGCACAACCGCCGCAGCCGAGGACCAATGCAGATCCGAAGCTACAGCACACTGATCGATACATGCTGCCAAGGTGCCCCAGCTTGGAGCTCCATGAAGGGCCGACTTCCCAAGCACAAACTGCACAATCAGAGAGTCCCCGCTCAGCTAGGCTTACCAAGTGCACTGGGGTGGTTCCAGAGGTTCTATCCTGTGGCTAGCTATTGCTGGACTCCTAAAGACACGCAGCAGGGACACAGCCATATCTGGGGTTGGTGGGGTCCTCCTCCACAACTCGGCATCTGCAGGCTTACAGTATATTTCCCAACCTTAGGAGTAGGTTAGATGAAAACAGGCTTACATGGGGAGCACTCACATAACCCCGACCACACATCTTTTTGGAACCCCTTATGGTCTGCTGCTTACTATCTGACCCATTGATACTACCACATCTACCTAGTCTTACAACTCATACATGAGTCAGTTCTCTACAAGTATACACCTTGTTTGCCTTACGTCGATATCAATACTTTGCCCCAGTGGTTCCTACACTTCCCACACTTCTTCCCGTACTTCATGTTTCCTGCCTTGACATGTTAGATGTCTTGTTCATTATTTTATTTACAAAAATGTGCTGATTCTCAAATGCAATGCAACGAGCACATCCTGCTGCGCCCGCGGCCTATCTAAGATGGTGGAGGCAACTTGGTTCCCCCCTACCAGCCATGACTCCGGAGATATACTCACCTAGCTGGCCACGCTATTCCTTAACTTCTGGCGAAAGCTTGAACGTAGGATCCATCCACCTGCTCCACCGCAGCTGACAGCTACCGCTCAACGGGATCCCTTTGGTGAGAACTCCCACATGACAGAAGAACAGGCAGCGTACTTCACACAAGCGCAAGGCAGCACACAGGCCTTTCACAAAGCTGCTAATACACAATCTGAGGTCTCCATGGAGAGCTGCAGTAGCGGTGGTTCATCCAGCAATACCTGGGCCCCTGCAGAGTCTGCAAGCACCTACCCTGTATGTTTGGACACTCCTCTCCATAATGCCTGGCTGTACCCTATGCCTCAAGGGCATAGGCTGAGCTGTCTGCATAAGGGGACTCTCTGGGACTCATGTCCAACATGATCCTAGGGGGTTCTGGGCCAGCCATTAATATCACTGCCTTTCCGGGGTCTTTTAGGGGGATAATAACTGCATCTAACTGACAGTCTTGTTGTTTAAAATGTGACTTTCCTCTAGTTTAGCTTTTTTGACACTTTATATCCTTTCACTTACTATAAAAACAAGACCTGTTTCTTCTTATTGTGACCAAGCATCCTAAATTGCTCAATGTTGCATTGATGTAATATTCTATCCTAAGTGATGTCACAACCTTTTTACTGACTTATATGCCTCGATAAAAATATAGATTTTAAAAAACAATGGCAAAAGAATCCACATATATATAAAAGTATTTAAAAAAACATATATATGGATCGCTGCGCGTTGTTAGACACTGGATACTCGCCGCGTGCATTCCACTGCGGCTTGAGATGCGTTCCACTTGGCTGTCTCCTGAGCACTTCGTGTAGGATGCCTGCCTTACGCATTTCGTGATTGGCTGATCACTTCATCAGACATTTTTTACAAGCCATTGTGCAATTCTATTCCCTTATTCCTATTTTTCTATTTCCACTACATTCCTGATCACACTATTGATTTTCTTCAGTAGAAACTTCCATGTATATTCTCCGTAGCAGTATGCCTAGTTCTCTATGAGGTCTTGGAAGGCAATCAAGAAGCAGACCAATTGATAGGGGAACTAAATGTGTTGGTTTAATAATGTGGAGAAGACGGAACATGTGCTAAATTGTAACTGGTGATGTTACCTTGAGAGGATGGAAGTAAGGTACTCCACCGAGGGTTAGAAACTCCTGAGTTGGAGATTCTAACTTCCCCAGTTTGTCGTTAATGTATTTCCAGAGAGATTAAGAGTAAATGTGACGTCATGCTGGTGATAATGTAACCCTGCATTAACAGGTGGCTTGCATAGTGACGAATGGCAAAGAAATTAGCTAAATGAAGGTGAGGGAAGAAATAAAATAACTTAACTCCTTTATTACTAATCTTAATATAAACAACAGAGGCATAATTCTTACTTATGAATACAGCAGAGAACAAATTAATTTTTCAGACCTTAATATTTTTATAACAAATGGAAAACTACACACAAAGACGTTTTTTAAAAAAGTTTGTGCAAACACTGCTATAGATAAAAGTAGTTGCCACTACCAACCCTGGTTAGACAGTGCCCCAAAAAGCCAAATACTCAGACTTTGTTCAGAAGAAATTGTTCAGAAATAACAAATCTCAATGTACAAGCTGATCTCCTAAAAGAAAAATTTGTTGAGAAAAACTACCCTAAAATAGAACTTGAAAATACCATCAGGGACATCCAAAAAAAAGACAGAAATTAACTTTTAAAATATAAACCTAAAACCACAGATATAGCGATGCCTTTGCCAATTATCTTCAATTTGAATAATAAAAGCAATAATGTAAAAAAGATTATAAGAAAGCACTGGCATCTTTTAAAACAAGATGAAACATTAAATAAAATTGTACCCGAGCGTCCAAATATTATATTTAGGGGTGCCCAAAATTTCAAGTCAATTTTAACTAAGAATTTTACTAGAGAAACCAAAAAGACCCCCTCTGTATCTTTTTTCCACAAATTAAAGGTTTTTGTAAGTGTAAAATGTGCATAGTTTGCAGAACCACTGACCCGATGTCCCTCACAAAGTAACTGAGCTTGTATCAAAGAGGACAAACAAGGTCTACAAAATAAATGACTTTATTAATTGTTCTACGAAAAATGTCATATATCTGCTTAAATGCCCCTGTGGCCTCCAATATGTTGGAATGACCAGAAGGTGCTTGAAAACACGCCTAGGCGAACACTGCAGAAACATTAAAAATGGATACCAGAATCATTCAGTATCCAAACACTTTATTATACACAATAAAGATCCCAAAATGTTAAAATGTATTGGAATAAAAAAATGTGTGGTTCCGTGGAGGGGCGGAAATATTAAAAATATTTAAGGCAAAAAAGAAATGGAGTGCTTTTATAAACTCCAAACCCTTTCTCCCCATGGTCTTAATGTAGACTTTGATTTGTTTATTTTTTTATAATTGTTAATACCCCTGTTATCATTCTTTTTTACTCATATTGTATTTTTACTTTTAAATTAACACTTTTATTTGTTGTTGCTGTGGTTGCTTTTAGCTGTTTTAATATATGCCTTGTTCTTATATATGTCTTTTTTGCTATCATGCCTGATCACACTGTTTAAGTGGATCAGGCATGATGTTCATCATTTTATTTCCCAGCCGGCCGCAGCTGTGTGCGAGCCGACCTGCTTGTGTTTACAATCTCCATGACGACGGCTGCAGCATTGTGCTAGCCGCCGCGTCATACATCCCACGCCCCTCCCTTGACGACGGCCGCAGCTTTGTGCGAGCCGTCGTCCCTCCTCCTGACGCCAGCCGCATGTCTCATGCGAGCTGACGCCAAACAGACCACGCCCCTCTTCTGGCCGCATCCCCTATGCGTATCGACGCCTCCTACGTTGTCACTGAGACGCCGCCGGCTGCGCAGTGCTCGCCGGCGTCTTACTACATTTCCCATAATCCCCTTGTATTTTCATGCCGGTCACGTGACCGCACTATATTTTACTGTTTTATACATATACCTTGCTCGTTTTATATTTGTATTTACATATTTTAGCTGCTATTATGCACTTTCATTCTGCCATATTGTATTTACTTTGTTTTTATTATGTTTTTATTATACTAATCTCAACCCTTTCTGTGATTGTTCACCTACTTTTTGGCGCCAATTTCAAAGTATTGTGTTTGCTATTTATTGTTTTTCTTGCCAGGTATCAGGTTCTTTCCCCATATTGATAACGCCGTATTGGCAAAACGCGTTTATGGTTATAATATTGTGTATTTTTAATATTAAAGTATATTTGGTTACTTTTAATTGTACTATTTATCTTTTAATACACATTTATCTACTTTTCACCTGGCATTCTCTTACTACACCGGACTCCAAGTAATCCTAGGTGGGGATTATACCACCAGCGCTATCAACAAGGAGCAGTTTTTTACACAGTGTACACTATTGGCTGTTTCTTTCTACCCGAGTGTTTATCATATTACGGACGTCGGAAACACATCACAGACAAAGGAAATTTACTTCATATCCCATAAGCGGGGATCAAACCGCTGTACGCCTTTCACACCAGAGCGGGGTTTAGCTCTTTTAAATGTGAGTTTGCATTCAAGATTTTTATATTTTTACTTCCTCTACTATCAAACATACTACGCTATTTGGCTTCCTATATATCTTTTGTCTCTTGCATATGAGCTGATTCATAAGGAAGAACATAATAAGGACAATTGTTCCGGACCGAATACTGCCGTATTATATGACTCCAACAGACGTCTCTAGATAAGACTTTCGCTTTTTATCTATTTATTTTATTTGGACTATTTACCTAGTTTTTATCAGGCGCAACCCTTACTTTTATTTCTTCTCTCTGTGTTATATCTAAGGGTCTTTGAGGGATTCCCTTATAGGGTTGCTGCCATATTGTGTCATCCAGCGCTTACTCGTTGTTTTGTTTTCACAAATGAAGGTGAGGCCCTACTAAATGCAATTTGATATAGCTAGGAATTGGCCAATGGACTGAGGCCACCAAACTAAGTGGCGGGAATGTTGGCCTCTAGGTGACAAGTAAGAGATTCAAATAAGTGGCCATGATAGGTGAGGCCCTATCTAATAACTTGGAGAGGTTGGAGCGAGGCTCTAGCTATGAGTTGGCCGATGGACAAATACCTCTGTATGAGGATAGGAGTTGGTCTTGCGAGACTGAATTACAATTATACTAGAATATGGTCTGCACCAATACCATTTACAGCCAGCTGATCTATCTCTAAGGAATGTAGGGGATTAGAAACATAATAAATTGATTTATTGAAAGTATATTCGAACGTATGTATCTTGCCCAATTAGTGTGTGGTTGAATTTAAGATAGAAATATCATAGAGAGGAACCTAAAGACACAATGGAATGCTAATGGGAATATGTCAAGGATGGTGCAAGTGCTAATTGAGATAAGGGTTTAAAGTACATGTGTTGTGGTTAACGATTAAAACATCAATAACAGGATGATAAGTAGGGATAGTAAAACTAATAAGGTTTCTAGGTTTATGATTATGAGTATAAAACTAGGCTAATCAATATGGATATGATAGAGAGATACCTAGTAGTGCTGCATCTAATTATAAGTTCACACTGTGCATCCTACCACAAGAAGAACCTGAACTATGTATAAGAAAGATGGGAACATCTCTAGTTTAGTAGCATCAAGCGAAATATGTGAGATCTAGTAAGTGATTGTGATAGGAGTTGTAAATTATACGAGGGTTAGCTTTAACCGTGACAGACCGAAGGCCTGAATATGGATACGTGTATAATGAGGGGTTTATATGTCCTCATGAGTGTAGAGAGAGGGTCATATAGGAAGGAATTGCGTGGTCCTAACAAGGTCAAAAAGAATACTCAAACATAGTATGATAGGGTTGTAGTAGACCCTTGCAAAGCTGGAAATGCCACATGTAATTGCCCAAATGAGGGGCCAAAATTGTGTTGTATTAGATTGACCATGGAGGGCTATATAACGTATGAAGGCCTAGTAAGGGCCACGTGTAGAGGTATTGCAGTGAAAGGTCACAAGTGCTAAATGTAAGTCCTATGTCATATGTAATAGCCAATATGAGGGGCCAAAATTGTGTCGTAGTGTATTGCCCAGAGGGCCGTATGTTACATATATAGTAAAGGTCTAGTGAGGGCCATGTGTAGAGGTATTGCAGTGGAATGCCAAATGTAAGTTCTGAGCTGCCGGTTGGATAAAAGGCTGTATGAGATATACGGATTATGGCATGAATAAATGTAGGTTAATCGTACCAAGGTTGTAAGAGTTGTGAAACAGAGCATCTATGGACCGTAGTGATGCTCTGGTGTTTGATCTTTTTTTTTTATATTTATTTTTTATTTGTAATTTTATTTTTACAACAAGTAGTGTACTTAAACATGGCATAATAGCACAAAATATATCCCCTGGATGTCAGGAAGGCCAAAATTAGGTTGGAGCGGTGTAGCGGACCCAGGGTAACCTGACCGGTTACCTCTGCTAATTCCTTTTCTTCAGCCGGTCGGGAACCATTTAAAGTATAGTCCTCTCCCAGTAACTGGATGACACACAGTCCTGTATGTACAACACTACTTTATTGGCTACACATGGCTTTTATGCATAACCCCATGCAAGGTGTCTACCACACAATCATACAGGGTCACATCCCCAGATCCTCCTCCTCCCACGGGTCCCATCGCGGGAAGGAACTCCGTTCCTTTGTCCCCAAATCCTGCCACTATATCCATAGGTTCCCCACACCAACCACTAGAGGTCTTCTTCCCAAGAGCTTTTGTGCCTGGGAGTCTACCAGGAACAGAAAAGCCTGCCCGCGGGAAAAGAGCTGGTCTCTTTGTCCCTCAGGCTCAGGAGAGCCCACCAAACTCGCCAGTGCCCCAAAAGTGCCCACACCAATCTCAGGGACCCTTGGTCGACTAGTCTCCGTTCGCGAGTCTCTGGTGTGAAACCCAGACAAGGGAAGCGTCTCCTTTCGGGGGACGAATGCTTCCCCTGGCTGGCATTCATCTATACAAATGGCAGCCACCCAGGGGAGCACTTAATTACTTCCCTTGTAGATTCACACCTCAGAACGTTCTGATGAATTGGTGTGAAAGTTCTAATAGGGCACCGGGGAAACGAGGTCCTTGTTCGGGACACGAATGAGTCGGGAAATAATCCTAGAATGCTCCCCCTGGTGGCATTCATCTATACGAATGGTGGCTACTCAGGGAAGCACTCATTATTTGTTTCCCTTGCGGTTTGCAGTTTTAACACTTATGTTGCGAGGTGTGAACATTTTAACTTAACATTCTAAAGGAGGTATTGGGGTGGTCTCTGCTCGGGTCGTATCAAGTAGTAAAGGCCCAGTGTGTCAAGTTAGAGAAGTAGAAGAGCAAGAGCTCATTGCAATTCATGAGTAGCGCGTGGCCACGTAGGTGCAGTATGAGAATTAATGAGTGTATGAAATGATAGGACGTGGGTTGATTAATGGTTGTTAAGCTGTGGAGCAGTTACAATTTACACATAGTGGTGCAAAATATCAGACCTGCTCCATATGATAATGTGTCTATAACCAACTTGACCTGCAATTGGTCTAGATGAAAATTCTTGTTCTTGGGTACAACATTGGCTTAAAGTCAGAGTACATAGAGTAAGCAGTATACATGAACCTAATCAAGTTATCACTTTGATGCTATGTATGATTAAAATAGGGCGAATTTACATCAGTAGTGAAAGCGGATTCATGGTACATTTTCAAGCTAGGGAAATTAGGTAAGTGGTGTCCCTCAGGGTTCTGTTCTGGAACTGCTTCTATTCAACATATTTATATATGGTAGTGAAATATGTATTGGAAGTCATGTTTCATTGTTTATAGATGACACAAAACTCTGTAAAGTAACACTATGTAAGCAGAATATTACTTTGTTGGATTGGATGATTGGGCACTTAAACAGCAGATGAATTTTTTTTTTTTTTTTTTTTGCAATTTTAGTTGGTACAAGGTACAACATGTTCAAGCAATACATTGTTCGTTTTCATGTTTACATCCATAATGTCAAACATTGGTACACAAGTTGTTGTTTATACATGTATAGGTGTTTTTTGCGTGGTAGACATTTGCTTGTGTTCCACCACTTTCCTGTGGTTGTTTTATTTCCTAGTCGTGCTGCACCTTGCACCCTTTTTTGAACATTGTCATGAGGTGTGGGTAGGGGGTTGAAAGATGAAGGAGTGGGGTAGGGAGGGGGGGGGGATCAGGTCAAGGCCTCTGTGTAAACGTTGTCAGTTGTTTGTATTTGTATGTCTGAAAACATGTTCCTGTTTTCATTGTGTGCTGCGCTGATTCAGGTTTTAGCATAGTTATGTTTACTCCAGAGTTCCCAGGCCTCTACCCTGAACTTTTTCGGGGGTCTGGTCTTTCAGGCCAGGGCCGGACTGGGAAAAAAATTAGGCCCGGGCATTTTTCAATCACAGCGGCCCTCTAAGAAGGGGGCGGGGCCAGATAGGGTGTGTTTTGGCATCACTAATGACAAGCACGCCCCCTCTCAAAGTGAGCATGTTAGTTCAATGCGCAGAGCCCCGCTGAAGAGCTCTGGCATTAGAAAAAGGCCCTGTATTTGTTCTGCGCAGCGCAAGCAAATTTAATAACATGTTTGCGCTGTGTTTGCTTTTAAATTGTCTCTGGTGTCTCCACAAGTGGGATACCAGAGGACAAAAGGGCCAGGAAAGTGCATGGTGCATATGTTTGGAGCCTGCTTGTGGGATTGCGTGTGTGTAGAGTGTGGTGTGGTATTGTGTAAATAGGTCAATTTAATTTGTGTTTGTGGTGTAATATGTGTGGCTAGGCGCAGAGTGTGTGTATAGGGGGCATAGTGTTATAGGGGATGTAGCGAGTGTGTGCATACGGGTTGTAGTGTGTGTGTATAGGTGACGTAGTGTGTGTAGGGGTTGTAGAGAGGGTGTGTTTAGAGAATGTTCTATGTGTTTGCTGACAAGGAATGTAGTGTGTGTAGGTGGTGCAGTGTGTGTGTGTAGGAGATCTACTGTGTATAGGACCCAGAGTGTGTATAGGAGATTGTGTGTGTGTGTAGAGGATAACGAGTGCATATAGGGTAAGGGATCTAGCGTGTATCTGGAGCGTAATGTGTGTAGTGGTGCAGTGTGAGGGGTGCTGTAGTGTGTGTGTGTGTGTATATATAATATATATATATTTGGACGTATTGTATGTCTGAGGGGCGCAGTGTGTGTATGTATGTAAGAGGGGTGCTGTGTGTGAGGGTGTTTTTATGTGCCGTCACATTCAAGGTTTCTAATTTTCTTTGTTAACTCACTGAGGGTTATTTTATATATATATATATATATATATATATATATATATATATATATATATATATATATATATATATGTATGTATGTGTGGGAGTGTGCTGTATATGTGTGAGCGAGGGTGCTGTGTGTGTGTCTGAGGTTGCTGTGTGTGTGTCTGAGGATGCTGTGTCTGAGGGTGCTGTGTATGTCTGAGGGTGCTGTGTGTGTCTGAGGGTGCTGTGTGTGTCTGGGTGCTGTGTGTGTCTGGGTGCTGTGTGTGTCTGGGGGTGCTGTGTGTGTCTGGGGGTGCTGTGTGTGTCTGGGTGCTGTGTGTGTTTGGGTGCTGTGTGTGTGTCTGGGTGCTGTGTGTGTCTGGGTGCTGTGTGTGTTTGGGGGTGCTGTGTGTGTCTGGGGGTGCTGTGTGTGTATGGGGGTGCTGTGTGTGTTTTGGTTCTGTGTGTGTCTGGGGGTGCTGTGTGTGTGAGTGTGAATGTATATTTTATTTAAATTGAAATATATTTTTTTATTAATAATAAAAAAAAGTTATATCCCCCTCCTCCCTTCTTACCTTTAGCCTGGAAGGAGGGGGGGGTCCGTTCTGCCTGGGGGAGGGGGGATCCGTTCTGCCTGGGGGGTGTGGGGGTGCCGTGCTGCCATTCTTCCCTGGTGGTCCAGTGGTGAGAGTGAACTTTAGCCTGAAGGCTAGAGTTCACTCTCGCGAGATCTGAGCGTTGCCGCGGTAACGCTCATACCTCGCAAGAGGACCCGGCGGAGCTGCTGGATAGTGCTCCGCCGGTCCTCTCTCCTGCCTCCCTCCCTCACACACTCTGCTGCCGGCGGCCGCCTGTAACTGCCTCTGGGCCGGTGAGGGAGATCTTTGATCTCCCCACCGGCCCATGGAGGCACTATGCAGGGCCAGCGATCGGGTAGCGCGCTGGCCCTACAGGGGCTGGCAGGGGAGATCCTGTGATCTCCCCTGCCGACCTCGGCCCCACAGCCATCGCGGCCCACCGGGCATTTGCCCGGTATGCCCGATGGCCAGTCCGGGCCTGTTTCAGGCCATAGTTTCGTAATTTTTGGATGTTTCTATGCTTTAGCTGCATGCTTCTAGTTTCGGGGTATGTGGGGACAACCAGTGTCTACTAATCATTTGTAGTGCTGCTGTCAAAATGTGGTATTTCAGATATTTTGTGGTGTTGGTTGTGTATGTCGCCATTAGTTGTAGCAAGTAGTGTTCAGGGTCGAGGGGAATGTTTAGTTTAGTAGTGTCTGATATTAGCTTCTTGATTTGCGCCCAAAAGGGTGTAATCTTTGGGCATGTCCACCAAATGTGATAAACTGTGCCTGGTTATTATATGAAGAAAATTAAAAAAATTAACCTAGGGCCAAAATTTAGATATCACAAGGTAGAGAGCACAAAAAAGGGGGGTAACCCCTAAATGGTGAATATCATAGAGAATAAACAAAATAAGAAAAAAATGCAATTCTACCTGTGTATGATTTGCTGAGAAGATTATAGGCTTATAAAGTAACTTGTAATACATAAATCTAGAATAAAAATATAGAAAAGAAAAATAATATGAACAGCAGGAGTGAATGGAGACTATACTGCGAGTAAAACTCTGTGACTACTTATAAAAGCTGTAAAAGTGTATACATAATAACACTAATGCTGAAGCAATGCTGTTTTGCTACAATATAACATCAGTGTATTCCCAAGTAATAGAAGTGATACTGTATTAAATATCACTAATAGCTGTAACAAGAGGGGGGAGATAAGACGACTGCTAAACCAGTGCTGTCAATAGTTAAAAGATTTATGGATAAGTAAATTCCTACATGATAGTACAACTAACGACATGGGTTAACTCCACATACAACAATTGATAATGTTCTATGGTGCTTAACCTCAGAAAGATCAAAGATAATGGTTCAGCTGAGAGATTTCTGACAGACGGCAATTAGCCAGTTAAATATCACATACGCTGCCAGCGTATGGATAATAAATTAAAGGTTGCTGTCAAGCAGCAAAGTGTAAAATAAGGGGTTGCTGAACTGGCTCAGTTTTTTCTGCAAGATACCTAGCAGTATATTCTAGTGTAACAAGAGCTGCCTGCATTGAATGATGTTATCATATTCTTGACCACAGCGGAACACAAAGTAGTAGCTCAGCTGTGAAGGACTGCTGACAGGCAGCAGTTAACCGGTTACAAGTCACACAAGTTGCCTAAGTGCTAGCTGCATCTAAATAATAGGTCAAAGTATAAAGAGAGGGTTTACAAACAGTTGTTGAACAGGTTGCCTAGGTAGTAGAAAATATACAGACAGTGACAGAGGAAGGCGTATAGAATAAAGATTCCCCTTAATAAAATGCCTGGTCTTATCAAACTCCCCCCATAAATGCAATACAGGAAAAAGAAAGAGAAATAAAGTATGTACAGAGTACACAAAATTAGTATTAAGAGTCTCCAATATGCACTTCAAAGATGCTGGACATGAATGAACTTGATGTCGGTAATTTAGCAATTGATAAGCACAGAGTTAGGTGCCGACACCAATAATGTGTCAGTATGTGTCCATAGCCCCTGACGTGCACGTTTCGCCAGTGAAGCTCATCAGAGGGGAGTTGTGCCTGGTTGTTCCATGCATCTCCAACAGTTTCCTGATGTATGGGGGTTAATGTATTTCAATCTAGTCGGGACTAGGTGCCAGCGATATAGCACCTTCCTAGTTGTTTCGACGTGTGTTGTACAAAGCGTTAAGTGTTTGTTGGCTGAGAATATGCTTGATCACTGTTGATCTTCTAGCTGCTTGTGGAAGTCTGATTCCCAAGCCAATACGAAATTGGGTTTCATTATGTTATGCTTTTGTATGATTTCGTGGTACAGTTGCGACATGAGTCTAGTTGGTGGATTTGTTTGTAGGCATAGTTTTTCGATAAAGGCCATTTGCCACTCCTGTTTTGGTGATGTGTTTGGGGGGGGGGGGGTAATGTTTATTGAACCAAGACTGTATTTGCAGGTACTTAAACTTTAGGGCGGAGGGGATTTTATATTTTTTCTATATATGTTCAAAAGAGTCGAGTTTGGTGGTGTTTACCATGTGACTTAGGGAGGTGATATTATGGTTAGCCCATTCTTTAGCAGTGAAATTAGGAATAAGTATTGTTAGTGCTTTGAGTTTCAAGGCTGGTGACGGATATGGTGTAGGCCATGTTTTGGTTTTGTATTTATCCCACATAGGGTCAGTTTAGTGGTTGGCAGCATGTTTTTATATTTGGGTCTCCAGGCTAGTGTGGGTATATCACATTCTTCCGTGTATGTAGCTTCCATTTGTAGCCATGTTGGCGGCAGGTCTTGATGAAACACCTTAATGAAGGGGCCAAGAATTGAGGCTGAGTAGTATGTTTCAATGTGTGGGACTCCCAGACCTCCTTTTTTAAAAGGTCTATATAGGGTAGATGCTGCTACTCTTGGTATCTTGTTTTGCCATATGAAGGTGTTAAGTATGTTTTTCAGGAATGTTTTAGGGAGTTTAATAGGAAGGTTGCGGAACAGATATTGCAACTTGGGGAGTAATATCATTTTTGTTGCTGCTATGCGACCCAACCAGGAGACATATTTGCCATCCCATGATTAGATTTTTTAGTTTATTAAGTAGTTTAGTGTAATTAGCATGTAGTAACGCTTGTGAGATGGCCGTGAAGTCCACTCCAAGAGAGGTCAGGTGGTCTGAGCGCCGTTCATATTTATATGTTTTCTTTAGAGTTTGTAGAGTATGAGACTTTATGTGCATGCTCAATGCTTGTGTTTTCATTATGTTTAATTTGTAATAGGAACAGGCACTGTATTTGGCTAGTATTTCGTGTAAGTGTGGGAGAGTCGTGTCTGGGTTTTCTAATGAGAGCATGATGCCATCAGCAAACATCGTAATTTTATGTTCAGTGCCTCCTATCTGTATCCCCTTAACATTCTCATTCTGACATATATGTTGTGCCAGGTTCTAGTATCAGGATGTATAATAGCGGTGACAACGGGCACCCCTGTCGTGAACCATTCGTAATTTTAAAAGCTGATGAGGTAAACCCACTGTTTGCCACTCGGGCAGACGGAGTTGAGTACAGCGCTGATATTATAGATATGAAGTTTGATGGGAGGCCAAGACTCCGCAGTGCTTCCCAGAGGAAACCCCAGTGCACCCTGTCGAACGCTTTCTCTGCGTCTAGCGAGAGGAATACACTAGGTTTCCCCGATGCCCGCGCCACTCTCATCAGATTCATCAGCTTTCTAGTTCCGTCTGATCCCTGTTGTCCCCTTACAAGTCCCACTTGGTCTCTATGTACCACTGATGGGATTATGTCTGAGAGTCTATTCACATACATTTTTGCTAGTAGTTTTGTATCTGTATTCAATAATGAGATAGGTCTGAGGTTTTAGGGTTTGTTAGGTGGCTTCCCCGGTTTGGGTAAGGTTACGATGTGTGCCTCCAACATCTCTGATGGTATATGGCCAGTAGCTATGATTTTGTTGAAGGTTTCTTCTATGTGGGGTATCAGTACTTGTCTGAAGCATTTGTAGTAGCTATTTGTAAAGCCGTCTGGACCTGGTGATTTACCTTGCGGTAGGGAGTGTATGGCTTTCTCTATTTCTAGGCGCGAGATTGGGTTTTGAAGTATTTCTTGCTGTGTTGGGTTGAGCTTTGGTAAGTTGGCCTGTGTCAGAAATTCTTGTATTTCGTGATCCGTAGGTTGGTGAGTATTGTCGTCTGTCGCCAAATTGTAGAGTTTAGTGTAAAACTTCGCCATATTGTCATTTATGTGTTGTGGCTTTATTATTTTGGTGCCATTAGGGGAGAGTATGTGGTGTATTTTAGATTGTGCTTGGGTTTGTCTGAGTAGGGAAGCTAAAGCTTTCCCGGCTCTGTTGCCTTGAGAATATTGTTTCATTTTTAATTTTGTTAGTATATATGCAGTCTTTTGTAGTTGTAAATCGTTTAGTTCCTTTGTAGTATTGTAAATTTGTGTTTGTCTTTTAGCTGTTGGTGAAGAAAGCTGGGCTGTTGTCTGGTCCCTAAGTGTCTTAAGTAAGCCAGTGTATTTTTGTTGTGCCAATTTCTGTATGTATGCCGCTTGGCTAATGAGTAGTCCTCTTATTACTGCTTTGTGAGCAAGCCATGTATTATATAATTGTGTCGGGGTTGAGCTATTTGTTTCAAAGTCATTTTTGATTTCACTCTCCAATTTTTCTTTGAAAGTCGCGTCATGCAAAATTGTGTCATTAAGTTTCCAGGGTGCAGTTCCCCTGAATTGGAATTTGTCTTGAAGTGTGAGAGTTATGGGCGCGTGATCTGACCATATACAACCATTGCGTGGGGTATTCATGTTGTGCAAATTTGGGAATCTTGTTGTGTACTAAGTGTGTACGCACAGTACATCAATTTTTTCCTTCCTAGCTGTGTCTATTAGAATGCGTCTTTTGTGCGGGGTGTTTAAGCCACGAGCGTTAATGGTTTGTATCTTCAGTTTGTGTTAGTGGAATATGTGCTGGGTTGATAGTTTTTTGTGATTTATAATGTGGTTGATGGTGCCTTGACCGGGGAGAATAAAACTTGGAGAGGGTTGGAGTGAGATAGGTGGTGTGGGGATATGTACAAGTTCCCTGTATGAGGGAGGTGGTGCGGTTATTACGCACCGTGGGGTTTGGAAACATGTTGCCTCCAGTGGTGTGGCGTGTGAGACGATCCCCTGTGAAACCGGATTCAGATTTTGACAGAACTTTTTTTTTTTTTTTTTTATAATTTGACTCTTTAACTGAGAGTCTAACTGATTGCTAACACGTTGTTAACTTTTGAGGTTGCCCCTCACTGGCAATTTCTACTTTTAGATTTACATGTGGTAACACGCATAATTTGTGTAGAAGACTTGCTGTTTTTCCTGGTTTTTCTTAGCACTCCAGAAGGTAAAATTTATGTGTTCCCCTATTTTTGTTTATTTATTTGTTATTAATTTTTATTTATTTATTTATTTTTACCCTTGGGATGCATTTTGGCAGAGTCATGTGACAGGCCAGTGAGGGGGGGGGAAGCGGGAGCCAGGGCACCCGCTCGGGGGGCCAACACAGCGAGAACATGCGCATCTCAGTACCACACGCATCACCCTTTTCTATTACTTTGGTGTTATGTATCCCCTGGTATGCTTTGGGGGAGCTTATGTGTCAGTCATAGGTTAATTTTTAAGTACATTCTGGTTACTATCTTGCTTTATGGCTATGCTAGCTGCATTTACTTCCTCCATTGCTGAACAAAGTTCCTGTTCACAGCCCCAACCCACCGGCACAGTTTATGTCTCCCACTCTGAGCTCCGCTGAGGGCCGTAAGAGCCCACAGCGCGTCCTCCCGGCTATCCCCCCAAGAGTTGGGAACGGCCAGGAGAAGGCGCCCGGGCCCAAGTTGCCCATCCCAAAACCCCTAAGCTCAAGCCCGCACCCACCACCCCCCACGACCCCAGCACCTCTCCTGCGGCACATCATGCCAGCACACCACTCGCCAAGAGAAAAAATAAAATTGACAAATAAAAAGAAAAACAGTTCGAGCTGTTACACAGGCCCCGATGTGGCCAGGGCTCAGTTCACGCCCGTTGTTAGACTGCTGCCCCGCTATGAGTCTGTAGCATGAACCGTCACCCTGGGCCATTGTCTCTTTAAAAAACTGGCAATGTGTTTAACATAGTGAGGACGTAAAAGGACTCTATAGTCTACATATAAAAGCAAGAAAGACAGGTCCGCCAGCCTTCCTTCTTGCTTTTATATGAACTTTCAGCAAATAAAAATAATTTTCGAGGCTTTTTTATATTAAAAACTTACCTCCGTTGCAGCGCTGAGCTCCCAGCCATGCCGCGACCCTTTTTTCGTCAAAATGACGAAATCGCGGGGCTTAGACGCTTCTCTGAGAGTAGCGTCATCGTGATGTGGTGCGCATGCGCGGTTTCGCGCTGCATCAATCGCATTCTTCATAGAGCGGCATTGAATGGGACCCTATGAAGACACTCAGCGCCTCGACCGCGCATGTGCGCGGAATGTGCGTTCGCGAGCTGAGCTGTCTGACTGACAGCTCAGCTCGCTTTCTATGCCCGCCCCCCTCCTCAGCCAAAATGTGTTTGCATAGAAACTCTATATATAGTGTTTCTATGCAAACACACACGTAGTAAAAATTAAAGACATACACACACTCTCTCTCTCCATCCACTCCCATCATCCATATCCACCCACTCCCATCATCCATATCCATCCACTCCCATCATCCATGTCCATCCCCAAATCCATCCACTCCAATCATCCATCCACTCCCATCATCCAAATCCATCCACTCCCATCATCCATATCCATCCACTCCCATCATCCATATACATCCCCAAATCCATCCACTCCCATCATCCATATCCATCCACTCCCATCATCCATATCCATCCACTCCCATCATCAAAATCCATCCACCCCATCATCCATCCACTCCCATCATCCATATCCATCCCCAAATCCATCCACTCCCATCATCCATCCCTAAATCCATCCACATCCACTCACCCTCAGTCACCTACCCACACTTACTAAATAAGTTTACTTACAGTTTGAATCCTCCCCTCCTCGGTCTTCAGCCTGTCAGACCTGTCAGCTCAAGCCCCTCCCACGCAGTGCTGACACAGGATACAAAGCGCGTTCACAGTCTGAAGTATTCACCCATGTGTGAATACGTCAGACGTGAATGAAGCCTTTTTAGGGCTTCTGAACTCATTAGTTCCTCTGCTGGCCGTCTGACTGCAACTGGAGGTGTCCCAAGCTTCCAATGTAAACACTGTATTTTCTATGAAAATACAGTGCTTACAAGAAAAAGGGTGCAGGGAGCTGTAGCACTCACCTGAACAACCTCATTAACCCCTTAAGGACACAACTTCAGAAGCTTGTCTTACGCTTAATGACACAAGCTATTTTTGCATTTTCTTGCTGTATGCGGTCAACTGCAATTTGCATCTCTCTCGTTTATTGCACCGACACATATTATATACTGTTTTTTAAAGGATAGAAAGGGCTTTAATTTGATGTGACATTATATATATATATATACCGTATATACTCGAGTATAAGCCGAGTTTTTCAGCACGTTTTTTGTGCTGAAAAACCCCAACTCGGCTTATACTCGAGTCAATTGTCTGTATTATGGCAATTTGCATTGCCATAATACAGACAGGGGCTGTGGGGGCTGCAGAGAGATGTTACTTACCTTTCCTGCAGCTCCTGTCAGCTCTCTCCTCCTCCGCCGGTCCGTTCAGCTCTTCTGTCAGCTCCCAGTGTAAATCTCGCGAGAGCCGCGGCTCTCGCGAGATTTACACTGGGAGCTGACCGAGGTGCTGAACGGACCGGCAGAGGAGGAGAGAGCTGACAGGAGCTGCAGGAAAGGTAAGTAACATCTCTCTGCAGCCCCCACAGCCCCCTCCTACACAGTGCCCATCCACTGGACCACCAGGGAAGGAGAGCCCCCCTCCCTGGCCAGCTAGCAAGCAGGGAGGGGGGACAAAAAAATGTATATATCTTAATAATAATAATAAAAAAAATACAAATAATAAAATAATAATAAAATAAAAAATAATAATAAAATAAAAAAATAATAATAATAAAACATGTAATGAAACAAAAAAAATATTAAAATAATAATTAAAAAATAAAAATGCCCACCCCCCACCAAGGCTCTGCATCACACTCTGCATTACACACACACATACACACACTGCATTCATACACACACACTGCATTCATGCACACACACTGCACTCATACACACACACTGCACTCATACACACACACTGCACTCATACACACACACTGCACTCATACACACACACTGCACTCATACACACACACTGCACTCATACACACAGCATTCTCATACACACACACTGCACTCATACACACAGCATTCATACACACACTGCATTCATACACACACACTGTACTCATACACACACACTGCATTCATACACACACACTGCACTCACGCACACACACTGCATTCATGCACGCACACTGCATTCATACACACAGCATTCATACACACACACAGCATTCATACACACACACAGCATTCATACACACACACTGCACTCATACACACACACTGCACTCATACACACAGCATTTTCATACACACACACTGCATTCATATACACACACTGCATTCTCATACACACACACTGCATTCATTATATACACACACTGTAAATAAATATTCAATTAATATAATTTTTTAAGGATCTAATTTTATTTAGAAATTTACCAGCAGCTGCTGCATTTCCCACCCTAGTCTTATACTCGAGTCAATAAGTTTTCCCAGTTTTTTTGGGTAAAATTAGGGGCCTCGGCTTATATTCGGGTCGGCTTATACTCGAGTATATACGGTATATATATATATATATATATATATATATATATATATATATATATATATATATATATATATAAATAAATGCTTTTTTATTTAAAAAAAATACAGAAAAATTCAAAAAAAAAAGGAAACATTTTGTGTTTTTTGTACAGGTTTTGCAATAATAATGTGTGCCTAATTAGTGCAGGTTAAAGAAGGTAATTAAAAATAAATTCATTTAGTTCTGATTTACAGAATACATAATGTGTCTGGGATTAAGTTTTTTTTGGTAGTTACAGGTCACAAAGCACAAGGAGTAAAATAAACTTTTAATGTGGAGCAATTTTAGAATTTGGTATGTTTGTCTTGTAAGCTTAATAGCCATAAAAGAAAACAAAATTGCCGCACAAAAGTATATATTTATATAAAGTAGACATCACAGGCTATTGTCCTAAGGTTGTTTTGACACTTTCTAAGTACAAATTTCACCGCCAATCTCTGCTAAATATTGGAGTAAAATTTAGTTTTGGGGGTTTTTTGGCACACAAACTTTTAACAAAGAACTTCTCATGTGTATTTTGTAAAGTTGGTGTGTGCTATTCCTTTACAAAGTTTTATTATATGTTCAGTTACTTCTGCTGAGTACAACGGTACCCCCATTGTATGTCTTTGGCACTATTTCGTGAAGCTACAGTGCCATATAGGAGACCTGTCCGTTTCAACATTTACAGTAGAATTTTGAGAGGCAGATTTAATGGGCCTATGCTTCAATTTGGGGTATTATAGCCAGGGCCGGTGCAAGGATTTTTGCCGCCCTAGGCAAAAAACAATTTGCCGCCCCCCCATATGTCCTGCCCACCATGTGACATCACAATGCCTCGCCCATATGCTCTGCCATATGGGCCAACGCCAGTCTTCACAAAGTGTATTTTATCTGAAGACAGTGTGTTTACATTAAAAAACCTACAGGCACAGGCTATAGACACCAGAACCACTACATTATGCTGTAGTGCTTCTGGTGACTATAGTATCCATTTAATGTGAGATTAGTGCCACTAATAATATATTGGATTGCCTACTTACCAGCAGATGAGGACAAGAGGCTGATGATGGGCTCAGTCTGGCTCCACAGGTCTGGTGTAGAAGAGGCTCTCTGGAGACTGTTTTTAACAGTGCTCACAACAATTAACGAACAGGAAGCAGCTCCATTTTTTAGGGCCCCTTACACAGCTCAAGGTCTGGGCCCCCGGGGCTTGACCGTGAGTATGCCTACAATGCCCACCCATAAAAACCTACATGGCCCACCCATGAGTTCTCTCACAGGAAGTGGAGTGTATGTGTGTAGGGGATGTTTTATGTGTTATTGTAGAGGATGCAATGTGTGTGTGTTCTTATAGAATGTAGTGTATAGGGATACCAATTTGTGTAAGGCATGTAGTGTGTTTATAGGGGATGCAGTGTGTGTTTGGGTGTAAGGAATGCATTGTATGTTTCTGTGTGTGAGTGTGTGTGTAAGGGGTGCAAGGTGTGTTTCTGTGTATGTAATTGAATGCAGTGTGTGTCCCTCCTGTCCCTCCGTGTTCTCCCCTTCTGTCCCTTAGTGCTCTCTCTTGGCCCTCTGTCCTTCTGCAGTCCCCCCTTGGTGGTCTTCTCACTCCCCCTAGTGGTCCTCCATTCCTCCCCTTAGTGGTCCTCCCTCTTCCAAACCCTTTAGTGGTCCTCCCTCTCCCAAACCCCTTAGTAGACCTTCCCCTCCTCCCCCCACCCCCTTAGTGGCAATCTCCCCCCTCAGTGGTCATTACCCTCTCCCCCCCCCTTAGTGGTCCTCCCTCTCCCAAACCTCTTAGTGGTCCTTACCCACCCCCTCCCCTAATGGACTTTACACCCCCCCTCCCCTAATGGTCCTTAATGGACTTAACACCCCCCTCCCCTAAGGGTCCTTACCCCCCCCCCCCTCATGGTCCTTACCCCCCTCCCCTCCCCTCCCCTAAGGGTCCTTACCCCCCCTCCCCTAATGGTCCTTAACCCCCCTCCCCTGCCCTAATGGACTTTACACCCCCCTTCCCCTCCCCTCATGGACTTTACACCCCCCTTCCCTCCCCTCCCCTCCCCTCATGGACTTTACACCCGCCTTCCCCTAAGGGTCCTTACCCTCCCCTCCCCTAATGGACTTTACACACCACTTCCCCTCCCCTCCCCTCCCCTAATGGTCTTTACACCCCCTTTCCCCTCCCCTCATGGACTTTACACCCCCCCTCCCCTCCCCTCCCCTCCTCTCCCCTAATGGACTTTACACCCCCCTTCCCCTCCCCTCCCCTAATGGACTTTACACCCCCCTTCCCCTCCCCTCCCCTAATGGACTTTACACCCCCCTTCCCCTCCCCTCATGGACTTTACACCCCCCTTCCCCTCCCCTCATAGACTTTACACCCCCCTTCCCCTAATAAACTGTGCACCCCCTTCCCCTCCCCTCATGGACTTTACACCCCCCTTCCCCTAATAAACTGTGCACCCCCTTCCACTCATGGACTTTACACCCCCACCTCCCCCTCCCCTAATGGTTCACCCCCTCCTCTTCCTCCTCCTTCCTGCCTATGTAGCGTGGCCGGGCGGCGCGGAATGCGGGACAGGAACCTCTGTTTCCTGTACCCGGCCGCCGGCGGACTGAAGGGAAGTGCTCACTGAGTGAGCACTTCCTGTCAGTCCGCCGGTGGCCGGGTACAGGAAACAAAGGTTCCTGTCCCGCGTTCCGCGCCGCCCGGCCACGCTACATTGAGAGAAAAGGTGGGAGGGGAACAGCGCTACAGTACTGATCACAAGGGGGAAAAAAAAGCTGCACACCTGAAAGGAAGGGCTACCCTCAAACCCTTCAGAAAATGGAGAAAACAAAAAACAACAAATACAGGGTGCGCTGGATAAAATAAACGAAAACGATAACACAAAAAGGAAAGTCTCTATAGGTACAGTGTAGACCTTGAGTAAATGTTCTTCTGTTCTCGCTTTGGAATCGCAGTGGTTGGATATGAAACACAAAAGCAGAGAAGGGGGGGACCAATAGTGCAAAACCGTATGGTAGAGAGGATCACGAACAACACAGACGTAGAGAAATGCCAACTTACAATTTTTAGAGCTAAGCCCAGCTCTAGGTAAAACAGCTTACAGTGGTATTTGATACTCCCCACATGTAGGATATAACTGGGCAATTGGAGTCTCCACACGATTCTTTAAAACTTCTGAGACAGACGTCAGCATATAAAATATATAAAAGAAAAAAACCCAATGGTGCAATAACTTAGGTAGTACTGCAACAACAGACAACACAGAGGTCCTAAGAGTGCCAACTTACAATTTAGAGAGCTATAACCAGCTCTGAGTAAAACAGCATACAGTGGTATTTAAACTCCCCACGTGTAGGATATTCCTCTAGTGATGCTTGTAGTGCCGGTCTTATGAAAAATAAAATCACAAGAGAGGGCCCATAGTGTTTTCCTTATGTAAAAATGACAAAGTGATAAAAAGAAACGTACTTACAGTGTTCAGAGCAGCCACACTGCTCTATGAACCAAGCGTAGGTGGAATAATCCCCACCAGGGATTTCTTTTGCAGTACTGGATCTTGTTAAAAATGATGATAAAAAGATCAGCCAGGATAAAACAGCAGCATATAAAGTAAATGAACTAACCCAAAGTAAAAGGTAGTAACAAAATACTTTAATATAAAACAGAGTAAAAATACACAACGCGTTTCGCCAAACAGTAGGCTTTTTCCTACTGTTTGGCGAAACGCGTTGTGTATTTTTACTCTGTTTTATATTAAAGTATTTTGTTACTACCTTTTACTTTGGGTTAGTTCATTTACTTTATATGCTGCTGTTTTATCCTGGCTGATCTTTTTATCATCATTTTTAACAAGATCCAGTACTGCAAAAGAAATCCCTGGTGGGGATTATTCCACCTACGCTTGGTTCATAGAGCAGTGTGGCTGCTCTGAACACTGTAAGTACGTTTCTTTTTATCACTTTGTCATTTTTACATAAGGAAAACACTATGGGCCCTCTCTTGTGATTTTATTTTTCATAAGACCGGCACTACAAGCATCACTATAGGAATATCCTACACGTGGGGAGTTTAAATACCACTGTATGCTGTTTTACTCAGAGCTGGTTATAGCTCTCTAAATTGTAAGTTGGCACTCTTAGGACCTCTGTGTTGTCTGTTGTTGCAGTACTACCTAAGTTATTGCACCATTGGGTTTTTTTCTTTTATATATTTTATATGCTGACGTCTGTCTCAGAAGTTTTAAAGAATCGTGTGGAGACTCCAATTGCCCAGTTATATCCTACATGTGGGGAGTATCAAATACCACTGTAAGCTGTTTTACCTAGAGCTGGGCTTAGCTCTAAAAATTGTAAGTTGGCATTTCTCTACGTCTGTGTTGTTCGTGATCCTCTCTACCATACGGTTTTGCACTATTGGTCCCCCCCTTCTCTGCTTTTGTGTTTCATATCCAACCACTGCGATTCCAAAGCGAGAACAGAAGAACATTTACTCAAGGTCTACACTGTACCTATAGAGACTTTCCTTTTTGTGTTATCGTTTTCGTTTATTTTATCCAGCGCACCCTGTATTTGTTGTTTTTTGTACGCTACATTGAGAGACCGGCAGGAGGGAGCGCTCTGCGTCTCCCTCCTGCCGGTCACTCAAACCCGGCCGCCCTCCACACAGCAGTGCTGCGCCGCCTGGGGCTTGCTGAAGCGCTCAGGCGGCGCAGCATGAGGAGCCGCAGCGGGAACTCCGGGTGCAGGGATCCGGCGCCCCCTGCCCTAAGGGGCGCCGGCCCTGATTATAGCAGTTTGACTGTTCAAAAAAACCCACAAAGGCCTATCATTTGTAAAAGTAGACACTCCAGGGTATCTCATATGGTGCATATTTGTGCTTTAACATGCCCCCATTTTTTCACCAATATATGCCAAAGTAAAAAATAATTTTGGCCATTTTTTACATACGGATTACATTTTTGCTGGGCATTTTGTACATTTCATATGTGCCACTAAGTTCAAACCCCAAAAATTATGCTCAGCTAAGTCTTCTGAGTAAAACAATATGCCCAATGTATGACCTAGACACTATTTTGTGAAGTTACTGTGCTGTAAAAGAGACATAACAAGTTAAGTTTTTTAAGTGTGAATTTTCATGGAGGGTTTTGATGCGTCCGTGTCCCACTTTGGAGCACTTGAGCAGGCTACATATTACAACTACACTATAAAGGCATACCATTTCTTAAAGAACACATCCTAGGGTATTTCAAAAGGCATATTTTGAACCTTAGCGTGGGATTATTTTTACGCTAGCTTGTACCAAGTGTAGTGGTAATAAGCATTTTTTCTGCCTTTTTGACACACAAAGTGAATTTGCGCAGTATATCTTGCAAACCTTATGTGTACTACGACTGTAAACTACTTCATATGTTGCTCAGCTATGTCGTCTGAGTACAGCAATACCCCCGTATGTACCTTTGCCAGGTATATGTGGACATTGAAGGGGCACATTTGAGACACAGCCATTCCAGTTTTTTTCAAACTTTGAATTTTTACGCTGTGTCCATGTCTCATTTTAGAGTATTTTACAAGGCTATATAATCCAATTACACCATAAAGGCATACCATTTCTTAAAGAAGACATCCCAGGGTAATTCAAAAAGCATATTTTGAACCTTAGCGTGGGATCATTTTTCCGCTAGCTTGTACCAAGTGTAGTGGTAATGAGCTTTTTTAATGTATTTTTTTACATTGTAAAACCCGTTTTTAAACTTTTTATTTTTTTTTACTTATTAAATGTTTTACACTTTCTTAACTTTTTTTACACTTTTAATTTTTTTTTCTAAACTTTTCTTTTACCGTTAACCCCTAACTATCAGTAAGCAGCACTAACAGTAAATTCCCCATTTTCCCATAACTTCCACCCACCCCAGCTAGCAAAATATATAATTATAAAATATTAAATGAATTACATAAATTGAACTGAGGGTTAAAAAAATAAATAAAAGTTAATCCCCAGGGGTTAAAAAAAATTAGATCACAGTATAATACTGTGATCTGTATTTTGATCACTGTAGGCAGTGATCAACTGGCAGGGAAGGGGTTAATTTTTATTTAGACTGGGTAAAGGAGGGTGGTATTTTTTTTTTACTTAAACGTTACTAAAAAAATGTTTTCATTTTTTTTACCTTTTAAAGCTTATTTTAAAACTTTTTTTAACGTTAACCCCTAGTTAGTCTAACACCAAATTCCCCAATTCCCCACTAACTTCCACCCATCCCAGCTAGCTAAATATATAATTTTTAAATATTGAAATTAATTAATAAAATAAATTTAACCCCTGAGGGGTTAAAAAATAATCAGATAACATTAAAATGTATACCCTGCCAATTGATCACTGTAGTCCGTGATCAATTGGCAGGGAAGGGGTTAATTTTATTAAAGCAGGGGAAAGGGGGGTTGGGATTTAACTTTACTTTTTTTTTTCTTTTTTTTACACAGGGAGAAGATCAGCAGCACTGATCCGTCTCCCTGCACTTCACACAGAACCCGGAAGTGCAGGGAGGTGGAAGGTAAGTATATACAGCACATGTGCTCGCTCTGACAGCCTGTCAGAGCGAGCACCGGTGCTGGGCAGCCTGATCGGGTGCTCCCAGTCTGCCTGTAATACAGAAGCAGACCAAGGCACACTTAACCCCGCGATCGCCGCAATCTGGGGTTAACTTTAATAAATGACAGAAATTTTCCGTCAACGGTCCTTAACTGAAGGACAAGGTTGACGAAAATTTTTTGCCCACGGTCGGGAAGGGGTTAAGCTCAAGTTGTTCAGGTGACTATAGTGTCCCTTTAATATTTGTCAATCAGTCACGTAGGGGAATAATTTCAGGGAGTGTAATGTAATACAGGCCTTCCAGTTCCAATGTGCCTACTACTGTGCAGAGTGTGGTGTAATACTTGCGTGACCATCTTTGCGCTGTCTTTCATCATTTAATGGCCTCCAGGAACCTTGTGCCAGTCTATTCGGATTCTACCGTTAGATGATGTTTGCACAGGCTCCGTCTGGGGATTCAAGCCCCATGCTTGCAACTTTCGGGCTCTATCTTCCGGGGAGAGGATGACTTTGAGCGCTCCGTCTCTGGATACGAGCAATTTTGTGCCCCACCGGTATCTCATATAGTTGTTTCTGAGTGCAGTTATAATGGAGTAATGGAGAGTTGCCGCCGACAGGTCAGGGAATATCTTTATTGCTGCATATTCTTCTGGCGGTGAGGTGCTGTTCCTGCTTGCAGTGATGATGTGTTCTTTAATATGATAATAATTGGCATGCAGCAGGATATCCCTTGGTGAGGAGTCGGGGAGATGGCGTGGACGCTGTACCCGGTGCACTCTGTCTAGCAACAGCATATCTGCCGGGACATCTGGTGCATAGGCCTTGAGCAGGCCCCTCACATACTCCTGCAGGTCCGCTGTGGCTACTGATTCCGGCACTCCCCGCAGTCTTACATTGTTGCAGCGTGCCCTGTCCTCCATATCTGCTATCTTGGCTTCGGTAAGTTGAAGTTTCTCCTCCAGATTTTCCACATGATCAGCCAGATTGTTATGCGCCCCCGCCACTTCCTCCATTTTGGATTCTATGTGTGATGTTCGTTTTCCAAATTGTTGGACATCTTTGCGGAGGGAGTCCATAGAATGTTGCCAGGAACCTATTAATTTTTTAGACATGGCTTCTAGTTCCTGTGTCAGGTAGCTTTTTGTTATTGCCTCTCTTGGTTCCATTTGATGTTGTGATGCGCTATCTTCCCCGGAGCTTTCGTCACCATCTTGTTGTGTAGCTTGTGGGCCCGAGTTCGATTTTTGCGCTTTCTGTTGGAAGAAATTTAATTTATCAGCTTTCGTCGTATTCCTCTTACCTTTTTGTTGAGACATAGCTTGCAGTTAGGTATGGATGTCGTTCTGTGTGCATGGATAAGAGTGGATTTTCGGCTCATGTGCCGGAGCTAGGAATTAAGCTTCCATCTTATCCGGCGGTCAGCCACACCCCCACAGCAGATGACATTTAATGGAGATAAATGCAAAGTAATGCTATTTGGGGTAATGGATGCACAAGCAAATTATACCCTAAACAGCAATTAAGTAGGGATAGCAACACATGAGAAGGATTTGGGAATTATTATAGACAACAAACTAGGCAGCAATTTGCAACATCAATCAGTAGTTGCCTAGACCAATAAGGTATTGTCATGCATAAAAAGGGGCATTAGTTCTCAAAATGAAAATATAATTTTGCCTCTTTATGAATCAATGGTAAGATGACACCTTAACAATGCTGTGCAATTTTTTGCACCTGTTCTAAAAAAGGATATTATGGCACTAGAAAAAGTGCAGAGGTGGGCTACATAATTAATAAAAGCAATTGAACATTTTAGTCATGAAGAAAGGTTAACAAATTGAAATCTGTTTATTTTAAAAATTGGTGCCTCAGAGGGGATATGATATCATTATACAAATATATTATGGGCCAATACAAAACATTGCCTGGAAATGTATCCATAAACAGGACTATACATAGGACTTCAGGTCACACATTTAAACTGGAAGAGATTTAGACTAAAGCAAAGGAAATGTTTTTTTTTTTTTTAACAGTAAGAACAATAAAGGATGTGGAATTCTATGCCTGAAGAGGTGGTAATATCAGAGTCTGTACATTTATTTAAATATCAACTGGATAAATACTTGCAAAATAATAATATTCAAGGATATAATTTTTAATTATAGGGTAACAGCTTCTTGCAAAGTTGGAAAGCGCCTCAAACTGGGCTTTTTTGGGATCGATAGCAAAAACAGATGTAAAAAAATGCTAAAGTTGATGGATACACGTCTCGTTTCAGCCTACGTAAGTATGTATTTAATATGTTCCCTTTGTGATCCTTGTCTGCAGGTACCACGGTCCTCTTGGGCACAAAATGCACAGTCTTTTTAAGGCAACTTAATTCCAGGCACTTTATTGTTAAACCCCACCACAGATACAGCAACAAATAGGAAAAAAACAGTAACACAAATCCCTATAAACAAAAACCTAGCTTGGTCTGAGCACTTACTAACATCAAGTTCCCTATCTCTCAAGGGTTTAAACTATAACAGAACAATAATTGGTTTCACCAACCTAGTGCCTTTGTCAGATCTCTGCACTCCACCCTTCTAGAAAGAAACAAAATTATCTCTCCTTTCTGCACTACAGTGCTCTCAGCTAGCCTGCTGCTTTCCTTTCTGTGCTCCCAGTGCTCCAAGTCAGCCTTAACTGCTTTCCTTCTGCACACCCAGTGCTCCAAGCCAGCCTTAACTACTTTCCTTCTGCACTGCACCAGTGCTCAGTCTCCTTGACTCTCTCACAGCGTCTCTCCTTCCTGCTTCCAGAGAGGAAGCCAGCAATCCCCCTTTACCTGCCTAGCAGGGAAGGGTTTAATCCCACTGCTGCAGCTGATTATCTGCAGCTGAGCAGTGGGTTGGAGACAGATCAAAACTCTGGCCTGGAACTTATTTCTCCCAGTTGTATACAAACTGCGGAGTGGAGCATTGGCCCACCCTGCTCACCAAATGCTCCACCCCAGGGGCCCATAACTAAACTTTAGTTTGTGTTGTCTACAACACATACTACACATACTCCCCCTGGGGTTAAATGATATAGGCCTATCTGCCTTCACTTTATCACATATCCTCCCCCCCAGCTCAGACCCATCGGGGCGAGCGGCCTTCAAACACAAACCGTGAACATTCCTATCACCTAGGGCTGTACCAGCCCTGACTAGCTTCTCAGTTACAGGAAGCGGCCTATTGTAGATGGCGGCTCCCTTGCTCCCTTGTAGTTTAAGGAGCCCCCACCCAATAGGATAACCCAAATAGTTAGCCTCCTCTAATTCTAGATAACACTTAGCAGTGTTAGCGGTCAGACCGGCAGCCCATACATTATTCAAAACTAACTGGACCTTCATCAGGTGTCCTTCCCAGTCCACCCTGTGAATCACCGCATCATCAAGGTAGGCAGCTGCATATTCTCTATGAGGCCAAAGTATTCTATTCATCATATGCTGAAAGGGGGCCAGTGCACTATGCAACCTGAATGGCAGTACTTTATGTTGCCATAACCCCTTGGGAGTAGAAAACGCTGTCCTTCCCTTTGCTTTTTCTGTCAGGGGAACCTGCCAATACCCTATGACCAGGTCCAAGGTACTCAGATACCTGGCCTTACTTATTTGCTCTTGCGTTTGAGCTACATGTACTATAGGGCATTTAACATTTACAACCTCTGTAACAAACTCTACCTCTGCTGTGAGGTATGTGCGGGTGTCACCATGTGTACACACAATATTAATCATTTGTCTTGTATCACATATCTCTGGCTGGAGCAGAACACTTTTCATCAAAGTAACCTCACTCCCTGAACCAATTAGTGCTTGTACACAATTCCCTTCCACCATCACCACCTTTAACTGTGCTGTAACACCACCACTAGTCACCACACAAATCTTTAAGCAAGTCAATACAATCCTATGCAGAGCCCTTATTACTATGTCACATTATATTGTCTTTTCTCTCTCAGGACAGTTATACGTAATATGTCCTTGCATGTGGCAGTTGAAGCATCTGAGTTGTTTTGCAGTCTGGTCTCTAAGCCGTAATGGGACTTTTGGGTACGTTCTACCATCATAGTTAGTGTCCCAGGCTCAGTATCAGGTTTTGTCCTTTCTTTCCAGTTTCCCCACTTATCTGGTTGCTAAAGGATCTAGTCTGAGGATCAATACGGTGTGGCTCTTTAGCAGCCAAGTTCCTATCAATCATCATCATCTGCTTCCACATCCGCAGCTTCTGATTTGATAATCTCTCAATGTCTGAGTAACTTTCAAACGCAAACTTTACAAAGGCTTGGCGTGTAACTAGCCTTTTTATATCAGCTATACGTCCAATTCCTTCATGAGCTGAATTTTACAGGTGCTCAACCTCTTCAAGATCTGGTTCTGTCACCAGCTCATCCTCCACTGGAACAAGTCCCTTCGTGAAGGACTCCACAACATCCTCCATCTGTTCTGCGAATCCCTGAGAACCTTCCTTGCTCCCTACGGGTAATGCTACAGGTCTCATCTCTATAACCTCAGGGGGTTTGCCAGAGAGGCTGTCTAGAGCAACCTCCTCCTGCATGAATGCAAACTTTGATCCCAGCTCCATCCCATCATGCTCGGCCTGGCCTGGTATGGAGCGCAGTTCTTCTGCAGAAGGCTCAGACTCCCTGGTTAGCTCATCTTTCCTTTGCCTGGTGTCCTCCCAATGGATATCCTCTGCTTGCTCGGCCTTGAGTGGCCACCTCTGAGCTGTCTGGCGATCTCCCTGCTCCCTCGGAGGTGTCCAGAGATGCAGTCATGCCCTCTCGCTGGGTCCTAACAGCCCCGGTATCAAACAGCCGGTCAGGCAGTCCGAGTCCCGTCTTTAATTCCATCACTGTGTTCCCAGAATCTGGCAGCTGTTCCAGGTAGTCAGTGCGCCCAGGCATTGTAGAGGTAGTCTTTGCCAGCAGATCCAGTTCTACGGCTCCCGGACAGTCATTCAAAGTCTTTGTAGCAATACCAGGTGTCTCTGAAATATTTAATTCTGTTACGCCAATGTCACCTACTTTGTCACTTTCGCCTTGGTCGGGCTTAGGTGCGGACGTGCCTATCTTATCACCACAGCTTGGTTCTGTAACTGTCGCTCTCTCTTGGTTTAGATCAAAGCGGCTACTTTGCCTTTCTTATTTTGACTTCGTTTTAGCTTTACTTACACTTTCTGGGTGGTTTTTGCTTACCACCAACACTCGGCCTTGCATACATTTTTTTCCTCATCTTTGCAGTTTTCTTTAGGATGTTTCTGCATGCTTATCACCTTTACACGGTATATTTTTACTTGTCTCATTCTTTCTAGCACAAACCGACTTCACACCTTTACACAGTATATTTTTACTTGTCTCATTCTTTCTAGCACAAACCGACTTGACACTGCTGGCCTCAGTCATTCTTTCCCTTTTTTTTGCCTGTTTTCTAATGTCTTTCCAACATTGTCTTGAAACAAGGCCCTGGGGAGTCAGCACAGCTAAACGGACAAGGGCACATGTATGAGTGTGGGGATGGTGCTAGTAATTGACTATATGTGTTTAGGGGAGTGGTTATGGGTTTGTAGTGGGGCAGGGATCATCTTACCTCAGTGCCTTTTGGGATTCTGGCCAGCAAACATCTTCCCTCCCACCCACCCTAATTTTCTGTTTTTGTTCCGTCACAGCTAGCAGGGAGCGTGTCCTTGCCAACAGGGTTGGGGACCAGATGGAATGTCAGGAGATGGACAAGGTGGGTCTCAACCTCCCCTGCTCTGTAAGGTAAACTTTTAAGTTACCGAATAGGACGTGCCTACCGAGCAAAAAGCCGGCTGGTGGTAGAGCATTTAAGATGATGGGAATTTTTGGTTTGGACGAGGGGGAGGCGAGACACCAGTGGGTAAAGTTTTGGTGCATAGGCACCTGGTTTCGTTCGTTGGCAAGGACGGTTATTTAATTTGGAGGCTGTAGGGCAATAAGTGTAATTTATATGTTAATTATGGTATGTATATGTATATATTTATATGTTTATTTATATTTGAATTAAAGAAAAAGAATAAAGTTCGGATGAGTCCTACAGTTGTAAGTTTAATAAATGCTGTGGCCTGTTTCATCCAATATTCGTTGTTTGTCATTATTGGGGGGAGAATTGGGGTAGTCTCCTTACTCTTAGTCACACCACATTCCCCGCTACGTACATACATGCAAGATTCAGTTTCTGAGCGTGAAAATATTTTTGTTTCTGACTCTTTTTCTGAGACCTCTTTATCTGTTGTGATGCCACTTAGAGCAAGTTTGAGGCTTTCACGTGAAGCTGCAATGTGTTGATTCTCAAATAAACCCTTGTCAACTTCGGTAATCAGTTTGTTTCGTTCTCCCTTCTGATTCTTCTGACCTTTCTTACTTTGGTGCATGTCATCAATGTCACCATCACCAGGGCCGGCCTTAGGCATTTAGACGCCCTGTGCGAAAAATCTTCACAGCGCCCCCCCCCCCGTCAACCATGTATGCTCTAATGTTTGTGTTGTCTGTGTATGTGATAGTAGGTGTGATGACTGTGTGTGATATGTATGCTATGTGTGATATTTGTAATGGGTGTATTAACAGTGTGTGATATGCGTGTATTGGTTGTATGTGACACACACACACACACACACACACAGAGTCAGACAGCCATACACACACACACACAGGAAGACATCCACACACACACACACAGGCAGACAGTCATACACACACACACAGACACACAAAGGCAGACAGTCTCACAAACACACACAGACACACACAGGCAGACAGTCAGTCATACACACAGACACAGACAGTAATACACACACACACAGAGGCAGACAGCCATACACACAGAAGCAGTCATACACACAGAAGCAGTCATACACACAATCACACACACAGAGGCAGACAGTAATACACACAGACACACAGTGGCAGACAGTCATACACACACACAGACACACACATGCAGATAGTCATACACACAGAGGCAGACAGTCATACACACAGAGGCAGACAGTCATACACACAGAGGCAGACAGTAATACACACAGTGGCAGTCATATACACACACACACAGACACACACAGGCAGACAGCCAGTCATACACACAGACACAGACAGTAATACACACAGAGGCAGACAGTAATACACACAGACACACACAGTCATACACACACACACACACAGATGCAGTAATACACACACATAGGCAGCCAGTCATACACACAGACACACAGAGGCAGTAATACACACAGGCAGACAGTCATACACACAGACACACAGAGGCAGACAGTCATACACACACACACAGTCAGTAATACACACACACAGGCAGACAGTCATACACACACACACAGACAGTAATACACACACACAGGCAGACAGTCATACACACAGACACACAGAGGCAGACAGTCATACACACAGACACACAGAGGCAGACAGTCATACACACAGTCAGTAATACACACAGGCAGAGAGTCATACACACACACACAGAGACAGTAATACACACAGACACACAGAGGCAGACAGTCATACACACACACACACAGACAATAATACACACAGGCAGAGAGTCACACTCACTTGACAATCCCACAGTTACCTGTGGAGTTCATTGGGGAGGCAGTGCAGCTCCTGGTGACTGTTTGGTGGGGAAGCAGGGACTCCTTCCTGCTTCCCCTGCAGCAGTTTTCCGGCGATTTTAGCTCCGCCCCCGCCGCACGGTAAGCTCCGCCCCCGCTGCAAATTTTTATTTATTTTTTTTAAATCCCTGTGCGGCCGCACGGCGCCCCCTGCTCCATGGCGCCCTGTGCGGCCGCACAGCTCGCACACCCCTAAGGCCGGCCCTGACCATCACTACCTCTTGACAATTCCGCTTTTTCCTTTAGTTTTGCTGGTCTCATTACTACCTTTTTTTCCTTTTGCTTTTTGTTCCTTGTAGGATCCAGCTGGCTTTTCACCCTCTTCCATTTTATCACTATTTTTAGGCTCAATGTCATCCTTCTTGCCTTCTAATTCCTGTTCTCTCTCTTCTGCGTGTTTCTCAACATCACGCTTTGCTGCCTCCATGCTTTTCAGCTTGCTAAAGACTTCTTCTACTGCCATTGTTATCTTATGCAGGATGTCAGTAGCTTGGTTACAGGGTTCCTTGTCCCCATGCTCCCAGCAGGGGGCAATCTGCAAAACCTCAGTAAGGGCAGCTCTATGCTCCTGCTGAGCGTCCCTCAGGTTCTTAACCTGTACAGCCAGGAAATGGTTGGTGTCTTGTTGTACAGCAGTTGCCTGTACTAGAGCCTTCAGCAGGTACTCCATTATAGCACCAAGCAGGTAACATGTCAGGATTACACAAAGATCCAGCACAAAGAATTGTGTAACACAGAGGACTGATAGGTAACGTATACCGGACCTTAGAATGGCCGGACTAACGCACCAAAGAATAGTTAGGAATAGCCGAGGTCAAGGGAAACAGAAAGAGACACAACAATAAGGAAAAGCCAGGAGTCAGGGATGCCAGAAAACAGGGAAGTCAAAAACAATGCCAAAGTCAAATAACCAGAATCAATTACGCACTCTCGGACAACCACAAGAGAAACCACGACAGGGCACTGAGCAGGATGAGAACTGGGCCTAAATACGATGGAGCCAAGCAGCAGAGAGGACAATGAAAGGATAGTGGAAGCAATGAAACATTCCAGGGGAATGATATGGGACTTTTCTTACTCTTGTATAGACTCCGTATCAAACTGTCTGGATAAGGCGTCAGCTTTGACATTTTTAGAACCAGGTCTATAAGTAATAAGAAAATAAAAGCGAGAAAGGAACAGAGACCACCTAGCTTGTCTAGAAGACAATTGTTTAGCATCTCCTATGTAAGCCAGGTTTTTGTGATAAGTAATGATCAAAAGGGGGTCCTTGGAACCCTCTAAAATATGTTACCACTCCTTGAGAGCTAGAATAATGGCCAACAATTCCCTATTGCCAATATCATAATTGCACTTGGCAGGAGACAACTTTTTAGAGAAGTAACCACAAGGATGCAATGGAGTATCCTGGCTCTCCCACTGGGAGAGAACTGCCCCTACCCCTGTCTCTGATGCATCAACTTCCAGTATGAAAGGTTTACTGGTGTCAGGATGTATCAATATGTTGGCGGAGGCAAACCGCTGTTTGAGAGTTTCAAAGGCTTCTATAGCCTCCTTAGACCATATCGTACTGCTAACCCCCTTGTGTGTCATATTGGTGATGGGAGCTATTACTGAAGAAAATCCCTTTATAAACCTTCTGTAATGATTTGCAAAACCAATGAACCTTTGAATGGCTTTCAACCCAGTGGGTAAAGGCCATTGTAGAACAGATTCCAGCTTTTTAGGATCTATCTGAAACCCCGAGGGAGAGATATTATATCCCAAAAACTGTACTTCAGATTGGTCAAAGATGCATTTTTCTAATTTACAATAAAGTTGATTCTTTAACAAGGTCTGCAGAACTTGTCTAACGTGATCGTGGGAAGTCTGAATGTCAGGAGAATAAATAAGGATATCATCCAGATAGACCAAGACAAACGAGTAAATGTAATCCCCGAGTACATCATTTATGAAATCTTGGAAAACCACTGGAGCATTGCACAACCCGAATGGCATCACATAGTGTCCACTTCTGGTATTAAATGCAGTCTTCCACTCGTGGTTTTCCTTGATTCTCACTAAATTGTAAGCACTTCTAAGATCAAGCTTAGTAAATACTTTAGCGCCTTGGAGTCTATCAAATAATCCAGCAATAAGAGGAATGGGGTAGGTGTTTTTAATGGTGATTTTGTTCAATGCCCTGTAATCGATACATAGGCGCAACTCACCGTCCTTTTTAGATACAAAAAAGAATCCTGCCCCAGCAGGCGAGGATGATTTTCGTATGTGGCCTTTACTCAATGAATCCTTAATATATTCCTCCATTACTCTACTCTCCTGAGGTGACAGAGCATAGACTGCACCCTTAGGTGGCATAGCGCCAGGTAGTAAATTAATGGAACAGTCATAAGGTCTGTGAGGAGGTAGAGTATTTGACTGAGTTTTGCTGAATACTTCTTTAATGTCTGGGTACTGTAGAGGGATTTCTGGGTTTTGAGGTGTACGAGTGGGTAATCCAATAGTGCCCACTCTTTTCAACATTCAATATACACCTTTCATAGCAATCCTTACCCCATTCTAATATTTCCCCATTAGCCCAGTCAATATGAGGGTTATGCTTGTTAAGCCATGGAAAGCCTAATATGATTAGACAGGAAGGGGATGCAATAACCTGAAATGTAATCTCTTCCTTATGTAAGGCAACAATGGACAAATTAATGGGTAAGGTTCCGTGAGTAATCAATGGTTGTGAGAGTGGTCTCCCATCAATAGCTTCAACAGCTAGGGGTGATAGTCTCTCCTTGATAGGTGTAACGGAACCGCTGCACCCTGACCGGGTACCTTCCGCTGACGGATGCTCCTAGTGCTTTCCAAGGACTCCAAGCACTTCACCAGACACCATAACCACTGTAGACTCCCACGAACCGCCGCAGCTTGGTTGGGGTCTCGCCACGCTACCCACTCTGGACCCAAGACCAGGGTCCAGCTTCCAGTAGGTGGACCTCTCCGAATTCCAGAGAACAGGAACAGGAACAAGCTCTTAGCAGAGCTCAGTGATTATACCCTGGGGAGTATAGTGATTATAGCAATCCCCAGAGTGTAGTTCTCCAATCCCCCAAACATGAGCCGAAACTTCATGAAGGTACAAGATGATCTGAGGTGCTAGCACACCCAGTCTGCTTTTATTTCCATCTTACACATAAAAGACCGCCTACAGGGGCGGGGTAAAACAGCCAATAGCATAACGGTTGCAACCCACAAGTTCCCTCCCCTCAGATAACCAGTTAACATAATTATTACAGCCAGGGAAAATACAGTTTTTATACATGTGCTATAACTTTAAAACCATACATCCAATCTTCATAAAAATCACATATCCAGACTCAGCATACTTCAAACATAAACACTTCCAAAAATCAGCCAAATCCCCCCAGTGGATCAAAAGTTAGCTGGAGAGCCCTTTATGACCGACCGCAAGCACAATTTCCTGCCCAAAACAGTTCCATAGATTTGGGCTGTGCGGCCGGTCAATTTCATGCCGAAAAAACGACCATTTCAAACGGGACTTAGTCTCTGGAGCTGAAAAACGAAGTGTAGGAGAAGGTAAGGGTCAGCGGTGTTCGGTAAAATGTGTAGCCGATTTCAGTTCCATGAATTTGGCTACACATACCGCTGACCTCGTTCGAATGAACAAAGATGGCCGCCGCCACGTGTTCGTTTGTCGAATGGCGGCCACTTCGAATACTTCGGCACTTCGGCTGCATCCGAAGTGCCCATTTAAAGCTGCAGCACTGTTCCAAATTATTTAAAGGGACAGTCTTATAAAATCCAATCTGCTAAAAGAGTCTTTAACAGGTAATACCTTCCAGGGGCCATAGTCTTAAAGGGTATTGTTACCCAAAGTCTCAATACGTCCCCCGACAGTTCTTAAAGGGCCAGCAGTCGCACAATAAAGTACAATATGCCCAAATGATGCACCTGAAGGGCCAAATCTCCCAGGGACCATAATCACTGGGCAGGAGGCTAGCAACCAGGCTTCTCCAGTTCTCAGTGGCGAGGTTGGTTTCGTCACAATAGGTATAGTATTACCTTTAACAAACTGAACGTCGATGAAGTTTCCAGCGGCACCTGAATCCATCAGGGCTTTGCATGAAAAGTTCTTCTTTTCAAAGGCAATAGAAATATCAAGGAGAAACCTATTTTTATCCATTCCAGAGGACGTTTCCATTACACAAGATCTGTCCCCTTAAGGTGCGGTAGTTTTCCGGACGTATGGGACAATTGTTTCTCATATGTCCTTTTCTACCGCAGTATAGACATAGGCCTTCTTTTCTCCTATATTGTCTTTCTGCTTCCGACAGTCTAGTGACCCCCAACTGCATGGGTTCGGGTTCGGACTGTACAGGAAATTCAGGGACAATAGGTTTGGAGAAGTGGGATGCTAAAGGCATATTCATGTGTCTGGTCTTGTTTCTAGTAGCTTCTCTGGTTCTCAATCTATTATCAATTTGCATGACAAAAGTGATAAATTCATTAAGCTTTTTGGGCAATCTCATCTAGCATGGTTTCAGATAGTCCCTTTTTAAATGCAGAGATTAACCCACTATTAGTCCAGTCTACCTTGGAAGCTAGGGTACGATATTCTATGGCATACTCCGAGATAGACCGGTTCCCTTGTCTGATATGCATCAGGGCAGTAGAGGCGTCTTCCTCCCTGCCTAATGGTTCAAACGTAAGTTTAAATTCCGTAATAAACTCCTGGTAATTGTCTGCCACACTCCTATTACTCTCCCATAATGGATTGGCCCAAGCTAAAGCTTTACCTATTAATTGATTCATCAGGTAACCAATTTTAGCTCTGTCTGTGGGAAAAGATCCCGGTGAGGCCTCAAAATGATACTCTATTTGGTTAAGGAATCCCCGGCATTCTTAGAAATTACCATCAAAATGCAGAGGAGGAGATAGAGAGATAGTTGGTGCCTTGTATACTATAGGCAGAGGTACACAAGGCAGAGGTGAGACAGTAGGAGCAGTCGCAGGTTGCAGATGCGCTGTACGAGTAAGAAGCATACTGAAAGCCTGGGCAAATTGATCCAAGCGGTGATCATTCTCCTCTAGTTTCCTTTTACAAGCAGCTATGTGCCTACACATTCTACAGGATCTATGGCCATGTCGTAATGTCAGGATTACAGAATGATCCAGCACGTAGAATTGTGTAACATAGAGGACTGATAGGTAACATATACCGGACCTTAGAATGGCCGAACTAGCGTACCAAAGAATAGTCAGGAATAGCCGAGGTCAAGGGAAACAGAAAGAGACACAACGATAAGGAAAAGCCAGGAGTCAGGGATGCCAGAAAACAGGGAAGTCAAAAACAATGCCAAAGTCAAATAACCAGAATCCATAACGCGCTCTCGGACAACCACAAGGGAAACCACGACAGGGCACTGTGCAGGATAAGAACTGGGCCTAAATACCCCTCCTCTGCCCCAAAGGCAGTTACCAGGTTTCCATTTGCATAATTGCTGCTCAGCATTAACCCTTCTGTGGATTTGGTTGCTGCTCGGCACAAATTTTCCTGTGTGGACAGTAAATGTCATTAACCACATTTTTATAAGTGGATGAATACGTGACATAACAGTCTTAAAGGTACAGTGCTACTTGTTGCAGGTGTGCCAAAATAAAAGTCCTCAAGCAGATTACCAGATGACTGGCACACCCACAGACCCTCAATGTGCTACTGTTCCCGCACCCTCCACCATTTTGTGATCCTTGTCTGCAGGTAGCACGGTCCTCTTGGGCACAAACATGCACAGTCTTTTAAGGCAACTTAATTCCAGCCACTTTATTGTTAAACTACACCAAAGATACAGCAGCAAATGGAAAAAAACAGTAACAAATCCCTATAAACAAAAACCTAGCTCGATCTGAGCACTTACTAACATCAAGTTCCCTATCTCTCAAGGGTTTAAACTATAACAGAACAATAATTGGTTTCACCAACCTAGTGCCTTTGTCAGATCTCGGCACTCCACCCTCAGTTAGCATGTGGCTTCCATTCCTTCTAAAAAGAAACAAAAGTCCCTCTCCTTTCTGCACTCCAGTGCTCTCACCTAGCCTGCTGCTTTCCTTTCTGTACTCCCAGTGCTCCAAGCCAGCCTTAACTGCTTTCCTTCTGCACACCCAGTGCTCCAAGCCAGCCTTAACTGCTTTCTTTCTGCACTCCCAGTGCTCAGTCTCCTTGACTCTCTCACAGCGTCTCTCCTTCCTGCTTCCAGGGAGGAAGCCAGCAATCCCCCTTTACCTGCCTAGCAGGGAGGGGTTTATTCCCACATCTGCAGCTGATTATCTGCAGCTGTGCAGTGGGTTGTTGACAGATCAAATCTCTGATTTGAGGGTCAAATCGAACTGGCTTTAATGGCACACAGACATCTCTTTTTATGCAAAACTCCAGGCCCCCTCTGGACCTTATGGGATACAGGGACAATATAAACAGTTGACCAATGGCATTATAGTGTATCGTTTGAAATGGTCACCGCCCAGCTTAGAGATAATGACTCTAACGGTTATGGCAATTTAATTATCTCCAAGCGCCCAAAATCCCAAGTGTTATTATAACAGGTAAAACAGCATAAAAATACATAATTGTTACATTTCAGTAGACAACTTTTACATTCTACCATTCGTTGGATAGCCCAGATTTGAGCGCAGCAGATAGACGAATAGCGCTCAGATCTCACGAACGGTATAGCCAGTCCTTTTATACAAAAGTCCTTTTGTGTCTTTTTGTCCCGAACACGAGATGGCAGCCATGTTTTCTGTTGGTTGATTAGCGAGCGGTACCTGGCCCTAAAACCCATGGAGCGAGTAACGGTTAAACAGTTGCGCGAATACTGCTCCGTGGATGGTTGTCCCAGCCCTTCGTGAGTCGAACAAAGACCGCCCTGAAGGGGGTACTTAGCCTGCGGTTAACCGCAGCCTCAATGTTCTAATTGGGGCCACACGCCTGAGTGTAGGTGGTCCTCGTTCGGGAGTTTACGTTCGGTGAATTATTATCCGAACGAGGCCACCCTGAGGCAGTCAATTAGGCTTGTAGTTAACCGCAGACCGCAGCTTTCCAGTGGTCGTCCGTTCAGTTGTTTCAAAGGTGAAAGGGGTTAAGTGGCGGCACACGCCAAGGGCCGGGTGGTCTTTGTTCATATGCACGAAAACATAGTCCTGGCGGTTTGTGTAATGTGTCTATACAGCAATACTACCGAAAAAGGGTATACGGTAACATAAAACAAGGTAATCCAGTAATGATCTGTAGAGCGCCCGTAACAGTTATATTATCATGTTGGTTTTTGGTATGTGCTACTATCAGTAGGACTTGACAAAAGTCACATTGCATTGCTGAAATGTCATAATGTGTCTTCAGTTGGATGACAGCTGAGTACCTGAACCCATGTCCCAAGTTTACCATCCCTACAGCCTTGAGCCCCTTCTCTTTAAGACTGAACAACCTCTGTGATGAAACAAAATGTTTTAGCCAGGGTGCAGTCCCTGGTTTTGTATATGTATAGAAAGTATATACCTGTGCAGCTGTGTGTGTATCTGTGTGCGGCACTGTGTGTCTGTGTGTGGCAATGCATATGCTAACAGAGTGCTGCAGTATATATACACCCTCTCATGCAAAACACCAACACTACATTCAAATGTGAACACTGTACAAAAATACACTCTGCTTTTAACACCAACACTACACATAAACACTTGCATCCAAATGCCAACACTACACATAACCACTCCTTTGCATTCACAGACATACTCTGTGCATGCCTACATCCAAATACAGACACTACACATTAATATAACCCTGCATTCAAATACAAACACTCCTTGCATTAAAACATCAGCAATATATTCAGATACACTTCATGCACTCATGTCAACACTCCGTGAAAAGTACCCTTGTATTCAAACATAAATACTACACACAAAAAAATACCTCTGCATTCACGCAACAGATACTCCATACAAAAACACGCTTACTTTCAAACACATAGACATTGCACACAAATGCAACCATGAAAGAATGTGCAAATTGTTGACTCCCATATGGAAGAGCAGTGCTGATGTTGTAAGACAGTTGAAAAACAACATTTTTCTCCACCTCTGTTCTATCTTCTTCTGGAAAATAACTTATTGATTGCTGGTTTGGAAAAGTCTGCTCTTCAGAATTGACATAATTAAAATTAACCTTTATCTTCTCCTGGGTAACTATCCATTGGTTGCTGACTTGAATACTTTCTCTGTTTTTGACCTAAAAATAAACCTTAACATATATAAAATAATGTGATATTTCTTAATTCTAGAATACATCATTGTAAAAATTTATCATTTACACCAAGCATGTCAAATTCAAAGGCTAACAGGGGCCAAATAAATAAGGTTTAGGTTTATGTTGGCTGCAAAAAAAAACAAAAAAACTTTAGTTTTTATAGAAATGTAGGTTTACTTTGAAAAGTACAGTATAAAAAGTCACCTGACACTGGCCATCCTCATGCTCGTAGGTCTTCAAAGTTAACATAAGAGCAAATTTATTTTAAGGAGACGTGCATTTGCATATAACCAAAGTTTCCGTCCAACTACCTTGACATATTAAGAAAACTTTGGTAATGAGAAATACATTCACCATTTCAGTCCCATTACCAAAGGTTTCTTAATATGTCAAGGTAGTTGGACGGAAACTTTGGTTATGTGCCACGCGCTACAGCAGAAAGGCAGCGGGAGATTAGAGAGGCCAGGGCGTGTCTTGGTGCAGGAAAGAGGGTTTTGGGTTTTTAGAGCACTTAATTACCCAAACATAAATTGGGATAGAGTGACTAGTACTTTGGCAAGGGGAATCAGGTTTGTGACTGTGTTAAATGACACCTTTATGTCACAACTGGTACAAGCACCAACTAGAAAGGATGCTTGTCTGGATCTCGTTATAACAAACAATGTTGATCTTTTGACCAACATTCAAGTAGGGGAGCATTTGGGAAATAGTTATCACAGTATGGTAATTTTTTTAATAAACTCAAAAAAGCAAAAGCACGTGGAGTATACACAAACGTATAACTTTTACAAAGCCAATTTCAATAAGATTAGGGCAGCTCTACAACATATTGACTGGCATAAACGCCTTAGTTAAAAAAACAATGAGGATAAATGGAAACTATTCAAATACATATCAGAAAGGTACATTATCTGGAAATCTATTCATAATCAGGGCAATACATAGGACATGAGGTCACACATTTAGGCTGGAAGAAAGGAGATTTCATCTAAGCCAAAGAAAAGTAATAAGTAATAAGGATATGTAATTCTCTGCCTGAAGAGGTGGTTTTATCAGAGTCCATACAGATGTTTAACCCCTTGAGGACACATGACATGTGTGACATGTCATGATTCCCTTTTATTCCAGAAGTTTGGTCCTTAAGGGGTTAAACTGCAATTGGATAAATACTTGCAAAAACATAACATACAGAGATATAATTTCTAAATAGTGGGGTAATAGCTGCTTGATCCAAGGAGACATCTGACTGCCATTTTGGGGTCAAGAAGGATTTTTTTCCTAGTTTGTTGCAAAATTGGAAGCGCTTCAGACTAGGTATTTTTTGCCTTCTTTTGCATCAACAGCAAAAACATATGTGAGGAAGGCTGAACTTGATGGACACAAGTTTTTTTTCCAGCTATGTAACTATGTACAGCTGACCTCCCCCTAATTTAACACACTGTCTAATACACTCTAATACACTGCCCCACTCCCTTCCCCAAATCAATACACTGACCCTCCCTTCCCCAATTTAATTCACTGCCACCCACTTCCCAATTTAACACACTACACAGGAAAGTCCCCCTACGTTTAGATGAGCTGCCAGTCCTCCAGTTCCAGCCCTGCTCTTCTCTGTTTAAGCAGTCCAGACGCTCCTCTGGCATAGCGAGCAGGAGGGAAGGGGGGAGTGGCTGTCCTGCTCTGCAGACAGACAGCCACTCTGCGCACTGCAGGGCCGCCGAGCAGCCGCAGGATATGACTTCACATGCTGTATGCCCATATTCGGCAGCCGGTGTGGACTAATGCTTATTGCTCTTGCGGCCACCGGAGCACACAATTGGCCGTGACAGGGCAGACAGGAAAGATCTTTCTTGTCTTGCAGCTGGTTGTAGACACAGCACAAAGCAGCAGGACAGGTGGGCCACAAAGATATTCATTGTGGGCCGCAAGTTTGACATGCTTGATCTACACCATACAATCCTTATATTTAATCACTATCAATAAATATAGTATTTAATCAATGAATAGGACAGACGGTGTATTTTAAGTAATGTATAAGGAAAACAACACAGCACAATTGTTTAATTTTCTCACCTCTTTGCTGTAATGAAAATGTGAATAATAAATTGTTATTATCTTATATTGGCATAATAAAAACAGAAAAAAAGAGCTTGTACACATATTTTAATCAGCAATGGAGTAATAAGTAAAAACCATTATATTCATTTTAATTAACTGTATAAAAGCAATAAAAATTTGTTTTTGTATTCGTAGACATTAGAGCAAAATTATTCTGAATATGCTGAATATATTTATTTTTGTTTGAAAACAATGTTTAATGGATAGTGAATCAAAAGAGGTGCTAGAGAGATAAAGACAGACCTAAGAGATTGACGGGAGCCAGAGGAATAAAATGATAGCACTGAGGGTAAGGAATATAGGACTGCGGATGTTAAAGAATGATATTGGGTATTGGCTCTGGAAGCACCCTTAACGGGGTAGTTATCGGGGTTTGATAAGGGATAAAACTCACAGAGACAGTAATTGTAAATTAATTAGGAATTCATGTAGGAACAGACATAGGAACAGGAACTGAGTAAACTTTCAAATGGAAACTTCCCACCCACTACTCAATATTTGTATCATGTACTTCAAAACACATGATGTTACAGAAACCTATTTTCATGGCATCACAGATTATAATCTAGTTTATTTAAAATTGAGGTAGGAGCATCATCACAGAGTGCTCTGCTGCCCTATACAATACAATGGGCTCTTACAATAAAAATAAGTAGACTAACTGCATTTTTGAATGTTTGGATATTACATCAACACAAAAAAACAACAACTATATTTGTTTCTTTCATTAACTATAATACTAGTAAATATGGCACTCATTTATCTTGAAGGTATTATAGTTAACATGCAGTAGATAAATTACTTTAAACATGATGCAAAAATATCCAGAAATACTAAATACATTTAGTTTCACACATATTTTAAGCACAAAATTATTCCCTGTGTATGTCAGTTAATATAATAAATCTCATAAAACTTCAGCAATGTAATCACGGTTAAAGTAAAATTCAAATAAACTTTTCGTAAACTATTATAAGTAATTTATTGATCACATTTTACACATTATTGAACAAATGTACACTTTTTGAGCATTATTTCAGTTGCCAGTGTGAATATACAATATAATGTTTCTTCCACGTGGTCTTGTCTTTCAGCATGCTCAATGGTAAAATGAAGAAGACATCCATGGTGAATATGGTTTTGTTAATCCTTTTTAAAAATATAAACATCTCAGTAAAAACAAAAACTCTGAAATAAAATCTCATGTAAACGTCAGGTGGATGCGGGCATCTTTGTTATAACAGCACAAAGAGCTCACTGATATTCACATATACCACCCAGAATTTTAAAATATCTGAGTTATTTGCTGATGAGGTTTTGATAAAAAATATAATATTAAAACTATCTTGACTAAGAAAAACAATGTTGCTTAAAGCTAAAAATAAAATATCAACAGAATACTTTAGAAGTAACGAGGTCTTATATGTCTTGATGGACTAACCCATTGTCTGGGCACAGCAGTAGCATTCATGTTATGTACCAATTGTCCTTGTAGTCTTACAGGTGAGATGACTGCAGATGGTTTAAAGCCTGAGGCAACAGAGTTTACTGGTTCACGGACTCTGGAATCTTCATTCGGATAAGCCCTCTGTCGCATCAGTAACATTGCAGGAGTATCTTTGGACATCCACCTAGATTTGTTCTGTGTAAGTAAGTGAATAGAAAAAGTAATACTTTTAACAGAGGCCACACTACACATTGAATAGATAATACGAACATGCTGTCCAAGTTATACATTATGATTATTATAAACCTAATTTACATACACTCTGAGTTTGATATACATGCTGCATATGCACACATCAAGATATCAGACAATATTAGTGTATATTCATTATTACTCATTTATTAGTCATTAATATGATTACTAAATCATCTAGGTCACCAACATGCTCCACACCATGGCAGGGCTATGGCGATTAGTCAGTAAACAACATTTGCAACCCTAAAAAAACCTTACTTTCATCCAGTTTGGTGCAGTTGTCTATAACTATAAATCATGAGCTTTACTAATTGCTGAATTACAAAATGTTAAATAGCTGGATGGGCTGAAAAAAGAATGAACACGACTCCTCAGAATTCCCTAGCAAAGGGAGGCTCACCTCTAAGGTTTTTTCCCTATTTCATGGGTGCCTACTTTCAAGTTGAGAACTCAATACTAAGTAAACTGAACAGGTATATTGTATAAGCAGAGCAGATTGCATTAGAAAGATATGACACCCAGGCAGTAAGGATGTCACTTCATGTCTGTCATTCATTTCTCTCACTGTCAGCAGTTTAGATGCATAGTTATAAATACACTTTATTGCATATTATGTATTAATTATATTATAAACCAAGTGGCCTGGATTAGAATATACCCAGGTAGATACACACTAGACAGACATTAGTGTTATACTTATTCTTTGACTGTGTGCAGCTTGAGACTGGACTGAAGCAGCTTTATTGGGTATTACAAGTGAGTGGAGTGTGACAAACTGCCATTTGCCACTGGGCATTGGAGAGGACTGATCGCTAGCATCCTGCCCTGCGACTATGGGCCTGGGATGTATTGCCCTTTAAGAACTGCATTTGGGCATAATGGATTTTTGTAAACTGTTTCTGGCCCTTTAACTGTGTGGTACAAAGAAAGGGTTTGTACTTTTAAATTGGCACTTCGGATGTAGTCGAAGTGCCGAAGTCGTTGAAGTGCCGAAGTCGTCGAAGTGGCCGTCATTCGACAAACGAACACGTGGCGGCGGCCATTTTAACTTATTCGAATGCGGTCAGCGGTGTGTGCAGCCAAATCTATGGAACTGTTTGCGGCTACCCAATTGCACGAACACCGCTGACCCGTACCTTCTTCGACACCGCGGCTGGAGACTAAGCCCTGTTCGAAGATTCGAACGCTCGTTCGAATGGGACTTAGTCATTTTCTCGGTCAAAAGAGACTTTTTAATATTTCTGGAACCACTGAACGGATTTTCACGAATTTTGAATATGTTGTTCCACAAGTTGTGTTGTTCATAAAAAGTAAGTTTTATTCATGTACGATGTAAAATGAGAAAGTTATAAAATTGTTTAAAAATGTATAAGTTTTAGCTTGGAGATAATTGAGGAGATACAGTAAGAAACTAAATTATCTCCCAAGCAGAGGGGAGGGAATCTGTGGGATGTAACCGATATCTGATTGGTTAATGTCTAATTGCCTGTGGGCGTCTCCCTTGCAGGGGAGCACTGCATAAAAGCAGAGTACCTTGTCTCGTTATTGGAGGGAACTGCTATATCACACTGGGGATTGCTATGCTCTGCATACTCCCTTGAGCTTTACTCACTTAGCCCTTGTTCCTGATACGCTCTCCTGGAGTAGAGGACTTCCCCACACGGTCCTGGAGGACAGAGGCTGATTCCAGGGTGGACGGAAGACGGCGCGGCTCTAGTTAAGCTACGGCGGTTGTGGAGTCTGCGGTGGTTGTGGTGTCCAGTGCGGTGCTTGTGGTCCTCGGCGCAAGCTAGGAAGCGTCCATTAATGGAAGGTGTCCGTTACATGGAGGAAAGCAGACATATGGACTAAACATTGTATCCCGGGGTTTACAAGGTGAAGGTAGCGCATAGTGGGAAGAAACCGTAGGGTTACTACTGTTTGCACTGCTCATTGTAGGAGCATCCTGAGCACAGCTAAACCTGGTACTGTATGTACTAGCTGCATAAAGTCACATGTGAAAAATAAATATCTAAAAAAGAATTAGAATATTTGTATATCAAGTTATACATGTTTTTGAATCCTGGGATCTCCTCCCTTACTGTGCTCCACGCAGGTAACCATGCATAGGACTTACTTTCTCACCCATGTGGCTATTTTCCTCTGCTCACATGTAATATGCTGAACCGTGTACCTTTTTATGGAATGGGGAGCATAGCTTAGGAGGTAGGTGAAACTACAAAGATTTCAGCATGCAAAAAAATTAAATAAAACTATCTATATATTTATAGACAGATATTGTTTTATAAATATAGATATACAAATCAAATGCATCAAATGTATGTTGATGAAAGAGAGTCCCTTTAAAAGTAGCTAAACATAGTCTTAAAGGACCACTCTAGGCACCCAGACCACTCCACCTTAATGAAGTGGTCTGGGTGCCAGGTCCTTCTAGGGTTAACCCATTTTTTCATAAACATAGCAGTTTCAGAGAAACTGCTATGTTTGTGAATGGGTTAAGCCTTCCCCTATTTCCTCTTGTGGCTGTCTCATTGACAGCCGCTAGAGGCGCTTGCGTGATTCTCACTGTGAAAATCACAGTGAGAGCACGCAAGCGTCCATAGGAAAGCATTATGAATGCTTTCCTTTGTGACCGGCTGAATGCGCGCGCAGCTCTTGCCGCGCGTGCGCATTCAGCCGACGGGGAGGAGAAGAGGAGGATCGGAGGAGGAGAGCTCCCCGACCACCGCTGGAAAAAGGTACGTTTTAAACACTTTCCCCTTTCCAGAGCCGGGCGGGAGGGGGTCCCTGAGGGTGGGGGCACCCTCAGGGCACTCTAGTGCCAGGAAAACGAGTATGTTTTCCTGGCACTAGAGTGGTCCTTTAAGTTAGAGGGGCAAATTTTTAAAAATAATATCAGGAAGTATTACTTTACTGAGAGGGTAGTGGATGCATGGAATAACCTTCCAGCTGAAGTGGTAGAGGTTAACACAGTAAAGAAAGTGTGGGATAGGCATAAGTCTATCCAAGACATAAGATAAGGCCAGGGACTAATGAAAGTATCTAGAAAATCGGGCAGACTAGATGGGCCGAATATCTACTGTCACATTCTATGTTTCTAGATTACTAGAGTTTCACACTGTATGCAAAACTAAAGATTACGGGCAGATTCTTTTGAAAGAAAATGAAAGGGATCCTATAGTGTCAGGAATACAAACCCTGCTCAATGAGCTTACATGCTAGAGGGAGTGGAGTAAAGTGACACAAAAGGTAAGGATAGTATTAGACTAATGACAGTTGCAAGAGAGGAATCAGTCGGGAGCTATTAACAGTTTAATTGATACGATTTTATGAAGAAGTGGGTTTTTAATGATTTTTTTGAAGGAGTGGAGACTAAGTGAGCATCTAACAGAGGAGGGTAGTGAGTTGCACAGGAACAGTGTAGCCCTCGAAAAGTATTGAAGGCGAGCATCAGAGGTTGGAGTACGGACAGAAGATAGACTTAAGTCTTCAGCAGAGTGTAAGGGCCTAGACGGAACATACTTGTGTATTAGGGAGGATAGATAGGTGGGAGCAGCATTATGTAGAGATTTGAAAGCAAGAACTAGAATTTTAAATTGAGCCCTATATCTTACAGGAAGTCAATGAATGAATCCAGCTTCTTACTTGAATCCAGCGTCAATGTCCCTCGGTGCTTGGTCAGGCTCCGCCCACGCTCCACCCCCGCCAACGTCAGTCGATGAAGAAGACCTAATGCGCATGAGTGGCAATGGCCACGGGTGCATTAGACCTCCCCATAGGAAAGCATTTTTCAATGCTTTCCTATGGGGAAAATCTGACACCGAAGGTCTGTGAGGACATCCAGCATCAGATAATGGACCAAAAGTAGGTTTGGTTTCCGGAAACCCCTCAAGTGGCTGTCTGATAGACAGCCACTGAGGGCAGACTTAGAGCTGCAATGTAAACATTGCCGTTCTCTGGAACGGCAATGTTTTACATTGCAGCACTAAGTGCAATAGGGACACTGCACTGAGACCAGTTCAATTAGTTGAAGTGGTCTGGGTGCCTACAGTGTCTCTTTAAGTTAAATTCTTCCTCTGCTTACTGAATAGCGGTTCTTCAATTTTAGTAAGCAGAGTAAATCCAACCCTTTGAGTATAAATTAATACGAATAGTTATTGTGCTTATAACCCAATTAACAGTAGAATAATGAGGAATTCAAAGATACAGTAGTTTATATTTTAGCAAACTGCACCAGTTAAACCCATCTGTAAGTTATAAAAGTATGCTTACAAATTACCTGGACACAAAGAGCAAATATTGAAATAAGGCGGAGGAAATATTAGACAAGGGAGGAAACTGCACAGTATAGTGTATCTTGAAAGGGTGACTGTTGCTCAGTATTTTAGTCTACAATCAAAAATAGTTTCTAATATTCTTGAGTAGTAACTACATTGTTTCAATATATATCTGCTCACTTATTTTTCTAGCATTGTATTTACTATTTAAATTAGAGATACTTACAGCAAGGAACCGGTCTGTGAATTTAAGCTTGAAAATAACATTACGCTTGGATATGAAAAGCAATTATGCAAAAAGGGACACCCACTACCAACTGACATGCGGAAAACAAAACACAATAACGTGAAACTCACATGTATATTTTAAAAAGATACTCCAAGAACCATAATGTATATTCATTGCATAGTTAATAGTGCCAGGGGTTCTTTGTTTCTGTCTACTGTTTATAAAGGGAGGTATAATGCTTGTGAAAAATGGGACTGAAGTGATATAAGATGTGGAAATTAATTATTGAGAAGGGAAATGTAAAAGGTAGATATCAGCCACCCTTACCATTTGCAGGGCACTGGTCAAGAATAATTAGTGAGGCCTTGCATATACCGCACAGTCATGCACACAAAAGCATATATGTAAATATACACACATACATATATATCCGCACACAACTAGCCACTAGACCACATGCATAATTTGCCAAATGCTCCAACCTAAGTAGCAACATGCTCCTACAGAGACCTGCGTACAGGGACTAATATTAACCCCTTCAGGATGGAGTCAATAGTACACGTTCTGATCAAAACAAAATGTAAACAAAAACTGGAGTTTGCGCTATATGTCTGTTCAACCGTAATTCACCTCTTTCATATTAGGTGCACCCACACATATTATATATTATTTTGTTCAGGAGAAACATTTAATTTCCCATGAACTATTCATATATGAAACATAATTTATTTTGAATAAAATAAAAAAAGTGAGAAATTAAGATTTTTAAAATAATTTGTAGTTCCGCCTGACATTTTAGCTGTACATATCATAATCCTGTTAGCTTTTACTGCAATAAAATGCACATATTTGTATTCAGCAATGTCTCACAAGTACAACAGTACTCCCCATTAACAGGTTTTACAGTGCTTTGGAAAGTTACAGGGTAAAATATAGCACTTTTCATTTTTCAGTTTCTTCACATCGAAATTTGCCAGATTAGTAATGTTACCTTTGAGACCGTATGGTAGCCCAGGAATGAGAATTACCCCCATGATGGCATACCATTTGCAAAAGTAGACAACCCAAGGTATTGCAAGTGGAGTATGTCCAGTTTTTTTTTAGTAGCCACTTAGTCACAAACACTGGCCAAAGTTAGCGTTCATATTTGTATTTGTGTGAAAAAAGCAAAAAACTAATATTTGGCCAGTGTTTGTGACTAAGTGGCTACTAAAAAATATTGGAGATACCCAGTTGCAGTACCTTGGGTTGTCTACTTTTGCAAATGGTATGCCATCATGGGGGTAATTCTCATTGCTGGGCTACCATACGGTCTCAAAGGTAACATTACCAAACTGGCAAATGTGAAAAGAATAAAATGCAAGCCTTATATATGACTCTAACTTTCCAAAACACCATAAGACCTGTACATGGGAGGTACTGTTATACTTGGGAGACTTCACTGAACACAAACATTAGTGTTTCAAAACAGTAAAACGCATTACAACAATAATATCGTCAGTGAAAGTGCCGTTTGTGTGTGAAAAATGCAAAAAACTTAACTTTTACTAAAAATATAATCTTTGTCATACAATTTACCATTTATTTGTGTTGAGCGAAGTCTCCAGAGTAAAGCAGTATGCCCCATGTACAGGTGTTTTGGAAAGTTACAGGGTTAAATATAGTGCTTGCGAATTAAAATCTCTGCACTTTATGCCTGGGTTGTCAGGCACGTCAATCAAATTTTAATTAATAAAATCACATAACTATGTTAAAAGATTACTTAAATTACTTAAATATACACATAGAATTTTAATATATATACATACTATTTATCGGCCCCCATGTCCTCCTCGTCTCTTCCTTAACCATTTTGCTGCCTGGTATCCTTACTTCCTCTCAAGCAATATCCCATCCCTAATTCTAAGGGATTTCAACATTTCCATTAACCCACCCTTGTCCTCAGTAGCCTCAAAACTTATTTCAATCAATTCCTCCTTTGGGCTAACCTAAAATCCCGCAACTCTGGAGGAATCTGAATTCTCTTGACCACCAGCAACTCTTTGGCTGATCTCCATTCCAAACTCTCATCCATCCCATCCTTCTCCTGTCCCTCTCTGGCTATCTCCTCATATAATGCTACCCTCACCTCTACCCTAGACGCTGCAGTCCCGCTACAAGCACACTCCTCAAGGAGGGCGCACATCCAGCTGTGGTCTGCAGAGATGCTCCCATTCAGCTGGTGGAGGAAGTCTCCCACCTTGTCAGACTTTCTACACTACAAATTTGCCTTGCGCTCATACAGTGCAGCCCTCACCCTTGCTAAACAGTCCTACTTTTCTTTTCTCATTAGTTCATGCTCCCGCAATCCTAGGCATCTCTTTAATACGTTTAACTCTCTTCCTTGCCCTGCTGTGGCCACCCCTCAAACTAATCGTTCAGGTGATAGTTTTGCATGTTACTTTACTGACAAGATTAAACCGTTAAGGAATGAATTCTCATCTCTCTATCGCAACCTCACTTGGAGCATACCACCCCTACCCTCCAATACTTCCCTCCAGCTACTTGTCACGACTAGTAATGTGGTCCAGCACGCAGAAACTATGTAAACATATACATAGGTAAGAAAAGGAAAATAACAGGATAGAGCGTAAACCGGACCTTAGAATGGCCGGACTAATACGCTAGAGACAGAGAATGGTCAAAGGGAAAGCCGAGGTCAAGGAAGCCAGAAAATACTCAATACCGATAAAACAAGCCAAGTCAGGGAAACCAGAGATCAGAATAACCAGGGAAACGCCAAGGATCAGGATACCAGGAAATCAGAATCACGGAAATAGCACTCTCAGGAAATCAGGAAACTGAAACCACGACATGGCAAAGTAATGGGAAAAGCTAGGGGTTTAAATACCCCTCTCTAGGCTATGATTGGTCAGAGGGCGACCTCTGACCCCAAAACGTGCGTGTGCGTTGACGTCGTGACATCACGCACACGTTGGTATGATTTTCGGGGGCGGAGCTACTCTTAGGCGCGACCACGTGGTCGGCGCCATGTTTGATTCGGGCGTGATGCCCGGAAGAACGGAAGGAGCGGTTCCCGGCTCGCCGACGAGCAGGTAAGCTCGTGTTGTCGGCGTGGCCGTGCCGGTCGGGCACGGCCGTGAGGCTCGGCGGGCCGGTGACCGCAACAGTACCCCCCACTCGAAGACCGCGCACCGGGCGGGAAGGACCCGGCTTAAGAGGAAAGCGGTTGTGAAATGACCGGATAAGACGGGGCGCATGGACCCGGTCAGTAGGAACCCAACAACGTTCCTCGGGACCATAACCCTTCCAGTCAACGAGATAGGACAAGACACCTCTGGATAATTTGGAGTCCATGATAGAATGGACTTCGTATTCTTCTTGATCACCCACTACCAAGGGCGGAGGAGGAGTGGATAACCTGGTGTAGCGATTGCAAGTAAGGGGCTTGAGCAGAGACACATGGAAAGTATTTGCAATTCTCATATGAGCCGGAAGTGCCAAAGAATAGGTCACTGGATTAATACGTTGGGTAACTCGAAAGGGACCTATGTACCGAGGGGCAAATTTCATGGACGGGACCTTAAGCTTGATATGTTTTGTGGAGAGCCACACCCTGTCACCTGGAAGATATACAGGATTAGCGCCCCGTTTTTTGTCAGCTTGGGCCTTTGCTCGTAATGAAGCTTTCTGCAGAGCTGAATGGACGGAATCCCAGGTATCATGAATTGATTCCAAACGGGTGTTCAAGGCAGGAATTTCCGTGTCTGAGAATTCAGAAGGAAAAACAGCGGGGTGATAACCCTGATTTACAAAGAATGGACTATGATTAGAAGATTCATGAGTGGCGTTGTTCCTGGCGAACTCAGCCATGGGTAAGAGCTCACACCAGTTAGACTGATTGGCATTTATAAAGCAACGTAAATAGGCTTCTAGAGACTGATTCGCCCTCTCTGCTGCTCCATTAGTTTGAGGGTGATACGCCGACGAAAAGGAGAGTTCAATGCCTAATTGCTTACAAAAGGAACGCCAAAACCTAGAAACAAACTGGGTACCTCTGTCAGATACTATGCTTTTAGGTACACCGTGCAACCGAAAGATCTCTCTCAAGAATATTTGAACTAGATCTTGAGCAGATGGTAATTTTTTAAGGGGGGCAAAATGTGCCATCTTTGTGAACCTATCGATAACCATAAGGACTGTATTAAACCTGTTTGAACTGGGTAGATCCACAATGAAATCCATGGCTAAGTGGGTCCAAGGAGCACTGGGTATGGGCAGTGGTTGTAAGAGTCCAGGAGGCGATCTAGGAGGAACTTTAGAAACGGCACATATTTGACATGCCCCAACATATTCTTTGATATCGTTTCTAAGAGCAGGCCACCAAAACCTCCGGGAGATGGCAGAGAGGGTTTTATGGACTCCAGGATGGCCTGCTGCGAGGTTGTCATGGAACAAATCTAGTACCTTCTTTCGAAACTGAGGTGACACATACAGTTTGTCCGGAGGTTTTCCCACAGGTGCCTGAGTTTGATCTGCTATTATGGCACAGAAGAGTGGAGAAGACACTTCGGTAACTGTAGTGGCAATGAGGCATTCAGGAGGTATAATAGGATATATCACCTGTTCCGGAGCTTCATCTGTCTCAAACTGCCTAGAAAGTGCATCTGCCTTGGTGTTTTTAGTACCAGGCCTGTACGTAATTATGAAATTGAATCGGGAGAGGAACAATGACCATCTAGCCTGACGAGAGGACAGTCTCATAGCGTCCCCATTATAAGCCAAATTCTTATGATCAGTAAAGATCAAAAGTGGCTCTTTGGAACCTTCCAAGAGATGCCTCCATTCCTTAAGGGCAAGTACAATGGCCAAAAGTTCCCTATTCCCTATGTCATAATTCTTCTCTGCAGGTGTGAATTTGCGAGAGTAAAATCCACAAGGATGTAAAGGTGTATCAGGACTTTCTCTTTGAGACAGAATGGCTCCAACTCCTGTCTCTGATGCATCCACCTCTAGGATAAATGGTTTGGTTGGATCAGGATGGGTCAGGACAGGTGCTGAGGAAAATAAAGATTTTAACAGTTCAAATGCCTCTCTTGCTTCTTTGGGCCAAGATGTACAATTTGCTCCTTTTTTGGTTAAATTGGTTATAGGGGAAATCACGGAGGAAAAACCCTTCATGAATTTGCAGTAGTAATTCGCAAAACCTATAAAGCGTTGAGTGGCTTTAAGGCCCTTGGGTAATGGCCACTGTAAGACTGCCTCCAGTTTACGGGGATCCATCTGGAAACCAGACGGAGATATAACGTATCCAAGGAATTGTATCTCCGTTTGGTCAAACTGGCATTTCTCCAGTTTACAGTAAAGGCCGTTCTGTAACAGGGTTTTCAGTACAATTCTCACATGTTCGTGATGTGTCTCTAGGTCTGGGGAATAGATGAGAATGTCGTCCAAGTACACTAGAACGAACATGTGAAGGTACTCTCTTAGGACATCGTTAATAAAATCCTGGAATACCGCTGGAGCGTTACATAATCCAAACGGCATAACCAGGTATTCGTAATGTCCCATTCTGGTGTTAAATGCGGTCATCCATTCGTGACCGTCCTTAATCCTGACTAGATTGTATGCGCTTCGGAGATCGAGCTTGGTAAAGACTCGAGCTCCCCTCAATCTGTCAAACAGCTCTGATATAAGGGGAATAGGGTAGGCATTTTTTATGGTAATCCTATTCAAACCCCTATAATCGATACAAGGGCGTAGGTCTCCTTCTTTTTTAGAGACAAAGAAGAATCCAGCCCCGGCTGGTGAGGAGGACCTACGGATATGACCCTTTCTGAGAGCATCTTTAATATACTCCTCCAAACAAAGATTTTCCTGGGGGGACAAGGCATAGACTCCTCCCTTGGGAGGCATAGTCCCTGGTAATAAGTTTATGGTACAGTCATAAGGTCTATGAGGAGGTAACCCTTCTGACTGGACCTTGTTAAATACCTCTTTCAAATCCATATACTGCGGTGGAATTTGTGTGGTCAAGGGAGGTGCAACAGGAACATTAATGGTACCAATAGGTTGTGGGATTTGCTTAACCCCTTAAGGACCAAACTTCTGGAATAAAATGGAATAATGACGTGTCACACATGTCATGTGTCCTTAAGGGGTTAAAGCAAACACCTTTGCATCTCTCACCCCAACTCACAATCTCTCCTTCAATCCAATCCAAACGTGGATTGTGTTTCAGGAGCCAAGGGAAACCGAGTATTATCGGAACTGTAGGTGAAGATATGATTTGAAAGGTAATTTCTTCAGAGTGGAGAATACCCACTGAAACAGTGATTGGCAGAGTTTCGTGTGTGATGAAAGGCTGGGTAAGAGGCCTTCCATCAATGGCCTCGACTGCTATCGGTTTCTCTTTATGTCTTAAGGGCAGGAGATGTTTTGCAGAGAATTCTTTGTCTAGGAAATTCTCCGCTGCCCCAGAGTCAATCATAGCCTCACACTGAACAGTAGTGTTCTTGAAAGATAAGGTTACTTTGACAAGGAAACGGTTCTTAGTCAATTTAGGGGACATATACATCACACCTAAGGTCGGTCCCCGTACGTGCCTTAGGTGTGCAAGTTTTCCGGCCGAACCGGGCATGACGATCTTAGATGTCCCTTCTTGCCACAATACATACATAACCCCTCGTTACGTCTGTGTTGTCTCTCTGCCTCAGTGAGTTTAGCGCTACCCAATTGCATGGGTTCAGGTTCTGGAAGAGGCGTTTGGCTACTCACCACTGGGTTAGAGAAACGAGGAGCTATGGACAAATTAGAACGTCTGTTACATTGTTTGTTTTTCTCTCTCTCTCTGAGCCGGTTATCAATGTCTATCATGTAGGCAATAAACTCATTAAGATTAACCGGAAGGTCTCTAGCTGCAGTCTCATCTTGTATACTCTCAGCTAGACCTTCAGAGAAAGCAGCCACCAGACCACTATTGGTCCAATCAACCTCAGACACTAATGTCCTGAACTCTATTGCATAATCGGCTACAGAACGACTGCCTTGCTTGATTCTCATAAGGGCTTTGGCAGCGTTCTTCTCCCTGCCTTTAGGTTCAAACGTAGCCTTAAAGGCCGTAAGAAAAGTACTGTAATCACGGGCTACTGCGTCACCACTTTCCCATAAGGGGTTAGCCCAGGTCAAGGCTTTTCCAGTTAATTGGTTCATCAGATGGCCTATTTTTGATCTATCTGTTGGGAATGAACCTGGGGAGGCCTCAAAGTGGTATTCAATTTGGTTTAAAAAACCTCTGAATTCCTTAGAATCACCTCCATAGCGAGGGGGCGGTGACAAGGTTATGGACGGTGGTTTATGTGGTACGGGAACCACTACAGGTGGCGGAACCACAGGTGGTACCGGAGGGACCTCTAAATAGGCAGTCCTCTGGAGCAAGGTCTGAAATGCCTGGGCAAATTGGTCTAACCTGTGGTCCATATCCTCCACCCTACTCTCACAGGCGATCATATGCTTGCATAGTTCTGCAGGATCCATGGCCATGTCGTATTGTCACGACTAGTAATGTGGTCCAGCACGCAGAAACTATGTAAACATATACATAGGTAAGAAAAGGAAAATAACAGGATAGAGCATAAACCGGACCTTAGTATGGCCGGACTAATACGCTAGAGACAGAGAATGGTCAAAGGGAAAGCCGAGGTCAAGGAAGCCAGAAAATACTCAATACCGATAAAACAAGCCAAGTCAGGGAAACCAGAGATCAGAATAACCAGGGAAACGCCAAGGATCAGGATACCAGGAAATCAGAATCACGGAAATAGCACTCTCAGGAAATCAGGAAACTGAAACCACGACATGGCAAAGTAATGGGAAAAGCTAGGGGTTTAAATACCCCTCTCTAGGCTATGATTGGTCAGAGGGCGACCTCTGACCCCAAAACGTGCGTGTGCGTTGACGTCGTGACGTCACGCACACGTTGGTATAATTTTCGGGGGCGGAGCTACTCTTAGGCGCGACCACGTGGTCGGCGCCATGTTTGATTCGGGCGTGATGCCCGGAAGAACGGAAGGAGCGGTTCCCGGCTCGCCGACGAGCAGGTAAGCTCGTGTTGTCGGCGTGGCCGTGCCGGTCGGGCACGGCCGTGAGGCTCGGCGGGCCGGTGACCGCAACACTACTAAACCTGAGGTGGCTGCCCGTTTCCTCTTCTCACCGTTCATCCTGCCACCTGTTCAGTTGATCCAGTACCTTCCCACCTCATCAGAGCTCTCACTCCTTGTCTTGTACCCTCCTTAACACACATCCTAAACTGCTCTCTTTCATCTGGTGTTGTTCCTGCTCTCCTTAAGCATGCTGCTGTTGTACCAATCCTAAAAAAGCCATCCCTAGACCCGTCTTCCACTTCCAACTATTGTCCCATATCCCTGCTTCCTTTTTCCTCAAAGCTTTTAGAAAGACTTGTCTTTACTTGTATGACTGACTTCCTAAATTCCAACTCCATCCTCGATCTTCTTCAATCTGGCTTTCGCCCCCTCCACTCTACTGAGACTGCTCTTATTAAAGTTACAAATGACCTAATCACAGCCAAATCCAAAGACCACTACTCCATACTAATTCTTCTTAACCTCTCTGCTGCCTTTGACACAGTTGATCATGGCCATCTTCTCCTAACTCTACAATCTCTTGGTCTCTGTGACACAGCCCTCTCGTGGTTCTCCTCCTATCTCTCCCAACGCTCCTTCAGTGTCTCTTTTTCCAACAGCACCTCCTCTCCTCATCCTGTCTCAGAGTCCTTCAAGGTTCAGCTCTTGGTCCCAATTTGTTCTCTCTCTGTACTGCCTCTCTTGGCAAACTCATTAATTCATTTGGATTCCACTACCACCTGTACACTGATGACACCCAGAAATATCTCTCCTCCCCTGACCTCTCCCCTGCTGTCCTAGCAGTGTCCCCAATTGCCTTTCCTCTACCTCTGATTGGTTGTCCTCCCACTTTCTGAAGCTAAACCTCATGTCCAGGCTGTTGTTAAAACCTGTCAATACCAACTTAAAAACATTGCCCACATACGCCCCTTTCTTACGCAAGATGCTGCCATGGAGCTTGTTCACGCTCTAATAATCTCTTGCATCGATTACTGTAATTATCTCCTAATTGGTCTCCCCAGAAGCCATACTGACCCCCTTACAATCTGTGGTGAAAGCTGCTGCCAGGCTGAACTTTCTCTCCTGTCGTTCCTCTCACACCTCACCCTCTGTCGATCCTTACACTGGCTTCCTGTCCTCTACAGGTGTCAATTTAAAATACTAATACTTACCTATACAGCTCTACCCAACTCTAGCCCCTCTTACATTTCTTCACTGATTCATGGTTATGCCCCCTCTCAGTCTCTCCGCTCTGGTGACCTTCTCCTGTCTGCTGCTCGCACCTTTACTGCAAATTGACGCCTGCAAGACTTCTCACGGGCGTTTCCTTTCCTATGGAACAGCATGCCTACCCCTGTCAGACTCTCCCCTAGTCTTCAATCCTTTAAGAAGTCCCTCAAAACCCTTTTTTTAGGCATGCTTATGGCCACCAAGAATAACTTCTATCTCTCAAACCTTCCTCTCGCTCTCTCCAATAGGGCCACACTCCAATCTCACCTCCAGTTCTGCTACCTTCCCACCGTGTCCATTTGCTGTCTCTCTCAATACCCTTCCTATTGTGTTTTATACCCCACCTCCTCTAGACTGTAAGCTCGTTTGTGCAGGGTCCTCAACTACCAATAGTTGCTGTTACATTTTGTTATAGTCTCATTTAGCAAATTACCCTTTTATTGTATAGCGCTGCGGAATAGGCTGGCGCTATATAAATACCAATAATAATAATAAAAAAAACATGACTGAAGAAACAATTGTATAAAACACTTGGAAAAATGTTACTATATTGCATAGCTTCTCCAGATGCCATTTATCAAATAATTTCCATAAAAGGTATAACAATGCAAAATGGAATCGTTAGGGAACTAGATCAGGCTAGAGGGCATGGCGATTTAGAAACTGACCAACTGATGATTCTTGATTCCCAGTCTGAATAGAAATGATTTTCCAATACAGGAAACCTTTACCAATGGACTGATAACTATAAACAATTCATCCCATGTCTCTGCACTAAATTCACCCTGTATTCCAGTCCCCATTAGGATTAATTAGCTACCTAGTGAGCAACAAAATGTAGATCTTTTTTGGGGCCAAAAAATGAAATGGACTCCAATGTGGCTATTAAATGGAGAGGAACAGATATGAGGAAAAATACAAGTAGCAAAGGATGGAAAGGTGAATGGAGAGTGAAGGGAAGTGCTGCCTTCAGAAACGTTGGGGCACCAGGTCAAAATCAGGGCCCACAGGCCCCACCACCATGTGTATATAATGCATGCAAATAACAGAGAAGAGGTCCAGGCACTCCAATAGCTTTAGTCACATTTATTAGAACCCAGGGAACACTGCAACGTTTCAACCCAGAATTGTGTCTTTGTCCAGCTCCCTCTGTCTCGGCTGCAATGGCACGTGGAGGGAGATATATAGATATTCACTATACATATGTACATATATATTTATATATATATATTTGCCATATGGGGTCTGGGCCCCCTGGGTGGCTCGGGCCACTTACAGGTCTACTTCCTGTACCTACGTGATGGCAGCCTAATGAAGGGTATAGAAGAAAAGGAAAGAAAGTGAATTGTTACTTTACTAACTGATATAGAATTAAAGAAAGATTAGAATAGGATTCTTGATAAGTGACTGAAATATGCCCACAAACTGACTATTAATTATTTTATTTAGTGCAACTAAATAAAAAGAGCTGAAAATAGATTCACTTATCAGTCCTGATTGTGAAATTCCTTATATGGTAAGGACCTAAATTAATTTATGGTAGTTAACATTAACCCTCTACCAATCTCCCCTTAAAGCTATAACAACCATACCTCTAACCTTACACTTTCATTAACTTTAACCATTTAACCCTGTTCACACCAAAATATTAGGATATTTCATGCTGTGTGAATGGTGTTAAAGCGCACTATTTCAATTACAACATGGATATTAGGAGAAAGACTAATTCTATAAAGAGTGGAATGTATGGTACTAATTCGTAGGTATTTAATATATTTTATATTTCTATTTTTACAAGTTTAGTATAGAAAAAGTTCAGCCAAAGGGAGAACCAAATTACAATAGTGTCTGCCAGGTGTCAATAGGCATGTCACACAAATAAGTCCCTCAAAAAAATATATGAAAAAAATAATACATCTTTAATAGGGTAACAATAGAAACAATATGGTAAGGGGACTTGTAACAAAAATCACACACCACACAGTTAAAGTGAGTATTAGAGAGGAACTGAAATGTAGGAAATTGTACAAGTAATTATATACAATGTACAACAGCTTGATTGTCTCCTAGTCAGTGTTTACTATTACCAAGACTCCGCTGCAAACTGAATAAGTAAGAAAAAAAAATAGAATTATAAGGAAGGAGCAATTCACTAGAGTCCCCTCTAGGTTTCCCCAAAGACCAAGAAGAGTTAAATAAATGTCTCTGTGTATATCCTGATGTGAATTGGAAAACAAAAATAGCTGCTTGTGCCAGGAGCACAAGCATATTCTAAACTCCCTACTGGGATTGTCTCTAAAACAAGTCGTTGAGGAGCCAACTCGTAAAGAGGCCATACTAGATTTAGTGTTAACAAATGGAGATTTGGTATCCGATATCACTGTAGGTGAAAGTTTAGGATCCAGTGATCATCAATCAGTGTGGTTTAATATAAGAACAGTGACTGAGTCACACCACACAAAAACAAAAGGTTTAGACTTTAGAAAAAACAGACTTTTCTAAAATTAGAATATGTGTAAAGGAGTCATTATCAGACTGGAGCAATTTAAATGGCGTCCAAGAGAAATAGGATTATTTAAAAGTTGCACTACTGAAGGCAACAGAAAATTGCATTAGGCTTGTCAGTAAAAGCAAAAAAATCAAGAAACCACTGTGGTACTCCGCAGATGTGGCCAAAATAGTAAAAAACAAAAAGTTAGCATTTAGTAATTATAAAAAACCCAGAGTGAGAAAGACAGAATGATCTATAAGATTAGGCAGAAAGAGGCTAAGCAAGTTATAAGAGCTTCCAAATCACACACAGAAGAGAAAATAGCACAGTCAGTAAAAAAGGGGGACAAAACTTTTTTTAGATACATAAATGAGAAAAGAAAAGTAAAACAAGCATTAGTTAGATTAAAAACAAAAGAAGGAAGGTATGTAGAAGAGGATAAAGGTCTAGCTGACTGCCTCAATGAATATTTTTGTTCGGTATTTACAGATGAAAATGAAGGAGAGGGACCTCAGTTTAGAAAAAGGATAAATTAGTTATTTATTACACGTGAGTTTACAGAGGAAGAGGTTCTATTTCAACTGTCAAAAGTAAAGACAAATAAGTCAATGGGACCTGATGGAATACACCCAAAGCTATTAAAATAGCTTAGTGGTGTACTAGCAAAACCATTAGCAGATTTATTTAACCAATCATTGATAACAGGAGTAGTCCCAGAAGATTGGAAGTTGGCAAATGTTGTGCCCATTCACAAGAAAGGTAATAGGGAGGAGTCGGGCAACTATAGGCCAGTAAGCCTTACTTCAGTAGTGGGGAAAGTGATGGAAACCATGTTAAAGGATAGTATTGTTGAACATCTAAAAACACATGGATTTCAATATCAGAGACAACATGGGTTTACTTCAGGGAGATCATGCCAAACTAATCTTATTGATTTTTTTGATTGGGTAACTAAAATTATAGATCAGGGTGGTGCAGTAGACATTGCTTACCTAGATTTCAGTAAGGCTTTTGACACTGTTGCACATAGAAGGCTTATCAATAAACTGCAATCTTTAAGTTTGGATTCCAATATTGTTGAATGGGTGAGGCAGTGGCTCTGTGACAGGCAACAGAGGGTTGTAGTCAATGGAGTATATTCAAAGCTTGGGCTTGTCACCAGTGGGGTACCTCAGTGATCTGTACTTGGAATCATTCTCTTTAATATTTTTATTAGTGATATTGCAGAAGGTCTTGATGGTAAGGTATGTCTTTTTGCTGATGATACTAAGATATGTAACAGGGTTGATGTTCCAGGAGGGATAAGCCAAATGGCTAATGATTTAGGTAAACTAGAAAAATGGTCAGAGTTGTGGCAACTAACATTTAATGTGGATAAGTGCAAGATAATGCATCTTGGACGTAAAAACACAAGGGCAGAGTACAGAATATTTGATAGAGTCCTAACCTCAACATCTGAGGAAAGGGATTTAGGGGTGATTATTTCTGATGACTTAAAGGTAGGCAGATAATGTAATAGAGCAGCAGGAAATGCTAGCAGAATGCTTGGTTGTATAGGGAGAGGTATTAGCAGTAGAAAGAGGGAAGTGCTCATGCCATTGTACAGAACACTGGTGAGACCTCACTTGGTGTATTGTACGCAGTACTGGAGACCGTATCTTCAGAAGGATATTGATACCTTAGAGAGAGTTCAGAGAAGGGCTACTAAACTGGTTCATGGATTGCAGGATAAAACTTACCAGGAAAGGTTAAAGGATCTTAACATGTATAGCTTGGAGGTAAGACGAGACAGGGGGGATATGATAGAAACATTTAAATACATAAAGGGAATCAACACAGTAAAGGAGGAGACTATATTTAAAAGAAGAAAAACTACCACAACAAGAGGCCATAGTCTTAAATTAGAGGGACAAATGTTTAAAAATAATATCAGGAAGTATTACTTTACTGAGAGGGTAGTGGATGCATGGAATAGTCTTCCAGCTGAAGTGGTAGAGGTTAACACAGTAAAGGAGTTTAAGCATGCGTGGGATAGGCATAAGGCTAGCCTAACTATAAGATAAGGCCAGAGACTAATGAAAGTATTTAGAAAATTGGGCAGACTAGATTGGCCGAATGGTTCTTATCTGCCATCACATTCTATGTTTCTATGTTTCTATATGTTAAATCAATTAGAGCTAGTACTAAGAGACTGCCCTTCTACCAATATCCACACAGTAATGTAGGTAAACGCTCAGATCAGACAAAGTAGCTGAATAGTTGAAAAGGCACAATCAGATGTAGGCAATTAGTCAGTAATGCCACTAATAATCAAAGGATTAAGAAATCCACTGTGACCTTATGTAGCAGTATCCATAAATGAGATTCACAAATTTCACATGTATAATTAAAGTAACCATACACTGGCAGTCAGAAGGTTAAACAACCAACTCCTATATCGCTAAAGAAGTGTCCAGTTATAAAGATTCTCTGACTGAATGGTTAAAGGGACACTATAGTCACCAGAACAACTACAGCTTATTGCATTTGTTCTGGTGAGTATAACCATTCCCTTCAGGCTTTTTGCTGTTAACACTGCCTTTTCAGAGAAAATGGAGTGTTTACATTAATCCTACGGCTATGCACTGTGATTGGCTCAGACCACCACTTCTGATGATGTCAGCAGACGGGCAGAGCCAGCAGCTGCAGACTTGCATACAAGTAAGATTTTACTATATTTAGGGAGGCAAAGGGGGGGGGGGGGTGGCAGTGGGGCTAGATGGTGGTTTTAACACTATAGTGTCACAAATACAGGTTTGTGTTCCTGACCCTAAAGTGTTACTTTAAGTGCCCAAAAAGAGGCCCACGCCCTTGTAATGACCCCTGGTCCTCTCACAACCTAGCTAAAATCAGCAATGGTAAATCAAATTATAATGTACTCAAAAGAACAGTGAATAACCACAAATAATGAACTGTCCAGGGCCCCAAACAAGGCGCATCCTTCCCGTTGAAACATTATTTTTCCATAAATCCATAAATGTTTACTTAATCCCCAGCAGATCAGTTGTAAGTGGAAATGGTTCCCCCACACGTTGCTTCCAAAGTTACGTATGTGCTAGTGTTTCACATTCACTAAACTCAGAATTTTGTAGAATTAAGTTGAAATGGCAAATCGTAGACTATCTTAGACGAGTTATGACTATAGCTATGGCTTGGAGAATTTTTCTAAATCAGCTATTTGCCTCAGTTTTTCTATTCAGATTTAATTTGTAAAGATTTGGAGTTTAATGAACAGCCCTGTATATGTTATTTATTGAATAATTAAACTACTTCTATGGAAAGCAATTATTTCTGCATGTCTATGAAATTTGAATTGGATGATATTAATAGAGATTTGTAGATAAAGTGTGATGTAATAACGAAATAGAATATTTAAGGTCATAAAGAGGTTTCACAATACATGTGTAATACTTAATATAAAGTAGAAAAAATAAAAGGTTGCTACGGGTTTAGCTTAGCAGTTCTCGTAATACATAATACACAACTAAACACATTATTGTAATAAAAGCATATTGTTTTGCACATTCCACAAAATATGTTTGTATAGATGTTTTCCAAATAATGAAATTTAAGAGCTGTACTTAACAGGGGCAAATTTCACAAGAAAATAAAAAGGAACTTCGAGTGTTGCATAAGAAAACATTTAGTGTAAAGTGGTGCTTGAAAAGTTATTTAGCTTGCTGAAGTATTTTATGAGTGAAGAGTGTGTATCTTTTTTTTTTTTTAAACAAAAGTGCAGATTTCAATAGAAATAGGCACTTTGATAAATAAACCTTGTTACACCCCCTGAATGTCAATCAGACAACTTGTCCTGTTGATTCCTGTTTGTGGAACTAAACTCAAGAAGCAGGTTTTTGCCCAGGGCACCTACCTTGCAAAAACATCTCACTGAGCTACATTGGGAATTCTTTAATTGTCAGCCACCTAAAGTCCAGGCTGTGGTAGAAGGGGAGAGAACTGCAGCTTTTAAATCGCCACTGAAAACCCATCTCTACAGAATAGCCTATGGCCTCGCAGAGTAATTTATATTTCTCAAACCTGTCTATCGCTTTCTCTCAGAGTGGGACTTGTTGTAACAGAGTGGGACTTGTTGAATGGAACACTACCAACTACCAGAGTAAGTATTTTCTATAGTTCCTATATTTCCTTGTGTTAAGGGGGTTACATGACACTCGTTTTAAAGTATACAAAGCATATACACAATAACTTAGTAACTTAGATTACTGCTATCCAGTTATCGCTAGACATAAGAGAAAATAAATTATTTTAAATAAAAACCTCAGCTCCTGAGAGCCACTGTCATGCATTAGTTTAAAAAATATATTCTTATACGTTCCCACCCATGATTGCTATCCCCCATATGGCCATTCCTATTGTGTTTTTATACCCTTCCTCAGGGCCGGCCCAAGACATTAGGCTGCCTGGATCCAAGTATGAAATGCTGCCCCTTCCCCCCCAAAAACCCAACAACATATATACTTCTGCAATGGTAGTGTCTCTATGTGGGTGTGCTGGGGGTAAAGTGTGTGTCTGTGTGTCTGCATGTGTGCTGGGGATATAGTGTGTCTGTGTGTATGCTGGGGATGAAGTGTGTGCCTGTGTGCTGTGGATGTAGTATATGTCTGTGTGTGCTGGGGATGTAGCCAGGGCCGGACTGGGGATACAAAGCAGCCCTGGAAAAAAAAAATCTATGCCCGCCCCGCAGCATGCTGTGGGGAAAAAAAAGGTGAGTAAAAACACAATTTTAAACACACACAGACACACACATACACCTTGACAGACACAGACACACACATATACCATGACAGACACACACACACCCCATGACAGATACACACCATGACATACACACACCTTGACAGACACACCATGACACAGACAGACACACACACATCATGACAGACAGACACACACACAAACACACCATGACACACACACCAAGACAGACACACACACACCATGACAGACACAAACACACCATGACACAGACACACACACCCATACACTCACACTGACACATAATATAGCTATCTGTGGGCGACCGGCCAGGTTGTCGTGCAGGGCAGACAGCTGGGTGTCCTGGCGGCCGCTGGCTGTTTTGGTGGCCGCAGGTCTCATATTCCGGCCCCGGTCTCAATAAGTAGCGCGCAAGGGCGGGGGAGCAGAGCCAGCACAGCCAGCTCCCCCTGCGGCCGCTAGAACAGCCAGGAGCCAGCTCCCCCCCTGCGGCCGCCAGCACACCCAGCTCCCCCCTGCAGCCGCCAGCACAGACAGCTGTCTCTCCGGCCCCAGGTGCTGATGGCCCATCGGGAAATTTCCTGGTATCCCGGTGGGCCAGTCCGGCCGTGGATGTAGCTTGTGTCTGTGCGTGCACTGCTGCCAATACACTTACCTATACACTGTGTCTGTGTATATGCATGTGTGTCAGTGTTTGTATCTGTATGTGTGTCAGTGATTGTATCTGTTTGTCTATGAATCTGCATGTGTGGCAGTGTTTGTGTGTATATATATATCTACATGTGTATCAGTGTGTCTGTGCAACTGTATGTGTGTCAGTATGTGTATTAAAAACTGACACGCATGCAGATTCTGACACACATACAGATGTACAGACATACTGATACACCTGCAGATACACCGACATACACACAGACACATGCAGATACACAGGCATACAGATACACACACTACACACACATATACATAAACTACACATTACACACATACAGACACACACACACACACTACACATACACACAAACACACACTACACATACAAACACACACTACAAACAGTACACACATACTACACACCCAGATACCCACACTACATACAGATACACACACTACACAGATACACATACTACACACATATACACACTATACATACACATATACACACATTACACTCATACAAACAGATACACACACTACACATACAAACACACACACACAGATACACACTACACACATACAAACACACATATATTCACACTACATACAGATCCACACACTGCATAAACACACATACAAACACACAGATACACAATCACACAGATACCCACACTACATACAGAGACACACATTAAACATCCATACATACAAACACACAGATACACACACACACAAACAAACACATAGATACCCACACTACATACAGATACACACACATTACACACATACATAAAAAAGTAAGCCATCCAGCAGGTTCTTACCTTCTGCTGGCTGTGGCTGGTGGGAGTTGAGGGCCTGCTCTCCCTATCTGTCCCCATCCTCGTGGCTTCCTCCTCCTCCCGCGCGGCTGTGTGAGTGAGCTGGCAGGAAGTGATACGCTGTCACTTCCTCCCAGCTCTCTGTGCACGATCGAAGGGGCTCGGTCGTGCTGTTAAAGTGGCGCAGCGCACGACTGGGCCCCTCATTGCATATGTCCATCGGGTGGAACTAAGGGGATGGGCCATCCGATGGACCCTCACACAGGTTCCCAACCCATGTGGTACTGCTGCACTGCTGCCAAGGGTTGGGAAATTCTGTTTTAGATTATAACAGGAACGTCAAAATGCCGCCCCTGACAGAGTGAAGTGGGATTTTTAAATATGTTTTCATCTAAATCTATACATTTGGTAGCAATTCTGCTAGCACATGGTTCATCTGAATATGGTTCGATAAATATTTGGGATAGTGATTCGGACTAACAAATATAACTGAAAAAAGTTAGCAATAGAGGGAAAAAGAGGAAAAGTGGTAAAACATTTTTATTTAAATACAATATATATTAACTATATAATATTCAAATATTTATGGTGCAGAAAAATATATTTTTTTGTTAGGGGTCCTGAGAAAAGTCCCGGACGGGATCTGAAACGTCGACCTGGACTAATTTTACCACAAAAGTAATGTGAAGATCCATATGGGATAATAAAGAACTGTTTTTAACTTTTAAAGACCGTGAGTGCTACTATAATTTCCATTCTCTAAATATATATTATCTATATTTTATTCAAATATTTATGGTACATAAAAAATATTTAGGAAAACGATTAGAATAAACAAAGTTCAACTGAGAAAAAGTAACCAACAAAGGGAAAAAGAGGAGGAGCAGGTAAAAAAAAAAATCTAAATGTATTTATATATAAATTATATATACAGTATATCTAATATTGCTTCATGCCTGAAGAAGAGAGGAAAACTCTATAAAACTTAGCTTTGAAATATGTTAGTCCAATAAAAAAGGTATCCCTGCATGCTGCAATTCAGTATATCTAAATATATGTCTAGGTTATTTTTACTGCTCTTCTTTTTTTCACTTGATCTGTGAAAAAATATACATGTAGTTGCTGTCTCACATTCATGAATCAACTCTATTTTGACACTATGAGTGGAACTCTGAATCATTAATCAAACAAATATGCTTGTCCATTGTGGTAGTAGTTTGCTTGGTTATATATTCATATGGCGCATAGTAGATACGGACAAATTGCAATTCAGCCAAAACCAAATGCACACGTCTTAAAGATGGTATATACATATATATATATATATATATATATATATATATATGTAATACGCTCAGAATCTTGATACATAACATCTATGTAATAAGGGGCCCAGTCTTGTTGCTAGTTGCACACTCCAGCCTGATAATATTGTATATCCATAGTGAAAATGTGCACTCATAATACTTCAAAATAAACAAAACAACTTCAGTTCCATTACCAAAGATTTCGTAATATGTCCAGGTAACATTGCTGAAACATTAACTAAAAAGTAATGCCCGGTAATGCTCACCTTACTGAAATTGTCTGGGTGCATTGTCCCTGTCCCTTTAGCACTGCAACTGCAAATATTGTGGTTTCGAGAAACTGCAATGTCTACATTGCAGGATTAAGACAGCTTCTAGTGGCTGTCTCCCAGACGCTAGAGGTGCTTTCTGGCCTTCACAGAGTTTGACTACGTGAAACGATGCTGGACGTCCTCAACTTTGCAGCGCCTTTTAAAACCCTATAGGAAAGCAACAAGCCAATTCTTTCCGATAAGGAAGGCATAATGTGCACGCGGCACTCGCCAGCGGCTTATGTCGGCGCTGGAATCAGGTAAGTGAAAAAAATGGTAATTTAACACTTTACTTGCCATGGGGGGCAGTGGGCACAAAAGGAGGGGCACAAGAGGAAGGGCACATAGGTGTGTGTGGGGGGGGGGGGGGGGCACAAGAGGGAGCAGAAGGTTTTCCTAATACTGAGGTTTTCTTTTAACATAAAGCAGTTAATTTGTTTATTTTGAATCCTTCACAACACAAAATTATTTAGAATTTTAAGTTATCTTTTCCACCTGTATATTTGAACATTATGCTGGCATAATGCATTGTAGGGCTGGTACATATCTACCCATTTGGAGAGACAGTCCTTATTTTTGGCCCAAGTCCCTCTGTCCTAATTTTTGTGTATGTCTATCTGGGCACTACAACTACAACAAATGCACGCATAAATCAGGTTGTGTATATAAGACAGATTGTACTAATTTACATTTTAGCAACATACATTTATCTTAGTAAGTCACCTATTTCTCAGACCACACCCTTAAAATTAAAGTATCCCTCTTTGCCCATATGAAATATAGGCAGAGAGGCGGCGCCTAACTACTGAGGAGAACGGTCGCATGCCGGCTGGGCTCCGAGCTACCAAACGGGAAAAACCCACAATCACCCCAGGGTGACCACAACACCAACACAAGCCCAATGGGGAGAAAAAAAATAAAAAACTCAAGCCCGAAAAGCCCACGATGGGCATGAACATCGACGAGATGTGGCGACAGGCCCAAGGCGCCTCAAGCTCAAATATGGCGTCCTTGCACGGCGGATGCTCTGATTTCTATGCCGAGACGTCGGATGAAGACGGAGGGGAACTCACCCTGGCAAGGCATAACTCACCACCAGCCCGATCACAACACCTGCCTCCAGCCGCGGCCCCCACGCCTGTGAGCATGGAGGCCATCAGAGAACTTATGGCGGAACACCATAACAAAATCTCGGCGGATGTTGCCTCGATTAGGGACACACTACGGGGCCTAACTGGGCGACTAGGAGCCGTAGAAGACACCTCAAGCACCCACACCAGCCAAATCCAAAAGCTACAACAAGAGGTGCAGGAGCTGAAACAGCAATCTATTCAAAACAACCTAAAATTTGCGAGCTTGAAGACAAACGCCACCTAAAACACCTCAAGGTTAGGGGCATCAATGAAAACATACCTGATGCTGAGCTACCGCATGTCACTCAGCGGCTCCTCACGGCCCTACTAACTCCTAAGATAGCCAAGGCGGTAGTACTCGACGGCATATTCCGTATCCCTAAGCCCACCGAGGACCCAACCGTAGCCACAAGAGACGTCTGGAATTGCAATAAATTCTCAATTCTCTTTAGTGCAATTCCAGACTAAAGGTCTGGAATTGCACTAAAATTCTCAATCTCTCTCTCTCCTCTGGCATATTTCCATCGCTCTTCAAACATGCAACTGTAACCCCAATTCTAAAGAAACCCAACCGTGACCCTAACTCCCCGTCCAACTACCATCCTATCTCGGTACTGTCTTTTGCATCCATGATCCTTGAAAGAGTTGTGTATGCGAGATTGACAGACTTTCTCGAGTCCAATTCTCTGCTAGACCCGCTTCAGTCTTGATTCTGCGCTAATCACTCTGTTGAAACAGCTGTGACCAAAGTATCCAATGATCTACATGCTGCAAAATCTTGTGGTCACTACTCTATCCTAATTCTCCTTGACCTTTCTGCGGCTTTTGACACTGTTGATCATCAACCGCTTCTTCTCATCCTCCGCAATATTAGTCTACAAGATATTGCTCTCTATGTATGAAAAAGAAAAAAGAAAAAATACACAAAAAAATATATACACAAGTACACCTAACCAACTCAATGGTAGGAATATGCAGAGGTACTTAACTGCGTATAAGATGGATACAGCTTCCCAAGAGGTTTCCCCCAAACGAACCTCAAATACAGATATGGGTATAGACAAAAATGGGATACAGCTGAATAACTAGAAAAAAAAGAATACATAGCACATAGTGAAGTACATTAACAATAATTGGATTTAACCCACAAAGATTGCACTCACGAGATGGTGTAGGGTAATGCGCCTTTAAGCCCACAATGGGCTGAAATGGTATTTGCCTTCCACGGATAGGTTACTCTGTCTTTCACAGGAAATGGAAGAATGCCAATTGAAATGTAAAAAATTGTTTTCTTTATTCAAAAGGCAGTAAATAGCCTTGAAGAATTCAATCGGTAAAATTTAAAAATAACTGCAATCTAACGCGTTTCGTCCATACAACTTGGACTTCATCAGAGAAAATTCTGCAGTTTAAACAATCACATAAAATACAAAGCATGCATAATGCGCATGCTTTGTATTTTATGTGATTGTTTAAACTGCAGAATTTTCTCTGATGAAGTCCTAACTGCAATCTAACGCGTTTCGTCCATACAACTTGGACTTCATCAGAGAAAATTCTGCAGTTTAAACAATCACATAAAATACAAAGCATGCGCATTATGCATGCTTTGTATTTTATGTGATTGTTTAAACTGCAGAATTTTCTCTGATGAAGTCCAAGTTGTATGGACGAAACGCGTTAGATTGCAGTTATTTTTAAATTTTACCGATTGAATTCTTCAAGGCTATTTACTGCCTTTTGAATAAAGAAAACAATTTTTTACATTTCAATTGGCATTCTTCCATTTCCTGTGAAAGACAGAGTAACCTATCCGTGGAAGGCAAATACCATTTCAGCCCATTGTGGGCTTAAAGGCGCATTACCCTACACCATCTCGTGAGTGCAATCTTTGTGGGTTAAATCCAATTATTGTTAATGTACTTCACTATGTGCTATGTATTCTTTTTTTTCTAGTTATTCAGCTGTATCCCATTTTTGTCTATACCCAAGATATTGCTCTCTCCTGGTGCTCCTCCTACCTCTCCAAGCGCTCTTTCAGTGTTTCTTTCTCTGGCTCTGCCTCTTCTCCCCAACTCCTCTCTGTTGGTGTCCCCCAAGGTTCAGTCCTTGGTCCCCTACTGTTCTCTATCTATACTATCTCCCTTGGTAAACTCATTAGCTCATTTGGCTTCCAGTATCATTTCTATGTGGATGACATGCAAATCTATCTGTCCTCTCCTGATCTCTCCCTGTCCCTCTTGACGAGTGTCTCTGACTGCCTCTCTGCTATTTCTAACTGGATGGCTGCCCACTTCCTTAACCCCTTAAGGACCAAACTTCTGGAATAAAAGGGAATCATGACATGTCACACATGTCATGTGTCCTTAAGGGGTTAAACTCCTTCAAATGTTGCTACTCCTGTGTCAGTCTCCCTCCAAGTCAACAAGATGGCTCGTTGCATAGGTGACCTCTCCTTCACGCCTCATGTTCTGTCTATTGCCAAATCCTGACGCTTTCATCTCAAAAGCATTGCGCGCATCTGACCCTACTTAACGCCAGATGCGACTAAGGTGCTGGTCCATTCCACTGTCCTTTCTCGCCTTGACTACTGTAATCCACTTCTCAGTGGTTTTACATGCGCCGGTACAGTCGTTAATGAATGCGGCGGCGAGGTTTATCTTCCTGTCCGCCCGCACCTCCCACGCCTCACCCTTCTGTCAGCCTACACTGGCTTCATTTAAGATATAGGGCTCAATTTAAAATTACGGTTCTTGCTTTCAAATCTCTACATAATGCTGCTCCCACCTATCTATCCGCCCTAATACACAAGTATGACCCGTCTAGGCCCTTACACTCTGCTGAAGACTTACGTCTATCTTATGTCTGTACTCCCACATCTGATGCTCGCCTTCAAGAATTTTCGAGGGCTGCACCGTTCCTGTGGAACTCACTTCCCTCCTCCGTTAGATGCTCACCCAGTCTCCACTCCTTTAAAAAATCATTAAAAACCCTCATAAAAGTGTATCAATTAAACTGTTAATAGCTCCCGACTGACTCCTCTCTTGAAACTGTCTAATACTATCCTTACCTTTTGTGTCACTTTATCCCACTCCCTCTAGCATGTAAGCTCATTGAGTAGGGCCTTCAACCCCTCTGTTCCTGTGTGTCCAACTTGTCTGGTTACAACTACATGTTTGTTTGTCCACACTGCTGTAAAGTGCTGCGAAATTTGTTGGCGCTATATAAATAATAACATCATGATAATAATGGTGCATGAAATGTTTTTGTTTTTTTTAAAGCAGCACACCGAACTAAGTTCTCCAAGTGTATTTGTTAAAGTGAATCCATGAAGGTGAAAAACAAAGATACTGATATTACTTTTTACTGAAGTACTGTAATTATCTAACATCTGTAACCTTGAAGATTTCTTAGTCATATCAATCTCACTCACCTTGTTCTCATCCCCAGGTTCCAGTGGGTTTTGCCTTAAATTTTGGTCCCCACTGCAACCAGACAATTGGGATAGGCGACTAAGATCCCATAGGGACTTGCTGGGTCTTCCCCCTGTTGTTTTGGCAACAGACAGCCTGGAGCGCTGGACATTCTTAAGAATATCACTTAGAGCACTATGTGACTCTTGTCCACCTCGTAAGTTTGCTGTAGAGCCTTCAAAATTGCGACACGCAGCTAGGCGGTGCCGAATAGAGTAGTCAGGTACATTCACAGTTTCTTTGGCCATGCGTAAAGAATCAGGGACACCTAATATATGATTGAACCCTGGGTTTCTTCCAATATTCTTTTCCATTGCTGGGACTACAGAACGACGTTCTGCTATCTTATTAACACTCTTAGATAATGGAACCCCAATTAATGGACTGATGATTGGGGCTGGCATTTCTGCTGGTTGCATCATCCCACTTGTATTAAATTTTTCTGGGGATGAAAATCCATTTATTTCTTTAATACGTTCTTCAGGTTGGCAAATGTGATTGACAAATTCAGGCTCTTTTGGTACTGATATTGCTAGTGAAGGAATTGGTGTTCTGCTATTAATATCTTTGTGGAAATCTTTGGCAAAATCATATCTTTGCAGAGGACGGGAAGCAGCAAATAATGTTCGAAATTCATTATCAAATGAGTCAGTAATTTCTCCAGTTAAAAGTGTGATAATGTTTCTCTCCAGGCGTGAGTCACTCCATGTAAAACTAAGAGTAAAAAAAAAAGAAAAAGGTGTATTGTTAGCTTATTCTTTCTATCCTGTGTAACAATAGATATAAATACAATTTATACATGAAGTTAAATGCCATCATTATCAGTTTCCCTACAATGAATATTTCAGTCAATCTATATGGATTGTATGTGTTTTAATTTACAGGTGTTCTATGTATTTTAGCATCTCTAGTCAACTAGAAAGGATTAAAGAAACACTCAACACATCATAATATCTTGCTGTAGTGCTTATGTTGACAGGAATGCCTTGTGCTCCACCATTGTCAGTAGTTTAACCTTTTTATAATAGATTCACTTTTTACCTGGGCCCGGTACCTTCTCCCCACTTCCCCTTTTTCCTATGACGAGTCTTGGCTGAGGGCATATTCTGATCTCTCAAACCATAACCAGGCCATGCATTGCAGAGCTTTGTTCATATAGAGAGCTTCCAGCTTTCCATCGTCAGTAAAAGAGGTGGGGAGCAGTCCCTAATGGGCCCCAAGTCATAAATTAAGCCTTTGTAAAATGGTTTCACTACATACAATTGGGGAAGGACACCAGGGCTCTCCTCACACTCTTAACCACTACAGCATGTTGTATTGGTTATGGTGTTTGAATTGTTCCTTTAACCCCTTAAGGACGGCAGACGGCCTTTTTGGGGTGGCTCTAAACGCCGGGGTCGGCATAGAACATCCCTGCCGTCCTTTGTACTCACCGGGTCCCCGCCGTTCCCACGACCCCATCTGCCTGAGCTCCTTGGCAGACCCCAGGATCGCGGCCGCCATCGTGGGAACGGCAGGGACCCGGTGAGTACAAAGGACGGCAAGGACGTTCTATGCCGACCCCAGGATTTAGAGCCACCCCAAAAAGGCCGTCCGCCGTCCTTAAGGGGTTAAAGGAACAATTCAAACACCATAACCAATACAACATGCTGTAGTGGATAAGAGTGTGTTTTCAAAGTTAAAATAAAGTTTTAAAACACTTTATAAATGTAATAAAAGTACTTAGATCATATATATAAATATATATATATATATATATATATATATATATATATGTTATTATTAAAATACACTTAGTGTATGTGTATGTATGTTTAAGTGTATGTATATATACTTAGATCATATATATAATATATATATATATATAAATATGATCTAAGTATATATTATTTATTTTCAAACTGTTTTTAAACTTTATTAAACGTTTTTTTACAGGCAGCAGGGGGACTACCTGTCATCCCAGGCACTCCCCCTGCTGGCACTGTTATGGACGGCTATTCTGTCCATGTGATCGTGAGGTCCTTGCAAGGACCTTGCGATCCCATGGCCCAGGAGTGCTGGATCAGTAGCAGCGGGACTCCCTGGGATGCCTGGTAAGTCCCCCCCATCGCCATCGGGGGATCGCCAGCGAGTAGGTAAATCCACTGGACGGCATGGACGTGCTATGCCGCCCGCTGGCATTTACAGCAGAGTCCCGGTCTATGAGGAAAGTTCAGTGTCTGCATGCAGAGGGAAGAGATACTGAATGTTGTGATTCAAACTAGGCAAGACTGAAATGGGAAGCAGCTCTAGCAGCCATCTAAGGAGTGGCCAGTGAAGCTATCACTAGGGGATAGGCAACCTTCGGCTCTGCAGATGTTTTGGACTACACCTCCCATGATGCTTTGCCAGCATTATGTGTGTAAGAGCATTATGGGGGATGTAGTCCACAACATCTGGAGAGACGAAGGTTGCCTATCTCTGCACTAGGCTATAATGTAAACTGCATTTTCTCTGAAAAGAAAGTGTTTACAGCAAAAAGCCTGAAGTGAATGATTCTACTCACAAGAATAAATGCAATAAGCTGTAGTTGTTCTTGTGACTATAGTGTCCCTTTAATGGGTTAAACATTCTTCCAAAAGGATTAGATACAAATTATAGCAACATAAGGAAGTGCATTTAGCAAATGCTACAATTTTCTGGGGAATATGTTAATATTTGTATACCTTTCCATTTGTGCATTAATAATAAAAGGCAACAAGGAGTAATATAATCATCAAGAAAGTCCAACTAATGGATAAACAAGAATAATGCACGATAATGACAATGCACATAACAGAAACAAATTACCAGATCACACCTTCTCACTGCGTGTGTTGAAAACTATGTGAAGATTTGAATAATTAGCTTTATAAGGTGGGTACAACTTTAATTCAACAAAGTAACAGTTAATTATAATTTTATATGTATTAAGGCCGTTTGGCCTGTATTTGTGGGAGGGGCTTAAATTAATTCACTCCCCTATATAAGGGACACTCCTTACCTGACTCATATCGCTTGAGGTCAGCATCAGAATGATTTCCACTACTTTCCCCTTTTTTCCACACTTCCAACATGATGATCAGAGGATGTCCCTAGACACCTCAGCAACAGCAGACCTGCACATGGGGGGGAATTTCTTAACCACTTGGCATGGTAAAAGCATGTTCCTTCCAGGATTGTCTGACACTTCTCCAACCAGATGGTCAGACGCGGCGTCTACCACGGGTTTGGCAGCGATCTACCGGGAACGATTGCTTTGGAGCTGTTGGCCATGGCATCCAGGTTTGGAAATTTTTCCACAACCTCAGCCCCTTTGGGAGATCTACCCCATTGTAGCAGCTGCTGTGGCATAGGGTAAATCATGGTCAGGGTCATCAATCCGTTGTTACTCTGACAACTAGGCACATGTCATATCATCAACAATCGCCACTACTCATCCATAAGGTCATGATATTTTTGGGGAACTCACTATATATATGTATACATCCCTGCTGATAATTGTCTCATTTATATTCCAGGCATGTTCATCACACGCTTCCTACAGCCGCCCATACAGTCACGGCCACGCTTTCGTTCCAGAGACAAAATCATGGATTAGACATACTCATGCAGCATAGCATGCACTATCCCACCTAGCACTTTCGTCCCATACTTGTAGAACACATAACACAGCTTTTCACCTGGCTTAAAGAAGCTCATTGGAACACGACATAGCTCAACCTGTGTCATAACATTTCTCCTAGGGTTTGCTTCTTTTTGCCACCTTAAACTTAAACTATCTCACACACCATTAATTATATAGTTTACAGGCATTCAACAACACAGGATAACCTATGGCCAAAACTACCATAACTTCATGCTATCATACCAGACAAGAATATACTCAGAGGTTTTCAGGAATCCATTCTCCCACGTTCCTCTCAGAGATTACCAATAGCCATCCAACTTTTCATCCTTATCGGACCTATTAGATCTACAACCATTCAATTATACTACCAAGTCGGCCATTACCAGCCATGCACATTGCCTTTTATGCCTTTCTCAGGCCAGATAATTCACTACCATCACCACCACTCAGACAGATCATTGTCTTCAACGATCCCACGTACGTAAACACATATTTCATTACCTATTGGCTCTACCACATTCCGAAACGAGTCAACACGGACCAACAGTAGAGATAACATACTATCCTACCACAACAAATGGTGTTCACTTTCGGTCCTAGATTCCTACCTTCAAAATTCTTCCAGGAATTAAATACTGTAATGCATTTAAGGAAATGTCTGGTTAATTTGTATATATTTGTTGACTGTATTAAATCTTTGATTATTCATTTTTGCCCTCTTTATTTACAGGCCTACCGTATCGTCGGTCTCGGCACACCACAACCGACTTGCTCACTTTATACTATCCTACGCTTATGCTGGATCCTTACTCCATATACGGCTATTGCCCCTTACACAAGTATTAAGGCCGTTTGGCCTGTATTTGTGGGAGGGGCTTAAATTAATTCACTCCCCTATATAAGGGACACTCCTTACCTGACACATATTGCTTGAGGTCAGCATCAGAATGACCCTCCCACCCACTCCTCATTTCAACACTTTCTCTTTTCTTTCCATTTACTTTAATTTCTTACTCCTTGGTGGGCCCTCTTTATTTACAGGCCTACCGTATCGTCGGTCTCGGCACACCACAACCGACTTGCTCACTTTATACTATCCTACGCTTATGCTGGATCCTTACTCCATATACGGCTATTGCCCCTTACACAAATATATATATATATATATATAAATAGATCTATATATATATTTAACGGCATTGTAAGTGTATATATAATTAGGATGTTTAGGTGAGTGCAGCCAGTCCCTTGTTTTCCCATGTATATTTAGGAGTCTAGCCAGCTCCTTGGTTTTGCACCGCCCCCTGTCACAGGTGTCTCATCTCAGGACCCTATTTAAGCCTTGTACTGCAGAGAACTCGAGATGGAAGGATTTCCCCAAGTGAGTAGCTCATTTAGTAGACAGTTGGCAGTGAGAGTAGGACCTGCCAAAGATGGGGTACATTGACGTTTGTGGCAGGCTTATGCAATGTATGATCATATAGTGTAAATAAACCCCCATTATTTTTTGCCCAGATTAGGTGTTTTTAATAAAACTAGTCAAATCTGTCAGCATCAAAGTAGCTGTTTAGTTGATACGTGAGTGCGCTGGATTTCTATTTTTAATATATATATATATATATATATATATATATATATATATACACACACATTGTACAGCGCTACGGAATTTGTTGGCGCTATATAAATAATACAATAATAATAATATATATATATTAAAATAAACTTAGAATAATAGTTTGTGTGTGTGTATGTGCATATAAAAGTACTTAGATCATATACAAATACATATATATGATATAAGTACTTTAATTTACTTTGTTAAACTTTTTTTAACTTTACTTATTTTTAAAACTTTTTCTTACAGGCAGCAGCAGGACAGTCTGAGAGCTCAGGCAGTCCCCCTGCTGGCAATACATGAGCCGGCTATTCCGGCCATGTGATCGCAAGGACCCCGCAATCACAAGGCCTTGGAGGGCCGGATTGTGTAGAAGGGGGCTGCCTGAGCCCCCAGGCAGCCCTCCAGATCGCACCGCCGTAAGTCCCGTGGATGGTGGGGACGTTCTATGCCACCCTCCAGCGTTTAGGAACGCCCAAAAAATTACGGCATAGAAAACCCGCCATCCTTAAGGGGTTAAAAATGGTTTGAATCTACAAATCTGGTCAGTATATTTATGTATACGTCTTAGTATCTCCCATATATGCTCTGTTTGCGATTGAGCATTTGATTTAGATTATTATTTGAGGCTTATGTTGATTTTTATTGCTGATTTTTACATACAGATAATCTAAATTTAGATTTTTTGAAGGGGACATTGTGGGCACCGTAACTGCTTCACTTCTTTGAAGTGGTTATAGTGTTTAGAATGCCTTGGTGCTGCAATTAGATTCAGAATTAAACAGTTTTTAATGTTTTGAAGCTTAACAAGATTCCACAGCAGCCCATCTCAGCAACCTTCATTCAGTGGTACACGGCTCGGAAATAGTTTAACACTGAATGGAGGGACAATTCCAGGGGACTCCAGGCACTATAACTATAGTGTCCCTTTAACAATATTGCACCTATTTTGGCTAGCTGCTATATATTTTTCATAATACCTATTTTTCTCCAATTTTATATTTTATATATATATATATCCATACTTTGTATCATTAATATTGTACCATAAGCACAGAAAACATTTATATTTGTAATTTTTATCTGCAAATTCAGAATTTACAATTGTGGCAGATTGATTTACTGTATCCATGTTAATTTTAGGGCAAAATATGAGCCCAAACTAGAAGTTAGTGACACCCTGACATATCATATGCAAAATAATGCCATCTGTACTATTTCATATGGGGTGTTTTAAGTATGTTTTCATTGTCATGTCATCATCCATTTCTACCGAAATCTGCAGTGATATTTTCGTTAAATATTTTTTTCAAATACATGATGCCTTCCTGTGTAAAATCCATAGGTCTCTTGAGTCCTCCCACTTTACATATCCTAAATCTGGATACTATTGGATCCCCTGAGTATATCAACACCCCCAATCTATTCATATACCTAGATTTGTGGGAAGAAATTTGATGGGCTGATTTGCTAGGTTCATTCGGGTGAAATACTAGGTTTGAACAAAACAAAATCAACCCCCCCCCCATAATGACATATGAGGCAGCCAGCCAGTCATGTAACGGTTAATCTAATTATGCCTTCCAGCTGCAATATACTCAGAAAGTGTATTATAGCGAGTGTAGGACCACAAAGACTGCCTTCTTGGCACTGCCAACTGGATTACACCTGAGCACCCAGTGATCAGTTGTTGTTTTTTTTGTTTTTTGTTTTTTTAAATAAGCTTTATGAAAAATCTATATTAACATAAACACCACATTTTCCTTTCTTACAGCTATAACATAAACCAATAAGATGGCGGGTAACTGTTAAAATCAGATTTTTGTTTTATTTTGTTAGTTCTAGCACTTAGTACTAAATCAAAAGTATTCTCTGTTTGTTGTAATTGCAGATCTTGAAATGTGTTCACAGTGCTCATCCTTGGTCTTTTTTTGTATCTCTCCTACTGCAAGAGCAAGAGAAAGAGCAGAGTAGATGATAACATTGTCAGCAACACAATGTGGCAATTTTGTTGACGTTCTGAACCATTGCAGTAAGTTGTATGGCAGCAAGTAAAACCAAATGAGTAGTCTGACCCATAATGACTTTGCATTTCATTAGTGCCACATCTGTCTATATCAAGGCAACCTTTAACTGTGAGCAGGGCGATTCCCATTGATGATCCTATGCCAGAATAGCAAGCTTCACCTTCGTAACACATGATCTTGTTAGTGTGGCAAGTGAGGGAACTTGTTGTTTCGCATTGAAAGCAATCCAATGCCCCCACATAGCAGATAGAGCAAGCCATGAGGCCTAGTCCCAGAAGGAAAACAAACGGTTTCATTATCTTGAGGGTAATACCAGGAGGGTGAGATTGTAGTGCCTCTGCATGTGCTAGTGTCCCACAAACACTGAGAAATAACGCATATTGAACATACTGCACTTCTGTTCAGGTGTGAGTCAGTGATATTGTGACATCACGATAGAGCAATATGTCATAAAACTAATGAGTCTATGCAGTTTTTGGTATTCCTATGGTACAGAAAGAGTGATTTATTAGACAATGCTCAATATCATCAAATAGTAAATTTAAGTAGGATTTGTAAATGTTGGCACAGCGTGGATTAAATCTACAGCTGCAAAATGAAATGTGATCTCTTAATAAACATGAAACTTTAAAACAAGGGACCAAGATATGTTTTACTGACAAATTGTTTAATCTAAATCAGGAAGGCCCAAAGTATTTAATATTTCAGACATCCTTCACTGTATATATTTATTTGCATAAAATAGGAAAAATCCTTTTCTAAATGAAAAAAGAATATACATGAAATATAATGTTACCTTTACACATACAAATATAATAACACTGTTAAGCTTAGAAACTGGCAAATTATCAGAAATATATAATATTAGTGACATAAAAATATGTTCCCCAGGTGGCTGGAAGAAATGAGATTTAATCGAAGGCAAATAAAAAGGTTTTTACAGTGAGAACGTTAAGGATATGGAATTCTCTGCCTGAAGAGATGGTTTTATCATCAGAGTCCATACAGATGTTTATACAGCAATTGGATAAATACTTCCAAAAACATAACATACAGGGATATAATTTCAAATTAGTGGGGTAATAGCTGCTTGATCTAAGGAGACATCTGACTGCTATTTTGGGGTCAAGAAGGATTTTTTTCCTAGTTTGTTTCAAAATTGGAAGCACTTCATACTGGGTTTTTTGCCTTCGTTTGGATCAACACAACTGCAAAAATGTGTAAGGAATATGTAAGAAAGGTTGAACTTGATGGACCAAGTCTCTTTTCAGTTATCGAACTATGTAACCTGTTAGTCTCACTCACTCTTAGCTTACAGTACACTCGTATATAATATATCTTATGTTATATATTTGTTATGAGACCTGCGAATCTTGTCTTCAAATCTTGTTTTTCTTTTATGCTTAATATACTCTCACTTCAAAATTAAAATGTACATAAAAAATATAGATGAGAAATCGGTACTTCACATGTGCCCATAGTGTCCCAAAGCCCAAATCACTATGGTATCAAGTCCACTTCAACCCTAACTTGCTTCACAAAACTTCTTTGTATTTCACAGGGTCAGACTAAAATAAAGTGCAACCTGCCCAGTTTGTTCCTTGGAGATGGCATTCCTGAAAGTCAACTAAAAGGCACTACCAGCAAACTTTGCAATTCTAATTTGATGTGTCTGTTATGCTAGAGAGACATTGTCAGTGACTTCTTGTTGTCTTTTTGTTTGTCCCCTCTATGTATGGGTAAATAGGTAACCCAACCACTTCCCAGGCTTCTTGTTATTAATGCCCTGCCCTACCCTACATAATTCTCACCCTTTTCCATGTAAAGACAGACTGAGCATCATGGGAAATGTGCTCATTAACATCTGAGAGATTTAGCAACAGAAAATATAATGATGGTTAACTCTAGATTTTTGTACATAACATTTCTCATTAAACTGAACATTGTGGAAAAGGTAGCTTGCCAAGATAAATAAATAATTATCCCTCAAACAAAAGCTTACCTTTAAATGAAATGTGCTTGTGGATTAAAGTTACAATGAAGCTCATTGAGCCTTAAAAACAAAATTTTAGGTTGGCTGAATATCATGAGAAATGCAAATGGAGAAATCTATCTGTATCCCATACCTCCCTCTCTCCTCAATCATCAGACCCCTAATAAGGCTATAAACCAGGTTTTTAAATAATGTTATACCAGCCCTACATTCACACCTTTCACTGAACAGTTATTATCTGACATATATAATAATTAAATAAGGTTGTGAAATAAAAGGGCATTTATTCAGAAACTCTATTTCCCTTTAGATCAGGGGTGGGGAACGTCCAGCCCTTTCAGATGTTTTGGACTAAATCTCCCTTGATGCTTTGCTAACATTATGGCTGTAAGAACATTATGGGAGGTTTAGTCCAAAACATCTAGAGGGCCAAAGGTTTCCCACCTCTGCTTTAGATGTTAGCACAGATATTCATAAATATTTACACAGTTAAACAGACACATTCATCCAAACAAATATACACAGGGCAGGTGCAAGGATTTCTGCCGCCCTAGGCACTCAGACACTCACTGACAGACATACACTCATTCACTTTTAGTAGTGTGTGTGGAACTGCACTCACTCCCATAAATCTGAGCCAGGGTGCTTGCTGAACCTGAATCAAACACCAGATTTCCAAAAATGTAATAGAGTAATAGAGGTCCAGGCACTCCTTGGTTCAAGCCAGTTACTTTATTAGGAACCACAAGAGCAATGTTCCGACCCCAAAAGGTCTTTGTCATACACTCATTCACTGACACACACACACACACACTTACTGACAGACATACACACACACACAGAAACACACTCAATGACAGACATACACTCACTCAATGACACACACACACATTCACTGACACACACACACACACTCACTGACAGACATACTGTCAAGGGTGGTGGTCCTGTGACCGGGACTCAGTATGCCTGATCTTGATAGTAGGAGTCACTGTGTGGAAATGGATTATCAGGGCCTGGTGCAGGGTAACTGCACGCCCCCTGGTGTTGAGCACCAGCATTTGTGTGGCCACATACCAGGGCCCTGATGACGCTTCTGCGTATCCCACGTGCCAGATGACAATATGCAGACCTCCCAGGAACTGGATAGGGAGGCTCTGCAGCAGACATGTATCCAGTACAGAAACAAGGTAAGACTAGAATAGACACCAAACAAGAAAACAAGACAAAACAAGGAGAACCCAGAACCCAGTACATGAACTGGGAATACATGACAAAATAAAACAAGATAAGAGATACAAGGCAAAACAAGAGGACACATAACTAAGTACTATATATGTAAAACATTGGAGATTTAGACATACATAAATGGCCAAGATGTAAGCAGCCCACCACTGCGTCAAAGTACTCAAATTAAGGTAGGTTCCTATCTGCCTAGATATGCATGACTAAATAAAAAATAGTAAAACACACACAGCACTTACCTGCAAGAAAGGGGTAGAGGACTTGGAACAACTGCCTGCAGGAACCAACTGAAACAAAAGGATTAATGGAAAAGGAAAGGTTTTTGCAACATATAACAAACATATAAAGGAATTCAGGAGACTGGGAATTCCAGGAACGGAATCAAGGAATGAAGCCAGAAAACACAGCAAAAAAAGAAAACCAGACATGGAATAGAAAACCAGAAAAAAAAGAAAAACTAAACAAGAATTGTAAAAAGAGTACTGGATACCAGAAGCCAAGGTCAGACATCTCCGCAGAACATAGCAGGATGTGACACATACACTCACTGACAGACACACACAGGCAGACACTCACTGACATAAATACACTCACACACTCACTGACAGTCAAACACTCACCTCCATGGGGTCCAGTGTGGGGCAGTGGGGCCGGAATGCTGTCATATCCAGGCTCCCAGCATCACAGAGGGCGCGCAAGGGAGGAGTGAGAGGCTGCAAGAAGAGCATCTCTCGCTGCCTGCATTCCGCTCCAGGCACCGGCATGTGATGGCAGAGCAGGCACCTGTCATCAAGGTAAAAAGGTGCCTGCTCTGCCATACTGTAGCAGGGCTCCTCTGGGCGCCCCCACCTTCAGGCGTCTGGAGGAGCGTCCAGGCACTGAGGGGGGCGACTCTAGAGCTGCTCGCCCAGCACTGCAGGCTAAGACATGGAGCCCACCAGGAAATATTCCGGTGGGCACCCCCAGCATGCCGGCACCCTAGGCGAATATATACAGCAAAACAAAGACATTTATGACAAAAATAGCCAAGCTGGAATACTGCAGCTATGCTTCCAGTTCTGCTAAACTGGCCCTTTACAACAGTTCTCACTTACGGTAAGTGAAAAACCCTGTTAGAATCATGCACCCAAGACATTAACACTTACAAATACATACACTTATACTATGACATATTTAAAAATGGTTCAAAAGCTCAATCTAGAAACTACAGAACTGTGAACTTAACATCTGTGGCTGGGAAATAATGTGAAGGGATGTTATGGGACAATATCCAATAAATAATTTTGAACAACAATATCGTTAGTAGGAATCAACAGTTTTTTCAGAGAGGCAGGTCATGCAAAGCTAACCTAATTGTATTGTATGAAGAAGTTAGTAGGAATATAGATGGAAATGTCCCAGTGGATGTGACCTACTTGTATTTTATTTTTAAAGTATTTTATACAGTTCCGCACAAAAGTTTATGATTAAATCAGTAGGTTTATATGACAAATCATGTTCTTGGATAGAACTTTATCTTTAAAATAGAGTGCAGAGCATAGTAGTAAATAGAATATTTTCCAATTGGACAAAAGTGGTAAGTGGAGTGACCCAAGTTTTTGCAGAGTCCACTTTTCTTTCATTTGTTTATAAATGATTTTGCAGTAGACACTGAAAGTCATGTGTCCGTGTTTGCAGATGACACAATAATAGGTAAGAAAATACAGTATTATACCTTTTCTAGAAAATGATTTGGATACAGTGGAAAGCAGGGCAGGAGGGTAGCAGATGAGATTCAAAGTCGTGCATATTAAAAAAAGAAATCAACAAGTAACGCATATATTAAATTGGGTTGAGTAAGGGATAAAAAAATATATAAATTACTTGGGAACAATTACATATAAAAAACTAAGCAACAATATGCAATGCCAGTCTGTCATTGCAAACACTTTTATGGTGCTGGCATATATTAAAAGTGGTATTGAGTCACATGATGAAAATATAGTTTTGCCTCTTTATAAATGAATGGTAAACCCCCACCTTAAATCTGTGTTCTTTAGAACAACAACATACAAGATGTCAGCCATTGAGACTAGTACAGATGCATTTTTGCTTAAAGCAGAGGAAAAGCAGACATCCCAAGTCTCCCGGTAGTTCCGGGAGACTCCCTCGTTTTGCATGCGGCTCCCTGACACCCTCATACCATGTATAATATCCCGGAAATCACACACACACAATCTGACTTACAATGTATATCAGATTGAGTGTTGCTTACCAGGATATTATACATGATTTGTGCCCCCATCCCAGTATGCTAACAGGAGTGTAGCTGAGGGTCTGTGTCAGTGTATCTGAGTGTTTGTGTCAGTGTGTGCGTATCTGCATGTCAGTGTGTATCTGTGTTTGTGTCAGTGTGTATCTGTGTGTCAATGTGTGTATCTTTATGTATCTGAGTATATGTGTCAGTGTGTATATCTGAATATATGTGTCAGTGTGTGTATCTGAGTGTATGTATCAGTGTGCATATCTGAGTGTGTGTTTCAATGTGTGTATCTGTGTGTCAGTGTGTATCTGAGTATGTATGTGCCAGTGCGTGTATCTGTGTGTCAAGGTGTTCATACATGTTTGCGGGATGTGTGTGTCTGTGTGGGGGGAGGGTGTGTTCACGTGTGGCTTTAGACAATGAGATGGTAACTGTCATATACATGTTGTGGTTTTAATGTATGGGTGCCTGAGAGAACACTTGCTAAGATTAATCTCAAGAAAAACCCACCTGGGGTGAAAAGCTAACAGAGGTGCTTAATTCACATTAAAATTGTTCATGATCACTTTTGTATAAATATCTGCAAGGTACTGTCCCTCAAAGAAGAATTCTGTGTTGAATTTGTTGATCAGGGTTTTATTTAATGCATTAAAGGGACACTATAGTCAGCAAAACAAATGTAGCTTAATGAAGCAGTTTTAGTGTATAGATCATGCCCCTGCAGTCTCACTGCTCAATTATCTGCCATTTAGGAGTTAAATCACTTTGTTTATGCAGCCCTAGTCACACCTCCCTGCATGTGATTTACACAGCCTTCCTAAACACTTCCTGTAAAGAGAGATCTAATGTTTACATTTACTTTATTGCAAATTTGGTTTAATTTAGAATTTTGTATCTCCTGCTCTGTTAATAGCTTGACAGATCCTGCAGGACCCTCCTGTATGTAATTAAAGATCAATTTATAGAGTAGGAGATACAAGCTTTTAACCCCTTAAGGACACATGACATGTGTGACACGTCATTATCCCCTTTTATTCCAGAAGTTTGGTCCTTAAGGGGTTAAAGTAAGTTACATCTGATTAAAAATTAAACAATTTTCTTTTTCATGCAGTTGGTGTCAGTCACACCTAGGTGAGGTGTGGCTAAGGCTGCATGAACAAAAGCAAAAGTGATTTAACTCCTAAATGACAGAGAATTGAACAGTGAAACTGCAGGAGCATGATCTATACACCAAAACTGCTTCATTAAGTTACAGTTGTTTTGGTGACTATAGTGTCCCTTTAAGATCAATAGACACATTTTTGAAACGCTTTCTCTGATCTGACTTTGTAGCTTACCAGAAGTTAAAGTAAGCTAACTGAAGTAACCTTTTTTAATCAGATATAAACATACGCAGATTATTTCCCTAAAAAAAATAAAGAATGTGAAAGTAATTAAGTCAGTTGAAGACTTGCCAAAAATAAGGTATTTTTGATGACAGATTAAACATGATATGGTCACATTATGTTTCCACTTTTCTTCTAGAATAGGTATTCTTATGTACCTTAAATCACAAGATTGTTTTACTGAAGTGCCCTGATAACGGATACTGTGTACCTTTTATATCCATATATTAATTCCTAACATAACATAACATAACATACTTAATTTTACTTATAGAGCTATAATTATATACTTGCCTATATGTCCCTGTTATTACAGATTCACCATCCACCAGAAGAAATTTCTCTTTTAGAATTCCAGTTACTTGCTTTAAGTGTCGGGTGTTGAAGGTACATCCTGAAAGTATTCTTATGCGCATGTTCTATAAAACAAAAAATAATGGACCGACTATATAAATGTATCAGATTATTTTGCAAAAATGTATTTAAACATTCATAAATAATAAGAAATAATAATTTAATATCAAGTTTGAAAGACATTATGAAAAGAACATTTACATGTTTTTCATTAGTTTGTTCACTGGATCAATATGAATGCCCATGAAAACAGACTTTCATGAAAGTTAGACTGTTTAATAATATAACATCAAATATATGACAGTATCCTACATTCATATGTATGTACCTTGGGTCAGACAGTGTTTTAAAATCATCACTTAATCTCTATGGTCTTCTCGGCTTCACTCCCTGCCTAGTGCAGTGACACCATAAGACAGAAGTTGGTCTGACCCAAGGTGCATGTTTATGGCTGGAGGATCTTGTCATAGACTATAGGTAGGGATGAGTCCACTTTTTTTTTTTACATATACTTACTTTAAAAAAATCTATTTCCTTTCAATACTTGCTGAAAATGTTATATTAAAAATTGTTTAAGTGACAGTTGTCCTATAAGTTGTAGATATTTTACAGATGTGACTGCATATCTGCTTATCTATTTTTTGGAATTTAAGGCGCAGAGGAATATAAGATGCACCCATTTCAACTAAAAATGTTGATGGAAAATACAAAACAACCAGTTGAAAGTATTACCACCCTCTAGTCACAGAGGTAGGCAACCTTCAACACTCCAGATGTTGTGGACTACATCACCCATAATGCTCTTACAGCCGTAATGCTGGCAAAGCATCAAGGAAGATGTAGTCCAAAACATCTGAAATGTCAAAGGTTGCCTATCCTTGGAAGTGTATCTCATCCGCCCTTTAGTATCTCTTTGTGATACTAAAGAAACACAAGGTATCACCTTGTGTTTCTTATAGACATGTGCAATTCGTTTCGGTCCGAATATGAATTCAAATGAATTTCGGGCAATTCGGACATTTGGGTACTTCCGAATGTCCGAATTGCTGAAGTTCCGAAGTGCCGAAGTTCCGAAGATGCCGAATTTCCGAAGTGTCGAACTGCCGAAGTTCCGAAGTGCCGAAGTTGCCGAAGTCCCAAATTGCGAAAATTCAGAATTTCGGAATGCCGAACCGAACCGAAAATTTTCCCCATGCACATGCCTAGTTTCTTATACCCAGGTTGTGTTTCTATTCCCCGCATTTTATTCACCCCCACTTGTGCCTCTTAACCCTCCTTGAAACTTGCTTTCCCGCCTGTCCTTTTGTGCCTCTTTGTGCCTCCTGTTGTAGATTGGCCTTGTGCACTATGATAGAGGATCATCTTTATCCTCTTCCCAGACTGACAATACGATACTCGCTGCTCCCAGTGAGAAGCTTCCTGTCAGACTGGGTAGAGGATTAATACGATCTTCTACTGCAGTCTGTGATGCCACGCTACATATTGTGACTGCCACCCCACCAGTCACCTGGAGATACTGGCCTTGAAATATAGGATGAAGGCATTTTTGTATTTTGTAGACTTTTGGGGCAAAAAACTGTCCTGTATTCCACACAATATGGTAAATTGTGGATAGGCACCTCTGTACAGAGGGATTGTTTATAATGTATGTATGTGAGCTTGTGAATACTATATATAGGACATAAATAGTGGGTGGGTAGGTACATTTGACTGCACTGTTAAATACATTTAAGTTGCTGGGTGCAAGCAGCTAGTTATTTAACAGTTGGTAACTGTAGGTGATTCAGTGTGTAGGAGTATGTGAATAGGGGTATGATGGGTAAGATTTGACGTGGATGAGTGTGTCTCTGGGAAGGCATGTAACTGTGTGGATAAATGTGACTGGATTGGAAAATAAATTGGTGTGATTGGTATGAATATAACAGGTGTGTGGTTGTATGTTACTCCTTATTTGGGGTATTTATTTCTTGATGTGGGAAATTTGTCCATATACGTGTTTACAGCCTGATGGTATTTTGGAAATCTGCATTTTCTGTGAGAGACAGACAGACAGACAGACAGACACACAGACACACAGACACACACACACACACCTTTCAAAATAATGTTCCTTTATATTTTCAACATAGTGAGAAACAAAAGCATTGTCAGGGAACTCTTTGTATTGTAATTTTATATACAAAGACAAAGCATAATTTTGTGATTTGCCTAGACTTTCTCATTATGGTTGCCAAAGATTAGCATACTTAAAAAGAAACCTGTCATATTACAGTAAGTTTAACTTTACATTTGAAAAGGCCAGACATGCTATGCCTGGTGTTGTTTATTTACATTAAAGAAAAACATATGACTTTACTTAATTATTTATAATCTATTTGTTATATTGTTTATAATGAATCTTATATTTTCCTCAATTTCAAGTTTTCCATTAAAACAAAAACATAATTACTAAATAAATAAATACTAATTATTATTTTTCGTATTATATTATTTATCAGTCCACTAAGCTAGTTACATGTATAGTAAGGAACGGAGGAAGTTGTGCTGTACAGTACAACATCAAACAGTACAGTGTGCTAACGCAACGCATACCAGCAATGGCATAACTAGAAACCCCGGGGCCCGGTGCAAAAATTGCACTGGGGCCCCCCAGCCCTCTTGATGTGTCTCATTTTCCCACATGTCTCATTCCCTCCCCCCAGCACCTCCATGTGTCTCATTCCCCCCCAAGTGTCTCATTTCCTCCCGCCATGTGTAACATTCCCTCCCCCCAAACCCCTCCACATGTCTCATATTCCCACAAGCCCCTTAATGTGTCTCATGCCACAAAAGCCCCTCTATGTGTCTCATTCCCCCCAGGCACCGCCATGTGTCTAATTTCACCCACAAGCCACTCCAAGTGTCTTTCTCCCCCCTTCACTCTTGCCACTCCATGTCTCTCTCCCCCCTTGCAGACTCTCCATTTCTCTTCCATTTCCCCCTTCCTTCCCCTGCAGCCACTCCATTTCTCTCCATCCTTCCTTCCTGCAGTCTCTCAATGTCTCTCTCCCCCACCATTTCCCTACAGCCCCTCAATTTCTTCCCCTTGCAGCTACTCTATTTCTCCCCCACTTCCACTGCAGACCCTCCATTTCTCACCCCCTTACCCTGCAGACCCTCCATTCTCCCCCTTCCACTGCAGACCCTCTATTTCTCCCCTCTCTTCCCTTGCAGACCCTCCATTTCTCCCCCTTGCCCTGCAGAACCTCCATTCCCCCCCCCTTTCCCCTGCAGACCCTCCATTTCTCCCCCCCCCCTCTGCTGCAGACTCTCCACCCCCCTTCCCCTGCAGACTCTCAATTCCCACCCTTCCCCTGCAGACTCTCCATACCCCACTCTTCCCATGCAGACTCTCCATTCACCCCCCCACCCCCCACCCCCTTCCCCTGCAGACTCTCCAACCATTAACTTTGGACTGGAACAGCTGGGTTTGCTACAGGGACATTTTGACATATCTTGTGGGAGTGTTCATAGATCAAACCATACTGGGAAGCCATGCATGCCATAATTGAATAGTTCTTGGACAACCCCCCAATCTTTTTACCTGCCCCATCCATCTTACATCACACCTGCACAACGACTACTTGATACAAGAAATCTCTTAAGGATCCTAAATAAGGCACAACAAGTAATTTCATATATTGGAAATAGGATACACTACTACATCTCACCCACTGGTACGACAAATGGAGGAACTAAGACAACTAAAATAATTGACTGTGTCAGCACTAAGACGAACACACACATACTTAGATACTTGGAAAGAAAGACTTTCAATGACAGTTTACATTTAGACATCGACAGGTTAGGATATTCAGAGGGGGGACACATAGAAAGCGGCGTTCGCTTCAAATGGGGTCCAAAGTCACTGGGAAGGGGAGTATGCATTACTTTACGGAGTTCTGTGGCCTTCCTATCACACATTGTTCTGTAGCATACAGGCCCTCAAAATGCTTTTTGTCTATCTCCTATGATACATTCCTTAAAGAGGGCGGGGAGTTGGGCCACTGGAGGACGGTCCCACATTACGGGAAAGAGTCATTGGAATGATGCTTGCACAGACTGTATAAGATATTGAGCTGCAGCACATAGTTTATAAGGAAACTTATTGGTTATATTATTATATCATATTAATTTTTGAAGAATACTGACTGACCTACGCATCCAACCTCAATTTCTTTAAAACCACACACATGGTCCTGCATGATCAGAAATAATACTGTATATTGAGACCTGCAAGTCCTATTATGTTTACCTTACTTTACTTGACAGAATCCAAATAAAATATTATTCACAAAAAAAACAACAATGTTGTATTTAGGGTGTGAAAAATATTTCCTTAGAATTGTATGAAACTGACTGAGCCTGTTACAATGGCATTCCTCACCTATACCTTAGGTAGACCTTTAGCTCATCCAACATACTAACTTTCACAGTCATGTCACTAGTAACTAAATCTAAAAACACATCACATGTACGCAACCAAGTGTTTGACATACTGTGCAATTATATTATGAAGTAACTGCTGTGGGTGGGGTTAGTGCTGTAGTTTGAAAGCTTTACATCACCAGTAGTGTTGGTCACTAAAAATGACAAATGATTTGTCTTTTTTTGCAGAAAACATACAGTACCTCAATGAAACGGACGTTAACTGCAAGTGTTTCCACCATCTGCAGGAACGATGATAAATGATGCAGGCTTATAATTATGTAAACTGGAACCATGCGTCTTGTGGCTGCTTCGTACAAGTCAAGGAAAATATCTGAATCCGTAAAGACATCCATAACAACAGCTATAACCTGAAAATCAAAACATAACCATAATAAAATAAGATGTCAGTATATTATGTGGACCAATATAGATATTCTGTGCGCAATATTTACTTCCATCTACGGTAATTGTTTGAAGGCTGGATTTTATTTATTGGTTTGGAAATCTAAATATTGTATATGTGCTCCTCAACATTCTAGCTCTTGTAGTCCCGAAGCATAAAACTTTTGTTGACCAATAATAACTGTTAAAATATACATAAGTGAACAGTGCACATAATGTAAACCAAATGTGTACATAATAAACATGTTTTCAAATAAACAAATAACATGTATATACCATACAACTCCTTTCAAGTGTATAACTAAAAAAGAAAAATACACAGCATTATAGCGCAATATATTGTTGCATATAAACAAATAATGTCAAAAAAGTATCTCTTGTGGTATTCAACTCACATGTTCTTGAGCCTCTATGTATTGGCTCAAGTTAAACAAGATAGGTCTAAAAGAAATAACTAGAAGCAAAGAAAGTACTAGTTCTCAAAGAATATAAAAATAAATGTCTCATTCTCAGTTTTTTGGTTAGAACTAGTACAATGTAGGCAACCCATGAAGTGTACATATATAGTAAATATTAAAATATACCTTTTAATAGCAAACATTAAAAAAGTGTGTCAAAAAAGTATCAAAAAACATATAAACGGAATTAGGCGGTAAATAGCAGACCGTTTGGTTAGGTGGCAAGTAGGCTAAATAGTCTTTAATAATGTAGCAACAAAAGTGGGTATACTAGAAGGGTAGAAAGGAATCATAAATAGTAGAAACAATTGCTACAGAATATATTCTACAATCCTATAATAGGAGAACTCCCCTCTAAATAATGAAACCACCCAGGAGAAAATAAAATACAAAAAACTCCTTGCTGTTGCATAAACCACGTCCCAGACGCTAAAATGACCTCAAACAGCTATCTGTTGGAGCTTGTTTGAATTCTAGTCTGAATAGTGAACTGAAACAAGTTCATTAGAATTCTAGTCTGAATAGTGAACTTGAAACGATCGATATAGTCCACTAACTGACCTCCAAAATCCTAGGAGCAAAAGACGAAACTTCCTAATAGCTGAGTGTCCCTGCGGCTAGGCTCCCAAGCGGCTGCTATCTAAGCCTCCAAAATAAAACTAAGCTAAAGCTGTGATGGAGAGATAATATCAAAGTTCATTCTGTCTGTCCCTTATCTTGAACTCAATAGCTAGCTATAGTGTGAGCATCCCGACGCGCGTTTCGCCGTAACTCGGCTCGTCCAGGGGAACCGGGTCAAAGAAAAGTTGTAGTTTAAATATCCCGCCCTCTGCTGCAATTGGCTGGTAATTCCATCAGCCGTTACTGTTCTCCTATTATAGGATTGTAGAATATATTCTGTAGCAATTGTTTCTACTATTTATGCTTCCTTTCTACCCTTCTAGTATACCCACTTTTGTTGCTACATTATTAAAGGCTATTTAGCCTACTTGCCACCTAACCAAACGGTCTGCTATTTACAGCCTAATTCTGTTTATATGTTTTTTGATACTTTTTTAATGTTTGCTATTAAAAGGTATATTTTAATATTTACTATATATGTACACCTCATGGGTTGCCTACATGGTACTAATTCTAACCAAAAAACTGAGAATGAGACATTTCTTTTTATATTCTTTGAGAACTAGTACTTTCTTTGCTTCTAGTTATTTCTATTATCTATAGGGGTTACCCCCCAATACGTCTATGGCAACCTGACAATCTCTCCCTACTCTATTTTTTCTTTTAATTTGTTAAGATAGGTCTAAATGTCCAGACTAACCACAATCTGTTCACACTTTTCCCACAAGAAGTCGTCCTGGAACATGGAAAATGACACCACCGGAACAAGGAAAATGACACCACCAATTAAAATAAAGCAATTCACATTTATTTATAATTGGATAGAACATCTTACCATAAAGATAAATAAACTGCGCTTTGGTAGCATTCTGTAATACTATAAGCCCTTCAACCCAACGCATTTAATGTCCACGTCTTTCTCAGGTGCCTATATAGTACACAATAGTGTCTGTTTATATAGTGCCTTTAACTGCTCTTGTTTCAATTTCCAGCGCAATACTTACACCACATCCTCCTATAATCGCAATATTACCCTCATCTATGCTCATCGCCACTGGAAGTGATAGCTGCTGTTTAATGCTATCAATTCTATCATTATCATTAGGGAACTAAGTAAATAAGTACTATTGTTATGTGGGTCAAGTTACATATTCTGTTACAAATGAATGGATCTATAGAGTATATTAGAAGAATCCTTTAATACATGTAACTGAGGTGCAATTATAACAGTATAAAGTATTTTCATTAAGTGTGAAAAAAAAAACAAATTCATGAGGCCACACGAAGAACCACTGAACTATTTCTGTTACCGTCTGTAGTTTTTCCCAAAGTGCTGACATCGTTGCTGGTGGTCCGGTGGTAGCGGCGAGGAAGGAAAATTATGTACCAGAAATTGTCCCTCGTGGGCATGGTGCCAGAAGCCAATGTCACTGCTGTCTCTTTGCACATGCATGACAGTACAGCACTGAGGTCTATGGGGGATCCAAGACCGCAGACTCCTCCATAGACATAGCCAATTCTCTGCAGCTTTGACAGCTGTCGGGTATGATTCTTAGACTCCATCCTTAGTAAGGCGGAGGAGAAATATATAAATAAAGTTGTGACAAACCCTTGCCCCAGTTATTTTTCCTGCATTCGGTAGTTTGATTCTATCTTTATGAAATATTGATTTTTGGAGGGGGAGGGGAGTGACAGTGCCACTTTAAGTGAACCTGTCAAGACAAGGTTACAAGCTTCTAACCATATGGCTTGCCTCTATATACAATTAGAGGGCTACTCCAACCACTATGATCATTTAATCAAGGGCATTTTATTTGCAGCACCTGTCTACTATTTAACTTCTTAATTCCTATGGAAGCAGCAAGGGTATACTTGTTTTTTCACACATGGCTTATCCATTTTGGTTCTATTTTTGTTAAATAAATCACGACAATATATAATATGTCATTTGTTATTCATCTGAGGTTGTATTTACCTAATTTTAAGACCTGCTAAGGAACAGATTATTATTATGTCCTGATATATAAAACCATATAATTCAGTACTTCACTTCAGTGTACTTTCTTTCTCCCCATGGCTGTAAGTAATTAAAGAGGCCATGGTGGTAGGAATCTGCTCTTTTGTGCTGGGGGCTAGTTTTACTCCCGACATAGGTGACTTTGGCAGCCCAGAACACTGTTCTGGACAGCCAATGTTAATTCTGTGCATAAAATATATGTCATCACCGCACACAACACGCTAGCAACGGACATATTGAGCTTCTCCGTTGCAGGCAGTGCGTTCACAAATATACCTAAAATAGAAATATAGATGCGAAGAATTGACTTCAATTTGTTTAGCTGAGGATATTGTGGTAAAAAGTGTTTACAATTTAAAAGGGACACTGTAACTGCTTCATCTCATTGAAGTGGTTCTAGTGTTTGGAATTCCCTGGCACTATCCTTCCATTCAGTGTTAAATTGTTTATAAAGTGTATTAATGTCAAATGAGAGTCCCCAGCAGCACCTGCAGCCCATCTCCTCTGTGCTGCTTGGACTAATGAGGAAACATAAGCAATGGATATTTGTAGAATAATGCCATTCCTCAAGATTCTCTAGGGTTCTTTATGCTTACCTCTCTTATTGCTGGCCACGTGTTTTGTAATACTATGCATCACATACTATGTAACATATCATAGCTGGCAGTTCTGTATATATTGGTGGGGATAGTCAAATTAATAGCAGCTTTGTTGCTCATTCCATTAGGGTTTAATGAGCACTCTAAGGACCATCACAATTATTTATAGCTTGGTGTATATGATTCCCAAAGTGACTTGGCACTCCCCCAATCTAAGCAGATAAACTATTTTGCTAATGGTTTGACAACTTACCTAGGGCCCCTGTTACGAGTCACCTCCTCTTTTGAACAAATTAAATGACGCTCCTCCTGCTAGAAATGGTCGCTAAATGTAATGTTAATAGATAATGAACAATTAACAAATTACAAGATATGTAGAAAGTCTTATCCAAAGCCCATATGAAAAAACAAAAAAGTGATGGTCAAAAAAAAGGGAAATATAACAGAAGCCAAATGGCTACTCCTCTAATTGCTCAACTTAAATTATTCCCTATTACTCAGACTTCACACTTTAATAGTTTGGTCTATGTCTAGAATAGGATCCTGTTGTGTGAGTAAGAAGCGTCTATAGATAATAAATCTGGATAGACTTCTCTATATAGGTCGCTATAAGAGAATAGACAGAGATATGGAAACAGCAATACAATGCTTGTAAGAAAAAAACTTAATATATACTAGAGGAAAAAATTTACGTTGTGTGGGTTGATAGTATCAAATCCACATAATGTCTATGGGCAGGTAGGTTAGTTTTTTTCAAACCTCCACTATCTGTTTATTGCTTTCACTGACCTCCTCTTTTGAGAACTACCATAGGCTCTGCTAAGCTAAGCTGAACTGTGATGGGCCACATGAGCTAAGACCTGTATCTCTGGGCTGGCTCGGAGAACTGGGGGTGGCACTCCTGGCTCCACCATCACTACAGTGATCTGTACTAGTTGGTTGGATAGTTTTGTGGACTTACATATTCACAGGTCTAAGACGGATTAGGCCGGTAGTGGCGTGTGGCTCCGTGTCGGTAGTACTGGGGGTGAATTTTGTCCACTTCGAGCTTTTCAGCATTATATGGCGGTTAGGCCATCGTCGGTCTTGTTATTGGTTCACGCAGATGGGTCCCTACTTACCTGTTTTCAGTTTGCGTTGGTACTAGGCATTGGTGTATTGTGGGCAAGATCCGACTGGTTTCTTTCCTCATTCCTTTAAAATTATAGCTGCAACGCAGGCTAGCGTCTTGGGTTTTGCAGGTTCAGCTGTGCAGTGATTAGGTAGATGGTCATCCAGGAGATATCAGCTGTATGTCCGGCCTCATTTGTTATAATTTGTTTCAGGGTGTGCACCCGGTTATCTGTGGATATTTTGACACTCGTTTATATATTGGGCACGCTCCTACGGACGGAACCTGGGTATTCCAGCGGAAGGTTCGCTGGAGGGGTATTAGAGGTTTGTCCTGGAAGCAAGTTTACCCCGAGGGTTCGCTGGAGGGGTATGAGGGGTTTGTCCTGGAAGCAAGTTTACCCGGAGTGCGTTGCCCTTATCAGGTTTGTGTCACCATCCTTATACATGCGGGGGGTAATGATTTAGGTAGAGTTAGAACGGTGGATTTAGTGCAGTCTGTCAAGCAAGACTTTTGCTCTATTCTCGGAATGTACGTTGATATCGTCTGAGATTGTTCCCAGTCCATGCTGGCAGGCCTTGCCGAATGCCAAGGGCCTGGAATGGAGCAGACGCAAGTTCAATGTTACCATTTCTAGGTTTGTGCGTCAACTTGGTGGTGTGTCAGTTCGGCATGTGGAGCTGGAGGGGGACAATCGTAACTTGATGAGAACAGATGGAGTGCACCTTAATCAAATCGGTTTAGACATTTTTTATGTGCGTCTTCAAGCAGGAATAGAACAGGTGCTGTCTACGGGCAGGGGCGCGATGCCGGAAAATGGGAATAAGAGCCAGCATCACAGTGGCAGAGTCCCTGGCCAGCGCAAGTAATGCACGAGGCAAGGCTTTGGGGAGTTGCAGCCTGTTAGGGCTGATTACAGAAGGCAGGCTGTCCGAACTATGGAAAGACTCTGTTTATCTGTCTGTTGGGTAATCACCCCAACAGCTGACAGGTGGTAAAATACTGGCTGTGTTTAAAAGTTGACAATAAAGCTGTGGCCATTGCCCTTATCCAATACTCAGGTGTCATGTCATTACTGGGGGTAACGAGAAGATTATTGGGTCAGCAGTCAAGGGATCCCCTGGACTGTAAGGAAGGGGAGGCATGACTGCTGCCCTGCAGTAAGGGGTGGGATGTATGAATATACATAGTTGCTAAAAGATGGGTGGTATAAGAAGGGGTGCAGAAGGGGAGGGTACCAGTGCAGAAGGAGCAGGCTGGAACAGTTTCCCTCCCTTCCCTATGTTATGTATGGTTGTTGGTTTTCTATGGTGTTGTTTGTTTCTTTTCTCTTTTTGTCACAGCTAAGGTGGAGTTCCTGGCCAGCGCAAGTAATGCACGAGACAAAGCTTTGGGGAGTCGCAGCCTGCTAGAGCTGATGGCAGAAGGCAGGCTGTACGAACTCTGGAAAGACTCGGTTTATCCATCTGTTGGGTAGTCACCCCAACAGCTGACAGGTGGTAAAATGCTGGCTGTGTTTAAAAGTTGACAATAAAGCTGTGGCTGTTGCCCTTATCCAATATGTCATTACTGGGGGTAACATGTAGATTATTGGGTCAGCAGTCATGTAATACTATGCATCAAAAACTATGTAACATATCATAGCTGGCAGTTCTATATATTGGTGGGATGGTCAAATTAATAGCAGCTTCCATTAGGGTTTAATGAGCACTCTAAGGACCATTACAATTATTTATAGCTTGGTGTATACGATGCCCAGAGTGACTTGGCACTCCCCTAACCTAAGCAGATAAACCATTTGCTTACCTAGGGCCCCTGTCACCAGTCACCTCCTCGTTTGAGAGATAGAAGTTCCTGCATAGATCTTCCATAGGCTCTGCTAAGCTAAGCCAAACTGTGATGGGCCACGTTAGCTAAGACCTGTATCTCCGGGCTGGCTCGGAGAACTGGGGGTGGCACTCCTGGCTCCACAATCACTACAGTGATCGGTACTAATTATGGTGCTTGGAGTGTTCATTTAAATCCATATGAGGGAGTGTTTGCTTGTGAAGTTACCTTGTATGTATAGTAGTGAAAAATTATTGTTACATGAACTTTGACATGATAACCTATTTAATAAATAAAAATTATATTCTATGCCAGAAATCTGGTAACTTTCGTTTGTATGGTGAATAACACTTAGCTCATTTACATGCAGGGCCGGCGCAACCGGCCCTGATGGTAGGTGCCTGCTCTGCCAATGAATGCTGGCGGAGAAGAGGCAGGTGGCGGTAGTATGGGCGGCGTGGGAGGCTCTTTTTGCAGCTCCCCACTCGTCCCTTACGCACCCTCTGTGATGCCGGAATATGACATAATTCTGGCCCCGGCATACTAAACAGCGCACTGAAGGAGTGAGGAGCTGCCCCACACTAGACCCCAGAGAGGTAGGGAGGCTGATTGTCTGAGTCTGTGTGTTAGTGTTTGACTGTCAGTGAGTGTGTGTGTGTGTGTATCTGTCTGTCTGAGTGAGTGTTTGTCTGTGTGTATGTCTGTCAGTGAGTGTCAGTGAGTTTCTGTGTGTGTGTCAGTGAATGAGTGTATGTGTCTGTCAGTGAGTGACAGTGAGTTTCTGTGTGTGTGTCAGTGAATGAGTGTATGTGTCTGTCAGTGAGTGAATTACTTGAGGGGGCGACAAAATGGATCTTTGCCTAGGGAGGCACAATTCCTTGCACCGGCCCTGCTTACATGTATTTTCTGCTTTTATTGTAAAACCAGTTCTGGGAATTCAGAGCATTTAAATTAGAACAGAGTTCTAATTACATCCTAAACTGGGAGGTATTTTTGTTTTCAATAATCAAACCTTCATGGCAAGATTTCATATTAAGTCAATAAGTCATATGGTTACTCTCATGTCTCACGTCATTGCAATGGTACCAGATTATGTATAATGTTAGTGATAAACACAAATATAATTTATTGTCAAGTTGATTTTCTTAAGGATAGTGGGACACTTCAAGCAGCACACACACACAATCTATCTATCTATCTATCTATCTATCTATCCAAACAGTATTTGTATATTTTTTGTGTGTATATTTGACCACTAACAGTAATATACAAATAGGTAATCCATTAAGACTGAAAAAAGGCACAGTAAGGACAGTAAATATGTGTAATTCTCTGCCCAAAGATGTTGTCTTATATATTTAATAGAAAATATATATTTTTTTTAAACCAGAATATTCAGGGATATAACTGATGTGTTTGTAAACCGGTTGTTGAGCAGGATTTTTTTCCTCCTTTTTGATGCATAATTGGCAATCATTTCAACTTGTTTTTTTTACCCTTTTTTGAATCAACAGCATAAAAAAGTGTGTTTAAACTCTTGCTATGTAGCTATAGTGACAATGCATGCTCCATTATTTATTACTGGTATTTATAAAGCGCCAACAGATTCCGCAGCGCTGTACTATTAGTGGAGAACGTACAATATACACAGACAAATACAGGAGGTAGAGAGAGCTCTGCCCGTAAGCTGATATCTAGCCATTGAAGCTCTGTTATACAAAGTGCTTAGCTAGATAGCCCGTGAGCTTACAATCCTTGCATACATTTTGGTGGAAAATACTGTGCTTTAGTGTTTTGCTGCTTAAACCTGTACTAATTTGCAAAACATTATTAGCCTACACCAGTGATGGCGAACCTTTTTGAGCCCGAGTGCCCAAACCGCAATACATGCCAACTTTTTTTTCCTTAAAGTGCCAACACGGCAATTAAACCTCAATACTGAGGTTTTAGTTTAGAAAAAACAACTCGTACTGTTGTCCGAACTAATTAACAACTTTTGTTTTAAAAGAACACAACAGCAGAGAGTTCAATAATACAAATTTTAAATAGTGATACTAATAAATATAAGCTTAATTTTATCTATGTATCTATTTATATCTCCAACAAATGCAATACATACACACAGAGACTGCTGAACACATACACAGAGTCTGCTGAATATACACACACAAGACTGCTGAATACAGAGACTGTTGAATACACACACACACAGTCTGCTGAATATACATACAGACAGACTGCTGAGTACACACACACAGACTGCTGAGTACACACACACAGACTGCTGAATACATACACACAGACTGCTGAATACATACACACAGACTGCTGAATACATACACACAGTCTGCTGTGGGTGGTTAGGGGTGCTGTGGGGGGTGGGGGTGCTGTGGGGGTAGGGGTGCTGTGTGTGGAGTAGGGGAGCTGTGTGTGGGGTAGGGGAGCTGTGTGTGGGGGGTAGGGGTGCTGTGTGTGGGGGGTAGGGGTGCTGTGTGTGGGGGTAGGGGGGCTGCTGTGGGGGGTAGGGGGGCTGCTGTGGGGGGTAGGGGGACTGCTGTGGGGGGTAGGGGGGCTGCTGTGGGGGGGTAGGGCTGCTGTGGGGGGTAGGGGTACTGTGTGGGGGGTAGGGGTACTGTGTGGGGGGGTAGGGGTACTGCTGGGGGTAGAGGTACTGTGTTGGGGGGTAGGGGTACTGTGTGTGTGGGGGTAGGGGTACTCTGTGGGGGGTAGGGGTGCTGTGTGGGGGGAAGGGGTGCTGTGTGGGGGGGTAGGGGTGCTGTGTGGGGGGGTAGGGGTATTGTGTGTGTGGGGGGTAGGGGTACTCTGTGCGGGGGTAGGGGTACTCTGTGGGGGGTAGGGGTGCTGTGTGGGGGGGAAGGGGTGCTGTGTGGGGGGGTAGGGGTGCTGTGTGGGGGGGTAGGGGTATTGTGTGTGTGGGGGGTAGGGGTACTCTGTGCGGGGGTAGGGGTGCTGTGTGGGGGGGTAGGGCTAAAGGTGTTTTAATATACTTTTTATTAAATAAGTCCCCCCCTTCCTCCTTCTTACCTCTAATGAAGGAAGGGGGGGACACAGCCATCCCTGGTGGTCCGGTGGTGGCAAGCAGTCTTCTGGGTCGGGAGGCAGGGAGAGGGATCTTTGCAGCAGCTCCCCTGTCCTCCCGCGCGATGCTGTGTGGAGTGTTGCCATGGTAACGCGCGGCAACGCTCCACACAGCTTGCTCGTGGGAGGACAGGGGAGCTGCATCACAGATCCCTCCCCTGCATCCCGACCCAGAAGCAGAGTAGGCGCCTGCCGTTTCGGGCAGGCAGGTGCCTACTCTGCATTATTGGCGAACCTATGGCTGCGTGCCCACAGAAAGGGCCCGGCGTGCCACCTGTGGCACGCGTGCCATAGGTTCGCCATCACTGGCCTACACCATCATTGACAAAAATCACTGTAACGGCAGGGCTGGATTTTCATCACGAGTGTCTGTTGCCACTGACTTCTCAAATGTCAACTTCCCTCCCCCACACTCATTAAAACGATTTAAAAAAAATACACATTTTTATATGATTAAAAAAAAATTGTAAGTCAAAAAAGAATGCATACCAAAAAAAACTAAAGAAATCTCTATCAACATTTATTAAATCACTAATAAGTATACAATACTAGAACAACAGTCAGTGACACAATACAGGCTACAAATAAATAAGCAATAATACATATTTACCGCAATTCACAAGCCTAATCGGGCAGTAACACTGTGGTGGAATCTCGGTAAAAATAAATTTAGTAGGCCGAGATTACCACGTGGCATGTGTACGTGTATATGCTGACGTATTGGTCGGTTGGTTGCACGTGGCAAAGATACGATCAGTAGTGTACGGAGCATGTGCGAGAATACAGGATGTAGTATTCCCCTCCTCCATTGTGCTGGACAAGCCATGCGGTCAAGCAGGAAGTTAGTTCTTGTTCGTTTTGATTGGTTATGAGAATGTGCGGGTGGAGCTTAATATGGGAGGAGTTATGTGCCTATATAAGGAGCCTGCACTATTGTCCGGGGCTCAGAACTTGTTGTATTTTGGTGACACTAGTCCCTCTGAGTCCCGATCGGTGAACCGAATAAAGAATCTCTTCCTTCCTGAAGAAACCTGTGTCCATCTCTCTGTGCTTGGCTTCCGTCAGTTTCTCCGGTATCATTTGGTGCATTGGCCGGGAAGCTCATCGTTCAACGGTAGCTGAGAAGCAGAGGCGTGAGACGGTCTATCTTTGCCCACGTTCTCTACGGCTGCACCCCTGAACTTCTGCGTGGACCTCCCTTCGTCTCGGCGCCACTGGTCTGTTGTCCAGGAGATCATCGGCCTCTACGTAGTAAGTGCTGCGGTGTCCCCGTCGATGAGTGTGAACTCAGGTTCAGGAACGAGGAGGTAAGACGACCGCTGTTTTAGACGGCGGACCCACTAGGGGTATACCGATTGTGCGGTAGGCCCATAAGGGGTTATTTGTATACGGAATCTGCCCCCTCCAGTGGAGGGAAGGAGCGAAGGCCCACCGCTCAATTAAACGCTCTTTAGTAAGACCGTTTAATTTGGTTTAGAGTCAGGCGGGGTTCTGCGTAAATAGCCCTAGCCGGACACCGGTGTCTTGTCTAGACTAGCGTTTTAGGGTGTATATTTTGTTCGCTAGGTCGGAGGGACCGGGAGACTAAGCGGCGTCTGTGTAAATTCGGTCCGCTAGCTCTCAACCTATCTTGGCTAAGTGGGAAGGCGTGTAAATTTGGAACCCACTAGACTTTTGATAGAGTAGATAGACTAAGAGGGTTCTGTTGTAAATTCCGCCCTCTAGTTCGCTATATGTGGTGCTTGGGCAGTGTGGCTAACCAAAACGGATGTAGATAGTTTTAGGTAGTCCATCAAGGTACTGGCCAATAGATTAGTTGGGAATTGTATATGTGTTAAAGATTGTTTAGTAGCGTGTATATCTTGTTAGATAGCGTGAGCTAGCCGTCTAGCGAGAGTGTTAATAGTGTGTAGCTGTATTATAGTGCACGGTACCATAACCCTGTATATTTACTGACACTGTATATGAATACTAATACTTGTCGTCTATTGCATGTCTAACACCATAACCACTATTAATTGTACTGTGACCTTAAATTGTACTTTGACCTATGCTAACCGTACTGTACTGCTGTTTGTAAAGACGATGTTACTGGGGTATGTTATAGACGGGTAATTCATATATAGGGAATTATAGCGTCGGTGACTGTATAGTTTCGCCAAAGGGCATAGTATCTATTATTTAGTGACTGGTGTAACAGCTGTGTGTGTACGGGAATTCCTTGAGTGTTTTTATTGTGTACGTTTCACTTGGTAACTGTACCACGTGGTGCTGTTGCCGAGGGAACGGGTGTGACCGTTGATAGAGTGCGTGTATAGTATTCGTTGGAAACGACGCTCCATTGTTAAGTATGGGCGCGTCGGACACGACGATTTTGGATCCCTTAGGATGCATGTTAAAGAATTTTAAAAAGGGATTTACAAAATGTGATTTTGGGGTTAAAATGTCTTCTGTACGTTTGATTACTTTGTGTACTAGGGAATGGCCTACTTTGGTTGCCGCATGGCCGCCACGTGGCAGTTTAGATCCAAATCTGGTACAGCGTGTACACGTGGCTTTATCAGGTAGGCCTGAACTTTACGGACAGTTTCCATACATTGATTGTTGGAGGCAGGCCGTAAACGACTCGCCAAGATGGATCCGAGTATGCCACGAGGAGCAATGTCGCCTCATGGTGACCAGGACTCGTTTGTCCACTAGGGCCATGGTTACGCCCATTTTGGACACGCCCCCTGAGTCCGAAATCCTTATGCCTCCCCCTTACTCCTCCTCAGGAAGAGGAAGGGGAAGTGATACAGGAAGTTCTACACCCTTTTCCCCATTGTCCCCATCTACTTCCTCCTCTAGTTCAGAATCCGTCCCCCTCATTACTAAACCTCCCCTTCCGGTACCAACCCCCGTTAAACCCACATATCCTGATTTGGCGCCATATCAAGCTTCCGGTCAGGCTTCCTCTAGCCCGGCTCGGAATATTTTATTCACCGACCTTCCCCACAATAAAGCTTCCACATCCCCATGCCTTATTACCCCTCGACTGGAACCCCTAACCGACGCCCCTCAACGAAGCCCTGTACTAACCCGACAACTGACCGGTACCCAAAAGCCTAAACATTATCAAATGCCACTTCGTTTGGCTCCCGGCTCAGCATACCTTAATGATGAAGGTCAAATGGTATATGCTGACTCAGTCTTCGTATACGTCCCGTTCACAACTACCGATCTCTTAAATTGGAAAACTCATAATTCCTCGTACACTGACAAACCACAAGCCATGACCGACCTGTTCACCTCAATAGTCCAGACGCATAATCCTACTTGGGCTGATTGCCAGCAATTACTAATGACATTATTTAACAACGAGGAGAGGACTAGGATAAACCAAGCGGCCATTAAAGCGCTGGAAGAAGAAGCCCGTATATTAAACCAAGCTAATCCAGCAGCATGGGCCACAGCTCATTATCCTAACACTGATCCTGAATGGAATGTTAATGGCGCAGATATGGTTCATTTAAAAGCCTATAGAGACGCTATAATTGCTGGCATGAAAGCCGGAGGGAAAAAAGCTATAAATATGTCTAAGACGGCTGAGGTGTTACAGAAAAGTGATGAACCGCCCAGTGTCTTTTATGACAGATTATTGGAGGCATACCGCTTGTATACCCCCTTTAATCCGGAAGCCCCTGAGAATTCCCGAATGGTAAACTCTGCCTTTGTCAGCCAAGCCTACGGAGATATTAAGCGCAAGCTACAAAAGTTAGAAGGGTTCGTGGGAATGTCCATCACCCAACTAATGGAGGTAGCAAACAAAGTTTACATGAATAGGGAATCAGAGAATAAGAAAGAGGAAGAGCGCAAGATGAGTAAAAAGGCGGATATGCTAGCGGTAGCGATCGCAGGCGTAGACAGACGGGGACCAGATAGAGGCAATAGCAAGTGGAATAGGGAACCCCTGAGTAGGAATCAGTGCGCATACTGTAGAGAAGAAGGGCATTGGAGAAGCGAGTGTCCAAAAAGAGAGCAGTACGAGAGAGACCCACCCAGGGCAGGATATGGAAACTTTAGAGGTAGAGCGAGAGGTAGAGGAGGTCCCGGAGGGAGTAATGGTAATAACAGAGGTAGTGTTAGGGAAGACAGATATTATCCCGCAGCGCAAAGATCCCGCGATAGAGAAGACAGGGACTTTGTAGGATTGGCTGACACGGTCATGGTTGACTATTGATACCGACCGGGCTCCATCCCCCTTGGCCGAGCGGAGCCTATGGTCGAAGTATCAATAGGGGGAAAAAGGAGTGCATTCATGATTGATACTGGTGCTGAACATTCGGTGGTGACTGATCTGGTTGCTCCTCCATCTGGAAGAAGTGCTGCAAAACCGATTCTTAAAAGTCGACAATGTGCATTGGGAGGCCACGTAGTGAAACATCAATTCCTTTATATGCCTGAATGTCCAGTCCAATTGGTAGGACGTGATTTGCTATCAAAACTACAAGCGCAGATAACATTCCTACCAAATGGAACAACATCCTTAAAGTTTAATGGACCTTCAGGTATTATGACATTATCCGTGCCAAAGGAAGAAGAGTGGCGACTTTATACAGCGTTGACTAGCCAAAACCCTAAGAGTGATGAATCCTTATTCAACATACCAGGAGTTTGGGCAGAGAACAACCCACCAGGACTGGCCCGCAATATTCCACCCATTCGAATTGAACTAAAACTTGGGGTTTATCCAGTGAGCCTACGGCAATATCATATCCCGCAGAAGGCTAGTAAGAATATTCAATCTTATCTGGATAAGTTCATACGGTATGGTATCCTAAAATTCTGTACTTCCCCCTGGAACACCCCATTGCTGCCTGTTCAAAAGCCCGGTACATATGAGTATCGACCTGTGCAGGACTTGAGAGCAGTCAATGATGCGGTTGTAAGTATACACCCAGTTGTGCCCAATCCGTATAACCTGCTTGCTTTAATTCCGGGCGGGGCTACCTATTTTACAGTCTTAGACCTCAAAGATGCCTTCTTTTGCCTCCGAATTGCTGCAGAAAGCCAATGTATCTTCGCTTTCCAATGGGAAAATGCTGTAACGGGCTCGAAACGCCAGATGACTTGGACAAGACTGCCCCAAGGGTTTAAAAATTCACCTACCCTATTTGGTTCAGCTTTAAGTCAAGACTTAACTGGATTACTGGATTTCAAGTCCATCCCATCCCAGGAGAGTGTGTACTATTACAATATGTAGATGACTTGTTGATAGCCGCAGTTACAAGGGAAATATGTCAGCAAGCAACACACGATCTACTGCACATTCTCTGGAAGGCAGGATACAAGGTGTCTAGGAAGAAGGCTCAATTGTGTCAGCCAACTGTCAAATATCTGGGATTCCATATCTCTGAAGGTCAAAGAATAATGGAGCCAGAGAGAAAAGAAGCTGTGTGCCAAATACCAATACCCAAGAATAGAAGACAAGTGCGAGAGTTCTTGGGGGCAGCAGGCTTCTGTAGGATATGGATTCCCAGTTATGCGATATTGGCGAAACCTCTGTATGCAGCTATCAAGGGTACAGAACACGACCCTTTCCTATGGACCCCAGAACAGCAAAAGGCATTTTAAGATGTGAAGAAGGCTTTGATGAGTGCCCCAGCATTAGGTCTACCTGATCACACACGACCATTCTACTTATATGTACACGAGCAAAGAAGAATGGCTGTGGGAGTATTATCACAGTACTTGGGATCATGGCAAAGACCTGTTGCCTATATGTCTAAACAATTGGATGCAGTGGCCAGTGGTCTTCCACCTTGTCTAAGAGCCGTAGCTGCAGCCGCCCTGCTGGTAGCTGAAGCCGATAAACTAACTCTGGGTCAAGAACTTTATGTGCGAGTCCCACACGCAGTACAGACGTTGCTAGATTACAAAGGCAATCATTGGTTCAGTAACAGCCGTATGACTAAGTATCAAGCAATGTTGTGTGAAAACCCAAGAGTGCATTTAGAGACTGTCAATACCTTAAATCCAGCTACCCTTTTGCCGCAACCTACTGAAAGTCAACACGATTGTTTGGAGGTGATGGATGAAGTATTTTCAAGTAGACCAGATCTTCGTGACTTTCCCATCCAGAACCCTGATGTCCAATATTATACAGACGGCAGTAGTTATGTGAAAGAAGGGATTCGCTATGCAGGATATGCAGTAACAACGATAGACAAGGTGATAGAAGCTCGGCCACTGTCAAAAGGAACATCAGCACAAAAGGCAGAATTGATAGCACTAACACGAGCGTTACAATTGGCTGAAGGTTTGAGAGTGAACATCTATACAGACTCCAAGTATGCGTTTTTAACCACTCATGCCCACGGAGCTTTGTATAAAGAAAGAGGACTATTGAATTCAGAGGGCAAAGAAATCAAGTATGCAGCTGAAATACTACAACTATTGGAAGCAGTATGGGAACCAAAAGAAGTTGGTATTATACATTGTCGAGCGCATCTGAGAGGCGATGGTGATGTAACCAAAGGAAATCGGATGGCAGATAATGCAGCTAAGCGTGCCGCTGAATCAGGAAGACAGGAATATGTGGAACATATAGCTGCTCTTATGCCGACTCCACTGTCTCAATGGACTCCAGTTTATAGAGCTCAAGAAGAAGAGTGGTTAAAGACTGAACCTGGAAAGTACCTGGAGAACAAATGGTATCAGTTAGAAGATGGGAGAATAGTTATTCCAGCATCACTAGCGGTAGAAATTGTCATAAATTATCACAACGGGACACATTCTGGAAGAGATAGTACAGAAGAATCTCTCAGAAAACATTTCTACATACCAAGATTGTCCAACTTAACTCAAGCCATTGTACGAAGATGTGTAACATGTGCTAAAAATAATGCAAGGCAAGGACCAGTAAAACCACCAGGAGTTCAGTATATGGGGGGACTCCCTATGTCCGATCTACAAATTGACTATACAGTTATGCCTAAATCTGGTGGACATCGCTACCTACTAGTAGTTGTGTGCACCTATTCAGGCTGGGTAGAAGCATGTCCTACTCGTACAGAGAAAGCAGGAGAAGTTGTGCGATTCCTGCTACGAGAAATAATACCCTGATTTGGACTACCCTGTTCTATAGGATCGGATAATGGTCCATCCTTTGTTCATCAGTGCCTACAACAACTGACTCATATGCTTGGTATTAAGTGGAGACTTCATACGGCATATAGACCTCAGAGTTCTGGTAAAGTAGAAAGAATGAATAGAACTATTAAGAATCAGTTGGCAAAAATGTGTCAGGAAACCCAACTTAAGTGGAATGTGCTTTTGCCTATAGCTCTGTTGCGTATTCGAAGTACACCTACCAGAAGGATGGGTCTCTCTCCTTTTGAAATCATGTATGGGCGTCCACCTCCCGTACTTGGTAACTTAAAGGGGGATTTGAGTCAGTTGGGAGAAGGAATTACCCGGCAGCAGGTTGTAGAGTTGGGTAAAACTATAAAGGAGGTACAGAAATGGGTACAAGATAGATTACCTGTGAATATTTATCCCCCTGTTCATAGTTACCATCCAGGAGACCAAGTGTGGATTAAAGAGTGGAATAATATACTGTTAGGACCTAAGTGGAGGGGTCCTTATGTTGTTCTTTTGTCTACCCCTACAGCAATAAAAGTGGCCGAAGTGACTCCGTGGATTCATCACTCCAGGGTTAAACCAGCAGCAGTAGATTCTTGGCAAGTTACACCAGATCCAGAGAATCCCTGCAAGATCCGGTTAAAGCGCACGACTCAGTCGGAGTGACGAGGAAACCTTGTGGATTACAATTATTGTTGTTTCAGAGATTGGTAAGTGAGTGTTTTGACGGCCATAATAACGCCTGTCCGCTCACCAACATATTATTAAAAGTCAGGAAAGTCTTGAAGGGACCCCTGTGAAGACGAGCAGAACTCCATTCCCTGCAGCCCTTACAACCTGGAAGCCGAGGTGCCATCGCACAGACGAAGACTGAGGATGCAGCCGACGAAAGAAGTGTTGATAATAATGTTTATTTATATGTCTTTTTTGCATTAAGACTACTAGAACAGGTAATCATATTTCTCAGACCCTAATTTGGCATTCGCAATATGAATGTAAAGGTGATGTGTCTAGGTGTAGATACCTAAATATAGAATATAGTGTATGCCATTTAGGAGTAGGAGAACCTAAGTGCTTCAATCTGGAGTATCAACCCCGTACAATTTGGTTGACCCTCAGGAATGGAGATCCTCAGGGGACCCTAATAAATAAAACTGAGTTGGAAACCGTTCATTCTTCGGGTGTTCTGCTATTTGATGCATGTAAAGCGATATCAAGTGGTCGAAAGCCGTGGAATGTATGTGGGGATCTTAGGTGGGAGAGAACGTATGGGTCTAATGATAAATATATTTGTCCCAGTAGTAAAAACAAGTATGTAAGTCCAAGATGCCCAGATAGGGAATATAATTTTTGCCCATATTGGTCTTGTGTGGGGTGGGCAACTTGGGGACAGACAGCAGACCAGGATATGATTGTTACTAAGTTGCCTACCAAACCATACTGTAAGTCTATGGAATGCAATCCAGTCCATATTCTTATAAATAATCCTGACCAATTCTTAGATAGATATGGTAACTTATTTGGATTTCAAATATATGGGATGGGTTTAGACCCTGGGACAATATTGTTTATAGTAATAGAGACCGATACTGTAACATCCCAAACTCATCAGGTATTCCATTCTTTTTATGAAAAGATGTGTGTAGATAATAAGATCCCCCATAACGCTAAGAACCTGTTCATAGATTTAGCTGAGAGTATTGCTGGTAGTCTTAATGTAACCAACTGCTATGTGTGTGGAGGTACTAACATGGGAGACCAATGGCCTTGGGAAGCAAAGGAGGTAATGTCCAGTTCTGAGGCAGTTGAACAATTAATATCTACACAAGCCGATTATCAGATGAGTGTTAGAGGTAAATCTGAGTGGAGATTGAAAACCTACATCATAGGTTATGTTTGCATAGCAAGGAAAGGAATAATGTGTAATACTTCTGTAGGAGAACTAACTTGTCTAGGGCAAAAAGCTTATGATGATGATACAAAGAATACAACTTGGTGGTCGGCTTCAAATGTCTCAGAACCACCCAACCCGTTTGCAAGATATGCCAATTTAAAGGACGTATGGTTTGACTTATCCATCACATCTAGTTGGAAAGCCCCAGCAAATTTGTACTGGATCTGTGGTAAGAAGGCCTATTCGGAGTTGCCACAGGACTGGGAAGGGGCATGTGTGTTAGGTATGCTCAAGCCATCCTTCTTCTTGTTACCTATTGAAACAGGTGAGACTTTGGGAGTTAAAGTGTATGATGTGAATCATAGGAAAAAAAGAGGACCCATAGAGATAGGCGCCAGGGAAGATGATGAATGGCCTCCCCAGCGTATTATAGACTATTATGGCAGAGGATGGTACTTGGGCAGAGGATGGTACTTTCGGGTATAGGACCCCAATATATATGCTCAACCGCATTCTAAGGTTACAGGCGGTGGTTGAGATAATTACTAATGAGACCTCACAAGCGCTCAATCTTCTAGCGAAGCATAATACCAGGATGAGGACAGCAGTTTACCAAAATAGATTAGCCTTGGATTACCTATTGGCAGTAGAGGGAGGTGTATGTAGGAAGTTTAACCTGAGCAATTGCTGTCTTCAAATAGATGACGATGGGTAAGCAATAGCTGAGCTTACTAGCCATATGGTTAAACTAGCGCATGTGCCTACTCAGGTATGGAAAGGGTATAATCCAAGTAGTTGGTTTGGTAACTGGTATGAGCAGTTTGGAGGGCTTAAGGCATTGGTAGGTGGAGTCATGCTGATTTTAATGTTGTGTCTACTCCTGCCATGTCTTATTCCTTTAGTAGTTAGGTCTGTGCAGAGCATGATAGAAAATATAGCAGAGAGAAAGGCTGCAGCACAGATAATGGCCATATATAAATATGAGGCTCTAAATCAGGGAGAACCAATGCAGGAAGAGGAGTGTTGAGGGATTCACATCATAGAAAAGTCTGGTCTGGTTCATGGTAACCTGAGGTGTATGCAAACCAAGGTTAAGTGATGCCTCAAGTAATTGTGAAATATCAGAGGCATCAAAGGGGGGAATGTGGTGGAATCTCGGTAAAAATAAATTTAGTAGGCCGAGATTACCAAGTGGCATGTGTACGTGCATATGCTGACGTATCGGTCGGTTGGTTGCACGTGGCAAAGATACGATCAGTAGTGTACGGAGCATATGCGAGAATACAGGATGTAGTATTCCCCTCCTCCATTGTGCTGGACAAGCCATGCGGTCAAGCAGGAAGTTAGTTCTTGTTCGTTTTGATTGGTTATGAGAATGTGCGGGTGGAGCTTAATATGGGAGGAGTTATGTGCCTATATAAGGAGCCTGCACTATTGTCCGGGGCTCAGAACTTGTTGTATTTTGGTGACACTAGTCCCTCTGAGTCCCGATCGGTGAACCGAATAAAGAATCTCTTCCTTCCTGAAGAAACCTGTGTCCATCTCTCTGTGCTTGGCTTCCGTCAGTTTCTCCGGTATCAACACGAATCAAATAAACAACCCCCCCCCCCCCCCAATGTTTCAGCTCCTCCTGGTAGCCTTTATCAAGGGTGTCCATATCAAACAATTACCAAGGAACCCTTTATATAGCTGATGGCCATCAGTAATAATGTGAAAGTCGGAGACCGGAAGTGACATCATCACCTCCAACCCCGGTTTCAATCACATAATTCCAGACATAAATGTACAAGACATCCCACAGTATAAATATCCTGTCTAAACCCATAGATAATCCCAAGTGAACTCCTCCATAAATTGTCCATACACAATAAATGATTGAAAATAAATAAGTGAGTGAAATCTGTACCAATCTGTGTTTGTGCAGTGTGTAGCTGAGCTGTGTTTGTGTTTCTATCATTTCAGGCTCAAACCAGTCCTTTCCCTTCTCCTGGCCAGTTATCTCCTACCTGCAGATCTCTGTGTTCAGTCTAAGGGGGTGGGGCCATGCACAGATCTTTGTGTTCAATCTAAGGAGTCAGAGCCATACACAGAATTCTGTGTTATCTCTGAGATGTCCATGCACAGATCAGACTGCTCAGTCTTAAAGTGGCACTGACAAACTTACCTATCTCCTAGTGTTTCCTTGTCTCCTCCTTTCTCAGAATCTGTTCTTCATTTCTTTATTATTTATAACATTCTCTGACCCAAGGAGGGGTCTTAGTCAGCTTGATTTCCTGTGCCAAGGAGGAGGGTGAATATTGTGGGAAAACTTTCTTTGACACAGGAAATGGAACTGACTTAAAGGGACACTCTAGGCACCCAGACCACTTCTGCTCATTGGAGTGGTCTGGGTGCCAACTCCCACTACACTTAACCCTGCAAGTGTAATTATTGCAGTTTTTTATAAACTGCAATAATTACATTGCAGGGTTAACTCCACCTCTAGTGGCTGTCTATTAGACAGCCCCTAGAGGTCACTTCCTGGGTTCTAGCACAGGAGCGTCGCTGGACGTCCTCCCGCTGTGTGAGGACCTCCAGCGTCGCTCAAAACCCCATAGGAAAGCATTAAATGCGCATGCGCCGGAGATCAGTCTCGCCCACCGGCCGACGCAATGAAGAGGAGGAGCGTCGCGGAGGCGGAGACAGCGACGAGGGACACCGCCGCTGCCTCAGGTAAGTGACTGAAGGGGTTTTCCCCCCTTCAGTAACCGGGGATTGGGGGGTGGGAGGGAGAGGGACCCTCCAGTGCCAGGAAAACGGATCGTTTTCCTGGCACTGGAGTTTCCCTTTAAGATTTTCTAGATGTAATTATTTGTATTGTTTTGTATAATGTTATACTTGTTATTTAAGGCTTTAAATGTTATTCAAGGATGCCAGATTGTTTTGACTTCATTTTTAATGTGATTATTTGTCTCTATATATGAATTTTGACCGAAATTACTTATACATTGAACTGGTATACCTTTTAGTAATACTAATTAGTGACTGTATATATAACATTAACACTCCATGGATCGGTTAACTGCTAAAAACAGGTTATGGTTGCTGCTATTTATCTTTATGTTTAAATGTTTTCAGTAAACTAAGCATGACATTGTCTTGATTAACTTCAGAAAAGCAACTTTGAAGAAAGTTTATTTATTTATTTGAGGCTAAGTATTTAAAATATCTCTATGCAAAGTGTTTTTAAAGGAACACTATAGTCACCTAAATTACTTTAGCTAAATAAAGCAGTTTTAGTGTATAGATCATTCCCCTGCAATTTCACTGCTCAAATCACTCAGTCATTTAGGAGTTAAATCACTTTGTTTCTGTTTATGCAGCCCTAGCAACACCTCCCCTGGCTATGATTGACAGAGCCTGCATGAAAAAAAAAACTGGTTTCACTTTCAAACAGATGTAATGTACCTTAAATAATTGTATCTCAATCTCTAAATTGAACTTTAATCACATATAGGAGGCTCTTGCAGGGTCTAGCAAGCTATTAACATAGCAGGGGATAAGAAAATCTTAATTAAACAGAACTTGCAATAAAGAAAGCCTAAATAGGGCTCTCTTTACAGGAAGTGTTTATGGAAGGCTGTGCAAGTCACATGCAGGGAGGTGTGACAAAGGGATTTAACTCCTAAATGGCAGAGGATTGAGCAGTGAAGCTGCAGGGGCATGTTCTATACACCAAAACTGCTTCATTAAGCTAAAGTTGTTCAGGTGAATATAGTGTCCCTTTAATGTACTTTAGCAAGCTGTAGTGCTTTATGTGTTCACAGCGTTTCATGAACAAATTATGCAAAAAAGTTTCATTTGTCTTTTTTTTCATTTGTAATTTTTGTTTACTTTTTTAATATAGTTTATATTTGAAATTTACAGTTTCATTAGAAATTGGCACTTTTATAAATCCTGGCCAAATGCCAGGAAGGTCTTCTTCTGCTCTGCGAAGCTAATGTTAGTAGCCTGGGCAAGAGCACTCCTGCCTTCACTACTTCTCAATGTTGTACAAGTTGTACTGCAGCTCATTAAGAAACAATAGAGAGCAAGCTCAGAGCTCCAACACTTTAAGTCTGTGCTGAATGATGGAAACGGCTTGCAAATGTTGCAGACAGCAGATCCAGCAGATCTTCAGCGTTTGAAAACTGTTTTATCACATACACCCAAAAGAAAACAAGCACAAAAACACATGCATGTTTTTTTTTTGTTTTTTTAAGTTTATATACTAAATCGTGTAAACACATTATTATTTACTAGTAACATCCTTTAGAGAAGAACCTGGATGTCCCCTTTGAAGGGACACCCAAGGCTGGGAGCTACTGTTATCAACTAATTGACTACCGCTTACCCAGGAGAGTAAAATAAAAATCTTCAGGTTAGGGTGTGTGACCTGAGTTGTAATAATTTAGTTTGAGCAGGACACTGTCAGCTGCCAGGATATGGGTCATACTTTGCTGACAATACTTTGTATAGTGTTTCTGTTTAATGTTCTTGGCAAAGGCTGGTCTTGGTTGTTTCCCTGTAGTCTCATGCATCATCCAAACAAAAGTATGCAACTAAAAACAGCCTAGAGGGACTCTTAATGTTTACACAACCTCCTCCTAACACTAAGTTGATTTTGGACTCGACTGCATCTTTAAATTGTGTTTTCCAAATATTTTCTATTGTAATGCTGTGTATCTATCAGTGGAAACACAAACATAGTCTTTGATCTGGGTGGAGCTAAATCCCAATTATCTCACAAAATGAAGAATCCAAAAAGTTCCCTAGTGTTTTCCCTGCTACGAACATTATTGAGGTATTTGGCTCAATCAAATATCAGAAAGAGATGTGCATAAGATCGAGTTACTACTGATGACTGAGCGGGGTACTGGGCATCTTCATTCAAAATATGCAAACATACTTTTCAAGTTAATTAAATATTCCAATGATAATGTGTTAGCAAGCTTGCTATCACAAGTTGATACATTTGTAAAAATAAAACGAATCATGCACATTGCCACCCTTATGTGAGATTTTTTTTAAAAGCAACTGTGACATCAGAGAAAAGTTGTTTTAATCAAAAAATGTAAAACACAATTATGCTGTTTAACAGGTTTAAAGTGGGGTCAGTGAGACAGAGAAATTAATTTAGCATTGCAACTACCAACCTTGAAACAAACATTTTCCGTGCAGTTTTTTTTGTTCATTATATATTTTGAATGCTAGGAATACTTGCATGTATGCAGCCAGTGTACCTATCTATTTTTTACAGAATGCATTTTAATGTGTCAAGTGGTGGTAAAGTAATAGATTTACTGTAGATTTGACATGGAACAGACAGATTACATTTATTTACAATTCAGCTAAATCTGCTGGATTTTCCAATTTAATTTGTAGTACCTAATGAGATTCGGATTGCCTTTAAGAGAAGTCTTACCAAATCATGTCAATTCACTTAGTGGCATAAATAGTAATATTGCTGCTAACATCAGCAATATTACTAAATAGCTCAGCTTGGGGTAAAGATCTATTTTCTTAGCAGCTATTCACCGCAATAGGAAAAGAGCTGTTGTCAGCCTATGTATAATGCCTGTGCTAAACTTAAAAAAATAATAATAATAATAAACAGGGGGCGTGACTTAGCGTTTAAGCCGACTGGACGCATATATGTGAAGCTACTGAGTTCTGTGTCACAAGGAGCCATAAATAATCGAGGCAAACAGAGATTCTCGAGGCACTGGCTGTGGTACACTCCTTACTATGTCCCAGAGACAAAAAAGTAAGGCGAATAAGGCGGACCGAGCGTCCTTTTCCTTGGCAAAAGCCTCCGCATTGAAAGCTTGCAAGGGCCTATCTCCCTCCCAAGATGGCAGCGAGATGTGCTTGAGAGAGCCTTCAGAGAGCCTTCCCCTTCCCCCCAGCCTATCCAAGTTTAAATGTGGAATAGGGTCCCCTTACTGCCTCTGCCATGCGGGGAATGATGGCTGAATTTGCCACACAAATCCAATCCTTCATTGCTGGCCAAATGCAATCCCTGGCTGTAGATCTCCGCAAGGAGATAGATGACATAGACCACCGGGTTTCCCACATGGAGAAGAAGCTGCTGTGGAATTTGTGGAAACCCATAACAGCTGACAAGTTACACAAAATGTATGTTTTACTTGAGATACATAAGCTTAAGCTTGCAGACCCGGAGGACAATCTCCCAAAAGCGTGATGAACTCAGAGCTCCATAATTACCTATTGGTAACTACCTTCTCCAGGTGCTGACTACAGGAATCCATCTGGACCAGTTAATTGTTGACAGAGTCCCTCGCCTACGATGCCCAAAACATCAGCACCATGTGATGTAGTTACCTGTGTACATTTCTTCCACGTTAAAGAGACGCTTTCCAGAGCATGCAGAAGATCTTCCAGTTCCTTAAAAGGGCATTAAAGTTTTTGACAATGTCTCAGCTGCCCTACCCTGCAATTTCACAAATCATTGGCTCCACTCACTTCTACTCTTTGGGCACATACAATTCTCTACCGCTGGGGGTGGCAGCAACTGGAAGCAACTGATCCAACACCAAGGTATAATCCATTCGGTGGCGACCATAGCAACTACATAAACTCCAGACCCCCAACCTTCAGGTCTGGCACAAATACCTTTCCATGACACGCTTTGATTCATGCGGTATGAGCATTGTTCAAATTACATTATTGGAAATCTAGCACCCAACACCCTCCTACCTGGTTTGATACCTGTGTTTCCCTGTTCCCTGATCCCACCTGTCACAATGACTTTACCAATGCACAAAAGCCAGTAAACCTTTAGAACACACAGTATGGTTAGTGGGACTATCCTTTTGTATGGGATACACACTCTGAGATACTTACCTGCAGTATTCTATGTAAAAACTCCACTCTGAAAACTGTGACACTGAATGTAAAGGGACTTAATTCTCCTGGTAAACGGAGGTTACTCCTCCATGACTTGAGAAAAGACCGAATAGACATTGCATGTATTCAGGAAACACATTTCTGCAAGCCACACATCCTGAACATTTATACTAAATACTTCCTAACCCAGTTCCACGCTCTCTCAGAGACCAAAACTAAGGGAGTGTCCATCTTCATGAATAAAGATGTAGCTTTCACTCTGCAGCGCAAATATATTGACCCTCAAGGTTGATATACAATAATCTTAGACCTTTTCAATAACGTACAGTATAGTCTTGTTTCAGCTTACTTCCCTAACAACGACTCATGTGATATCCTGCAATCCCTACTACATAAAGTTGACAAAATATGACAGGGAGGATTCATACTTTTTGATTTTAATTTTATTCTATCACTGACAATGGACACATCTGCTATACACACAGGGTTCGAGAAAAGGAGCCTACTTGCTTCATGTAAGCAACTAGATAAACTGATCACTTTCCATGGTTTTTACAAAGGATGGAGAACTCTCCACCCGAGTGAAAGGGACTACACATTCCACTCCCGAGTACATAATGCTTGCTTTCTTTGTAGATAACATTGCACTGGAACAACTATCAGACTAAACCATATGTGAGATTACCTGGTCCGACCACAACCTTGTTGTGTTAACCCTACATGACACATTACAATTTCGGGGATGAGGCACCTGGCACCTTAATGAAACGCTACTATCTGATAACAAGTTTGCAACATATATAGAAAGCTAATTAGATTCTTATTTTGTTCACAACGCAAAAGCCGATTTATCTGATTTTACGGTATGGTCAGCCTATAAGGCAGTAGTTAGAGGTTTGTTTCTTAAACAGGCCTCGTCCATAAAGCATAAACACCAGAAAGACCTGCTTGAGTGTCACAAGCAATTGGCGTTGGTCTCCCCTCAGAATAAGACCCATCCCTCCCTAGAACTGCTCACCAAATTGAAGTCTCTACATTAACAACTTACAGCACTATAGGCGGTTAAAACAAACTGCTATCTCCATAAACTGCGCACCGCCTATCACACTTCTGACAGGGCCAACAAAACATTAGCGATTAGATTGCGAGCTAAGCTTGCTACCACTAGAATTGCACACATAATAGGAGAAGGACACAAATGCATAGGTCCCCAAGAGATAAGTCAAGAGTTTGCTAAATTTTACTCCTCACTGTATAATTTACAATCCGATGCAAATACCCACACCCCCACATCCCAAGAGATTGACAACTTTCTTAGCCCTATCTCTCTCCCACAACTCACTACGGACCAGATCACTGAACTTCTTTGTCCATTAACCCAACAAGAAATTTTAGACACTATTAAAGGATTATCTTCACACAAATCCTTGGGAGCGGGTGGTCTTTCTACCCTATACTACAAAAGATTTGCTTCCACCCTTGCCCCCTATCTACTTAAAGTTTATTAGTAGGCATCCACAATGGGTCTCCTCCATCCTGATATGCTTTTAGCCACGATAGTGACCATTCCCAAACCTGACAAATCCCCAGACATCTGTAAAATGTTTCGCCCCATCTCACTATTGAATACAGATGCCAAGATCTACGCCAAAATCTTGGCTACAACACTGGGACGTCTATTACCACACCTAGTAAACAATGACCATATAGAATTTGTCCTGGGCAGATAAGGCATTGATAATACACGTACATTGACATTGGTGCTTAGGAAACTCAGGGACACTGACAGAGGTGGCATCCTACTGGTCTTAGATGCTGAAAAAGCTTTTGACCATCTCGGTTGACCCTTCCTCAAGCGAGTGTTGGGATGCTATGGTTTCCTTCCCCAGAGTATTCAGCAGATCTTCGCGCTGTATTCCTATCCTGTAGCACAGGTGTTGCAGGTGGGATTCCTATCCTCAACATTCTAAATCTCCAACGGAACTAGGCAGGGCTGTCCCCTTTTACCGTTACTCTATGTATTAGCGATGGAACCCCTCCTGCAGACTATCCGAAATCAACCCGCCATACATGTAGTGCAGTTTGGGGACGCACAGATCAAGATTAGATGACATGCTCTTATACATTACTAACCCCCAGGAATCTCTAACCAGTTTACAGGATGTTACTACAAGCCCCTCTAAAGAAAGGTGGTCTAGCGCTTCCTAATATGCATTTATACTATAACGCAGCCACATTAGCAAATGCTATACTTCACAGACCTAAACAATACCCACCTGCCATACAGTGGACTTCCCCCCACATGCAACTATTTTTCAGAATTTGGGATAAACATAGCAAACTATGTAGCTCACCCAACCTCTCTTGACGACTCCCATCACAGCCCTACCATATTGCATCCCTACGTTCAACACAACTTCTTGGTATGAAGCGGGAGCCAACCTTCCACCACCTCTTCCATTTGGAGTCTCTTTTAGACTACCCCACACTGACTAACAAATACTATCTCTCTGCCTCATCCCGTTGCTCATACCTCCAACTTAGGTCCTTCCTCAACCACGCTCAAAGACACAGTAGCCATCCGACTGTCTTCACCGCACACATTACTGCATGGGAACAAATGTATATAAATATGAAAATGCCACCACTGTGTAAACTAATCTCCATGTGCTACAAAGCGATACTAGACTATACTGCTTTCTCGTCAAACTGCTCCAATAACTGGCAACAAGAATTCCAGTGCACAATATCCCCTAAGCAATGGGATGACATGATCGCTGCCCCAACGGGCCTCTTAAAATCATCAACACACCTAGAACAACACCGTAAATTACTCTACAGGTACTTAGTATCATCAAGATTGCAGAAGATCTTCACACACACCTCATCTGAATGTAGGCATTGCCAGAGTTTGATGGGCACTATGTGCCATGTCTGGTGGCACTGTACACCCCCAGCACTTCTGGAAAGATGTACATGACCTAATCTCAGAAGTGACGTCCTATACGTTACCTTACATGCCACTAACTTACCTATTGCTTGACCTCCCCGATCACATACCTAAATTTGAAAGAAAGTTTATACTACATATACTTTCCACCGCACACCTCTTGATAACTAGAGCATGGAAGTCCCCCTTGCTTCCACAGAGACCTGCTTTAATAGCAGAACAAGAGAGACAACACACAACTCCATTCACCCCTTCCAAGATGTTTAAGGAGGCATGGGAACTTTGGAACACATGGAAATTGGGAACTAGGACACTTACTGTCCATACCCTGTAATGCTTATGTGGAAGTGTTATTTGTTACCTCAGCTTGCTGATCGTTAAGCCTACATGTTGACCATACTTCTGCTACTACATACTAATAAATACGTACATTCTGATGCCTCAATAACAAGATTCTGTTCTTGTGTTGCATAAGAGGCAATGTGTAATATGTGACATGTATCCACCCCTCCCCACATCCTATTCTTCCTTCTATATCCTTCCCCGTTTCCTTTTTTATAACCAATAAAATATCAATGGTCGTAAAAAAAATGAATAAATAAATAGATGCTTAAGGAGGCATGGGAACTTTGGAATACATGGAGATTGGGAACTAGGACACTTACTGTCCATACCCTGCAATGCTTATGTGGAAGTGCTATTTGTTACCTCAGCTTGCTGATCGTGAATCCTACATGTTGACCATACTTCTGCTACTACATACCAATACGTATATAAAATAAACACGCACATTCTGATGCCTCAATCACAAGGTTCTGTTCTTGTGTTGCATAAGAGGCAATGTGTAATATGTGACATGTATTCCTCCCTTCCCCACATCCTATTCTTCCTTCTATATCCTTCCCCGTTTCCTTTTTATAACCATTAAAATATCAATGGTCGGAAAAAATGAATAAATAAATAGATGCTGGGGTGAGATACACAGCAACAGTGCCCTGCTCTCCCTCGTGGCACTGAAAAGGAAAAACAAATATGTTAACCCGTTTAATGCTCAAGGAAGGCCAGGAGATGCCCAGCCATCTCTCCTTCATTACACGCTGGGATCTCAAAGACCCCAACACATATTTGGTTAGAAATTGTATTTTGCTTTTCAGTGAAACAGTGGACAGCAGTTCTGAGTAGCAAGCCTAGCTAGCCTAGTCCAAAAAAGGGCCTTTTCAGCCCATGAAACCATGCCATTTAGAGAATAGCAAATAGCGTTACAGTTTGTATGGTTTCCTATGGAGCGCTTTAAGCAGAACGTTTTACTAATTGGCATTGTTGTTGCTCTAATTAATTAAATGCATTTGTTGTGACTTTGCTGAAACTGTAAAAGACAGCTTCAGTGTCTTGTGAAGTGTCCTGAAAAATGGTTGGAGATGCACCATAAAAATTATTTTAAGAAAGGGGGACACATTTTTATGTTTATGTGAACAATTTTTTAGAGCGTTTATTTTGTATTGCTTGTCTTGTATACAACAAATGCTTTAAATGGTACTAATGTACTATTTATCGGATGATATCCTGAATCTTCAAGGTGGAACAGTGAAGGTCTGTGATGAGTCCTTTAAGCAGCGCATTATTTAACATAGTGTGGTTTAATGTGTTTTAACTATTCTGTATAGATCACCAACACATTCAGCAGTACAATGGATGTGATGCTTATCTTAATAATGTGTATGTGTACAACAATACTACCAAGGTGAGTCTTACAAATAGGGTTCATTGGTCATCTACAATGATAACATTAACAAATTCAAGAAATCCTAGTGAATTTTATGAGATTTCATCATTTATTAGGTCAAACTAGTCTAGCTTCTGGACATATACAAGGGATAGAGTAGAGGAAATAATATTGTCTGTTGTATGTATGTGTATTGGTATCAGAGTGTCATCATCTGGAGAGTATTTTATCAGTGTCCAGAGACAACAAAATTGGCAGCAGAAAGACCATCAGAGGGCAAGGGAAAATGTGACATGAAAAGACAGTTTTGACTGGATAGAGGAAGGACACTGAAATGAAGTGCATATCAACATTTTCCAAAGCTTATAGTTAGTATGTGAATGGACTACTAGGACTTAAGAAAGTCTGAAGTTCTTGTACTACCATCTTTCTTGGGCATTGTTCTGAATAAAAGTTATTCTTTGGCAAAATAACTGAGTTGTTGTGTTCCTGTACCTGGTGTAACCTGAAGAAGTGGTTTAAGTGGCCAGGAATTGATATTTGTATAGAACCATTGGTTGCAGTATTTGTGAGTATGTTGAGAAGGATACAGAAATTTCAAGCAAAACACATAGTAGCAGCTGATACAAAGAGTAACAGTTAGGTCATCAAGAGAGAAAATATGTATCTATCTGGAATTGGCATCCGAGAACACAACTCTAATACGCTGGTTCTGGCAATGAGAATCGAACTATATATAATATAATCTATAGTATATAAAATGTATTATTTGTTACACCATAATATGTGGGTAACTGACAAGGATGTTTCCAATACAGGTCAAAATAACTAAACTGGTCAAAATCTCAAATTTAGCTTGATGAGATCAGATGAGAAAAGTACATACATTTCTGAAGCATTATTCACTTTGGACAGCCGGTGTTAGCGAATAATAACAGTACCAACTAAGAGGTGAAAGAAGGTAGAATTGGTAATTGGTGACACAACCTACCATTACTGTACATCCCAATACAAAAAAAGTAATCCCTTCAATGTGTAAATGTCTGTACATATTACTGAGAAAAATAAACAAGAAGAGCACTATACCTTTGTTGCATTCTGTATAGTCCTTCGAACCATCACCTTGATATGAGGAGCATTGTTGGTAGGAGGATGGGTATAAACCTCTGCTCGTGTTATCCCCTTCCAAGAGCCCCCTTCAGGCCAACCCAGATCAAGCATAGGTGTTGGTATATCAGATTTACCTGGCCAATAACTAATACTCAAGTCATCGTCAAGTTCGGATTCATCATCTAACTCTACTTTACCTATTTGAGAAATGGTAGCAGAGCTCTCAATCAAAGCAATTTCCTCTTTAGACAAAAACTGACGAATCCCTTCATGTTTGATAGAGTTTTGGAAGGCTTGTGCTCCTGAAGACAACAGAGTTTCTAAGGCAGTCCTTTGTTTTTCGGAGTAAAAAAAATCAGGGTTTCCCTCAGTTATTTCCACATATTCCTTGTCTTCATCCAAGCATTCTAGCTGAGAATTTGCCATGTTTGAAACTATTTATCAAACGTTTATGTTGGTTACCAAACAAAAAAAATAAAATAACCACAGATTTTGTCAGAAGTATATTAGAGACTTTCAACCTGCGAAGAGAAGATCTCACTGTGCATGGTGATATCAAGTGATTGCTAGAAGAAATAAGAAATATATGTTAGAATTTGGGGAAAAAATGCCTTTTATTTCAGTATAATTAAATATATTTTCTGGGGGTGTGAATTGTTTAAATCAGTCCAGAAATCTATTTATATAATAATCTGAGTGATATCATAGATTGTGCTCAAACATTGGGCACGTTTCTTGAGGGTATGGTAAAACACTTACAGGGTTATTCATTAAAATGAGAATTCAAAGCTAATTTTAAATTTAAGGTCAAAATAGCAGAACAGGAACGATTCTCTAAGTCTACTTCTACTTCAGCTACATTGGCCTTAAATTTGAAATTGACTTTGAAGTCTCACAATGGATAATACTGTAATCAAGAGTGCTGTATTCAATTATATAAAAATGACATTTTAAAAATGGGCAGGGTGTGAGGGTGACTGTCAGGGTGACAGTGGGGGGGGGCAGGGTGTGAGGGTGACAGTGACAGGGTGACAACCGCAGGGTGTGATGTTGACGGTTTCAGGGAGACAGTGGGGTGACAGGGTGTGAGAGTGACAGTGACAGGCTGACGGTGTGGGGGGTGGGCAGGGTGTGAGGGTGACAGTGTGACAATGGGGGGCAGGGTGTGAGGGTGACAGTGGGGGGTAGGGTATGAGGGTGACATTGTGGGGGGCATGGTGAGGAGGGCGACAGGCTGTGGAGAGTTGTTTACATATCTTTTTATTTCAGTGCAGTATTCCCTGGTGGTCCAGTGACTTGCTCTCCGGCCTGCAGCTCCACTGGGTGTGAGCTTCAGACCAAGTTCTCGCGAGCTCTAAATAGAGTTGCCATGGTAACCCACAGCAACGCTCTGGGAGCTTGCAAGCCTTCCATCACATGGTCTGCAGCTCTGCACTCGGCGGAGCTGCAGACCGGACGGTCTCCCCAGCAGACTGATGGAGGAGCCCGGTGGCATACAGGGCAAGCTGCCAGGCCCCCTCCTGGTATCTGCCTCATGTTTTAGAGAGCCACCTCTGCTTCATATATATGCTGCCACCAGGCACGGAAGAGAGAAACTGCACCCTCCATCCCCAGCAACAACTTGGTCCAACCAGGGGGGAGTGTATCCAGGCTGTTTCCCTGCAGGACACTGGACGTACAAATGGGCACTTGTGGCATGAGGCCACCTGGACAACTACGCCTTTTGGGAAAGGCCACCAGACTATCACAGACCCAGACCGATTGGAGGTCTGGGGTCTGGATAGTCTTCCCGGGAGGGGGAAGATGTGTGCCAAACTCCCCTCTCCAAGTGAGTTTGCCACAAGTTCCTGGAGGAGCCTGTTTGCCAGCCTCCTGCCCACAGACTATGGACCCTGTGAAATATAATGTAAAAGTCTCTGTTCGTGCAAATGGGATTATATGGTTCAGTTACCGAACAACCACACAAAACAGAGACCACCCAAGAGCTTGTTAACACCTATGAACAACTTGGAACGTTTCTCACCGCAGTGTTCTAATTGTTCATCTGGGTAGCCAAAATTCCTATGGACAACCACGATGTGGCGGCCATCTTGTTGGCATGAATGCAGGCAGCGCTTTATGGGCATTAATCTCATAGAATTAAAATTGGACACAGAGAAACTCCCGAACACCGCTGGACTTCCACCATCGCCTGCGTTCCGTTCTAGACAAATTAGAAGGGCACTGTTTGGTGAAATCATTTGTCTGGATGAGGGGAACAAGCTCCAGGGTAAGACTATTGACTCTGTTCGGTAGTTTGTTCATTTTGGGCATGGGACCATGCCTGCAGTCCGTTAAATAAATGACATCCAGGAAATTCCTGAACCTCTGAACTGATCTGGGTGATTTTTGGATATGTTGGTCACCCAGATCAGGGCTATCAGAAGATGTAACTTTTATGTATTTTTAGGGTATGTTTTTTCTGTGCTTGGAGATAATTGGATTAGATTAGTACACTTCCTGATCCAATTATCTCCCAGGTACAGAGGAGGGATTATCTGATTTTGTTTGGGAGTGTCCTGGACCTGAGAGCCAATGTAATTGTGTATTTGTTTTTACTGTTGTTTACTCTCATGTCCAGGGGGATTGCCCCTTGCATGGGGACATGTATATAAGGCCAGTTGTGGCTGCCATTAAAGCATTCCAGCTTGTACTCCCAAAACTGTGCATCGTCCTGTTATTGGAGAGAAGAAAGATTTAACCCCTGTGTCCTTTTCCAGTGTGGAGGATTCCACGGGGAAAGTCCTTGTAAGGACTAGAGCTCCCAGGACTGAGTGTCTTCCAGTGCCTGGGGATGTCTAGAGCGAATTCCCCATTCAGCTCCTGGAGAGAGCGGTTCCAGGGCCCCAGTCAAGCCACGGTGACTGTGGGCTGAAGTGCTGTGGGTTGTCCCCTGTGCCAGCTAGGAAGTGGTCCTTGGTGGAGGTACCCACCTTGGGTACAGGGAGCTCTGTTACAATGTAACTTTAGAGGAACATTATAGGGTCAGGAACACAAATGTGTATTCCTGGCCCTATAATGTTAAAAACACTATTTTACCCTTTGTCCCCTCTTTGACCCCCTTAAATAGATTAAATACTTACCTCATTTCCAGTGCCACGTGGGTACATATAAGACAACATAGGCCTGATAGTTATAAGATAAGGTAAAATGCATCTCTTCAGGGATCCAAAATGCATCTCTTTTGGGACCCTAAAGGGTTCTACTTTAGGCATAGACATAAATTATTATTTTATTAATCTGCCAATTTTTTTTTTTGTAAATATGTTTTTTATTGACGAAAATGCAGATGTGTATAATGGTACGCTCCCCCTATCTTTTTCTCTCCCTCCCCCCTCCCCCCCCCTCCCTTTTATTTATCTCCTTTTCTCTTTCTTCATAGATGTCAGTATCGTGCGTTCCTTGTTCGGGTTTGTATTTTGGATATATGTTCGCTGGGCCATCTTCCTGGCAATTCGCTAGGCGTCTCCTATGTCCTGCGGTCTCCCTACCAACGTTTCTGTCATCAAATATTATGTGTCTGCTATTGCTTCCCTCTTGTCATTGTTCGGTTAGGTTAGGTTGTAGTGGTCGCGTGTGTGGTTTTTCCTGGTTGTAGTGTGTTTGCCCATGTGGGTTCCTTGCTCGGGAAGGTAGTTGGAACCATTTGTTTGTTCGATCTAGTGTTGGTGTGGTTGAGTCCTGGTGTTATGTCCCGTATCGATCGGTGTATGTCAGTGGGTATCTGTACCTTTAGTTATATATGTGGTGCTGGCGTATCGTGGGCCCATGTCAGTTGTGGTGTCCCAAGTTTCTCCGTTTGAGTTGTTGCTTTGTGTCTTCCTTTGTCTGAGGCGGTTCTCTACAATTCTGGGTGAATTCCCCTTTTGAGTACCATCTAACCTCACGTGTCACCTCCTAAGCTCCAGTGTTATCGCAAATTTCGCTAGTTTCCAGCTTCACAGTGTTATCAAGGGTGTCGTCCCTACTTGTGTCTTGCTCTGGATCGTGTTTGTGTTTGTGTGTCGTCTCTGGTTGGTCCGGTGAGGGGGGAGGGAAAGGGGGGGGAAGAGGGGGGGACGGGCATGGCCGGCCGGGGGGGGGTTCGTGAATCTAAGGTGTGCAGGTCGCCCTCATGGCGCGCCCGGGTCCCCCGTCTCCGCTCTTCTGTGTGGACATTATTGTGTGTCTGCCTGCATCTCGTCTCCTACACTATATATAATAGCCATGGCCTCCAGAGTTCCGTGTGTCGTTCTCCTCTGCCCAGTAGATCCGCTATCTTGGCTTCTGCAGTGCGTATTTCTTCCACTTTGTGCTTCCATTGTTCTGTTGTGGGTGGTTCTTCTTTCTTCCAATGCAGTGGGATCAAGGATTTCGCTGCGTTCAGCAGGTGCCTCATGATCGATTTTTTTTATAGGTAGAGGGCGGTTGCTCCGTATGATGTAATAGGGATGCTTCCATTGTCAAGTGTGGGGGGTCGTCTAGTATTTCTTGTATTTCATGTTCTATGCTCCTCCAGTATGGCTAAATTTTCGTGCAGTCCCACCAGATGTGCCGTATGGAGCCGGGGCCTTCGTTGCATCTCCAGCAAGTGTTCGGGATAGTCCGGATGTATCGGCTGAGTAAGGATGATGTGCGATACCAGTGTGTTAGCAGCTTATAGTTTACCTCTTGGAAATGGGAGCTCGAGGAGCTCTTGTGTTGTAGTATCAAGATTTTTTCCCATTGGTCACCCGTGAAGGATTTGGCTGTCCATTCTTCCCATTGGCGCTTGTACAGGTTGTTTTTTACTCTATGCCCTGTGATAAGGGTTTGGTATATCGCCGAGACTCTCCCGTCTGCCTCTGGTGTTTGCGAGCACAACTTCTCATACCATGTAAGGTCTCTGTGGATTTTAGCCCTGTGTGGCAGGTTATGGTAGAAGTGTTTCAACTGGGTGTAATGGAACTGGTGTAGGAGCGTGGTCGGTCTTAGCGGTTTCACTCCCGTATTGTTAAGCACATCGTGTATGGGTATGTATCCATTCTGGTTGTCTATCAGCCAGGCGGACGGTGCGAGACCATCGCCCAGGTGTGGGTTATGGGTTATGGGGATTAGCGGGCTCGGCTTGGGAGAGATAATCTGTCAATTTTTATTTAATTCCGGATACAGACTCATCATTATCACAGACGAAATGTAAAAAGAGTTTCACAGGATATAACACCATTTGTCATACATTGTACAAATATATCTTACAGACAGTATCACAAAATAAACTTGTGTCTTGACATACAATTCAGCTTTATCTGGTACTTTTTAAACAGTGGGTCTAATAAATACCTTACCAAACTGAGGTGCAGTGAGGTGCTAAAGGAGAAGGGGAGGGGTTGTACAGTGCTATGTTTCAAGAGCAGTGCCCGTAGGCCCTTATATAGGTGATATGATATATAGTCAGATGAGTAGGGAAGAGGGGGGGAGCTGTATCAGAGCCCATTCAGCAGGAGAGTTTTACTGATGTGCATCTTTTACGTTATGTGTCTAGGTCATGTTCATCTTGCTCTGGATGTTGGTTTCCCATATTGTCTGAGCTTCCAATTTATGAGCAATTGTGCCATATTGAGTTTTAAGCATATTTTCATATGTCCAGTTTAGGGATATTTGGTCATGTAAACTCTGCAAAGTTGGTGGGGTTATTTTTTTTCCCAGAGGGGGGCAATGAGAGTATCATAACTTTATGTCTACCTGATTGGTTTGCGTTTTTCACACTCCCACCAAACATGTATCATATTTCCTATCGCTTCATTGCTTCTCCAACATTTGTTGGTCGTATGGGGCCATATATTATACTTGCATACTTGCAAAAACATAGTATTCAATTATATCATTTTTCAACTGTAGGGTTATAGCTTCTTGATCCAAGGATAAATCTTACTGCTTACTGTCATGTGGGATTTCCCCCCCCCCCCTAGTTTGTGGCAAAATTGGAAGTACTTGAAACTGGTTTTTTTTTGCCTTCGTTTGGATCAACAGCAAAAAAACAAATGTGAGGAAGGCTGAACTTGATGGACACATATCTCTTTTCAGCCTATGTAACTATGTGTACTAGCTACCATGTACCACCTGTACAGTAGATTTTGTTGTGTTTCTAAGTAAGTGGCGCAAGAGGTGAGACCTTTTTGGGTTGTGTATGTTTTTTCCCACTCATTTACCTCAAATGTCTGAACTAGTCAGTGATTTTTAAATTACGTCTCCTTTTTCTAACTATTGGTTTAACCACTTATAATTTGCATTGTGTGGTGGTTGGTGTCTCCTTTTTCTTTTTAACAGTGTTTGATTATTGTTGTGTTTGTATTGTTATTATCATTATAATTGCCTTATTAATTTCTAATATTCATTTCATAAATAGTGCAGCTAAGCTGTCCTCTCTAGACTACTTGATATAGAAGTTGGAAAACCTCTATATTTGTATCTACTTCCCTGACTTATGTATACATTGTATTGATGCATTGGATATTATAAGGGAATATACTAAAGTGAGAATTCAAAGTGATTTTCTAATTTTAAGATAAAATACCTAAACGTAAAGCATAGCTAGTTAAGAGTTTTTTTCCCCAATTGGGCTACTTTGGCCTTAGTTTTTAAATTCACTTTGAATTCTCACTTTAACCTATTTAACCCCTTAAGGACTGAGCCAATTGTACAAGTTGTGATTAAATCAAAACGTAAACAAAACCTTGAATCTGCGCTATATGTCCAGGCGTACCCACACTTATCATATATAATTTTGTTCAGGAGAAACAGGACTTTCATGTCACATCAAATATTTTTTTAGTTCTGCATGGCATTTTAACTGTGAATGTCACAATACCGTTAGCTGTTACTGCAATAAAGTACACATATTTGTATTCAGCGATGTCTCACGGGTAAAACAGTACCCCGAATGTACAAGTTTTATGGTGTTTTGGAAAGTTACAGGGTTCAATATTGTACATTAAATTTTTCAGTTTATACACATTGAGATTTGCCAGACTGGTTATGTTGCCTTTGAGAACAAATGGTAGCCCAGGAATGAAAAGACCCCAGGATCGCGACCGCCGTTGGGGGAACGGCGGGGACCCGGTAAGTACAAAGGACGGCGGGGACGTTCTATGCTGCCCGCCAGCGTTTAGGCCCACCCCAAAAAAGGACGGCATAGAACATCCGCCACCCCTAACCCCTTAACCGCATTTTGGGGCCCTAAATGCCGGCGGGAGGCATAGCATGACTTCAAACTGGGGTTTTTTTTTTTGTTTTTTTTCTCTTTTGGATCAACAGCAAAAAACAGGTGTGAGGAAGGCTGAACTTGATGGACGCAAGTCTCTTTTCAGCTATCTAACTATGTAACTATGTAACTATGTAATATATATATATATATACAGGGAGTGCAGAATTATTAGGCAAATGAGTATTTTGACCACATCATCCTCTTTATGCATGTTGTCTTACTCCAAGCTGTATAGGCTCGAAAGCCTACTACCAATTAAGCATATTAGGTTATGTGCATCTCTGTAATGAGAAGGGGTGTGGTCTAATGACATCAACACCCTATATCAGGTGTGCATAATTATTAGGCAACTTCCTTTCCTTTGGCAAAATGGGTCAAAAGAAGGACTTGACAGGCTCAGAGAAGTCAAAAATAGTGAGATATCTTGCAGAGGGATGCAGCACTCTTAAAATTGCAAAGCTTCTGAAGCGTGATCATCGAACAATCAAGCGTTTCATTCAAAATAGTCAACAGGGTCGCAAGAAGCGTGTGGAAAAACCAAGGCGCAAAATAACTGCCCATGAACTGAGAAAAGTCAAGCGTGCAGCTGCCAAGATGCCACTTGCCACCAGTTTGCCCATATTTCAGAGCTGCAACATCACTGGAGTGCCCAAAAGCACAAGGTGTGCAATACTCAGAGACATGGCCAAGGTAAGAAAGGCTGAAAGACGACCACCACTGAACAAGACACACAAGCTGAAACGTCAAGACTGGGCCAAGAAATATATCAAGACTGATTTTTCTAAGGTTTTATGGACTGATGAAATGAGAGTGAGTCTTGATGGGCCAGATGGATGGGCCCGTGGCTGGATTGGTAAAGGGCAGAGAGCTCCAGTCCGACTCAGACGCCAGCAAGGTGGTGGTGGAGTACTGGTTTGGGCTGGTATCATCAAAGATGAGCTTGTGGGGCCTTTTTGGGTTGAGGATGGAGTCAAGCTCAACTCCCAGTCCTACTGCCAGTTTCTGGAAGACACCTTCTTCAAGCAGTGGTACAGGAAGAAGTCTGCATCCTTCAAGAAAAACATGATTTTCATGCAGGACAATGCTCCATCACACGCGTCCAAGTACTCCACAGCGTGGCTGGCAAGAAAGGGTATAAAAGAAGAAAATCTAATGACATGGCCTCCTTGTTCACCTGATCTGAACCCCATTGAGAACCTGTGTTCCATCATCAAATGTGAGATTTACAAGGAGGGAAAACAGTACACCTCTCGTAACAGTGTCTGGGAGGCTGTGGTTGCTTCTGCACGCAATGTTGATGGTGAACAGATCAAAACACTGACAGAATCCATGGATGGCAGGCTTTTGAGTGTCCTTGCAAAGAAAGGTGGCTATATTGGTCACTGATTTGTTTTTGTTTTGTTTTTGAATGTCAGAAATGTATATTTGTGAATGTTGAGATGTTATATTGGTTTCACTGGTAAAAATAAATAATTGAAATGGGTATATATTTGTTTTTTGTTAAGTTGCCTAATAATTATGCACAGTAATAGTCACCTGCACACACAGATATCCCCCTAAAATAGCTAAAACTAAAAACAAACTAAAAACTACTTCCAAAAATATTCAGCTTTGATATTAATGAGTTTTTTGGGTTCATTGAGAACATGGTTGTTGTTCAATAATAAAATTAATCCTCAAAAATACAACTTGCCTAATAATTCTGCACTCCCTGTACACTTTTACACTTTTTTTACACTTTTACATACACTTACACTGTCCAAGTGTATTTTAATATTAATATATGTACATATGTATATATAATTACCGTATATACTCGAGTATAAGCCGACCCGAATATAAGCCGAGGCCCCTAATTTTACCCCCAAAAACTGGGAAAACTTATTGACTCGAGTATAAGACTAGGGTGGAAAATGCAGCAGCTACTGGTAAATTTCTAAATAAAATTAGATCCTAAAAAAATTATATTAATTTAATATTTATTTACAGTGTGTGTATATAATGAATGCAGTGTGTGTGTGTGTATGAATGCAGTGTGTATATGAATGCTGTGTGTGTATGCAGTGTGTGTATGAATGCAGTGTGTATATAATGAATGGAGTGCAGTGCGTGTATATGAGTGCAGTGCGTGTATGAGTGCAGTGTGTGTATAATGAATGCAGTGCAGTGTGTGTATGAGTGCAGTGTGTATGCAGTGTGTATATAATGAATGCAGTGCAGTGTGTGTATATGAGTGCAGTGTGTGAGTGCAGTGTGTATATAATGAATGCAGTGTGTATGTATGAATGCAGTGTGTGTATGAATGCAGAGTGTATATAATGAATGGAGTGCAGTGTGTGTATATGAGTGCAGTGTGTGTATATGAGTGCAGTGTGTGTATATGAGTGCAGTGTGTGTGTATGAGTGCAGTGTGTATATAATGAATGCAGTGCAGTGTGTGTATATGAATATGTATATTTTATTATTATTATTTTTTTTATTTATTTTTTCGTCCCCCCTCCCTGCTTGTTAGCTGGCCAGGGAGGGGGGCTCTCACTCCCTGGTGGTCCAGTGGATGGGCTGTAGGAAGGGGGCTGTCAGGAAGCTGTAACTTACCTTCACCGCAGCTCCTGTCAGCTCCCTTCTCTCTCCTCCGTCCGTGCAGCTCCCAGGTCAGCTTCCTCTGCAACTCTCTGCAACCCGTGGCAACGCTCTGACCCTGCGGCTCTCGCGAGAGTTGCAGAGGAAGCTGACCTGGGAGCTGCACGGACGGAGGAGAGAGAAGGGAGCTGACAGGAGCTGCGGTGAAGGTAAGTTACAGCTTCCTGACAGCCCCCGGTCCTTGTCTGTATTATGGCAGTGTAAATTGCCATAATACAGACAACTGACTCGAGTATAAGACGAGTGAGTGTTTTTCAGCACAAAAAATGTGCTGAAAAACTCGTCTTATACTCGAGTATATACGGTATATATATATTATTATTATTATTATGTTATTATTTATTTAGCGCCAACAAATTCCGCAGCGCTTTACAGTGGGTGGACGAACAAACGTGTAGTTGTAACCAGACAAGTTGGACACACAGAAACAGAGGGGTTGAGGCCCTGCTCAATGAGCTTACATGCTAGAGGGAGTGGGCTAAAGTGAAAAAAAAAAAAAAAAAACATTTCTCAATAAAATAAAATGTTAGACAAAGGTGGTAAGTGGAGTATCTCAAGTATCTGTTCTTGTTCTCTTCTTGTAAATATGTTTATGAGTTATCTTGCAAAGGAGTTGAAAGCCACATGTCAGTGTTTGCAGATGGAAATAAATTAGGTAAGCTAATACAATGTGAGCAGGATATTCCTTTATTGCAGAGGCATTTGACAAATTATAAAACTATACAGTGAAGTGGCAGACGAGATTTAAAGTAGATAAATGCAAAGTTATGGATTTTGGAGTTAGGAATGCACACACACACACACACACACACACATATATATATATTTATTTCTTTAGGGAAACAATAAATAAAAAGGAATTGGTGATAGTTATAGACAACAATCTAGGCAACATTGCTACCGCCAGTAAGCTTTTGACGTGTATAAAATGGGGTATAAATTCACATACCAAAAACATAATATAGCTTTTTTATAAATAAATGGCAACAGCCCACCTTAAGTATGTCTTGCAGTTTGGGGCCTTTGTTTACAAAAGGATGTTACAACGTTAGGAAAATTGAAGATGCACTCTACAAAATTAAAGGGGAATTGAAGATTTAGTGATGAAATAAGTTTAGAACAATTGAACTGGTTTACTTTAGAAAAAAAGATAGCTTACAGGGGATATGATGTCATTATACAAATATATGCTGGGCTTTTACAAACACCTCTCTGATAGCCTTTTCATTATTGGGACTACATAAATGACAAAAGGTCACCCATTTAGACTTCATGAAATAAAAGTTTGCAGAGGAAAGATTCTTTATAGCGAGAACAATAGAAAGCGGAATTCTCAGCCTTAATAATTTGCTTTAAAATGAAAGTATCCGCTCCCACCAGCCTGTCTAGGTGCACTGGATCCGGGGAAGGCCAAGCCCCATATCAAGTATGTCAACCTCAAAAACCCAGTCGGGTTGAAACATTGATGCTTGCTTGCTCCAATAAAACAGATTTTTGGCTATAACCTTGAGTGCCTGGACCACTACTTTATTTAATAAATTTGTTTTGTCAGCTGCTACTATATATATGCTTTTTTGGAAAATAAAATATTCAAGTATATAATAGTTAATACTTGGTGTAACAGCTTGCTGATCTAGTGAGGAATCTGACTTTGTATTCAAGAAATAGTTTTTTTTCCAATTTGTGACAAAATTTAATGGCCTCAATGGAACCGGTTTAGGAGCTAGTATTATTTTTATGAAATGTAAGTGTGCCTGTTTGTGTGTGCCTATGTGTGCCTGTGTGTGTATGCTTTTGTGTGCCTATCTGTTTCTTTTTCTATTTCTGCGCTGATCTGTGGTTTTGTGTCTATCTGTATCTGTGAGTGTCTGCCTGTCTCTGTGTTTTTTGTGTTCACCTGTTTGTTACTGTATCTATCTGTGCTTGTGTGTTCCAATTTGTACTTATCTGCTTATCTGTCCGTCTGTGTGTGTTTGTGCATCTATAAGTAACTATGAGTGTGTCAAGAGACATTTTAAAGGGTGGAGTTAAGTGGGGGACACAATAATTATTTAACCCTTAAGTGTTTTTGACCCTAGCAACATCTCTGGCAAATTAACTGAGCTTGTTTACAGGTACATGTTAATAAAAGAATAGAATTATATATGTGAATATATATATATATATATATATATATGTGACATATAGACATATATTATGTATATAATATATGTCTATATATCATATATTTATAATGTCATACTAAGTGTATTTTTGTATTAATATATACATATAGTAATATAAAAATACACTTATAATTAAATTACACGTTTATATATATATATAATATATATAATAACTATATATATTGTGTGTGTGTGTATATATATATATATATATATATATTATAAAATACAAATAATAAGTAATTTAAATTCCATAAAAACCTGTAAAAATAATAATAAATTTTTAAAAAAAGTTATATATCTATATGAAATGTTATTCTAACTGTATTTTGATATTAATATATATATATATCTCAAAATACACTTAGAATGAAATTGTGTATATATATATCTATGTATATATAAATAAATAAAAATAATTACATAAATAATTATATAAATATACACGTAGACTTCAAATATATAAATATGCATATATATTTAAATTCTACGTGAGTATTTATGTAAAATTTTTACATAATTAAGTAATTTTATTGATTGCAATTTGAAGTCCAGAGCATTTAATTTGCTAGCACTGTATTTTACCCTGTAACTTTCTATGACACCCTAAAACCTGTACATGGGGGGTACTGTTCTACTCGGGAGACTTCGCTGAACACAAATATTATTGATTCAAAACAGTAAAACATATCACCGTGATGATATTGTCAGTGAAAGTGACTTTTTTTGCATTTTTCACACACAAACAGAACTTTTACTGATGATATAATTGTTGTGATACGTTTTCCTGTTTTGAAACACTGATATTTGTGTTCAGCAAAGTCTCCCGAGTATAACAGTACCCCCCATGTACAGGTTTTATAGCGTTTTTGAAAGTTTACCCCCATGATGGCATACCATTTTCAAAAGAAGACAACCCAAGGTATTGCAAATTGGGTATGTCCAGTCTTTTTTAGTAGCCACTTAGTCACAAGCACTGGCCAAAATTAGCGTTCACTTTAGTTTTTAACTTTTTTCACACACAAACAAATATGAACGCTAACTTTGGCCAGTGTTTGCGACTAAGTGGCTACTAAAAAAGACTGGACATGCCCCATATTGAATACCCTGGGTTGTCTACTTTAAAAAAAAATATGTACATGTGGGGTGTTATTCAGACATTTAAGACAGATAAAAGTGTTACAATGTCACTATTGAGAAATGTTTGTATGTTTTGAAACCGCAATATCCTACTTGTACCTATAGCCCTATAACTTGCAAACAAGCATGTAAACACTGGGTATTTTTATATTTAGGACAACATTTTGAATCTATTTTGCAGTTTATTTCATTCGCTTTTCAAATAAAAGTAAAAAAAAATTACTTTTTTCAATTTTTCATCATATTTTTTTTTTTTTAATTTAAATGAAATTACATGAGATTATATAAATAATGGTATGTAAAGAAAGCCCTTTTTGACCTGAAAAAAACGATATATAATTTGTATAGGAACAGTCAATGAGAGAGCGGAAAATTACAGCTAAACACAAACACCACAAAAGAAAAGAGGCCTGGTCGCAAATGTACAACATCGCAAAAACAGTCCAGTCCTTAAGGGGTTAAACAAACCTGGTAAACCTGTCTCAAAAGACAACATAGACCCAGCAAACCAATCTGGCAACTGAATTGGGCAAGCCCTATAGTGACTCTATATCTTTTCAAACCACCATAAAACCTGTACATGGGGGATATTCGTGAGACTTCGCTGAACACAAATATGAGTGTTTACAACAGAAAAACATATCACGATGATGAAATCACCAGTAAAAGTGCAGTTTTTGTGTAAAAATAACGCAAAAAACAAATATGAACGCTAACTTTGGCAAGCGTTTGTGGCTAAGTGGCTACTACAAAAGACTGGACCCCATTTTGAATACCGTGGGTTATCTACTTTTACAAATGGTATGCCATGATGGGGTTAATTTTCATTCCTGGGCTCCTGTGTGTAGGGGGGGTAGCGGTGCTGTGTGTAGGGGGAGTAGGGGTGCTGTGTGTAGGGGGAGTAGGGGTGCTGTGTGTAGGGGGGTAGTGGTGCTGTGTGTAGGGGGGTAGTGGTGCTGTGTGTAGGGGGGGTAGGGGTGCTGTGTGTAGGGGGGGTAGGGGTGCTGTGTGTGGGGTGCTGTGTGTGGGGGGTAGGGGTGCTGTGTGGGGGGGGTAGGGGTGCTGTGTGTAGGGGGGTAGGGGTGCTGTGTGTGGGGTGCTGTGTGTGGGGGGTAGGGGTGCTGTGTGGGGGGGTAGGGGTGCTGTGTGTGGGTGTGTAGGGGTGCTGTGTGTAGGGGGGTAGGGGTGCTGTGTGTAGGGGGGTAGGGGTGCTCTGTGTAGGGGGGTAGGGGTGCTGTGTGTGGGGGGAGGAGTTGAAGATGCATTACATTTAAAAAAAAAAATGTTTTTAAACATATTAAATACTTATTAAATCAGTATGGCTGTGCCCCCCCCCCCCTTCCCTTCTTCTTACCTTTGGTGAAGGGGGGGGGGGGGGACACAGCCATCCCTGGTGGTCCGGTGGTGGTAAGTATACAGGACAGGATGGCAGGTCCTGCAGCTCTCCTTTTCTATCCTTCCTAAATAATGTGTAACCATTTAGGCTAACTGCCCAGTCATGTGTCTTATTCCACTATGTTTCCAATATGCCAATAATGTAATATTTCTCAGTGTATGCTAGTGCCTCTAGTTTCCTCATTTTGTTATTTAAGCTCATTACATTAGTAAGCATACATTTAATATTATCATGAGTCACTTGTACTTTATGTGAATTTGTATTACTGTTATTATTACATACATGTTGTGCAGAGGTGAAACCCCTCTCCTTTCTGTCCAATCTTTGTAACTTTTGTAAATGTCAGTGTCTCTCCCCCCTACCACTGGTTTAAAATCTCCTCCAGCTTTCTAGCCATTCTGTCCCACAGTACAGCAGAACCTCATTCTTTTAGGTGCAATCTATCAAGACTATAGAGATTGTACCCAAGTGGAAAATCAGCCTAGTGCTCTAAAATGCCAAAACATTCATTCCTACACCATGACTATAGCTGCAAATTAATCTCCCATTGCCTTTCTGCTGTAGCCAGGTGACACAGGTAATATCTCTGATATGATGATTGTTCTAATAACAGGCAGTAGCTCTGCCCTACTGATTGCTTGGTAAGTGGGAGAAGAGGAAGGGTTATGTCAGGATCCTGGCGATGTGTATGTAGCTTCTTAAATGCCAGCCAAATGTAAAAATAATTTCAATGTGTGGAAATAGTGAGCACCTACATTAATTACAGTTACACTGCGCATCTACACTGTACAAGGCATCGCATACTTAAAGAGTACAAACCTCTCCCTCCACCCCTTCTTGCAAGAATATGGCCCTGGGGTTTGAAAGATGTAGATTGTGTTGTAGATGTGATTTTAAGTGTCTCTGTACAGTTTCAGATGACAAAATGGAGTTGTGAACTGTGTGTTCCTATCAAAGTGTGTTTCTCTGCAGAGTGGAAAACAGTGCTGGGAAAAATGAAAACAAGCAAGGCTTGTAATGGAAATCAAAAGTTAATTGTAGTATAGAATAAAAAAAAACAACCACGTGACACCCAGAATGATAAGATAAACATTGACTTAGCATATCAAATGAAACATATACAATGTTTCTTTTAGTGTAAAAACATACCTTAAACATTATTGTATGGCTGTGATATCTACGGTATATTAGAAAATAATTTCTTCAGTGCCACCCAACATATTTCCCTCTTTTATTAAGTAAGCAAACGTTGCTCAGACAAGGAATTAGGTTTAACTTGAACGCAGATTACTTAGCGGACATATCAATGCAATACTAATGTCTAAATCCAGTAGATTTAGAGGTGCTACTCATAAAAAACAGAAAGACTGAAGCATGGAAAACTTATGTACTACACTGACTGTAGCCCAATGGAACTTGAGCAGCATAAGTGGAATAGGACCTTGACAGGGGTTGGAGGCGGGCTTAGGGGGAGAGATAGGGCTGTGCTTTTGAAGTTTGATTTGGGGAGCTGCCTAACATAAATAGGCTGACCATTTTAGCTCCTGTCACCATTAACTTCCCTACCAGTTCGAGTTGGTTCCTCCCTCCCTCCCTTGGGTTGAGTTCTCTTTATCCCTGCTTTGTCACAGAGGCGGGGTTAGTTAGGGGGTATATACAGGCATACATAGTCACGGGGGGAACCACAGAGGAATTAAGGACGTTTTGGCTGAGTGGTTCCAGTTGGTCGGTTATAATATTGGTTCTAATGTTGGTGTTAAGTTGGGGGTTCGAGCCCGGCGGTGGCTCGGAACCTTGGTGGGGTAGGGGTATCCGGCTATACCCCTACCAGGATGCAATACATGTTATGGAATTTGGATAGGGTTCGGGTATCCGGTTATATCCTTACCGGGGGGCAATACATTGGTATGGAACTTGGGTGGGGTCTGCAGCAAAGTATAAAATGTGTGATATAACCATTTGTTTATTAAGGTGCTGCTACAAATCCACAGTGAGATCAATCACTAAATTACACCAAATTTACCAAAATATAAAACACAACAGTGGATAGCGTCAAGACCATCAATTTTGCATGATTTTCTACTAATACACTCTTTACTTGTATGTGTTTTTCACATGGTATTTTCAAACTAAGGTTAGTGTGATAATGTTGGAGTTAGGGTTAGGGCCAAGGTTAGCATTATAGTGTAGGATATTGATACTCTAGAAAGAGTTCAGAAAAGGGCTACTAAACTGGTTCATGGATTGCAGAATAAAACTTACCAGGAAAGGTTAAAGGACTTAACATGTATAGCTTGGAGGAAAGACGAGACAGGGGGAATTTGATAGAAACAGTTAAATACATAAAGGGATTCAACACAGTAGAGGAGGAGACTATATTTAAACATATTTAAACTACCACAACAAGAGGACATAGTCTTAAATTAGAGGGGCAAAGGTTTAAAAATAATATCAGGAAGTATTACTTTACTTAGAGGGTAGTGGATGCATGGAATAGCCTTCCAGCTGAAGTGGTGGAGGTTAACACAGTGAGGGAGTTTAAGCATGCGTGGGATAGGCATAAGGCCTTAAAGGACCACTCTAGGCACCCAGACCACTTCAGCTTAATGAAGTGGTCTGGGTGCCAGGTCCAGCTAGGGTTAACCCATTTTTTTTTTTTATAAACATAGCAGTTTCAGAGAAACTGCTATGTTTATAAATGGGTTAATCCAGCCCTCAAAGCCTCTAGTGGCTGTCTCATTGACAACCGCTAGAGGCGCTTGCGTGATTCTCACTGTGAAAATCACAGTGAGATCACGCAAGCGTCCATAGGAAAGCATTGATAATGCTTTCCTATGAGACCGGCTGAATGCGCGCGCAGCTCTTGCCGCGCGTGCGCATTCAGCCGAATGGGAGGAGAGGAGCAGGATCGGAGGAGAAGAGCTCCCTGCCCGGCGCTGGAGAAAGGTAAGTTTTAACCCCTTTCCTCTCCCCAGAGCCCGGCGGGAGGGGGTCCCTGAGGGTGGGGGCACCCTCAGGGCACTATAGTGCCAGGAAAACGAGTATGTTTTCCTGGCACGATAGTGGTCCTTTAAGATAAGGCCAGGGGCTAATTCAAGTATTTTGAAATATTGGGCAGACGAGATGGGCCGAATGGTTTTTATCTGCCGTCACATTCTATGTTTCTATGTTTCTATAGTAGTGTAGATGTTAAGATGTTTACTATTAGGGAAGCACTGTATTATGCATGTACCGAAGCTGTCCAAGAATAGTAGGAGTTACAGACACAGGTAGTAGTCTCTGTATAGAGGATGAATAATGGTGAACTATGTGCTAGGTACAGGGTTAGGTTTTTGGATAAGATTAATGTTAGAGTTAATATTAGGGTTAGGTGTTGTGTGATAGGGTAATGAAAGGGTTAAAGGCAAATGTTTGAATTTGGGTAGAAGTGGGACATACATGTCCCTATGTTATCTGAGATTATTGGAGATTAATTCATGTTACAGTCCCAGCTATTTAATCTTGGGAGTGACCTGGTTTAAAATGGTGGCACATTCCACTCGATAGTGTAACTTTCACTAATCTTGTGGTTACTGGGATATTTATTCCCCATTCTGCCAGAGGTTATGACACCTTAAATAATGTGAACTACACATTACTTTCCATCTTTAAGTGGATCATTTTTTTTTTTTTTGGATCATTTTAATGGATGATGTCACTACCCATGGAGTAATGTATTCTAAAACCTGATCTGCGTGAATAGATACTGTTAAAATTAAATGCCTGTTTATATATAGGTAAACAATGAAATTGTAATATTTGGTGGGTAAGAAGTAATGTATAGAGTACATGTATAGATATGCTATGGCATTTATAGTTATACTTTTAATTACTGTAGGTTTCCTTTCTGTTAAAGGATCACTATAGGCACCCAGACCACTTCAGCTCAATGAAGTGGTCTGGGTGCCAGGTCCATCTAGGGTTAACCCTGCAGCTGTAAACATAGCAGTTTAAGAGAAACTGCTATGTTTACAATAGGGTTAATCCAGCCTCTAGTGGCTGTCTCATTGACGACTGCTAAAGGCGCTTCCGCACTTCTCTCTGTGAAAATCACAGTGAGAAGACGCTGACCTCCATAGGAAAGCATTGAGAAATGCTTTCCTATGGACTGATTGAATGCGCGAGCGGCTCTTGCCGCGCATGCCCATTCAAAGCTGACGTCGGGAGAGAGAGGAGATTTCTCCAGCGCCGAGGGAGCCCGGCGCTGGAGAAAGGTAAGAGTTTAACCCCTTCCTCCCTCTTCAGCCCGGTGAGAGTGGGACCCTGAGGGTGGGGGGGGGACCTAAAACCCTATAGTGCCAGGAAAACGAGTTTGTTTTCTTGGCACCATAGTGATCCTTTAACATGCTTTTTAGTTGTATCTCCTGTAAGGATTGTCAGACAATATATAAGTGTATCAAAACAGTGATGAGAGGTGGGGAATTACACTTGTTTTGTTTCTAATTCTTTTTCTTTTTGAATATGCAGCTTTAATTTAAATTTAGGGCACAATCCTGTAATTTAATAAGAGGTTTTGACAACTGTGGTGTCATGCTGGATAATATTATCAGCAGTAGTTGACATCTACTGCTGATAACAAAAAGACCATGGATTGCAGCCAATGTGCTCCACCCACTTTGGCCCTAATGTAGCAGATTCCAAGGGTCTTTATTAAAAAATGCATCATAGCAATTTACATTTTTTTCAGTGCTTTTTGTGTTCAGTGCTTTTTGTGGAAAAACAAAAGAGATCCAGGTTAAAAAGAAGTTGTTCTGGGGCCCTTAATTTCTGATGATAGCCAAGTTGAACGTGTTCTGCTAAACATGCGCTAAATGTGATTGTAACGTGAAGTGGCTACTGCAACATTTGAGCATTACATACTAGTAGCCACCCATTGTTAAAGAGGAACAGCCACTTCCAGAGAAGTGATAGTTCCTTGTTCCTTCATGAAAGTAAACATGTTTTCAGCATTTACTAGGGTGAATAAATCAGCAGAGGTAAGTAAACATTTCTCTCCTGCTGCACTTCAGCACTGTGATGGCTTCCTTCTCCCATAATGCCTTGGGCATGTGCATTCATGCTCGAACATCTAACTGAAAAATACTGAATGTGTGCATTTGCCATTTTCTTCAACAGCGCTGCACACATGCATGCGCACACCTTGTGAATGGTGCTGCGGGAGTTAATGGCTAATTTACATACTTTGCCAAGCTTTGTCTGACAATATATGTAAAATAAAATAAAATAAAACAATTAATTTAAAAGACAATGTAATACATCACTTTAAGTTAGCTATCACATTGTGTAAAATTTCCTCTTCAGGGGGATTCCTAAACAGTTTCCATTATTTATGTGTAAACATTGTAGCATACATATATTTTAATATAGTCAAATGGGTCTAATTTTATTACCACTTATCCCATATGTTTTACCTTGCACCTTAAGTGCGAAAGAGAGAACGAGAGATAGAGAGAGAAAACGAAAGAGACAAAAAGAAAAAGAGAGAAATATAGATTGAAATGTGATTATATACATTATTCTGTCAAACATCTAGATTGTAAACAGGGCCCTCTTCATATCTTAATCTCCTTGTCAAAATATATAACTATATAATTGTACAGTACTTCAGAATATGTCATTTAATTACAAATATCTAGAAAGTATACTTCCTCGATCCTCGGTACAGTTTTTATGCTATATTTTCTGGGTGTACCATAAAATGAACTACTCTCCTTTCGTTTTTACGCAGTGAAGCTTAGACTTGATTTTTTTATTGGCGTATTTAAAAGGGTGGGAATGGTTAGATAGATAATGTGAAGCTTTTCAATGCCATCAACTATTAAATAATATATAACGAACGAGCGGCTGTTTGTACAAATAATACTCTTACTGCTGTAAGCTGTCAGCCTGCTGTCATTCCCAAAGGAAGGTAACCAGGACGCTCATTGTTTTGTATAAATCATTAACGCATGGTGGCAAAGGGAGGATATAGACAAAGCTAGGAGATTAATAGACATAACTGCCAGTAACTGAAAATGTCATGTGATTACCTCAATGCAAAACCTAAAGAGGTATATTTTTGATATATATTTATTCATGCAATATTTTACCAAGCAATACGTTGAGATTTCTCTTATATTTACGTACGTCCTGGAGTATAAATTGTATACACATACATTTTGAGGGTCATTTCGCAAATACACAGAGCTGTATTTGGTCAAACTATAATCAGGGTTATTTACTAAAGTGAGAATTTAAAGTGAGTTTTACTTTCAAGGCCAGAGTAGCCATACTGAAAGCATAGCTGACTCAGAGAATTATTCCCGTTTGGCTATTTTGACCTTAAATTTGAAATTCCTTTTGAATTACTTCCGTAGGTTCAGATTTTATTGTTAAATCAGCATAAATCATATAGGATGCATGAGTATTCACTTTCATAATGTTATCCTGTGGGTGATTTTAAATAAAAGATGCACTGTATTAAAGAAAAGGATGACTGAAACGTGTTGCTAATAGGCTTTTTAAAACAGTATTATGATAAAAGCAGTATATGATAAAACGTTATACATACATATGTATGTATAAATTCTTAGTATACCTCACGAGATGTTCTCTTCATTGTTTTTGAGTCTGTTCCCAGAGCTTCCACGTCCAGCTCTTGTAAATCAAAAAAAGTTTCTCGCAGTTTCTTGCAGCGATGATGTCCTTTGGGTTCTTTTCAGTCTGCGGCAGTTTTCTGTGCTTTTATCATTTTTCTTTGATTTATGCATTGAAGAAATTCCCACCTACAAGTCTTCCAAGTTTTTAAGGCTTATGTTTCTGATGACAGAGCTCATAATATCCAACTCCTCTTTACCAAATGCATGAAATGTTAATAACCAGCCTGGGTGCTATTCTCTCACTAAGAAAGCAAGTGAAAAAAGGTTAGCAGGGCTGTTCCCAGTGTGTGGCTTTCTTTTACTTCTCTCCACCTGCTGTATTATCCTTTCCTTTGTTCTTCCTGACATAATGCCAGACACTGAAGACACACCAGCAGGTCATGCAGTGTGTATACCTCTGGCAACCAGGAAGTACTCTCACCTTAGCAGATCATTTGAATAATGTGAAAGCTGAGATGCGAAATCAGAAAGAAAAAAAAAACAGAAATATGTGGAAGGGCTTCACCTTGTTAAACATTCATACATTTTTTTTTATTATTATTATTATTAGTAGTATTATTTGTTGTTGTTGTTGTTGTTATTATTGTATAAGCAAGAACTCATGGATAGTGGAATAAAAAACAATACTATTTTTTTTTTTTCTGTTTTCTGTTTTCTGGTTTCTGTCTATGTAATTGTTGTAGTATGTATATATACTGAAATAAAAATAAATGAAAAAAAAAAACACAATACTAATAATTTCAGATTTTTGATTAATTTAGTTAGAAATCATTCTAAAATGCAAATGCCCCAAATAGTTCTGGGGCATTTGCATCAAATCGATCGAAACTAGAGTGCAGATTCAGTTGTTATCTGCAGCCAGATCACTGTTTGCACATGATTTATACTTGTCATTAGGAGTTTTCATTATAATCTATTTTTAAAAAAGCGATCTGGACTAAAACTATCAATGTACTGCAGCGAATAGGCTCAGGTAAAGTCAGGTGACAAATTGTGATTTATTCACTAAATATTACATAATACTGAACTGAAAATGTAGGCATAAATAACAAAGCTCTGAGGCTAGCTGGATTTGAGATTTTTTGTAAATCAGAACTTTTTAAAGTGGATTTAGATTTTTGCCCAACCCAGTAACTTAAAGTTCCATTTTTACTAATATTCTCAGTATTGTTATTTTAACTTAGAAGACTAGTTGAACAAGGCATGTAAATTACATTAAAGCGAATCTATAGTGCCAGAAAAAAAAAGTTGTTTTACTGGCACTATTTATTTATTTTACTTATTACTGGCATTTATAAAGCACCAACATATTCCGCAGCGCTGTACAATTGGAAAAGACAGCACAATAAGGACAGACCGAAACAACAGGTAGAGGGCCCTGCCTGTGAGCTTACAATCTAAAGGTTAAACTGGGGAGATGAGACAAGAGGTAGCAGAGAACCTTGTATGTGATGGCAGAGTGAATTAACAGTATAATTACAGCAATTGATAGTTAAACGGGACCTCTCTCTGGTTAACCTGACCGGTTACCTCCCGTTAGTTCGCTTCTTTCAGCCGATCAGGAACTCTTGCATAGTTAGGAGACTTAGCTCTATGCGCTTCCAGGGAACAGCCCTGGAAGCTCTTGATCATACCAAGACTTTTCCCCGTTGCATCCCCTGCAAGCTGGAACAGCAGACACAGAGGTTTAAATCTTCCTTCCCTCCAATAACAGGACGACACACAGTTTTGGAGGTTTAAAACACTGGACTCTGCCAGACTGACACTCTCCATTCCACACAATACACTTCACCTTAGTCCCAGGCATGAGGGGGCAGGGTTCCAGATAGCCATCTCTCACCTTGGGATATACCAAACAGTACACAGGGATACATTAAACCATATTACATTCAGGGGTGTTACACTTTGGGTCTCGGCGCCCCTGGAAGGGAAGGGGTTACAGGGTTAAAACCTACATTGCTAGATAGCCCCGGGTCCCATCTGGGAAATTAGCCCCAAAATGAGTTCCATGGCGTTGCTTGGTTTAGTCCGGCAAATTCAAACTTTGCACCTAAACCAAGCAACAACCAATCAGCTGAAAGGGCGCAAACCAAATTGCGCCAATCAGCATTCAGGGGAGGAAGGAGTTTCGCCGCCCAATCCACAGAAAGGGCGCAAAACTCGGCTGCGCCAATCAGCGCCCAGGGACGAGAGGGGTTTTGCCGCCCAATCAGAAGAAAGGGCACGAAACCCCATTTGAACAAGCGCTCCTTCTCTGATTGGTCACCCGCTCCCTGCAGTGACCAATCAGCGCTTACTCGTGCCGAGCAATCAGGAGAATGGCGCGAACCCAGTTTGAATATGCGCTCCTTCTCCCATTGGTCGAAATGGACTTCCATGCTGCCAGCGGGACTCTGCGGCCGTGAGACCGACTCACAGCTCCAGAGATTCCCTGCTGGTGCGCGTCCCTCTCTCCGGTGGATACTCCCACACAGTTATCCGTCGGAGAGAGTGTCCTCTTGGTTAGCTACAAGCCTAGCCTCATAGCTGCAAGGTAGGGGGGATGGGAAACAGTGATTATAGCTCCGTTGGGGAGCGGGTAGGACGGTCCCCGACATGGGGACCGAAGACATGATGCACTGGCCGGTTCTGGATACAAATGCTGCTCCCTTGTGATGTTCGGCTATACGAAACAGAGGCCACCCAGGAGAAGCACTAGCCGCTTGTTCCCTTGTGGTCTGCGGTTTTCACACCTCGTTAGCGAGGTGTGAACATTCTAACCACACATCCTAAACTGAGTACTGGGGTGGACCGGCGCACGGGGCTCCATGCACCGGAGCGCTCCCGCGTGACTGAAAATTTAAATACAAGGGGAAACACATATTTAACATGGAAAAATCATAACAATACACATTGGGGACACAAAATACAAACCCAAACATCTGAATACTTAGTGGGTATGGCACTTAGTGGCGGTGTCCCGCCACAGATAGCATGTCAAAGGAATAAGGAGGTGATTGGCTGTGGTTGCAAACAGCTGGAAGAGCATGCTATACAGTTAGAAGCAACCAGGGTGAGTGGGTAGAGCCGAGTAAAATTAAAGGGCCTTGTTGCAGGGATGGATGATGAATTTACAGCCAGGAGTGGCAAGCGGGCGGAAGGTGGAATGGAGACAATGTAGCAATGGTAGCAGAAGGGGTTATAACCTGGCTAGGACTCCGCCTCTAGTGGAAGACAGCCTGGGTAGTATTTTTTGTATTTTTGCAATAACTGCAATACTTACTATTGCAGGGTTAAGGAACCAGGGAATATGCACCCAGACCACTTTAATGAGCTGAAGTGGTCTGGGTACCTATAGTGTCTCTTTAAAAAAATACCCGAGCACACATGTTCTCGTGTGGCATTTTTGTGCAGACTCTTAGCATGCACAAATGTACTCAGAGTATAATGCTCAGTAATATTGCCCTAAATATTGAAGTACTACAGAGGTAGTGTATGTTTTTTTACTTACCTCCTCAGCACTTTTTGCCCCAGTAAATGCCTCCATAGATGCCACAGTTTCTTTTTTAATCCGCTATTCTGTTTTTATTTTACTGCAATTTGCATTTAGTCAATAAACCCCAATCATGTTAAATTAGTTTCTTTCCCAACGTCACTGATTGCTTACATTTTACACTTCTGGCAAGTGTTTTATTTTATATTAACTTTTTATAAGCAGCAATATTTAGCTTAGTTTTTTCTGGCAACAGTTCATAGCATAACCTCCTAATATAGCATGTTGACTTTCCTTATTATCTAGTAAGGATTTACTAGTACCAACTTTATTTGTAATAATGCCTGTAATTGTGAAAACATATATAGAAACACAATTTTTTTTATAAAGGAACACATCTGCTTTCGTATGTTGATAAGCATAAACTTTTTAAGTTTGAATGGACATATATTGTTTTGTGGACCCAGGACATACTTGAAAACGAAAGAAATCTCAATGTATCTTTCTTGGTAAAATATTTTATAAATAAATAATAATATTCACAGAGGTTTGTCTGAAGCCCAATGTAATTAAAAATTTGCAATGTGTGTAACTTTATGTAGGAATGAAGTATAGAGTTTTTGCGTACTGTCATGATACCTAATAAACCATAAATCACTAATTATTATCAAATGAAGGTCCACACAGTGGAATAACTTGATTTTCCTGAACTTTAGGGAGCAGTAAATGGCAACATGTTAAGTAGGTTCTTACATGTAGAGCATACGTTTACTTGAGTCGCAAAACTTGAAAAATGGTATTTGCTCTTTAGGGTCAATGTAGTTTCTGTTAGATAGAAGGAATATATTTTTACACTGTTTTATTTTTGTAAATAATATATATTGTATTCCATAAGCCCAGCCCAACATTTCTGGTTTGTTCCAGTAATACTGCTGGCATCACAAACAACTCTGAAAGGTAAGATTTGGGAATTGATTATAGTATTAAAAATGAGGAAGAAAAAATTAAAAAACAACCAAAGTGCTGAAAGAATTTATGAGAAGGAAAGAAGGAAGCTCAGAGTAAAAAAAAATGGTGAAAGAAAAAAAAAAAAGCAGAGGAGGATGGGAGTACAAAATGATGGTAAGTAAAGGAACACTACAAACACGATACCTGAACTGCCAGTAGTTATGGTGCTAGGAGTCTACTGGCAGCACCCAAAGGCAAGGAGTCAAACTGCTGCAAAAAGATATTGGCATCACTCCTCGCCTCCTCTACAGCTCAGTGAGATCCTGAAGATCCTGAGATCCTGAAGTATTAACTGAGAGTGTTACCTGATTGCTTTTAGCCCTGCATTGTAAAAAAAGTGCTTTAGGCTTTTTACTGAACAGTGGTAGAGGTAGGGAGCGGTGCCAGTCAGACCCCAGGTAAGGATTCATACCATCAAAACATTCCCATCTTACAGGACACTCCAAGCACCATAACCACTACAGTTCACTGTAGAGTTTATGTTGCTAGGAGTGCCCTGGTCCCCCTCTTTTAGTAAGGAGACACATTGTTTAGAACATTTTTATTTTTGTGCCTAAGGGGAATCTGTTCGTCCATTACCAGTTTTGCTATTTGATCACCTGGCATTTCAGAGTTATGGAATTCAGTAGAACCACAGATCGCCCAAAGGAATTGCCCAGTGGAATTACAATTTGTTCGAAACTAAATGCACAAGTGTATTCATATCCTTATTTATAACAAGGACATTAAAGGAACACTATAGTCACCTAAATTACTTTAACTAAATAAAGCAGTTTTAGTGTATAGATCATTCCCCTGCAACTTCACTGCTCAATTCACTGTCATTTAGTAGTTAAATCACTTTGTTTCTGTTAATGCAGCCCTAGCCACACCTCCCCCGGCCAAGACTGACAGAGCCTGCATGAAATAAAAACTGGTTTAACTTTCAAACAGATGTAATTTAGCTTAAATAATTGTATCTCGATCTCTAAATTGAACTTTAATCACATATAGGAGGCTCTTGGAGGGTCTAGCAAGCTATTAACATAGCAGGGGATATGAAAATCTTAATTAAACAGAACTTGCAATAAAGAAAGCCTAAATAGGGCTCTCTTTACAGGAAGTGTTTATGGAAGGCTGTGCAAGTCACATGCAGGGAGGTGTGACTAGGGTTCATAAACAAAGGGATTTAACTCCTAAATGGCAGAGGATTGAGCAGTGAGGCTGCAGGGGCATATTCTATACACCAAAACTGCTTCATTAAGCTAAAATTGTTCAGGTGACTATAGTGTCCCTTTAATACAAATTCTTTATTTAATCTCCCTGGCTATAATGTTTTAAAGGGACACTATAGTCACCAGAACAACTATAGTTTAATGTAGTTGTTTTGGTGTCTGCAGCCTGTCCCTGCAGGCTTTTTAATGTAACCACTGCTTTAACGGATCCCCTATAGTCCGACTGAGTATATCTGTTGTAAATCTCCCGAGTCCCAAGTGAAATAGTGATTATAACTCAGAGCTACCCAAACACCAGCCTAGACTTGATGAAGGGTACAAATGAACGGATTTATTATGGCCAGATGGCCCACTTATATACGCAGACTTCCAGCATGGGATCTCAGGCAACGACAAAGCAAAACACGACCAAAACACTCCCACAACACGCCCCAGAGTCTCTGTGTCTGGGAGATAATTTAGTGTACTTTGCTTAAACTAATTATCTCCCAGGCACTAGAGTTATAAAGTATAAAATATAAAATATTAAAAATACATATAACACCTATAGGAAGCATCACAAATATTATATCCCTGGATAGCCTGGATCTGAGCACCCAAGTTGCAAAAATAGCTCTCCCACTAACACAGACGAATCATCACCGGGGTAAAGTTTTGACCGACCACACACGTGGCCTGTGCCCAAATCAGTAAGGTATGTCATTTTCGGGAGTTGTAAACTGAACAAAAAGATGAACGGTTCCCCTGGCTCAAAGGTATTGATTGTTCGCTTTGTTCATGTGAACAATACTATCGAACAGCGGTCTATTGGCTTATTGTGGGAAGAAGGTGACGTTTGTATGAAATCACCAGTGTTCGCGAGGTTGGGCATCCGATTTATAGTCCCAGACACTCGATGACCAGGTCCCACTGCCTGTGTTCATGCAACAAGATGGTCGCTGTTTTCCAGCACACGTGTTAATCGGTTTTACGAACAGCGCCCACACAGAGAGAGCACTTGAGTTTGTGGTTTCTTTGATGTTTAATGAGTAAGGGGGTGGTCGGTGTTTGGTAGATAGTAGCTCCCGAATGGGGAAAAACATGAATAGGGTTCGGGATCATAAGTAAGGGTAATGTCTTGAACACAGGGAAAATAGTGAGTTTTGTAACATCACTACCCCCAGTTCCATGGAATGGCATACCTGAACGGATTGGCTTGGGGATGTCCAGACAAGAGGTTATTTTTCCAGTTCGGTATGTCGGGACAATCTATCTGCATTGGCATTCTGCTTTCCTGGCCTGTACTGCATAGTAAAGTTGTAAGGTTGCAGTGCCAGGCTCCATCTTAAAAGCCTTGTGTTGTCGTCTCCGACCACTCGGTTGAGCCAAATTAGGGGGTTGTGGAGAGTCATGATGGTGAAGGACCATCCATACAAATAGGACTGTAGTTTCTTTAGTGCCCAGACTAGGGCTAAACGCTCCTTCTCCACGGTGGCATCACTGACTTCCTGGGGTAACACATTTTTGCTCAGGTAGGCCACTGGGTGTTCCACGCCATCTTCACCCACCTGGCTTAATACGGCTCCCAGTCCAAACATTGAGGCATCTGTATGAACGAGAAATTGTTTACTGTGGTCGGGTGCAGCCAATACAGGTGCATTGCTCAATGCAGTTTTCAGCCTCTGGGGATATTAAGATCTGCCTGGTTAGGGACTTTTTGGTGAGGTCAGTAAGGGGCTTAGCTATTGTGCTGTAAACAGGGACAAACCTCAGTAATATCCGGACATTTCCAGAAAAGCCATTACCTGAGTTTTAGTGCAGGGTTGGGGCCACTGGGCTACTACCTCAATCTTGGCTGGCTTGGGACGCTGCTTACCGGAGCCCACTCTGTGCCCAATGTACTACCATCCCTACATGGAATTTGTCAGGTTTTAAGGTTAGATCAGAGGACCGAATTCTGTTGAGCACTACAGATAGCAATATCATCCAGGTAGGCACACACGAAATCCTAAAATCCCTCCAAGAGCCGATCTGCCATACTCTGAAAAGTGGCGGGGGCATTCTTCAAACCATATGGCATAAACTTGAACTGGTATAGGCCAAATGGGGTGATGAATGCCAACTTAGGAATGGCTTCAGGGTCCAGGGGGATCTGTCCCCAGACAGACTTGCTCCACTCCAGCTGGGTTGGCAGGGAGCATATTGGGTAAGGGGAGGTTTTCATTGTCGTCGAAAGCTGGGGCACATACTGCCGCTACCTCTTCTGACCTCTCTAGATAAGGCTTGAGCATGTTCACATGAAAGGATCTTCTAATCCTCTCATCAGCACATTTCACCACTATATAGGTGGTGTCACTTATCCATTCTACTACCCTGAAGGGGCCCTGCCAATCTGCCTGGAGCTTATCTGCTTTGGTGGGTCTCAGGACTAAAACTTTTTGTAAGATACAATCTCTAGCCCCTCCCCCCCCCCCCCCGACCGTACCAACGTTTTTGGCGCTGCTGGGCCGCCCGCAAGTTCTCTCAAACTGACTCGGTCAGAGCTTGCAGCCAGTCCCGCAGCTCCAAGACATATGGCACGATAGGGGTACCTGCTTCTCCCATATTTCCCTCCCAGTGTTCTCGGACAAGGTCTCCACTCATAAAAAAGTTCAAAGTGGGAGAATCCGGTTGACTCCTGGGGAACTTCCCAGTAGCTGAACAACAGATGAGGAAGAAACTTTTCCCAGTTTTGACAGGAATCTGTGAAGGTTCGTAGCATCAGAGTCCGTTCGTCTGGGGGTGATAAGGGGAGCTTAATATGGGTTTCACTCCACAGCTCTGCCAGAACTGTTGAGTAATGGCTGCTTTAAACTAGGTCCCCTGATCGGATACGATTTCCTGGGGAAATCCTACATGAGTGAAGACCTGGACTAAGGCTTCAGCTATGGTCTCTGTGTGGATATTCAAGAGAGCCATGGCCTCAGGGTACCGAGTAGCATAGTCCACCATGGTGAGAATGTGCTTCTTCCCCGAGGAACTAGGCTTACTCAGGGGTCCTACGAGATCTACCTATACTCGGTAAAAGGGTTCTTCCACTATGGGGAGTGGCCTGAGTTTAGCTTTGGGGTGGTCACCCCTTTTTCCTATTCTCTGATATACATCACATGTCCTGCAATACTCTTGTAAGTCCGGGTGACTCCAGGCCAAAAGAATACCTGAGTTAACCAGTCCTTAGTCTTCCTTATGCCTAAGTGGCCTGCTAAGGGGATGTCGTGACTGATTCTTAACAATTCAGCGTGTTATTTCCACGGTACTATTAACTCCCTTTGTTTTCTTGGGCCGCTCCTATCCCAGTCCCTCCAGTCACTTTGTACATTAGCCCCTCCTCCCATTGGAACCTTTCCTGTTCTAGATCCCCCTGCGGGGTGTCTGCCTCCTGCCTATACCCACCTAGTGTGGGATCCTCTCTCTGTTCTTTACCAAAATCGTATGTGGTGCCCCAGGAGGGAGCAGTTGTATGGCCGGGGTCAGGTCAACGGTTCCTACCTGGGGTTTCTGAGCATGTCAGGAGTCCATTACTGGAGACTGCAGCCGGGTGGTTACGGGTAGTGCTCCCTCTGTGGTTGACCAAACAATAAATATGTACTTGTGCTGAAGGTAACTTGTGGATGGCTCCTCATGCCACCCTAACTGCGATGGTGCACCCAATACATTGGGAAGGATTCACCCTGTGTGGTTGTACCAGGGTCAGAGTATCACCTGTGTCTCTCAGCCTCTTGTCCTTCAGGTGTACTAGTTGTCTGTGATGGGCTCTGTTGTCTCCTGCAGACTATATGGGATTCACCTCGTGAAGCACCAACCAGTGTTCCTCTGGGCTGGAAAGGGGTGTAAGAGCTGGCAACCTGGTGGTGCCCCAGATGGTTCTTCTTGAAAGCAATGAGCCGCTGCTCGCATCGGTGGTGGTGGTTGACGTTCCCATCTTTCGCGGTTGTGCAGTGGGCAGTTGATTTTAATGTGCCCCATTTGGTTGCAACCGTGACACAGAGGTCTTTCGGTACGGAATTGCTGTTGGCAGCGGGTTGGGTGGTTGTGACCGGTTCTGTAGCCTGTAGCAGACCCTCAGACGGACACTATAGGTGCGTCCTGATTAGGTCCTGCAATCTATGCAGCACTGACATCCAGTGTTTTTAATGTTCTGCATAGAAATGCTCAACGCTCTGACTAGAGATGCATTGATTCAATGCATCTCTATGAGGAGATGCTGATTGGTGCAGCGTTGTGTTTTGCAGCACATGAGCAATAACCTTCCAATACTATGGGAAAGCATTAGACTTGCTGAGATCATCAAATTTGATGATATCAGTCAAGGAGGCTTTGCTGGGCAGGGCTATCTACAACAAGACCGATACCACGCTGGGAAAAAAAGGTAAACTACCTTTTTTAAGGGAGGCAAAGGGGGTTAAATGGAGGTAATGGGGCAGCTAACCTAAATTGTGTTTTTACAGCTATAGTGTCAGGAACATATGTTTGTATTCCTACACTATAATGTTCCTTTAAATTGGGATAATGCTATTCCTTTTTTTTTTCAATTCTTCCACATTGGTTTGGCATATTTAACCCCTATGTATTTTACAGTAACATTATATGCATATATAGCTACAAATAGCTCTATATTACTCACCAATATTATAAACTTTGATTTATTTTTTAATTTTTGTTTTTCACTATTTATGTTTCATTTTCATCTACACACCTCATACCACTAACATGAATCCAAATATCACCATACTGTTATTCTTAATAACCCTTTTCTCACTCCAATTTTGTTCACATCACTACCTCCATAAGCACACACCTCAAACTGGAAAACAAATAATCATACACCATGGCCGTCTATGTTGCTGTAACTTATCTGCTGAGTGCTGGTGGAGAGTTATAAAAAATAGCCCTCCTACCCACATCTCACAAAATGATAAAGTATTCCATTCACTATATGGCCAAACAAAAATTATGTCAAAATTCCTATTTCTTATATTACTTGCCCTTGCAAATGATGTGGAGTCTAACCCTGGTCCCCCAGCTAATTCTAGTCCTAATCTCCCCACTCAAAAAGGTCTCTCTTTTGTGCACTGCAACATCTGTAGCTTACTCCCTAAACTGGATGCACTGCAAGCCTGGTGTTCCCATTATAAACCAAATATCATTGTGCTCTCAGAATCTTGGTTAACGACTAAAATACTAGACTCCGCCAATGCAATACAGAGTTATTCATGTTTTAGAAATGACAGAGCAAAGAGAGGAGGAGGCAATTTGTTAAAATTTACTCCTTTTAAAAACTATAACTCCCCTTCTGCCTTTGATTTCCTTTCTGGCACAATTGAGATCCCTTTCACTAAAACTATCATTGTGGCTGGAATCTACTGCCCACCGAGCTCTCCGGTGCACTCCTTTTCTGACAAAGCCCAACTACTAAGTGAAACTGTAGCTCAAAACCAAAAAAGTGAACTGTTGTTTTTTGGAGATTTCAATATTGATTGCCTGAATCTAAAAATAATAAATCATGTAGGCTGTTTAAGATTTTGCAGCACAAAATTAACACAATTAATTTCCTCCCCAACTCGCATAATATTAAAAGCCAGAATCATACCTTGCTCGATTGGATTCTCTCCAATTTTATAACATGACAGGAGGCTTCGTATTTGCTTAAGTCTCTCTTTACTAGAACTCCACAGCAGCACAGAAAACAACCAATCAGAAAAAAGTTAGGTACTATAAAACTCCCCTCCCCATGCATCATTTCCTCTTTCTTTGCTGCTCCGCACCAGTACAGGTCAGAGTACCTCTGCCCCCTGCTAATATTAGTGGGTGGCTGTATGGTTTTTATTATATTTTCAGTGTTTCACTTGTTTATGTGTCTTTCACCTTATTCTCCTCTGCATATTGCTCTGGGGCTTGTGGGGAGTTTGTTTATTTTGGCTTCATTTTCATCTCCCTGGGGATTCTTTCCCTCTCTGTCCCCTTTTATTTTCCTTTCTCTGTTCCCCTGGGCCTCATTCCTCCGGTCGGCGGGGTTCTGTGTTATTGCTCACACCCGCCGGCCGGAGGCTTTCACGTGGCCGCCTGCTGCCTGCCTTGTCTGCGGACCGCATAGCCGCAGGGGGAAGAGGGGACTTTGTCCTGCCCCACCTGTAGTTTTCTTCTTCTCCGGTCGCGGTGTTGTGGTACCGCCGACCGGAGGCTTTGCACATGGCCGCCTGCTTGCAGGTCTGCAAGGGGAAGAGGGGGCTTTCGCTGCCCCACCTGCGTTTTTTCTCCTCCTCCGGTCGCGGTGTTAGGGTACCGCCGACCGGAGGTTTTACACGTGGCCGCCGGTTTGCAGGTCCGGTCGCGGTGTTATGATGCCGCCGACCGGAGTCTCGGCATGTGGTTGCCTGCCCTGGCCGGCTCAATACGCGGCCGCATGTGTCCGCCGGGGGAGGAGAGAGCAATTACAACCCGCTCGCCCCCCCCGACCCCCCTCCTCACGGTCATACCGGTTTCTCGTCTAACCTGATTGTTAGATCTCCTTTTCTATGTATTCTCACTAATTACTGTGTTTATGTTAAATGTGCCTTAGTGGCATTTTCTATCTGAGAGTGATGTGTGTTTGTTTGGCACATATACACAGACGCTGTGCATTTTGCTGCCAGGTGTATGACTCAGATTACTGTGGGTTTTTTGCTGTCAGTGTAATTCACAGATCTCTGTATGGTTTACTGACAGTGTATTTCTAGATTTAGTTTTTCTACCGTGTGTATGCAGTTTGCTGTGTGTCTGACTGACGCTGTATATCTCAGACTTCGTTTTACTGACAGTGTATATGACAGATGCTTTGAGTTTTTGCTGACAGTGCATTTCTCAGACCGCTGTGTTTACTGACAGTGTAGTTCAGGATTTGTTTTTTTTCTGACTGTGTATGTCGCCGTTGCTGCGCGTTTGACTGACAGTGTATTTCTAGATTTCGTTTCTGACAGCGTAGGTCTCAGTTGCTGTGTGTTTGCGGTCGGTGTGAATCACAGATCGCTGTGAGTTTGCTGGCAGTGTATTTCTCAGATCACTGAGAAATTTGGACAGTGCATGTCGCCTATTTCTGCGCGTATCACGGAGTTCTGCGAGTTACAGCTGTGTATGTACTCAGCTTGTACAGGCTCTGTACATGCGTAGACAGTGCCAGTTAGCTCTCGGATTCGTTTGCTTCTCAGCATATATTTTTTCTGGTCCAGCTATGAGGTCTCAGATGGGACTGCTCGGGTATGAATTATCTGTCCGTGGCATGTATAGTATGGCTATCAGTCCTGGCTCTGTCTCAAACTGGTATGGGAGGCCAGTCTACGCTGATGCGATACAATTTTATCAGGTTCTCGGGGGAATTCATTAATCCGGCTATGGTTTAGCCCCTCTCCTCGCAGTGTCCGTGATTTCACAACCCCTGCAGGTGGTAGGATGATGGTAATCTAGAATACGCCAGAATTCCTACAGATCTGTGAGAGCATATGCTTACCTATTCACAGTTCAAGGACAGTTTCACTCAGTGTATCTTCCATTCACGGGCATGATGGTCGCTGGACTACCTCCGTTTTACTCAATACAGCTGGAATACCACTTTCCCTGCTGGGCACTTGGGGGACCGCCAGTCCCAGTTCAGGTTATTCGCACGGCATTACGCTGTCTAAAAGAATTGGATGGCGCTATATATGTTACGTGTCATAATGATATAACTATATACACGACCCGGGATTGGCCTGATATGTCCGTGCCCCATTGATTGGCCTGCTATGTCTGTGCCCCATTGATAGGCCTGCTCTGTCTGTGCCCCATAAGAATGGCCTGCTCTGTCTGTGCCCCATAAGAATGGCCTGCTCTGTCTGTGCCCCATAAGAATGGCCTGCTCTGTCTGTGCCCCATAAGAATGGCCTGCTATGTCTGTGCCCATAAGAATGGCCTGCTATGTCTGTGCCCATAAGAATGGCCTGCTATGTCTGTGCCCATAAGAATGGCCTGCTATGTCTGTGCCCATAAGAATGGCCTGCTATGTCCGTGCCCATAAGAATGGCCTGCTATGTCTGTGCCCATAAGAATGGCCTGCTATGTCTGTGCCCATAAGAATGGCCTGCTATGTCTGTGCCCATAAGAACGGCCTGCTATGTCTGTGCCCATAAGAACGGCCTGCTATGTCTGTGCCCATAAGAACGGCCTGCTATGTCTGTGCCCATAAGAACGGCCTGCTATGTCTGTGCCCATAAGAACGGCCTGCTATGTCTGTGCCCATAAGAACGGCCTGCTATGTCTGTGCCCATAAGTACGGCCTGCTATGTCTGTGCCCATAGGAACGGCCTGCTATGTCGGTGCCCTTTTATTGGTCCTCCTATGTCGGTGCCTATTTGAATGACCTACTATGTCGGTGCCTATTTGCTTGACCAACTATTCTGTGTCCGTTAGTTTGGCCTGCTGGGCCTGCTCTATTGGTGCCGAACCCCCTTTGGCCGCAGGCCTGGGGCTATATCACTGAGGAGAAGCCAGTGCCCACCAGTGACATGGAAATAGGCAAGTGTCCGGACAAGCACCGTTGCCATACTATCCAAGAGGACGCCAATATACGACCATCTGGATATGGTAGGTAGGGTGAAGGCCCTAAACCTCAGACCTGAAGGGCAAGTTTTTCCTATGAAGACCCCGGACACACATCCGCGGTTTGCGCCAGACCGGCGACGGCACATCTCCAAGGAGAACTTTGCACTGGTGAGGACCGGTACTCAGACACCTACAGGAGAACGCGGTGTTTTCCTTGTCTTTCACAACTAACTCCGTATCTGCCTCCCGGTATCCATATAGCTATCGGTAGTTATTCCTGCGTAGGGTTAGCTCCTGGCCCTGTTCGGTGGGGCTTACTTGTCTTGCCTTCCGGCCTGCTTTTGCCTTCTAGCTGAGATAGGATTTGCGTTTTTACTCGTTCTACGTTATTGTTGTCTTTTTCGTTTTCGTGACTTCCTTTTCCTTTCGCTCGGGTCGTCGAGAGGCCTGACTTGACCTCCTCCGACCTCCCGGGTGCTCGTGGATTGCGGAGAACGTCTCCAGCTTTCCTCAGACTACCAACGATCCGCCTGGACCCCGCGCGCGCGCACGGGATCCGGACGGTCAGTTGATAGTTTTCCATCGTTTTCCCGTAGATTACCCTCAGCCTTAGGCTGATACTCGTATTTGGTGTACCCTTTAGTTGGTCACCCTGAGTCTCTAGGGACTCTAGCTTGGATCACAGGAGGGTGCGGCCCTCCACCTCTTCGATCCGAGAATATTTATCTTCTGGAACTGTGAGCGTACCCCTCTCAGATACGGAACCGGACACTGATTTGTTATTAGAGGGCGCAGCCCTCCCTCAACCTCAGCCAGAGACTGAGCTGGATACAGGGGTCATGTTTGGAGGAAGCATTCTACTGGAGAGGAACGGTCACCGATACAGACTCTACCGTTTGGTTATTTGCGGGTGCGGCCCGCTCAGGCTATCAGCCGGACGTTAGCACGATATTTGATCTCATTAGTAGAGAGCGCGGCTCTCTCGTACACTCGACGCTCTACGGTGCCATCCATTTGTTCATCACACAGACTTGTACCTGTGCAAGACATCGATGACTACATGGAGGGGCGTCCCTCCTGCATTCAAGTAGATCTGACGTCCGTGCTACTGATTTCGATATAGAGGACTGCCTGGTCATGCAAGATATCCATACTTAGACTGGATCCCTCTAGCCTACCTCCTGTAATGGAGGGATATTCTCACAGGGGTAGAACGAGGGGTGACTCCCACTTATTTATACACATTCCTGGAGATGGTACGGCCATCAGATGGAACCCAGGTATTATGTGAGTGCAGGTTTGGGTATATTCTGCACCATAAAGAACAGAGGATTGCTTTCTGTTTTTGGATATCCAGACCATTGTGGACAACTGCTCAGACAGTTTTTCTCCCATTTTTAGGTGGCAGGTGATACGGGGACCTTCATGGAGCATGCGGGCTCTGCCTTGCTCGGGTAGCAGGATTAAGGAGGGCCTATTACCCGCTCTGAAGGTAAAAACCGTACGTATGGTTCACATGGTAAGACCGGAAACCCCGGTTTGTCTTGACCTCCCTGGTCCTCAGATCTTGGGATACGATGGCAGGACTGCCCCGTCTCCTCGAAACACATACCTGGTGATCAGGGTTCGGAGATGGAGGACACTCCATCTATACTCTAGTTATTCCTCACGGGAGCCATTTTGTTGGATTCACGCTACCCTACTTTTCAACTATCGTCGAGGAGACCTACGGGACCTTATGGTGGTACCTGGTATGCCCAGACTTCTACACAGACATCTTTCACTCTTGGACGAGGGCATTTCTGGATGGAAATCTGCGTTCCTGTTTGCACTTCCCATTCCTTTGAAGATTTCTGGGATTCCCTATTCCCAGAATAGTCGACCTCCGTTCCTCCACTCAAGTTCAGTTCGGAACCCTGAATGGACGTCTTTTGGAGCCCTTTCTCTACGGCGTCCGAGTTTTTACACAGTCCGTTTGGACTATTGGAATCACTTAGTATACGGCTGGTTTGGACACACTCTCATTGTATGCGTTATGAATTTATGCTCGGATGAGACATCCCACCGGGTAGGACAGGAAGGTATGAAAGATCCTCCTCGGTTTCTATTGCGATTTTGGTGGTGGTCCTCGGTGCATTCCTTGAGATTGGAGAGCTCCCTGCAAGGCCGCATCACCGAATGGCCCTGGCACGATCGGAGGAGCCGCCTTACGGGTTGAGACTTGGTGTCAGTTTTCTTCTCGCGACCCTAAGTCCTAGATCGGATTTCCAAGTTATACAACTACAGGAATGTGGCTAATAGGTCAGCTTGCCAGCTCATGGACCGACTTCTAGGAAACGGGTTGCTACACCACGTACAATGGATTTACCGGCGGAGGGTGCTTTTTTCCGTATTTGAAATACTTCGTCGGTTGGCATCTCCTTTGACCCGTTGGCTGTCATTTATCGTATTTGGAATGTCCAATTAGGATTACTCTGATATTTCCTGGAATATTACCAGCGACACAAACAGCGTTGGATTGGTGAACTGAGCGTTGAAACAGCAAATACGAAGCCTCCTGTCATGTTATAAAATTGTAGATTATGCTAGCTTTAGTGTACCTATAATCTTAATTTTATTAATGACAGGAGGCGAGTATTTCCCACCCGTTCTTATCCCTCCCTTGTTTATGTTATAGTTTAGATTATCAGGTACGTATGCAACTCTGTTTGTTGTCTCTGCTACCTGTCGCTTGTTCCTTATGTCTGTTTTTTTCCATAAGTAGGGTTGGGATATTTACATATTAGGTTAATTTGGTTGCTACGTTGAGTACCTACATGTTTATTCAGAGTACATTTCATCGGATAATCAACCTGTTCAGTTTGAGCTCTTGCTTGTTTGGAAATTGCATGCCCCTCATTGTAAAGTGCTACTAAAGGGGACACACCTGCCGTGGGTTACAGCTGACCTCATTCATATGTACCAGTTTAGAGATTCACTGTGGTCAAAGTTCAAGCGTACTGGCTCCATGAATGTTCACTGTACTTACATACATTGTCGAAATGCATGCACAAAACAAACAAAAATGGCAAAGGCCCAATATTTCAGTAAAAATATGAACGACAACCCATCAAACCCAAGAAACCTCTGGAAAATCATAAATGGCATACAAACCCCCACAATCCACTCTTAAACATCCACTGTCAAAATAGACAACCAAACACTGCAGCACCCACTAAATGTAGCGAATGCCTTTAATAATTATTTTGTTGGATGTGCTACCACCCTGGTTTCTAAGATAACAAATTACACTATTTTTCAGAACGCAAATAAAGATCAGGCCCTGCCAAATCTTCAAAATCCTCATTTAGAGAAATTCAATTTTAGACCTGTGCCTGTGTCATTAATGAACATCTTAATAATTTAAAAATTAAAAACCAGTGTGGACCAGATCAAATCCCAGCAATGTTGCTGAAGCTCAGTGCACCAGCAATTGCTAAATCTGTCACTATCCTTATCAATGAATCCCTGGTGTCAGGATATATATCCAAACTTTTGAAGACTGCGAAAGTTGTACCTATCCATAAAGTGGTGACAATACTTTGGTATCTAACTATCGCCCGATATCATTGCTCCCTGTATCAAAAATCTTGGAAAAATGCGTCCACACACAAATATGTGAATATGATCAACAATCAAATTATCTGACCCCTGATCAATAAGGCTTTCGTCCAAATCACTCAACTTCGCCTCCCCTCTTAAAAGTTTGCAATGACATCCAAATTGGCATGGAACAAGGAGACTTAACTGGAGCTATTTTCCTTGATTTTGCCAAGGCCTTTGACACAGTAGACCATGGCATTATTTTGCAAAAACGTAGAAACTCAGTCATTGGTGATCGACCGCTAACCTGGTTTCGATTGTATGTTTCAGACCGATTGCAATCTGTGGCCATTTCTGATAGCGCTTCCCTCCCTCTTCTAGTCACATGTGGTGTTCCCCAAGGCTCCATACTTGTCCCCCTGCTATTCATATTATTTCTAAATGATCTGCCTAATGTCTGCGAATCCTCAACTTTACAGATGTATGCAGACAACACTGTCATCTATGCAAGTAAACCCAAGCTACCGCAGCTTGAGGCTGTGTTCCAAACACAATTCACAGAGGGAGTAAAAGTGGATAGCCAGAATCAATGGTAACAAACTCTTCCTAAACATTGGCACAATTGTTATAATGATCTTTGGAACTGTACCTAAATTCCATAAACTACAAAATCAAAAACTATGTATCAGAACAAATTCAAATAGCACACTGACAGCCATCTGTTCCTTTAAATATCTAGGTATGTTGCTAGACCCCAATCTATCCGTTAGCCTTCACATTGAAAAAAATCTCTTCAAAACTTTACCCTAAACTAGGTGCCCTGTACAGAAACAAATCCTGACTAAGCCCTAGAGTAAGGAAACAAATGCCAATGCCGGTCATTGATTATGGGGATGTAGTGTATGCACCCGCACCGCAAACCCACCTTAATAAACTTAATACGTTATATAATTTGTTCTGCCGCTTTGTACTAGAATGTAATTACTTTACCCACCACTGTGACATGTTAAAAAAGCTAAACTGGCTGTCTCTGGAATCCCAACACACTCTTCATCTTTCCTGCCTTGTGCATAAGAGCATTTCTGACAAGCTCCCACCCTACCTGAGTAGAATGCTCTCCCCAGCTGTTCCCACCTCCTATAACCTCCGATCCAGTACTAGCATGATATTAAGCATACCGCAATACATAAATAAAGTAGCTTGATCCTCCTTTTCCTACAGAGCACTGCAATTCTGGAATAACCTCAGGGACACAGTCAAATCTTCATTCAATCTAAAATCTTTTAAGAGATTTATGGCAATATACCTCAGGACAGAATGCACCTGTCATGGTTGAATATATGTATTACCTGTTATGTATTTATATATGTGTGTGTGTATATATATATATATAGTTTGTATATTGTATTTTTGGAATATTGTATCCTATTGTAACAATGCAATGTTTTGTGGACAAACACCCAGGACATACTTGAAAACTAGAGAAATCTCAATGTATCCATCCTGGTAAAATATTTTATAAATAAATAAATATGCAAACCACTGGAAACTGGGTATTTTTATATTGCTTTAAGGAGTAGTGGCAATGCTGTTTTTATATTTTCTTCTGTCTGCAAACCTTATACCTTTAAAGGTTTTGACTTTACGTTGTAAACTTGTCTATATGTGAAAGGTCCCTTACCTTAAAAGAAAATAAGAATTTAAGTGTTCACAAATTGGCTGGAGGGATCCTCTGTGAAAACAACTTGGTAGATTTTTCATTTAACATTTTTCGCTAAACATAATTCTTGGCAAACTTGTCAAACTCGTCAGGTTTCCTTTGCATCATTAGCAAGTTCAGTGCTAAATGCATTTAAGCTTCTCTTAGTTGTTAAAGTTAATCTGCGCTTCTTGTCACTCCATAAGAAATAACATTTATTCTGTAGATGGTGCTAGCCAAATTACTAACAAATGTATACTTGAAGTTAAGACCCTGAGGAGCCAGGCAAGGCCGAGGCAGACATGTGAGTGTGAGAGGAGTGTATACAGAGGACCAAATTGGTCCCTGGAGTTTTGTTATTTGGGGAAGTTCTTGGTCGGGGTACTTGGGTCAAGTTACGTAAGATCCCTGGCTCTATGGTCTGTCCTTTGGCATGTCTTCCTGCTTTCTGTGAGGTGCGCCCGACAGGCGTGGGTCCTTTGTTGGTTTACAGTGATTACAGTTTCTTATCTCGGTTCCAATTTATCAGGGTTTTCCACGTGGCTCTGGAGGTTTTGGGGCTGCCTAGCGCAGAGAGATTGGGGGGCACTCCTTTCGGAGAGGGGCTGCTACTGAGGCATCTCAACTGGGGCTGGCTGAGGATGTTATCCAGAGGATTGGGAGATGGGAATCTGGGAGGTTCCAATCATATGTTCGTCCAATTGGACTGATTCCATTCCCCATTTTGTTGTTGTAGGTGCCAGAAAGCATGTATTGGTCATCAGCCATTCGTGCATACATTGGGTGCAGTAGTGGGCTGAAGTTCATCCCAGGGGACTACAACTGGGCCTGTCACCAGCGGTGGCAGAAGTCCATTGGTTCGGTACCTGGGTGATGTGGTGGGAATTGGTCTGTTTGTCCGGCCTGGCTCGGTGTTCCCGATATTATCCTGATACATGCTGGGGGGAACGATCTTGGCACTATTCCGGTGTGGGATCTAGGGGAGATGATCCATAAGGATTTGGCTGAGATATGGCTCAGATTCCTGAGGGTGTGTCTAGTGTGGTCTGAGGTGCTCTCTCTGACCTCTTGGAGGGGGACAAGAGATCCCAGGGCTCTTGAACGGAGCAAAATGTAACTTAATAAGCGTTTTTTGAGGTTTGTGAAGGGTATGGCAATTTTTTTTTAGGCGTGATGGAGGTGGGACTGGATGGAGGTGGGACTGGATCTGTTTAATTTAGCATTGCAGGATGCGTTGAAGGAGGCCATGGCTTTGGTGTTGGGCCGGCCCTGCCGATTTAGGGGGGTAAACCAGCGGGTCTTGTGGCGTTACATGGCCCTTGTCAACCAGGGATTGGACCAGTGGTGAGTAGAGCTATTCCTCCCCTAACCTCAGGTACAGTTATGGATAATGGACGTGCCCACTAAGCCAATAAGCGGCTAGTGGTTAGCATTACGAAATGGAATGCGCGTGCATTCAAACCGCCCATAGGAAAGCATTACTCAATGCTTTCCTATGGACGTCCAGCGTCTTCTCACTGTGATTTTCCCAGTGAGAATTGTGGAAGCGCCTCTAGCGGCTGAGAGTGAGACAGAGAAACTGCTATGTTTTTAGCTGCAGGGTTAAAACTAGAGGGACCTCGCACCCAGACCACTTCATTGAGCTGATGTGATCTGGGTGTCTGTAGTGGTCCTTTAAGTGTGTGTGCATCTGCATGCACTGGCGTACACACTGCAGTTGCAGGGGTCGCAGCCCTGAGCACTTACCATAGCAAGTGCGGGAGGGGGGGCCCACGGATCAATTTTCGCACCGGGGCCCCATGGGTCTGTGTACACCACTGTGTGGTGGTATATGTTCCTTGTCAACCGGGGGTTGGACCAGCGGTCGGTGGAAAGTGGATGGGTAGGGCTGTCCCTCCCCTAACCTCTGGTACAGTTATGGATAATGGACGTGCCCACTGATCCAATAAGTGGTTAGTGGTTAGCATTACAAAATGGAAGGCCCAAGAAAAGGCCTTCCGCTGGTTGGTACGAGGGGGGAGAGGCAGCTGCCCTCAGTTATGTTTGGTTGGCAAGGTGGTACTCAATTACATATCTATTTACTGAGTAATTCTGTATTTAGGGTTGTATGTTATAAAGTTGAAGTTTAAAGATTTATAAATGTATATTTTAATAAAGCTGTGGCAAATTTTAATCCAAAGCAAGTTTGTTGTGGTGCATTTGGGAAATAAGAGGTGGGGCGGTTTATCAATGGTGAAGATTTATACCCATACACAGTTACCTACCTACGCACGTGTCCATTTTCATTTTTGACATCCTTTTTCTTGTCATCTGCATTGTAAAAACATCTGAGTCAAGAGGCTGCTGTGTAAGTTTCACCACACCTCCCATGGCTATGAAGGTCTTTACTGATGATCTTAGTCAATCCAAAGTGTCCTCATAGGGAAGGGAATAATGAGGGAATAATGCACAAGCAGGGCAATAGCCATATTTCCCCAATCAGCATTAGTGATGTACTGAACTGTTCGCTGGCGAATAGTTCCCGGCGAACATAGCGTGTTCGCGTTCGCCACGGCGGGCGAACAGATGCGCGGTTCGATCCGCCCCGTATTCATCATCATTGAGTAAACTTTGACCCTGTGCCTCACAGTCAGCAGACACATTCCAGCCAATCAGAAGCAGACCCTCCCTTCCAGACCCTCCCACCTCCTGTACAGCATCCATTTTAGATTCATTCTGAAGCTGCATTCTTAGATAGAGGAGGGAAAGTGTAGCTGCTGCTCACTTGATAGGGAAATGGATAGCTAGGCTAGTGTAATCAGTGTCCACCACAGTCCTGAAGGACTCATCTGATCTCTGCTGTAAGGACAGCACCCCAAAAAGCCCGTTTTAGGGCTAGAACATCAGTCTGCTTTTTTTCCCTGTGTAATCTAATTGCAGTTGTCTGCCTGCCAGCTTCTGTGTCAGGCTCACAGTGGATACTGTGCCCACTTGCCCAGTGCCACCACTCATATCTGGTGTCACAATAGCTTGCATTTAAAAACAAAAAAATGTTTTTCACTGTACTAGATTGAATAGCAGTTAGTTGTCTGCAAGCGTCTGTGTGTCAGGCCTACAGCGTGTATTCTGCCAACCTCTGCCAGTGCACAGTGCCACTCATATCTGGTGTCACAATAGCGTGCATTTAAAAACAAAAAAAATGTTTTTCACTGTTATAGATTGAATAGCAGTTAGTTGTCTTCAAGCGTGTGTATCAGGCCTACAGCGTCTACTCTGCCAACCTCTGCCAGTGCACATTGCCACACATATCTGGTGTCACAATAGCGTGCATTTAAAACCCAAAAACTTTTTTCACTGTTATAGATTGAATAGCAGTTAGTTGTCTTCAAGCGGGTGTCAGGCCTACAGCGTGTACTCTGCCAACCTCTGCCAGTGCTCATTGCCACACATATCTGGTGTCACAATAGCGTGCATTTAAAACCAAAAAACCTTTTTCACTGTTATAGATTGAATAGCAGTTAGTTGTCTTCAAGCGGGTGTCAGGCCTACAGCGTGTACTCTGCCAACCTCTGCCAGTGCACATTGCCACTCATATCTGGTGTCACAATAGCGTGCATTTAAAACCCAAAAACTTTTTTCACTGTTATAGATTGAATAGCAGTTAGTTGTCTTCAAGCGGGTGTCAGGCCTACAGCGTGTACTCTGCCAACCTCTGCCAGTGCACATTGCCACTCATATCTGGTGTCACAATAGCGTGCATTTAAAACCCAAAAACTTTTTTCACTGTTATAGATTGAATAGCAGTTAGTTGTCTTCAAGTGGGTGTCAGGCCTACAGCGTGTACTCTGCCAACCTCTGCCAGTGCACATTGCCACACATATCTGGTGTCACAATAGCGTGCATTTAAAACCCAAAAACCTTTTTCACTGTTATAGATTGAATAGCAGTTAGTTGTCTTCAAGCGAGTGTCAGGCCTACAGCGTGTACTCTGCCAATGCACATTGCCACACATATCTGGTGTCACAATAGCGTGCATTTAAAACCCAAAAACTTTTTTCACTGTTATAGATTGAATAGCAGTTAGTTGTCTTCAAGTGGGTGTCAGGCCTACAGCGTGTACTCTGCCAACCTCTGCCAGTGCACATTGCCACACATATCGGGTGTCACAATAGCGTGCATTTAAAACCCAAAAACTTTTTTCACTGTTATAGATTGAATAGCAGTTAGTTGTCTTCAAGTGGGTGTCAGGCCTACAGCGTGTACTCTGCCAACCTCTGCCAGTGCACATTGCCACACATATCTGGTGTCACAATAGCGTGCATTTAAAACCCAAAAACCTTTTTCACTGTTATAGATTGAATAGCAGTTAGTTGTCTTCAAGCGAGTGTCAGGCCTACAGCGTGTACTCTGCCAATGCACATTGCCACACATATCTGGTGTCACAATAGCGTGCATTTAAAACCCAAAAACTTTTTTCACTGTTATAGATTGAATAGCAGTTAGTTGTCTTCAAGCGGCTGTCAGGCCTACAGCGTGTACTCTGCCAACCTCTGCCAGTGCACAGTGCCACTCATATCTGGTGTCACAATAGCATGCATTTAAAAACAAAAATGTTATTTTCACTGTTATAGATTGAATAGCAGTTAGTTGTCTTCAAGCGGGTGTGTCAGGCCTACAGCGTGTACTCTGCCAACCTCTGCCAGTGCACATTGCCACACATATCTGGTGTCACAATAGCGTGCATTTAAAACCCAAAAACCTTTTTTCACTGTTATAGATTGAATAGCAGTTAGTTGTCTTCAAGCGGGTGTCAGGCCTACAGCGTGTACTCTGCCAATGCACATTGCCACACATATCTGGTGTCACAATAGCGTGCATTTATAACCCAAAAAATCTTTACACTGTTATAGATTGAATAGCAGTTAGTTGTCTTCAAGCGGCTGTCAGGCCTACAGCGTGTCCTCTGCCAACCTCTGCCAGTGCACCTTGCCACTCATATCTGGTGTCACAATAGCGTGCATTTAAAACCAAAAAACTTTTTTCACTGTTATAGATTGAATAGCAGTTAGTTGTCTTCAAGCGGTTGTCAGGCCTACAGCGTGTACTCTGCCAACCTCTGCCAGTGCACAGTGCCACTCATATCTGGTGTCACAATAGCATGAATTTAAAAACAAAAATGTTATTTTCACTGTTATAGATTGAATAGCAGTTAGTTGTCTTCAAGCGGGTGTGTCAGGCCTACAGCGTGTACTCTGCCAACCTCTGCCACTGCACAGTGCCACTCATATCTGGTCTCACATTAGCTTGCACGCATAGTACCACTAATCCAAAAAAAAATGACAGGCAGAGGCAGGCCACCCCGCAGGGGCCGTCGTGGTCGTGGTGCTGTGATTCCCTTTTGCCCTAGAATAATGCCCAATTTTCAGAGGCCACGTACCCTGAATTGGAAAAGTTCTGAGCACATAGTTGACTGGCTAACACAGGACACCCAATCTTCTACAGCTTCCGCTCGGAACCTTGATGCATCATCCTCCTCCAGCTTAGCTTCGGGCACCTCTCAAGATACCACTCACCCGCCTGTCGCCACCACCAACACTAGCACCACAGCTGCTTCACTTTATCTGTCAGAGGAGTTATTTACACATCCTGAAGAAATGAGTGATGCGCAACCATTATTGCTAGAGGATGTAGATATAAGGGATATGTCTCAGGCAGGCAGCATTAAACACATGGAGGTACGGTGTGATGATGATGATGTTGTACCCGCTGCTGCTTCCTTTTCTGAGTTGTCAGATACAAGCGAAGCGGTTGATGATGACGATGCGTCCATGGATGTCACGTGGGTGCCCGCTCAGCAAGAAGAAGAACAGGGCGAAAGTTCAGATGGGGAGACAGAGAGGAGCAGGAGACGAGTTGGAAGCAGGGGGAGGTCGTTGCAAGGAGCTAGTGGCACAGTCAGACAGCATGCATCGGCACCCGGGGTCAGCCCGACAGCACGCCAATCAATGCATGCTGTGTCCACCACCAGAATGCCATAATTGCAGAGCTGAACAGTGTGGAATTTTTTTGTGTGTCTGCCTCTGACAACAGCGATGCCATTTGCAACCTGTGCCAAAAAAAAACTGAGTCATGGGAAGTCCAACACCCACCTAGGTACAACTGCTTTGCGTAGGCACATGATCGCACATCACAAATGCCTATGGGATCAACACATGAGTACAAGCAGCACAAAAACTCAAAGCCGCCATCCTCCTCCTGGTCCAGCATCTTCAGCCACGTCAACCACTGCTGTCCTCCTAGCCCCCTCTCAACCATCCACCACTCCGTCTCTCTCCCGCTCATCTGCCCACAGTCAGGTGTCTGTCAAGGACATGTTTGAGCGTAAGAAGCCAATGTCAGAAAGTCACCCACTTGCCCAGCGTCTGACAGCTGGCTTGTCTGAACTATTAGCCTGCCAGCTTTTACCATACAAGCTGGTGGAGTCTGAGGCGTTCAAAAAATGTGTAGCTATTGGGACACCGCAGTGGAAGGTACCCGGACAAAATTTCTTTGCACAAAAGGCAGTCCCCAACCTGTACTCGATTGTGCAAAAGGAAGTAATGGCATGTCTGGCACACAGTGTTGGGGCAAGGGTCCATCTGACCACTGATACCTGGTCTGCAAAGCATGGTCAGGGCAGGTCTATCACCTACACTGCGCATTGGGTAAACCTGCTGACGGCTGCCAAGCATGGAATGCATGGCTCTGCAGAGGAGTTGGTGACACCACCACGACTTGCAGACAGGCCTGCTGTCACCTCCTCTACTCCTCCTACTCCATCCTCTTCCATAACCTCCTCGGCTGAGTCCTCTTCTGCTGCTGCCTCTTGCTCCACATCAACGGCACCCCCCCAGCTCCCCAGGTACTATTCCACATCCCAGATACGGCAGTGTCACGCCGTCTTGGGTTTGACTTGCTTGAAAGCAGAGAGTCACACCGGACAAGCACTCCTGTCCGCCCTGAACGCACAGGTGGAAAAGTGGCTGACTCTGCAGCAACTGGATATCGGCAAAGTGGTTTGTGACAACGGAACAAATTTGTTGGCGGCATTGAAGTTGGGCAAGTTGACACATGTGCCGTGCATTGCACATGTGTGTAATCTGATCGTACAACACTTTGTGCATAAGTACACAGGCTTACAGGACGTCCTGAAGCAGGCCAGGAAGGTGTGTGGCCATTTCAGGCGTTCCTACACGGCCATGGTGCCATTGATTTGCGACAGCCCGACACATTGGAATTCAACACTCCTAATGTTCGACCGCCTGCTCCAACAAGAAAAAGCCGTTAATGAATATTTGTATGACCGGGGTGCTAGGACAGCCTCTGGGGAGCCGGGATTTTTTTTGCCACGTTACAGGACGCTCATGCGCAATGCCTGTAGGCTCATGCATCCTTTTGAGGAGGTGACAAACCTAGTCAGTCGCACCGAAGGCGCCATCAGCGACATCATACCATTTGTTTTCTTCCTGGAGCGTGCCCTGCGAAGAGTGCTGGATCAGGCCGTAGATGAGCGTGAAGAGGAAGAGTTGTGGTCACCATCACCACCAGAAACAGCCTTCTCAGCATCGCTTGCTGGACCTGCGGCAACGCTGGAAGAGGATTGTGAGGAAGAGGAGTCAGAGGAGGAATGTGGCTTTGAGGAGGAGGAGGAAGACCAACCACAACAGGCATCCCAGGGTGCCCGTTGTCACCTATCTGGTACCCGTGGTGTTGTACATGGCTGGGGGGAAGAACATACCTTCATTGAGATTACTGAGGAGGAGGAATGTCCTCCTCAGTAAGACATGAATGTAAGACATGAATGTCTTTCATGCTGTCGTGCCTGTTGAGGGACCCTCGTATAAAAAGCCTGAAGGAGAACGACCTGTACTGGGTGTCCACGCTACTAGACCCCCTGTATAAGCAGAAAGTGACTGAAATGTTACCAAGTCGGAAAGGATGCAGCATTTGCAAAATAAATTAAAAAGTATGCTTTACACAGCGTATAAGGGTGATGTCACAGCACAACAGGAATCTAAAAGGGGAAGAGGTGAAAGTAATCCTCCTTCTCCCACGGCCACGCCGGCAAGGACAGGACGCTTTAAAGACGTGTTGTTGATGGAGGACATGCAGAGCTTTTTAAGTCCTACGCATCGCCACAGCCCTTCGGGATCCACCCTCAGAGAACGACTCGACCGACAGGTAGCAGACTACCTCGCCTTAACTGCAGATATCGACACTCTGAGGAGAGATGAACCCCTTGACTTCTGGGTTAAATTGGGGCTATCCCAATTTGCGATAGAACTTCTGGCCTGCCCCGCTTCAAGTGTCCTGTCAGAAAGGACCTTCAGTGCAGCAGGAGGTATTGTCACTGAAAAGAGAAGTCGCCTAGGTCAAAAAAGTCTAGATTACCTCACCTTTTTTAAGATGAATGAGGGATGGATCCCGAGGGGACTGACAGTGGGCGATACAGTTGACTAAAAAAGGCCTGATGAGATGAGCTGCCTTGGGCTAAAAATGGTCCACACGCTGCTATATTTTAGCTCTGAGTACCGGTTGACTTGCGTGACTTATCCGCCACCAACTAGGGTTCAAGCCGCAATGTTTTAGGGCACTTTCTGTCTGGGAAACAAACATCAATTTTTCTGGCCGCTACTACAGCAGCGGCTGCAACAATACCTAATTTTTCAGGCATGTGTACATGCCTAATTTTTCGGGCCTCTGGTGCTGCACTGTGGCTTCAAAAACCAAACCAAAAAAAAGGCACATAACAGGGATTAAACTGATAGGAATAGTACTACTTAACACGCCACTCCTATCTGGTGGCACATTAGATTGCACGCGCAGTGTCCCAAATTTGAAGTAGGAGGACCGACCAAGCATCTTTTTCCATCTCCCGGTTCCTAAAATCGATGCCATATACACGTCCACTAGTAGGGCGCCAGCTCGTTATTCTCTTGGGTGCCAGCTCGTTATTCTCTTTTTCACTTCACTAGGGACACTTTACTGCACTATGGGCACTTAGACCCACTCTTTGTCTTGCACCGTATTATTCCTAGCCAGCATCTGTGATGGGAAATCAGGCAGTTATCTAAATGTTTAGATTGAGCTTTAGCTTAGAACACCCTTGAAGGTGTTTAAGGAGATTAGGGCTAGTTTAGAGGATTCTTCTTAGACCTCTCTGTGTCTTTATAGCCCTTCTACCTATCCAGCATTTCTGGAAACTAGCTAAGAGAAAGGGTGGCTGTGTGCCTGTGATACATTTAACTTTATATCACCTTATTGACACTTTTTATGATAGCATCACTCCGGTCTCCTTACTCTCTGCCTATGCCCATCTATTTAGAGGGGATTTCCTTGCCCCTGGCATATTATATAATAGGTAATAGTATTACCATTATTACACAATTAGCCATTATAGGGGAATGGGTATAGTATCCCTTTGTTATTTATAAATGATACAATAAAGACTTTTGTCCATTACTCAATTTACTTTAACAAAGGGTACTAACCACGGTATTAGGAAGCATTACTCTGCTTTCCCTTTCTCCCTCTATTATACACCTATGCTCACTAGGATTTGTAGGTATCACTTTATTATAGTTGTCTAACCTTTTCCTATGCCAGTTTTAAATCTCCTTCTTGGGAGATTTTTTCTTTTTTCAGTTTATTAGCATACCTGGGTACAAGCCCTCGGAGGGGCTGGCGCCACCACCTGACCACATTTCCTCGTTTCTTCCAATCATACCGCTTTTTCCATCTTTGAAGGGGTTTGGCGAAACAAGGAAATAGTCCTCTACTCGTAACAGGGATTAAACTGATAAGAATAGTACTACTTAACACACCTTATAATAACGCAGAGAGAGGCAACGCAGAGAGAGGAGTCTGAAGAAGAGGAGTCAGAGGAGGAAGGTGGCTTTGAGGAAGAGCAAGACCAAACACAGCAGGCGTCCCAGGGGGCTTGTTGTCACCTTTCGGGGACCCTTGGTGTTGTACGTGGCTGGGTGGAGGAAGAGACCTTCAATGACATCAGTGAGGACAAGGAACGGACATGGCTAGCTTGGTATCCAACCTTGTGCAAATGGGGAGTTTGCGGTTGTGCAAATGGACTGTTTGCGGTGCGTTAAACGGGGAGTTTGGTCTGTCACTGTGAAGCGGGCGTAACCCTTACACTACCTGATCGATACAACATCATACAGTAGTTCCCCCCCCTCATTATTTTTATGGCCCCCACCCACCGCTCACGGGTGGGGGCGGGCGGGAGGACAGTAGGTCCCCCCCCATTGTGATTTATGGCCCCCACCCACCGCGTAGGGGTGCGGGCCAGGGGGGAGGACAGTAGGTCCCCCCCTTATCCTTATTTACTGAATATTTCCCTGTATAACAATGTTTGGCATTTCTTGAATATTCCCTATTCTGTTCTGTGTCAGTGTGTATCAGGGTCTCTGAGGACAGGTGTCAATCCATATCTGCCAAGTGACCCTATGTAGGAGGAACAGTCCCTATTCTGCTCTGTGTCAGTGTGTATCAGGGTCCCTGAGGACAGGTGTCAATCCATATCTGCCAAGTGACCCTATGTAGGGGGAACAGTCCCTATTCTGCTCTGTGTCAGTGTGTATCAGGGTCCCTGAGGACAGGTGTCAATCCATATCTGCCAAGTGACCCTATGTAGGGGGAACAGTCCCTATTCTGCTCTGTGTCAGTGTGTATCAGGGTCTCTGAGGACAGGTGTCAATCCATATGTCAAGGTGTCAATATGTCATATGTCAGGTGTCAATCCATATCCATTGTGATTTAGGAATGTTAGGTGATTTATGCCCTTTATGGATTAAAACCAGACTCTGCATCAACTGTGTAATTTTCCATGGGAGTTTTGCCATGGACCCCCCTCCAGCATGCCACAGTCCAGGTGTTAGTCCCCTTGAAACAACTTTTCCATCACTATTGTGGCCAGAAAGAGTCCCTGTGGGTTTTAAAATTCGCCTGCCCATTGAAGTCTATGGCGGTTCGCCCGGGTTCGACAGTTTGAGAACATTTGAGGAAGTTCGCGTTCGCCATTCGCGAACCGAAAATGTTATGTTCGCGACATCAGTAATCAGCATTTACTATTTGAGATGCTTTGACTCAAAGCATTTTTCTGGGGAGCACTCTACATAGAAATAATGTCAGTCCTGCAATTTTTGTAGGACCACAACCAGGAATCCTCTCTAGTGGTTGTCATAGTGACCATAGAGGTGGCATTAAGGAACAATGCAAACACTGCCTTTTTAAAAAAAAAAGAAAGGCAGTGTTTAGCCTTCAGGGACAGTGTCTTTGCCCCAGAATCACTTCATCAAGCTTCATTAAGTGGTGCTGGTGGTTAGGGTGTTTCTTTAAATAAATACTTAAAATGAATATACTTAAAGGGATACTATAGTCACCAGAACAACTACAGCTTATTGTATTTGTTCTGGTGAGTAGAATCCTTCCCTTCAGGCTTCAGAGAAAAATGCACTGTTTACATTACAGCCTAGTGATAACTCCACTGGCCACTCCTCAGATGGCTGCTAGAGGTGCTTCCTGGTGCAGCACTGCCATTCAGTATCTCCACCATCTGCATGGAAACACTGAACTTTCCTCACAGAGATGCATTGATTCAATGAATCTCTATGAGGAGATGCTGATTGACCAGGGCTTTGTTTGGCTTGTGCTGGCTCTGCCCCCTGATCTGCCTTCTTGACAAGCTCAGCCAATCCTATTGGAAGCATTGTGATTGGCTTAGACCACCACTCATGATGATGACAGCCATGCAGGCAGATGAGGGGCAGAGTGAGTAGCTGCAGACTTGAATACAAGTAAGATTTTACTATATTTAGGGAGGCTGGGCTTGATGGTGGTTTTACCACTATAGAGTCAGGAATACATGTTTGTAACGATGAATATATGACCGTAAAATAAGTTTCTAGTCCCTAAAGTATTCTCCCGTGAACGTTTGAGGATAGATCCTATTAAAGTCAGTTGAGACTTGACGAATTTTGACGTGTCCTAAATAACATTGTTGAAGCTTTGCTAAAAAGATTTCAAATAAATCTTTTTGATACAGCATGTGTATTATAAACCAAGTTTCCTACGCAAAGGAAAAGTGAGTTAGGAAACAAAAAAATCCAATAATAATCCAGTAACAATAATCATATATAACATATCAGCCCCTAAACATGGAGCCGTATTTAGTTAAGCCTTCATTTTCATGGTCTGTCAACTGAGAGCTTTATTGCTCAGATAGATCATGTTGTTATCCTGTAAGGTGCCCACTTTCCCCCCGTGGATCTATGGGCCGATCCAAGCTGCTCCGATCCATGAGAGGCATGCCCCTCTGGAGGGGCACCGGGCCAAGCTGCTCCCGGCAAATGGAGCTTGGTCTGGGGATGGGATGAGGAAGTGAAAAGAGAAGAAAACGAAGGAAAAAAAGGAAAATAAAATTTAAAAAAATGCTCCTTTTACTCCTTCCCTGTAATTCAAGCAATACATTCTGATCCATCCCCTATCAGTCAACCTCCCTACCCACCTTCAACCCCTTCCCTGCGAGTCCCTCTCAGGCAACTTCCTAACTTTTTTCCTGCCCTGCCATTCCCTGTCAACCAGCCTCCATACCTATTGGTAACCCCCTCCCCGCCAGTCCCTGTCAGCCAACCTCACTACCCACTGTTAAACAATTCCCCTAGACAGACAGAGAGAAAGACAGCCATGTAGATATACAGATAGATAGACAGACAGACAGACAGATAGATAGGTAACAGAAAACTCTATGGACATTTATTAGTTTGTCTGTCTCTTTAGATTTGTTTATATTAAACATATGGCACTATATAATACCTAATGGGTATGAGAAAATGTTTGTGTGTGATGTGGTATGTAAGTTCTAGTGTCTGAATGCTATATTTGTAGTGTAACTTAGGTTGTGTACTTCCTGGACAGGCATTGTGGGTGGGCCGTTAATGATTCTCACAGAGAATCACTGGAGCATGACCATTAGTGGACAGTCTGGCTGAAATACAGGAAGCAGGGAAAAAGCAAATGGGGAAATTAAATGCTATCAGAGGAGAAGCAAAAAATCTGATTAAAGGTTATAATAGGTAATTTTAAAGCTAATTGTTACACTATTTAAGGAAAATAGCATTTAGTGACAGTACTGTTGTGGGGGAAACAAGGATATTTCTTTTACTTGTACAATTCCTTTAAGCCTTTTCTGTGTGTTTTCTGGTTTTGACTTTGGCTAGTTTATAGAAATATTTAGTAACTCTGTATCCCTGACCTAGATTGTTCTACGACTACTGCTGATACCGGAGAAACTGATGGAAGCCAAGCACAGAGAGATGGACACAGGTTTCTTCAGGAAGGAAGAGATTCTTTATTCGATTCACCGACCGGGGCTCAGAGGGACTTATGTCACCAAAATACAACAAGATCTGAGCCCAGAACTGACTGTGTGAATGCATGATATAGACATATAGCTCCTCCTATAGTTAACTCTACCCACATATATTCTTTACACAATCAGCTGAACAAAGCCTAACTTCCCTTACTTGTTAGACCACATGGCTCACCCAGAACAATGGAGGAGGGGGGAAGTGTTTTCAGTTTCTGCATTCCTGCATTTGCTCAATACGGTGTTGATTGTATCTTAGCTACGTGAAACTAACTAACTGATACAACATTTACACATATGCCACATGGCAATCTTGTCCTAGTAAATTTATTTTTACTGAGATTCCACCACATTCCCCCCTTTGATGCTTCTGATATTTCACAATTCCAGATGCATCACTTAACCATAGTTTGCTTACACCTCAGGTTGCCATGAATCAGAACAGACCTCGTAAGCATCTTAGCATCCTTACAAATTCCTTCAGCACTCCTCATTCTGAATATATTCTCTCTGGGCTAAGGGTTCATACTTGCAAACAGCCATTACATGCGCAGCTGGTTTCCTTTCTGTCGTGCTCTCTATGACACTCTGTATGGACCTAATTACCAATGGAACCAAACATGGTAGAAAGAGACACACTATAATCAACATGACTCCTCCTACCAATGTCTTGATCCCTCCAAGCTGCTCGTACCTACTTCCAAACCAACTACTAGAATTGTACCCGTTCCAGGCTTAAGTCGGTACATGCGTCAGTTTAGCCATGTGGCTTGTGAGATCAGCCACTGCCTGCCCTTCATCATCTATGTGCAGACAACAGTTGCTGAGATTGAACTTTCCACATACACCTCCTTCTATTTGCACTGGAAGTGAATGGAGGACTTTATCAACAGCCCAACTGGTTTACCTGGTAAGAAGGCTATGTGCTTTACAGAGGAATCCATAATTGCCTAATGGTAGAATGAGGCTTGAATCCCTGTATTAGAATACAATAACACTTCATGGGCATACAGTTTGGCTGTTAACCAGTTCCCTCACATATTACATCCCTCCTATTGGCAATGAAGCGCGCTTAGGTAGCCAGTGCCACTCATTATCTTCCCAGCTACCTACATTCAAGGATGCTAGCTTCTTTTTATGATTCACATCATAAACTTTAACTCTCAAGGTCTCTGCTGTTTCAATTGGCAACAAGAAGAAGGATGGTTTGAGCATACCTAATACACATGCCCCTTCCCAGTCCTGTGGTAACTCCGAATATACTTTCTTACCACAGATCCAGTACAAATTTGCTGGGGCTCTCCAGGTAGATGTGATGGATAGGTCAAACCACACATCCTTTAAATTGGCGTATCTAGCAAACGGGTTAGATGGTTCTGAGACATTTGAAGCCGACCACCAAGTTGTATTCTTCGTATCATCATCATAAGCTTTTTGCCCTAGACAAGTTAATTCTCCTACAGAAGTATTATACATCATTCCTTTCCTCGCTATGCAAACATAACCTATGATGGAGGTCTTTAATCTCCACTCAGATTTACCTCTAACACTCATATGATAATTGGCTTGTGTAGATATTAATTGGTCAACTGCCTCAGAACCGGACATTACCTCCTTTGCTTCCCAAGGCCATTGGTCTCCCATGTTAGTACCTCCACACACATAGCAGTTGGTAACATTAAGACTACCGGCAATACTTTCGGCTAAATCTATGAACAGGTTTTTAGCATTATGGGGGATCTTATTATCTATACTCATCTCTTCATAAAAAGAATGGTATACTTGATGAGTTTGGGAGGTTACCGTATCGGTCTCTATCCCTATAAATAATATTGTCCCAGGATCTAAACCCGTCCCATATATTTGGAACCCAAATAAGTTACCGAACCTATCTATGAATCGTTCAGGATTATTTATGAGTATATGGACTGGGTTACATTCCCTAGACTTACAATATGGCTTTGTAGGCAACTTAGTAACAATCATATCCTTATCTACTGTCGGTCCCCAAGTTGCCCACCCCACACAGGACCAATATGGGCAAAAGTTATATTCCCTATCTGGGCATCTCGGACTTACATACTTGTTTTTACTACTGGGACAAATATATTTATCATTAGACCCATACGTTCTCTCCCACTTAAGATCCCCACATACATTCCACGGCTTTCTACCACTTGATATTGCTTTACATGCATCAAATAGCAGAACACCCGAAGAATGTACGGTTTCTAACTCAGTTTTATTTATTAGGGTCCCCTGAGGATCTCCATTCCTGAGGGTCAACCAAATTGTACGGGGTTGATACTCCGGATTGAAGCACCTAGGTTCTCCTACTCCTAAATGGCATACACTATATTCTATACCTAGATATATACACCTAGACACATCACCTTTACACTCATATTGTGAATGCCAAATTAGGGTCTGGGAAATATGATTACCTGTCTTAGCAGTCTTAATGCAAACCTCACAGCTAGGAGTGTCGGTACCTCTACCTTCCTGAATATAAAAAGACACAAAAATATACATTATCAAAAGCACTTCTTTCGACGTCTTCATCCTCAGTCTTCGTCCGTGCGATGGCACCTCAGCTTCCAGGATGTAAGGGCTGCAGGGAATGGAGTTCTGCTCGTCTTCACAGGGGTCCCTTCGAGACTTTCCTGGCTTTTAATAACACGTTGGTGAGCGGACAGGCATTATTATGGCCGTCAAAAACACTCACTTGTAGATCTTTGTTGATGTTCCCTTTTAACAATATTATCTTCGCAAAATAAAAACACTTTTAATCCAACTCGGTCACACGCTTCAACTGGATCTTGCAAGGATTCTCTGGATCTATGGTAGCTTGTCAGGAATCTGCCGCTGTTTTTTTTTACCCTAGAGTGATGAATCCACGGAGTCACTTCTACAACCTTTACAACTGTTGGGGTAGATAAAAGAACAACATAGGGACCTCTCCACTTGGAACCTAATGGAACAGTGTTCCATTTTTTTATCCACACTTGATCCCCTAGATGGCAAGAATGAACAGGTGGATAAATATTCACAGGTAATCTATCTTGTACCCATTTCTGTACCTCCTCCATAGTTTTACCCAACTCTACAACCTGCTGCCGGGTAATTCCTTCTCCCAACTGACTCAAATCCCCCGTTAAGTTACCAAGTATGGAAGGTGGATGCCCATACATAATTTTTCAGCAGTAACCCAGAAACAAAAGAAAGCATCTTTGAGGTCTAGGAAGGTATAGTAGGTTGCCCCACCTGGTAATAAAGCAAGCAGATTATAGGGGATGGGTACCACTGGGTGTATATTGACTACTGCATTATTAACTGCGTTTAGATCTTGTACAGGATGATACTCATCTGATCCCGGCTTCTGAACAGGTAATAATGGAGTGTTCCAAGGGGAGGTACAGAATTTTAGGATGTCATACTTTGCACACTTATCCACATAGGTTTGTATATTTTCCTTAGCCCTCTATAATATATGGTACTAACTAAGGCTAACAGGATATGCTCCAAGCTTTGATTCAATGTTTATTGGTGGAATATTGCGAGCAAGTCCTGGAGGATTATTCTCTGTCCATATTCTTGAAATGTCAAATAAGGATTCATCACTCTTAGGGTCTGTATTTGTTATTATAGAGTAGAAGTGCCATTCTTCTTCCCTTTGCACCGATACTGATATTATGCCTGGTGATCTATTAAACTTCAGAGACGTTGATCCGTTGGGTTTAAAAGTTATCTGGGCTTGAAGCTTTAATAATAGATCTCGTCCTAGAAGCTGAACTGGACACTCCAGCATATATAGGAACTGGTGCTTAACCAAATGGCCTCCTAGAATACAAGTATGACTCCTGAGAATTGGTCTAGCAGCGCTTTTCCCAGTAGCTCCTATCATAATTATAGTCTTCCTGAAGGAGGAGCAACTAGGTTAGTTACCACAGAGTACTCAGCACCAGTGTCAATCATGAAAAAGCTCCTCTTTCCCTCTATTGATACATCGACCATAGGCTGCACTTGGCTAAAGGGGGATGGAGCCCAGTCGGTATCAATAGTCTTCCATGACTGAGTGTCAGCCAGACTGACAAAATCTCTATCTTCTCTATCCCTTAATCTCTAGGTAGGGGAATAGTATACTACTGTAATTCCCTCCAAGACTTTCTCTATGGCCACCTCTGTAACCATCTCGTAACCTTCTCTCTTGTCTTATCTATAACTTGCTTTATATTCCCTCTGTGGGCAGTCACTTTTCCAATCTCCTTCCTCTCTACAATACGCACAGTGATTCCTACTTCCTCCCTTACTCAGGCTATTCTCAACTCCTCTATTCACCTCCCTTCCCTGTCTCTCTACACTTATGATAGCTACAGCTAGCATATCTGCCTTCATCCTCATTTTACGTTCTTCCTCCTGCTTTGTTTCAATCTCCCTGTTCATATACACCTGAACTGTGATATGGACATTCCTACAAATCCCTTTAACTTTAGCAATTTTCTTTTGATATCACCTTGGGTCTGGCTGACAAATGCTGAGTTGTTCATTCGAGAGTTCTCAGGGGCCTCTGGATTAAAAGGAGTATATAATCTATATGACTCCAGCAATCTCTCATAGAAAGCATTAGGTTACTCGTCTGCTTTCGTAAAGGAATTATGGGTCTTCCAATTAAACAGATCAGTCATGGTGAACGGGACATAAACAAATACAGGGTCTGCCAACTGTAATTGACCATTAATATCAATGTGTGGTGGACCAGGGGTAAGATGCAGTGGCATTTGTAAATGTCAAAGTTGGAGGGCACCGGTCATTTGTCAGGTTAGGGTGGGACTTAGATAGGGTTGTTTAGTCATAGGTTCCGGTCGGGGAGTGGTGAGGTAGGTGGAAATGGATAAATTAATTTTACTGGTCAGTAACTTGGTTAACAAAATGTTTCGGACAGGGCTAGGAGGAGCCTGACCAGTAACCAAAAATGGTAAAAGTGTATTCCAGCGTCCTATACCATTGACCATTTCATCCAGTTGTATTTCAAAACTAATTTACTGTTACTAAAGGCACACAAGGCTCAGTAATTATAGTGTTATGTCAGTGGTTATGGTGTTTTCAGTGATTATGGTATTATCAGTGGTTATGGTGTTTTCAGTGATTATGGTATTATCAGTGGTTATGGTATTATCAATGGTTATGGTATTTTCAGTGGTTATGGTATTTTCAGTGGTTATGGTGTTTTCAGTGGTTATGGTATTATCAGTGGTTATGGTATTATCAGTGGTTATGATGTGTTCAGTGATTATGGTATTATCAGTGGTTATGGTATTACCAGTGGTTATGGTATTATCAGTGGTTATGGTGTTTTCAGTGATTATGGTATTATCAGTGGTTATGGTATTATCAGTGGTTATGGTATTTTCAGTGGTTATGGTATTATCAGTGGTTATGGTGTTTTCAGTGGTTATGGTATTATCAGTGGTTATGGTGTTTTCAGTGGTTATGGTATTATCAGCGGTTATGGTGTTTTCAGTGGTTATGGTGTTTTCAGTGGTTATGGTGTTTTCAGTGGTTATGGTGTTTTCAGTGGTTATGGTGTTTTGTAATTGCTGAGAATGATCTGATTTCAGTGGATTCAGTTACTGTTATTAAGAATTCTCCTCACAATTTTGACTGCTAATAATAAAACTGAATACAAAGAACCAGTTGGGGGGGTAGGTAGGCACAGAAAAAGGAGGGGACAGGCATCTGAGAGCCAGAGACAATTAGAGCACAGGGGGACATACCAGCTGCACCAGTTTTTGCTAAAGAATTTAGTTGAGGGATGGTCAGATGGGTCAGATTCCATTGGGGATGGACAGACCAGTTTTGATAACCATCTAGTAACACAAACTGGTCATTCTCTACTACATAAGGTAGTCCCCAAAATCACACACATTATATCCCTTTTTAAAGTTATTTAGCATACATTCTAAGGGATCAACAATCTTTAAATTCCGGCGCTGCCATACTTAGCAACGGAGCGTCTAATTCAAAGAAACACAACAAACACACCTCCAACAGTCACACTCGTTTCCCTGGCAACAGCGCCATGTGGCACAGTTACTAGGTCAAACTCATACAACAAAACATACAGGGAATTCCCGTACACACACAGCTGTTACACCAGTCACTAAGTAACTAATATTATGCCCTTTGGCGAAACTATACAGTCACCCACGCTATAATTCTCTATATATGAATTACCCGTCTATAACACACCCCAGTAACATCGTCTTTTACAAATAGCGGTTACAGTACGGTTAGCATAAGTCAAAGCACAATTTAAGGTCACAATACAATTATTAGTGGTTATGGTGTTAAACATGCATTAGACGACAATGATTAGTACTTATATACAGTGTCAGTAAATATACAGGGTTATGGTACCGTGCACTATGATACAGCAACACACTATTAACACTCTCGCTAGACGGCTGAGCTCGCGCTATCTAACAAGATATACACTTTACTAAACAATCTTTAACACATTTACAATCCCAACTAAACTATTGGCCAGTACCTTGAATGGACTACCTAAAACTATCTACATCCGTTTTGGTTAGCCACACTGCCCAAGCACCACATATAGCGAGCTAGAGGACCGAATTTACACAGACGCCTCTTAGTCGATTACTATCAAAAATCTAGTGGGTTCCAAATTTACACGCCTTCCCACTTAGCCAAGATAGGTTGAGAGCTAGCGAACCGAATTTACACAGACGCCGCTTAGTCTCCCGGTCCCTCCGACCTAGCGAACGTAATATACACCCTAGAACGCTAGTCTAGACAAGACACCGGTGTCCGGCTAGGGCTATTTACACCAGAACCCCGCCTGACTAACCAAATCAAACGGTCTTACTAAAGAGCGTTCGATTGAGCGGTGCGCCTTCGCTCCTTCCCTCCGACAGAGGGGGCAGATTCCATACACAGATTTAAACCCCTTTTGGGCCTACCGCACAATCGGTATACCCCTAGTGGGTCTGCCGTCTAAAACAGCAGTTGTCTTACCTCCTCGTTCCTGAACCTGGGTTCACACTCATCGACGGGGACACCCCAGCACTTACTACGTAGAGGCCGATGATCTCCTGGACAAAAGACCAGTGGCGCCGAGACGAAGGGAGGTCCACGCAGAAGTTCAGGGGTGCAGCCGTAGAGAACGTGGGCAAAGATAGACCGTCTCACGCCTCTGCTTCTCAGCTACCGTTGAACGATGAGCTTCCCGGCCAATGCACCAAATGATACCGGAGAAACTGACGGAAGCCAAGCACAGAGAGATGGACACAGGTTTCTTCAGGAAGGAAGAGATTCTTTATTCGATTCACCGACCGGGGCTCAGAGGGACTTATGTCACCAAAATACAACAAGATCTGAGCCCAGAACTGACTGTGTGAATGCATGATATAGACATATAGCTCCTCCTATAGTTAACTCTACCCACATATATTCTTTACACAATCAGCTGAACAAAGCCTAACTTCCCTTACTTGTTAGACCACATGGCTCACCCAGAACAATGGAGGAGGGGGGAAGTGTTTTCAGTTTCTGCATTCCTGCATTTGCTCAATACGATGTTGATTGTATCTTAGCTACGTGAAACTAACTAACTGATACAACATTTACACATATGCCACATGGCAATCTTGTCCTAGTAAATTTATTTTTACTGAGATTCCACCACACTGCTACAGCTAGTTTATTGTTTATCAGTTCATCTGTAATCCTGACCTTGGCTTCATTCCTATCTATTGTATATTTTAGGCTACTCTAAGGTCGGGTAATGTGTTTATCTCTGTCTCTTCTGTGGGGGACCCTCTTTGTTTGGGTATACATATCGTGACAACAAGTAACCAAGAACAGCTCATTACATCTCAACATTTTGGTGTTTGGGGTAAATGAGTACCATTTCCTCCCAAACTTTGAAGACCAGATCCCAACATGCAACAAAGTAGTAAGCAAGGATAATAGATCTTTATGTATTTTTTTTTTTATTTAAATGTGACAATGTGTGAACTGAGTTAAAAATGTAAAAAGGCTGGAGCACTGCTTGGGATGGAAGCTTCTTGTACATGATACTTGCACAGAATAATTAAAAAAATAAAAAATCAACTGTATTAGAATCCAAATGCAGTGGATGGGGTGCTCAACAGATACTGATTACAGGACTTATGAGTCTTTACTCAGGACTTTACTAGTTGTGTTTAACCCTCTTCTTGTTTTTTCTGTTTAATCACATTTTTTATGAAGCATAATTTGTAAGCTTGTTGTTTTTTTTTTTTTTTAAATACTGCTATTTAAACATTTTCTGAGAGCAGAATATTTGCAGATTGAGGATAGTGTGGCGGAGCACATCCCTTTTTTCTAAGAAATCAGATGAATGTCACACTTGGGCAACACTTTTTATAGTTTGTGTCCATAAATGCAACCTTTCACATCAGATTCCAGTTTAGTATTAAATTATCCAGCAGACCTTTGCAAAAATAAAAAAAATTACGAATTACTCTTGATACCGGAGAAACTGACGGAAGCCAAGCACAGAGAGATGGACACAGGTTTCTTCAGGAAGGAAGAGATTCTTTATTGGATCACCGATCGGGACTCAGAGGGACTAGCGTCACCAAAATACAGCAAATTCTGAGCCCCGGACAATAGTGCAGGCTCCTTATATAGGCACATAACTCCTCCCATATTAAGCTCCACCCGCACATTCTCTTAACCAATCAACACAAATAAGAATTAACTTCCTGTTTGACCGCATGGCTTGTCCAGCACAATGGAGGAGGGGGAATACTACATCCTGTATTCTTGCACATGCTCCGTACACTACTGATCGTATCTTGCCTCGTGCAACCAACTGATCGATACGTCAGCATATGCACGTACACATGCCACGTGGTAATCTCGGCCTACTAAATTTATTTTTACCGAGATTCCACCACATTCCCCCCTTTGATGCCTCTTGATATTTTACAATTACTTGAGGCATCACTTAACCTTGGTTTGCATACACCGCAAGTTACCATGAACCAGACCAGACTTATCTTATGATGTGAATCTTTTAACACTCATCTTCCTGCATTGGTTCTCCCTGATCTAGAGCCTTATACTTATAAATCGCCATTATCTGTGCAGCAGCCTTCCTCTCTGCTATATTTTCTATCAGGCTTTGCACAGACCTAACTACTAAGGGTATAAGACACGGCAGGAGTAGACACAACATTAAAATCAGTAGGACTCCACCTACCACTGCCTTAAGCCCTCCAAACCACTCATACCAGCTACCAAACCAACTACTTGGATTATACCCTTTCCATACCTGAGTAGGCACATGCGCTAGTTTAACCATATGGCTAGTAAGCTCAGCTATTGCCTGCCCTTCGTCATCTATTTGAAGACAGCAATTGCTCAGGTTAAACTTCCCACATACACCTCCCTCTACTGCCAAAAGGTAATCCAAGGCTAATCTATTTTGGTAGACTGCTGTCCTCATCCTGGTGTTATGCTTCGCTAGAAGATTGAGCGCTTGTGATGTCTCGTTGGTGATAATCTCAACCACCGCCTGTAATCTTATAATTCGGTTGAGCATATAAATAGGGGTTCTGTAACCAAAGGTACCATCCTCAGCCCACGTGGCTGGCCCATAATAATCTATGATACGCTGGGGAGGCCATTCATTATCTTCCCAGGTGCCTATCTCTATGGGTCCCCTTTTCTTCCTATGATTCACATCATACACTTTAACACCTAAAGTCTCACCTGTTTCAATTGGTAACAAGAAGAAGGATGGTTTGAGCATACCCAACACACATGCCCCTTCCCAGTCCTGTGGCAACTCCGAATAGGCTTTCTTACCACAGATCCAGTACAAATTTGCTGGGGCTCTCCAGGTAGATGTGATGGATAAATCAAACCACACATCCTTTAAATTGGCGTATCTAGCAAACGGGTTAGATGGTTCTGAGACATTTGAAGCCGACCACCAGGTTGTATTCTTTGTATCATCATCATAAGCTTTTTGCCCTAGACAAGTTAATTCTCCTACAGAAGTATTATACATTATTCCTTTTCTTGCTATGCAAACATAACCTATGATGGAGGTCTTTAATCTCCACTCAGATTTACCTCTAACACTCATATGATAATCGGCTTGTGTAGATATTAGTTGGTCAACTGCCTCAGAACCGGACATTACCTCCTTTGCTTCCCAAGGCCATTGGTCTCCCATGTTAGTACCTCCACACACATAGCAGTTGGTAACATTAAGACTACCGGCAATACTTTCGGCTAAATCGATGAACAGGTTTTTAGCATTATGGGGGATCTTATTATCTATACTCATCTCTTCATAAAAGGAATGGTATACTTGATGAGTTTGGGAGGATACCGTATCAGTCTCTATCCCTATAAACAATAATGTCCCAGGATCTAAACCCGTCCCGTATATCTGAAACCCAAATAAATTGCCATATTTGTCTAAGAACTTATCGGGGTTATTTATAAGTATATGGATGGGATTACATTCCATAGACTTACAATATGGGCTAGTCGGCAACTTAGTCACTATCATGTCTTTGTCTACTGTCTGTCCCCAAGTCGCCCACCCCACACAAGACCAATATGGGCAAAAGTTATAGTCTTTATTTGGGCATCTAGGACTTACATATTTATTTTTACTACTGGGACAAATATATTTATCATTAGACCCATACGTCCTCTCCCATCTAAGATCCCCACATACATTCCACGGCTTTCTACCACTCGATATCGCTTTACACGCATCAAATAGTAGGACACCCGAAGAATGTACGGATTCTAACACCGTCTTATTAATTAGGGTCCCCTGAGGATCTCCATTCCTGAGAGTCAACCAAATTGTACGAGGTTGATACTCCGGACTGAAGCACTTAGGTTCTCCTACTCCTAAATGGCACACACTATAGTCTATATTTAAGTATCTACATCTCGATACATCTCCTTTACACTCGTATTGTGAATGCCAAATTAGGGTTTGGGAAATATGGTTACCTGTTCTCGTAGTCTTAATGCATACCTCACAGCTAGGAGTGTCGGTACCTCTACCTTCCTGAATATAAAAACACATATAAATAAACACTATCAAAAGCACATCTTTCGCCGTCATCCTCAGTCTTCGTCCGTGCGAAGGCGCCTCAGCTTCCAGGATGTGAGGGCTGCAGGGAATGAAGTTCTGCTCGTCTTCACAGGTGTCCCTTCGAGACTTTCCTGGCTTATATACTATGTGTTGGTAAGCGGACAGGCTTTATTATGGCCTTCTCACTCACGCACCAAATCCCTGTAACAATAAAATTTGTAATCCACACGATTCCTCGTTACTCCGACTGAGTAGTGCGTTTTAACCGGATCTTGCAGGGATTCTCTGGATCTGCTGTAACTTGCCAAGAATCGACTGCTGCTGGTTTAACCCTGGAGTGATGTATCCACGGAGTCACTTCGGCTACTTTTATCGCTGTAGGGGTAGACAAAAGAACAACATAAGGACCTCTCCACTTGGGCCCTAACGGTACATTATTCCACTCTTTAATCCACACTTGATCTCCTGGATGATAACTATGAACAGGGGGATAAATATTCACAGGTAATCTATCTTGTACCCATTTCTGTACCTCCTCCATAGTCTTACCCAACTCTACAACCTGCTGCCGGGTAATTCCTTCTCCCAACTGACTCAAATCCCCCCTTAAGTTACCAAGTACGGGAGGTGGTCGCCCATACATAATTTCAAAAGGAGAGAGGCCCATCCTTCTGGTAGGGGTACTGCGGATTCGCAATAGAGCTATGGGTAAGAGAACGTTCCACTTAAGTTGGGTTTCCTGACACATTTTAGCCAACTGGTTCTTAATAGTTCTATTCATTCTCTCTACCTTACCAGAACTCTGGGGTCTATATGCAGTATGAAGCCTCCACTTTATACCAAGCATATGAGTCAGTTGTTGTAGGCACTGATGAACAAAAGCTGGACCATTGTCCGATCCTATAGAACAGGGTAGTCCATATCGGGGTATTATTTCTCGTAGCAGGAATCTCACAACTTCTCCTGCTTTCTCTGTACGAGTAGGACATGCTTCTACCCAGCCTGAATAGGTGCACACAATTACCAACAGGTAACGATGTCCACCCGATTTAGGCATCACTGTAAAGTCTATTTGTAGATCGGACATGGGGAGTCCCCCCATAAACTGGACTCCTGGTGGCTTTACTGGTCCTTGTCTTGCATTATTTTTAGCACACGTTACACATCTTCGTACAATGGCCTGAGTCAAGTTGGACAATCTTGGTATGTAGAAATGTTTTCTAAGAGATTCTTCAGTACTGTCTCTCCCAGAATGTGTCCCGTTATGATAATTTTGGACAATTTCTACCGCTAGTGATGCTGGTATGACTATTCTTCCATCTTCTAGCTGATACCACTTGTTCTCCAAATACTTTCCTGGTTCAGTCTTTAACCACTCCTCTTCTTGAGCTGTATAAACTGGAGTCCATTGGGACAGTGGAGTTGGTATAAGAGCAGCTATATGCCCCACATACTCCTGTCTTCCTGATTCAGCAGCACGCTTAGCTGCACTATCTGCCATCCGATTTCCCTTGGTTACATCACCATCTCCTCTCAGATGCGCTCGACAATGTATGATACCGACTTCTTTCGGCTCCCACACTGCTTCCAATAGTTGTAGGATTTCAGCTGCGTATTTGATTTCTTTGCCTTCTGAATTCAGTAGTCCTCTTTCTTTATACAAAGCTCCGTGGGCATGAGTGGTTAAAAACGCATATTTGGAGTCCGTGTAGATGTTTACTCTTAAACCTTCAGCCAATTGTAACGCTCGTGTCAGTGCTATTAATTCTGCCTTTTGTGCTGATGTTCCTTTCGCCAGTGGCCGAGCTTCTATCACCTTGTCTATTGTTGTTACTGCATATCCTGCATAGCGGATCCCTTCTTTCACATAACTACTGCCGTCGGTATAATATTGAACATCGGGGTTCTGGATGGGAAAATCACGAAGATCTGGTCTACTTGAGAATACTTCATCCATTACTTCCAAACAATCATGTTGACTTTCAGTAGGTTGTGGCAAAAGGGTAGCTGGATTTAAGGTGTTTACAGTCTCTAAATGCACTCTTGGGTTTTCACACAACATTGCTTGATACTTGGTCATACGGCTGTTACTAAACCAATGATTTCCTTTGTAATCCAACAACGTCTGTACTGCATGTGGGACTCGTACATAAAGTTCTTGACCCAGAGTGAGTTTATCGGCTTCAGCTACTAGCAGGGCGGCTGCAGCTATGGCTCTTAGACAAGGTGGAAGTCCGCTGGCCACTGCATCCAATTGCTTAGACATGTAGGCAACAGGTCTTTGCCATGATCCCAAGTACTGTGTCAATACTCCCACAGCCATTCTTCTTTGCTCGTGTACATATAAGTAGAATGGTCGTGTGTGATCAGGTAGACCTAATGCTGGGGCACTCATCAAAGCCTTCTTCACATCTTCAAATGCCGTTTGCTGTTCTTGGGTCCATAAGAAGGGGTCGTGCTCTGTACCTTTGATAGCTGCGTACAGAGGTTTTGCCAGTATCGCATAGCTGGGAATCCATATCCTACAGAAGCCTGCTGCCCCCAAGAATTCTCGCACTTGTCTTCTATTCTTGGGTATTGGTATTTGGCAGACAGCTTCTTTTCTCTCTGGCCCCATAATTCTTTGACCTTCAGAGATATGGAATCCCAGATATTTGACAGTTGGCAAACACAACTGAGCCTTCTTTCTAGACACCTTGTATCCTGCCTTCCAGAGAATGTGTAGTAGATCGTGCGTTGCTTGCTGACAAATTTCTTTTGTAACTGCTGCTATCAACAAGTCATCTACATATTGTAACAATACACACTCTCCTGGGATGGACTCGAAATCCAGTAGATCTTGACTTAGGGCTGAACCAAATAGGGTAGGTGAATTTTTAAACCCTTGGGGCAGTCTTGTCCAAGTCATCTGGCGTTTTGAGCCCGTTACAGCGTTCTCCCATTGGAAAGCGAAAATACATTGACTTTCTGCGGCAATTCGGAGGCAAAAGAAGGCATCTTTGAGGTCTAGGACTGTAAAGTAAGTAGCCCCGCCCGGAATTAAAGCAAGCAGGTTATATGGATTGGGTACAACTGGATGTATACTAACAACCGCATCATTGACTGCTCTCAAGTCCTGCACAGGTCGATACTCATCTGTACCGGGCTTTTGAACAGGCAGCAATGGGGTGTTCCAGGGGGAAGTACAGAATTTTAGGATACCATACCGTATGAACTTATCCAGATAGGATTGGATGTTCTTCTTAGCCTTCTGCGGGATGTGGTATTGTCTTAGGCTCACTGGATAAACCCCATGTTTTAGTTCAATTTTTATAGGTGGAATATTGCGGGCCAGTCCTGGTGGGTTGTTCTCTGCCCAAACTCCTGGTATATTAAATAATGTCTCATCACTCCTAGGGTTTTGGCTAGTCAACGCTGTATAAAGTCGCCACTCTTCTTCCTTTGGTACGGATAATGTCATGATACCTGAAGGTCCATTAAACTTTAAAGATGTTGTTCCATTTGGTAGGAACGTAATCTGCGCTTGTAATTTTGATAGCATATCACGTCCCAGCAATTGGATTGGACATTCAGGCATATAAAGGAATTGATGTTTTACTACGTGGCCTCCCAATGTACAGAGTCGACTTTTAAGAACCGGTTTTTCAGCACTTCTTCCAGTTGCTCCTATCACAGTAATAGTCCTTCCAGATGGAGGAGCAACTAGATTAGTCACCACTGAATGTTCAGCACCAGTGTCGATCATGAACGCACTCCTTTTCCCCCCTATTGATACATCGACCATAGGCTCCGCTCGACCAAGGGGGATGGAGCCCGGTCGGTATCAATAGTCCTCCATGACCGTGTCAGCCAATCCTACAAAGTCCCTGCCTTCTCTATCGCGGGACCTTTGCGCTGCTGGAATATACCTGTCTTCCCTAACACTTCCTCTGTTCCCATTACTCCCTCCGGGGCCTCCTCTACCTCTCGCTCTGCCTCTAAAGTTTCCGTAACCTGTCCTAGGTCTGTCTCTCTCACACTGTTCTCTTCGAGGACACTCATTTCTCCAATGCCCTTCTTCCCTACAGTATGCGCACTGATTTCTACTTAGAGGTTCCTCATTCCATCTACTATCGCCTCTATCTGGGCCCCGTCTATCTACGCCTGCGATCGCTACCGCTAGCATATCAGCCTTTTTACGCATCTTGCGCTCTTCCTCTTTCTTACTTTCTGTTTCCCTATTCATATAAACCTTATTCGCTACCTCCATTAGTTGGGTGATTGACATACCTGCGAACCCTTCTAACTTTTGTAGCTTGCGCTTAATATCTCCGTAAGCTTGGCTGACAAAGGCGGAGTTCACCATTCGGGAGTTATCTGCGTCTTCCGGATTAAAGGGGGTATACAAACGGTATGCCTCCAATAATCGGTCATAAAAGACACTGGGCGCTTCATCGCTTTTCTGAATCACCTCAACTGTCTTCGACATGTTAATGGCTTTCTTTCCTCCGGCTTTCATGCCAGCAATTATAGCGTCTCTATAGGCTCTGAGTTGAACCATATCAGCACCATTTACATTCCAATCGGGATCGGTGTTGGGATAATGTGTTGCGGCCCATGCTGATGGATTGGCTTGGTTTAAAGTACGGGCTTTATCCTCTAGTGCTTTAATGGCTGCTTGATTTATTCTTGTCCTTTCCTCATTGTTAAACAAAGTCATTAATAACTGCTGGCAATCAGCCCATGTCGGGTTATGTGTCTGTACTATTGAGGTGAACAGATCAGTCATAGCTTGTGGTTTCTCAGTATACGAGGAATTGTGGGTCTTCCAGTTTAAAAGATCGGTTGTCGTGAATGGGACATATACAAAGACTGGGTCAGCATGTGCCATTTGGCCTGCGGCATCGATATAGGCTGGCCCAGGATTCAGACGAAGAGGCATCTGATAGTGTCTTAATTGTTGGGCACCGGTCAACTGTCGGGTCTGTATGGGGCTACGTGGAGGGGCGTCAGTCATAGGTTCCAATCGGGGAGAAATAGGGTATGGGGATGTGGGAGCTTGGTTTTGGGAAAAGGTTGTAAATAAAACACTTCGAGCCGAGCTAGATGAAGCTTGACCGGAAGTCTGAAGTGGCGCCAAATCAGGATATTCATTTTTAATGGGGGTTGGTTCTGATTCCGGAAGGGGAGATTTAGTACGAGGGGGGGTGGATCCTGTACTGGAGGAGGAAGCGGAAGTGGATGGGGGTAATGAGGGGAGGGTTGCAGGACTTCCTGCGTTTGCGTCACTTCCTCTTAACGGAAAGTAAGGGGGCGGCAAAGGGATCTCGGACTCAGGGGGCGTGTCCAAAATGGGCCTAACACCAGTCCTAGTGGACGAACAAGTCCTAGCTACCATGAGGCGACATTGCTCCTCGTGGCATGTCCGGAGCCATTTTGGCGAGTCATTTACGGCCTGTCTCCAACAATCAACATAAGGAAACTGGCCGTAAAGTTCAGGCCTACCTGATACAGCCACGTGTAAGCGCTGTACCAGAGTTGGATCCAAACTGCCACGTGGCGGCCATGCCGCGACCAAAGTAGACCACTCCCTAGTACACAAAGTGACCAAACGTACAGGAGACATTTTAACCCCAAAATCACAAGTTTTGAATCCCTTTTTAAAATTCTTCACCATACAACCTAAGGGATCCGGAATCGTTGACTGCGACGCACCCATACTTAACAATGGAACGTCGTCGACAACGAATACTATACACGCGTACTATTCAACAGTCACACCCGTTTCCTCTGGCAACAGCACCACGTGGTACGGTTACCAAGTGAAACGTACACAATAACAATAAACACTCAGGGAATTCCCGTACACACACAGCTGTTACACCAGTCACTAGATAATCAATATTATGCCCTTTGGCGTAACTATACAGTCACCCACGCTATAATTCTCTATATACGAATTACCCGTCTATAACACACCCAGTAACATCGTCTTTTACAAATAGCGGTTACAGTACGGTTAGCATAGGTCAAAGCACAAGTTAAGTTCACAATACAATTATTAGTGGTTATGGTGTTAAACATGCAATGGACGACAATGATTAGTACTTATATACAGTGTCAGTAAATATACAGGGTTATGGTACCGTGCACTATAATACAGCAACACACTATTAACACTCTCGCTAGACGGCTGAGCTCGCGCTATCTAACAAGATATACACTTTACTAAACAATCTTTATCACATTTACAATTCCCAACTAAACTATTGGCCAGTACCTTGAATGGACTACCTAAAAACAATCTACATACGTTTTGGTTAGCCACACTGCCCAATCACCACATATATAGCGAGCTAGAGGACCGAATTTACACAGACGCCTCTTAGTCGCACTATCAAAAGTCTAGTGGGTTCCAAATTTACACGCCTTCCCACTTAGCCCAGATAGGATGAGATCTAGCGAACCGAATTTACACAGACGCCGCTTAGTCTCCCGGTCCCTCCGACCTAGCGAACAAAATATACACCCTAGAACGCTAGTCTAGACAAGACACCGGTGTCCGGCTAGGGCTATTTACACCAGAGCCCCGCCTGACTAACAAAATCAAACGGTCTGACTAAAGAGCGTTCGATCGAGCGGTGCGCCTTCGCTCCTTCCCTCCGACAGAGGGGGCAGATACACAGATTCAAAACCCCTTTGGGCCTACCGCACAATCGGTATACCCCTAGTGGGTCCTGCCGTCTAAAACAGCAGTTGTCTTACCTCCTCGTTCCTGAACCTGAGTTCACACTCATCGACGGGGACACCCCAGCACTTCTCACGTAGAGGCCGATGATCTCCTGGACAACAGACCAGTGGCGCCGAGACGAAGGGAGGTCCACGCAGAAGTTCAGGGGTGCAGCCGTAGAGAACGTGGGCAAAGGTAGACCGTCTCACGCCTCTGCCTCTCAGCTACCGTTGAACGATGAGCTTCCCGGCCAATGCACCAAATGATACCGGAGAAACTGACGGAAGCCAAGCACAGAGAGATGGACACAGGTTTCTTCAGGAAGGAAGAGATTCTTTATTGGATCACCGATCGGGACTCAGAGGGACTAGCGTCACCAAAATACAGCAAATTCTGAGCCCCGGACAATAGTGCAGGCTCCTTATATAGGCACATAACTCCTCCCATATTAAGCTCCACCCGCACATTCTCTTAACCAATCAACACAAATAAGAATTAACTTCCTGTTTGACCGCATGGCTTGTCCAGCACAATGGAGGAGGGGGAATACTACATCCTGTATTCTTGCACATGCTCCGTACACTACTGATCGTATCTTGCCTAGTGCAACCAACTGATCGATACGTCAGCATATGCACGTACACATGCCACGTGGTAATCTCGGCCTACTAAATTTATTTTTACCGAGATTCCACCACACTCTAAGCTCAATGACCACTGCAGTGTTTTGAAGCAATAAGTGATATTAAGATATATATATATTTTTTTGTAAATGTATTTTTATTTTTTCAGAATAGAAGTTGTATCTGATATGCGTTGGTGAGACTTGCAGTTCTCCAAACAATTAGCGTCACTTTGGGACACACAGGTCCCTTACATTGTAAACACTTATTTACATAATTTATATTGATGCCTCCAGCAGCTTTTAAAGGCTGGCTAGTGTTATTCAATGCATATTCCCTGCACAGACACTCATTCATTGGCTAAAAGCTCTCATTGGACACTCTCAGCCAATGAATAAACAGCGATATCAGCATCCATCTTCTGACAATATATTGCTTGTTTCATCAGAAGTATTGTTTTTAAACTAGGCGATAACAGGACAGAATGAGGAACATCAACTCACAGAAAATCTGATGAAGAAAGAAAAAAATGTGCGGGGGGAAGAAATGTCTCTGTCCTTTGCATTTCTAAAAACAAGACGTGAAAAGTTCAAAGCTTCCCTCCTTCTTAGTAATCAGTCAAAATGTATTTTCAAATATTTACATTCTCATGTTCAAATGTTTCAAAAAGTTCTTCCATAAAAGGTTAAGTAGTTTTGGTTTTTTTTTTGTTTTTTTGCTGTGGTAGTCTTTAAAACATACACACAATGTTTTTCGGAAACCTAACTGCCAAATATTTTCATACAAAAGCAACTTGAATGTCATTGTAGTTTCACTTTAATTGAATTGTATCTGACACTGTAGGCATTATGTTTTCTCTCAAACATGTGACTCAAACGTTGAGAGGAAGATTTCATTTTATAAATTACTTTGTGCTACTCATAAAAACGTTTTGGTGTTTTTGGGGAATAAATAAAACCAGCTAACTCTCGTACTGATAGTTTTATTGCATCTCTCAAAGATCTGAAGCCTATACATATTACACTAGTTATACAGACACTAATAGGAAACACAGTTTTTGAATTACATGTCAGTAGCAGAGTACAGTATCTCAAGACACCTTAATCTTCACATGGTATAGCACTTATTTATAGGTAGTGTGCATATAAAGGTGTGACATATGAATACAAACTGTTAAAAAAAAGAGTGGGAACATGACTGATAGTATGCACTGGCCAATGTAAATACTGACGCAGAGACAGACAGATGAGTCAGCGAATGAAAGAGTCAGATGACTAGTATTAAATATGAGCATTTGGAATAAAGCAATTATGTAATAAATAGCTATATGTTAGCTGAAATATAGATAGTCAAAAACTTGTGGGTGAGAAAGATTTAACTGGTTATATCAATTCAATCAATGATCTTTGGTAACTAATCTCATCTAACCATCACTGATCAGACTTTTGAATCAGGTGTCGGTAACCTATGCAAGAAGCTTACGTAGACACTGTGACAGAGCACCCTGTCACCAGTGGCATCTTCAGGATTCATATTTAGGGGAGCCAGGGACAAAAGCAGGGGGGCAGTTTTAAAACGTATTTATATGTGTGTGTGTGTGTATATATATATATATATATATATATATATATATATATATATGAAGGCTTGGCCTAAAGTTGTGAGAGGGGCTTTGGAACTTTAAAAGCACTCCCCCCCTTTCCTAACCTACCATGATTGGTCAGATGATCTGCTACCACCATTCCTGCCAAAATCGCTGGTTCCTGCTATACCTGGTAACCGTGGGTCTCGGCTCCAGCTCCTCGCCCTACTCGCTGTCCGCCTTACTCGCTCCCAGAGTTCAGCAGATAGATGGTGGCACCCCCCCCAGGGAACATCACTCGGGTCTCGTGGTCTGGTTTATATTGAAACTAGCGGACTTCCCAGCAACGGCACCTATACGGCTCCGTTCACATACCGGTAGGGGGGAGCTGAGCCACAAGCAGGGTCGCAAGGTCGGGCAGTTAACAGGCACAGATGCTCTATGGCAGTATAGAGCTTCTGTGTCCATTTCATCTCAGTCACATTACCCACGGAAGGTTGCGAGCTCTGCTCACCTTGGTTCCCGCGCGCATGTCATGTTTTCATGCATCAGATTTTTATGCTGCTATAAAGTTAATAGTCCCTTTGCCCTGCATTCTTCTTTTTCATGTTAGTGGAAGACATAGCTTTTAGTAAGATGTTGTCCTGACATCATGTTTTACTACACAAACTCTAAACTTTATAAGGCTTAAGATTGGTTCTACATAACTGCAATGTATTAAGGAAGAGGAAGAGGCAAGCTATGAATATGTTCACTATTATATGCATTGTATATTATTCTTCAGTGATATGAAGTAAGGATTGTGGGGCACTTTGTTATTAGCAGCAAACTGAGTGTTTTCTCATTGAGACATATGGTATAGGTATTGAAATGATCTATTTCCAGGTTACAGGACGTCTCCTATTTTCTCTGATGGAATTCCTCTGGGATGTTAAGATGTTATATATATAATTATATATATATTAATAGTACTATTAATTTACTATTTATATATATATTAATAGTAAAATAAACCTAGACAGTGTATGTGTGTGTATGTATATGTGTATATATATATATATATATATATATACTTAGATCATATATATATATATATATATATATATGATCTAAGTATATATTTATTTATTTTTACACTTATTTACTTAAATTTGATTTAATTTCCAGCCAGCAGGGGGACTACCTGTCATTACAGGCAGTCCCCCTGCTGGCAATGCATCAGGCCGCTATCCCAGCCATGTGATTGTGAGGTCCTCGGGGGGCTGAAGAGGACGGATGTGCCGCGGGGGGCTCCCTGGGAAGTAAGAAAAGACCGGAGGGCGTACAATTACGCCCGGCGGCGTTTAGAGCCACTCAAAATAGGGCGTAATTGTAGGCCCTCCGGTCTTAAGGGGTTAAGCAAATAACATATGCTGTAATGTTATTGTTTCAGTTGAATAAATCTATTTAAATTGTTATTATTAAGGTAATGATTATTTTTCTCCTTCCTAAGTACAACAGAAAAGTTGTCCAAATATGAATGATATAACCTATTAAACTGAGGATAAAAAAAAACTAATATGAAAAGTTGTTATTCTAAAAATCTTCATCTACTTCCATATTAAAGATATACCAGCAAGAATTAGTCTTTATGTAGAAAACTATGATTTAAATCAAGCCATACTGACTAGTGATTTAAATCGTGATTTAAATCAGTTTGATTTAAATCAAATCCACCCTGCCCTTAGGTACATGATTCAGGCACTCTCCGCCTTAGGCTCCGTGGTGCCGGGAAGCCTTCGTCCATCCTCCACGCAAATGTAATACGCCCCGCGGGCCACTTCATAGCTAGCCGCCTCACTTATTACATAGAGAGGGCCTCACTTGTCACTCCCTTACTATCTTATGCTTTATGGTCACTGAGAGGCCGACACCCTTGCTACGATGATAGGTGGCAAACATTCCGGTGGAGCCAAAACTTTGGTAGAGCCTCTCAAGCCGCTTGGCATCTAGTGATGGCACATCTGTCACCAATTAGTGAATTGTTTCTCCACTTGGTACTAGCTAGCCTGCCAGTAAGATCCCCATGCCTAAGTGATATTATTGCTGTGTTTCAGCATGTCTCAGGTTCCTGATGAAGGTGATGATATTTCAGTCCCCAGCACTCCGGCCAGGTCCACTACCCCTACACGCAAGGGCAATAAGGGTAGCCCAACCTCCATCAGGTCATGTACTATCCCCACAATATCCCCGCAAGCGCAGCATCCCTTTCCCAGCTATGGACAGGAAAGCGGAGCTACTCAGGCTCATGCGGACTAACGCGGATGATACAGACGCAGGGAAGGGCACAAGTAGCTCTAATGACTCCAACCTCCCCACAATGATCGCCTCACTGGTGTCCTCCATGGGGCAAATCTACAATAGGCTAGAGAGACTGGAAGCTCATAGTCATAGATGTACTTCCAAACATGCCCCAGTTACAACCGAGTAATAGTGTGTATGCTATTTCCAGATAACCCTTTATAAACCCAGTCCACATGGTACCGTGAATCTTAAAAAGGACATCCTGGAAGGCAAGGACGTTAATCTCATCTCCCTTCTGATTGCCTCCCAGGATGTTGTCGAGAATCGCACTTGCGCATATGGGGACATTTTGGTAGTTCTTAAATCAATAGACCCTAAATCCCAGATTTTGTTATCGCTTTTGTTATCTATAGGGTTGTTTTGTGTTCGGTTCACCCACATAGAAGGGAAGAGCTGGACCTCTATAAGCACAAGCTGGTTGACCTGGCCAACATATACGAGGGTACGTCCTTTTATGACTACCACCAGTCATTCTCAACGAGGGCATCTGCAGCTCTGGCCCAGTACAATGCAGCACAGATTAGAGCCAACTGGACACAGAGCTTTTTTTGCAGACACTCCACTGGGCAAAGGACCCCAGTTTGTGCAACTTTCACTTGCACTTCTGCTGCACATTCGGCCAAATACTGTCCACTTTAACTTGACGTCACCCCAGTATGGCAACCCCAAGCACCTTGAGGGTTGATAAACAGGGAAAAGATAAACTAGGCTGCCAAATCGTATACATTGGGAAGTCACAGATTTGTAATAATTTTAATGAAGGAAAATGTGGTTATAGTACCTGTCATCTGTTGCATGTGTGCTCTCACTGTTTCAGGGCACATGCGAAAACCATGTGCCCTAATAAAATGCATTATATACCTTACTTGACCTCGGTTAATGTTGGCATGCTAGCTAGACTACTGTCCACACATCCTTCCAAACACCTTGTGGATTTCTTGATAACTGATTTTACTCAGGGTTTCCACACAGGCCACATGTCAACAGGAATATTGGAATGTAACAATCTTCAGTCAGCCATGGCCGATACCAAGGCAGTAGAGGTGCTATTACAGCTAGAAGTTGATGAAGGCTTCTTACTAGGGTCTTTCACAGAACCACCTTTTTCCAGCTGGAGAACTAATCCCATTGTCCTTGTCTCTGGGAAAAACTCAGGCAAACAAAGACTGATTATAGATCTCTCAGCACCACACTCCTCATGGGTCCCAAGTCTAAACTCACTGAACGCGTCAGAAGAATTCTCTCTACAGTACACAACAATTGACAATGCCATAAACGCTATCTTGACTGCTGGCATGGGGGCCTGGCTCAGCAAAACCGACATTGTTAACGCCTTCAAGTTATTGCCCATTCACCCGTCGTTATGGCATCTGCACAGCATTAAATGGAATGGGTGGTATTATTTTTTCACTAGGCTTATCTTTGGGTCCAATAGTAGTTCTAGAATCTTTTATACTTTCGCGGAGACATTGTGTTGGCTCTTCCTGAATATGTGCCGGTGCCATACCGTCATCCACTATCTAGACGATTTTATTTATTCATTGAAAGCAATTCTTCCTCTTCGAGCAGCTTGGATAAAGCAGTCATGTTATTCAACACACTGGGGGTACCAGTCTCACCAAAGAAAACAGAGGGTCCTGACACCTTTATTAATTTCTTAGGGTTACACCTGGATTTGGTGACCATAGAAGCTAGCCTTTCACAGGAGAAAGTTACTAGCATCCACCACAATATCAACCATTACCTGTAACCGGAAAGAATTGCAGTCATTGTTAGGCTCACTGAACTTCGCTATGAGAGTCATCCCTCAGGGTAGAGCTATTATCTCCAGGCTCCTCAGCCTACTGCCCACATTCCCTGATGACTGAAGCCACGACAGGCCTCCTCATGTGGCACACATTTCTCTCTAACTGGAACGGGAGAAGCATGTTTCTCCCGCAGGTTTCCATACACTCCCCGGTCATTCGCACTTATGCAGCAGCTACCATGGGCTTCACAGCCATATTTGGCCATGAATGGCTCTGGGGTAATTGGCCAGTGGAAGTACAAGAAGTGGAGGGGTTCTATAGGAACTCTGCTCATTTTGAGGTATACCCTATAGTGGCGGCAGCAGTGGCTTGGGGCCATTTGTGGTCAGGCAAAACAGTTCAGTGCTATTCAGACAATCTGGCGATTTGCTACATTATTAACAAAGGCCGCTCATCTTCATTGATGATTATGAGGTTAATTAGGAAACTGACATGGCTAACAGTCTGCAATCAGTTTTATTTGGTATGCTCCCATGTCCCAGGAGTTTTAAACACTGCAGCTTTCAATTTCAGGCTTTCCGAGAATCCCTACCCACAGCTTCTCATCTGGCCACAGCAGTCCAGCATTCAAAGGACCTAATTATGGATTAGATGAATTACTATAACATAGTCAGAACAAAACTGTCCCTCTCCTCTAACACACATACTGCATATGATAGGGCATTTTCCTTATATAGGAAGTTCAAGGCAGAACATAACCTGCATTGCATGTTTGAAAAAATATCCCTGGTGACATTCGCCATTTTTTGCCACCTCAAGTAAAAATTATCCCACAACACAATAAAATATACCTGACAGTCATCCAGCATCATATGTACTCCACGGTCCCCAACAAATCTAGTTTCCTCTCCTCATACCCTATCCGGATCATACTTAAGGGCATATCAAAGGCTAGCGGTCCTACACCACAACAAAGGCTACTCATCAGCAAACAATTATTCAAAGATATGTCTGATCTAATAGATTCAGCCCCTTTTAAACCCCTCACTAACTCAGTCATAAAATCCGCCATGTACCTGGCTTTTTACAGCTTCCTGAGGCCACGGGAATTCACCATCAGTGGAAAACACAACACACAAATCTGCCTCTGGGTCTCCTACCTAAACAAACAGCTAGATCATTATATACTTACTCTACCCGTGACCAAAACAAGCCAAATGGGTCAACCTGTCCACATACCGTATTATCCCACCAACAATAGCTGGTGTCCGGTGAAAGTTTTTGATTCCTCCCTCCTCACCATACCACATCACGCCTCTCTTCCACTTTTGTCACTTCATGGGCCTATCCTCACTATGTCCAAATTCATGTTATACATTTGCTTATTATTAACAAGGCTAGGAATGAACCATAGCAATTATTCAGGACACTCTTTTAGGATAGGGGCCGCCTCTACGGCATCTAGCCAGGATATTCCAGTCCATATCATTAAATCGTTAGGTCGCTGGAAATCATCAGCCTATACTACATACCTCAACCGGTACAGGAAATGCAAAAGACATTCCAAAAAATGTCTTCTTAATTGTACCTACGTTGTATTATGTTCTTTCTCAATAAAGTATTTTGAACATATTATGTCTTCCTTCTTGCCCACTTTTAGTACTTGCCTACAGCATATGTCGGTTTTGGCACACCTCAACCGACTTTTTCTATCACAAGTTACATAGTTACATAGTTACATAGCTGAAAAGAGACTTGCGTCCATCAAGTTCAGCCTTCCTCACATTTGTTTTTTGCGGTTGATCCAAAAGAAGGCAAAAAAAAACTGTTTGAAGCACTTCCAATTTTGCTACAAGCTAGGAAAAAATTCCTTCTTGAGTCCAGAATGGCAGTCAGATTTATCATTGGATCAAGCAGTTATTACCCCACATTGAAAGATTATATCCTTGAATCTTATGTTTTTGCAAGTATGCATCTAGTAGCTGTTTGAACATCTGCATGGACTCTGATAAAACCACTTCTTCAGGCAGAGAATTCCACATCCTTATTGTTCTTACAGTAAAAAAAAACTGTTCCTTGGCCTTAGACGAAATCTTCTTTCTTCCAGTCTAAACGCATGACCTCGTGTCCTGTGTAAAGTCCGGTTTGTGAATAGATTTGCAAACAATGGTTTGTATTGGCCCCGAATATATTTGTATAATGTTATCATATCCCCTCTCAGGTGACATTTTTCTAAACTAAATAGGTTTACATTTGTTAACCTTTCTTCATAGCTGATATGTTCCATTCCTTTTATTAATTTTGTAGCCCGCCTCTGAACTTTTTCTAGTGCCATAATATCCTTCTTTAGAACAGGTGCCCAAAATTGCACAGGATATTCAATATGTGGTCTTACCAGTGATTTATAAAGAGGCAAAATGATATTCTCGTCCCGAGAATGAATGCCCTTTTTCATGCATGACAATACCTTACTGGCCTTGGCCACTGCTGATGAACATTGCACAGTGTTGCCTAGTTTGTTGTCTATAACAATTCCCAAATCCTTTTCAGGTGTTGTTATCCCTAATTCGCTTCCATTAAGGGTATACGTTGCTTGTGTATTCTTTACGCCAAAGTGCATAACTTTGCATTTTTCAACATTACATTTCATCTGCCATTTGAGTGCCCAGTCCCCCAGTCTATCTAAATCCTTCTGCAGCAAAGTAATATCTTGCTCACATTGTATTATTTTACAGAGTTTTGTGTCATCTGCAAACACTGAAACATGACTTTCAATGCTGTCTTCAAGATTATTTATAAACATGTTAAATAGAAGGGGTCCCAGAACAGACCCCTGAGGGACACCACTTGCCACCTCTGTCCAGCTTGAAAATTTACCATTAATGACAACTCTTTGTACTCTGTTTTTAAGCCAATGTTCTACCCAATAACAAGCATTTTCATCTAGACCGATTTCCTTGAATTTGAACACTAATCTATTGTGTGGAACTCACGTCTGTCTTTAAAGCAGGGCAAACGGGGCAGCTGCCCCGGGCCCACTCACTCCTGGGGGGCCCAAAGCAGCTACCCCGTGGGCCACACTGTCCGACAATTTTAATTTTTTTATTTGCCCCCTGGGCCCGCCGGTGCTGCGGCTGCACCAGGTGCCCACACACTAAAAGGGCCCGGTCGTGCTCTGTGGCCCTTCAACAGCGCGACCGGGCCCCCTTGTTTTACCGCAGCAGGCTGGGAGGAAGTGACTGCTGTGAGTCACTTCCTTCCAGATAGAACGAAGCTGCACAGGATGGAGGAGGAGGAGGAGGCCGTCAGGAGGGAGCTGGAGTGCAGGAGCCTCACACTCCCAACAACCTCAGCCTGCCACTAGACCCCAGGGAACCCATAAGGTAGGCTGGAGGGTGGCTTTATAAATGTAAACGTTGCATGTGTGTGTGTGTGTGTGTCTTACTATGTGTGTATGTGTGTGAGTATGTCTGTCAGGGTGTCTGTGTGTGTGTCAGTATGTCTGTCAGTGTGTCTGTCAGTGTGTCAGGGTGGCTGTGTTTGTCAGTATGTCTGTGTGTCTTAGTATGTGTGTATGTGTGTGAGTATGTCTGTCAGGGTGTCTGTGTCACCATTTCTGTGTGTGTGTGTGTCTTAGTATGTCTGTCTGTGTGTGTCAGTATATCTGTGTGTGTCTCAGTATGTGTGTGAGTATGTCTGTCAGGGTGTGTGTCTTAGTATGTCTGTGTGTGTCAGTATGTCTGTCAGGGTGTCTGTGTGTGTGTCACTATGTCTGTGTGTCACTATGTCTGTGCGTGTGTCAGTATTTCTGTGCGTGTGTCAGTATGTCTGTGCGTGTGTCAGTATGTCTCTGTGTGTGTCAGGATGTCTGTCAGTGTGTAAAAATGTAAACTGTGCATGTGTGTCAGTATGTCTGTGTTTGTGTGTGAGTATGTCTGTCAGGGTGTCTGTGTGTGTATCACTATGTCTGTCAGTGTGTATCTCTGTTGTCAGTATGTATATCGGTGTATCTGTATTTAGTATATCTATGTTTCTCTATGTGGTCTGTGTGTATCTGCATGTGTGTCAGGTTGTGTATCTGCGTGTATCTATGTGTGTCAGTACGTTATCATTGTATGTATCTGTATGTTGTCAGTGTGTGTACCTGCGTGTGTATATCTGTGTGTGCATCTGTATATAGTCAGTGTTTTTATCTGTGTATGCATGTGTGTCAGTACATGCATCAGTGTGTCTGAGTATCCATATGTGTCAGTGTTTGTATATATGTCTATGTATGTGTGTCAGGTTGTGTGTCTGTGTGTCTGTATGTGTTTGTGTGTGTATCTGTGTCAGTCTGAATCTGCATGTGTGTTAGTGTGAGTGTCAGTGTTTATGTCTGTGTATCTGCATGTGTTTCAGTGTGTGGCAATCTCTGTGTACATGTGCATAAATCTCATCATTCAAATCGCCAACACTACACAGAAGTTAAGCTCACAGGTCTATAATTTAATTCAACCTTCAACACTACATACAAACACACTCCTGCATTGAAACGTCAACAATACATAAACACCAAAAATATATATAAAAACACCCCAGCATTTAAAAAAACAAGCAAAAAAAACTACACATAGATGCATGCTTGCACTCAAACACCAACACCACATACAAACACACCCCTACATTTACACAAACATACTCCATACACAAACATGCATTCATTCAAACACACAAACACAACTAAAATCTTATGAGTATGCATATTATACACTCACAAGCATAGAGCCATAAAGACACCTGGCTCTGGTTTAAAGCGCCTCTGGATCATTTAGGGAGATCCACACCCCTTTTCTTTGTTGGTGGTTGTGGGTGAATATTCAATATCCCTTTGTTGGAAAATGAGGGAAATTCCACCAAGGTTCCAAAATAGAGGTTTATTTAAGAATTAAAATAATGCAAAATTAATAAAAAGAATAAGACAAATAAAATATAAGTCCTTCTGGATAGTCCAGTCACCAAAACGCGTTTTTGCCTATTATAGACTTAATCGGTTGGTTTGTAGATGTAGTTGAGTTTCCTTAGCGTCTTTTATATACCTTTAATTGGATTTCCCGGGCTTTTTTCAATCTTCTGGAACGCAAACGTGCATACCATTTATACGTTATGTGACGCGTCTCCATGGGACACAAGTCTGTGCTTTCTCTCAACATCACGTCCTTTGTTTAGGACACCGTTATCTTGGAACACAAATTACGTTCCGTTGGTCCGCCCGTGTCTGTTTGGCATCTGAACCTTTCGTGAACCCTTACAAAACTATCTGTGTTCTCTCCTCTCTGTACCTCCTCCCGAACTTTCAATGGGTTCACGAGAATCAGACAAGGGGAGAAAGAAAATCTATATCCTGTTTTTTATCTGCATTGAACAGAAACAAGAGTATAAATATAAATATACAATAAAAACCTATTAAACTTAAATGTTTCATATTTCCTTAATCTTAAAACATAGTACAATGTATACATAAGTGGTAATTTTAACAACCATAATTGATAGCATGTGACATTATTACATAATGAAACCCATAATCATGCAGCTAGGTGGAAAGTTTGGGGGCTCTAATATAGTTAAAAATAATTCTATTTTCCAGAGACTCCTAACTAAAAATGTATAAATAATCCATCTAAAACATTTTTTTTTACAAATTAATTACAGATGTACATTCAAAGGGGAAATACGTTCTAAAAAATGGCACAATTCAAAATCCTGATTTAAACCTTTGGGTATAAGAGTAATACATTAAAAATGAATTTCATCTCCTCTTCTCCTAGCTTTTTGATGCAATCTCCTTCTCTCCAGTCTTTTTATTTTAACAAAATATAACTTTTTACAACTGTATATTGTAAAAATAGTCTCACACTAGGATGAGTACTGAAATGCCAACCAAGTATCAATCTTCCATTCCCACTCAAAGTTTGCTCTAGTGATCCAGGCAGCACTAGCTGCTAGATACAGTGTAAAGCTAAAGCTAGTATCACACTAGAATACTAGAATCAATGATTCAGGCGATCATACACACCCACATGGGCACAGCAAGGGTAAACATACCGTATTACTGCTGGTCTGTCTCCCGCAGTGGCTGAAGTCAAAGTGCCCCCACCCAAAGGAAAAAACATGAAAATCATCCTCTTCTCCATTTCATTTCCCATTTTTTTTCTGGTGTCAAGAATGGCACAAATTTAAATCACAAATTTAAACAAGCATTTCGAGATTGCTATTCTAGCATGTTGCTGTTCGGAAACTAGAAATTCTTCTGATCACCACATTGGTCCAAATATGGCCAAATTGCTGTTTGGTACAAAATTAATCTTCAGATTTACTTTAAATGCTCTTTGTTCTGCAAGGGACTTGCACCCTTTCTTTTTATGTTTTCCATACTTCTTGCCACTCTTATTTCCAGAACCTTTTCTTCACCTATCCTCTGGGATTCCTGTTTAGAGAAGCCTAGCATCCTCCAGCTTTCTAATCTCCCGCACAGATTTCGAAAATGGACACATATCTTGGAGTCTCCAGCTCTTTTGACCTGAGTGACTCTCATGAAAGATGTCAGACTGTTCTTTCAAATGTTAGAACACATAAAGTCTATTGTGTTCCTTCAAATTAGGCAGCAGAATGTAATATATTTCTAGAAGTTTTAACTATTTGTGATTTTCTTGTATTGTGTACTTGAGCATAATAGACACCTGCTTTGCAGGCATTATCTTCTAAAGTATAAATGAGTAGGCAATTATTATAACCATTGTTATGACTGTATTTCGATTAATCTTGTAAAAACTTTATCAGGAATAAGCATAAAAAGACCTGAAGCTGTTAGCAACTGCTAATACCATGCATGTAAACTGGAATACATTAACATCATATTTTGACCTCAGCATATATATTTTAACCTGCATTATCTGAGCTTCAGTAGGGTTACGGAATAGGTTTTATTCTCGTAGCAGAGTAAGGGTTTAATCTGCTTTTTGAATAGCATTTTACCAGTAGATTCAATAGAATAATTTTTATTCAATAAACATAGTAAACCCTTACTGGGCTAAGAACCCAGTCCAATGAAACATTAAAAAAATAAAAATGGGGGAAATGTTTTCACTATACCCCAAGGATATATGACTATATGACTTGAGAAGTGTGGACAGGCCACATTCTCCAGATCATAAATACCATTTGCATTTTTCTTGGTTCTCAAATAACTTTTAATTAGAGAATTCCAAAAAAGCTGACCTGTGAGTTTAAAAGAAAAATGAATAATTGTTCATGCTTATACATCTGTAAACTGAATTTCTGAAACTGGTGCTGCTTTCATAGCTAGGCATTAATACTTTATATGTTGGTTGTTTGTGCAGTTTAAAAAATATTTTGTCTTGCAGTTCTGATATATTTTTTGTGTCCTATGCTGTTTGGTAAGGTCTAAAAATACAGAAATATACACATATTTAGATATATAAGGTCTGTCCGAATACAGTCCAGCCATTGTTAATATAACGAGAACGGTTTGCGCGACGTTGATGTAACCAGGCAACCAAGGAGAATGGACTGGAATGTGCATGCATGAACAATGACGACTTCACTGTAATAGCCAGTAGGGGCGCTAGACACTGTTGAGTGAGCACATGTACAGTGTGGCCGTCACATTTAAATTGACTGTGCAAGTAGAGTAACTAATCTGCATACAACTTTGAGTTAAGCTTGAACATTCGATTGCTTCAGAAGGCTTTCAGGAAAGATGCAATAAGTGCAGCACAAATAAAAGTGTGGCACAAAACACTACAGAGATGGTCGAGAATCTGTTGAAAAATGTGGCGCCCTCATTATGTCATAATGAGATTTGAAGGTGCAATGTGTGGATGTGACATCAGCGGGTTGGTTTATGATGGGGAGGCTGCAGCAGGGCAAAATCTTGGACCAACCTTGTTTTAGGCTATCTATGATGAACTATCAGGCTTTTAAGCAGACTGAGATTTTCTAGTAACTCTTACCTGGCCAAGCCTGCCATATCAATTTGCCCCCTTCCCCTATTGCATATGTCAGAAGACTTGGTTATGAGAGTGAGCCCTTGCCAAGCATATTAGTTAGGGGAGAGAGACAGCTACAATGAGACAGTCAAAAACAGTCAGGAGACGCTAGAGATCTGATTCCTACCACTAGGAATTAGTCCCAGCATATGAATATATATTTGTAGGTCTATGTGTATATGTAGGTAAATGTGTCTGTATGTGTGTTTGACTATGCATGTGATTGAGTGTAAGTGTGAGTATGTTGCATTCCATAACAGCCAGAATGGCAGAGAACAAAGTTTGACTTCTCAGAAATGTTCAACATTTAAAGTATGTAATATGACTAATATCTAAAAAGTTTAGCGTGTTAGGGGAAAATAATGTCATCCATGTCTTCTGGATATACACTCACATGCCACCATAGTGCATTCCACTTTGTCTACTCATTTTGTCAGACATGCTTTTTACTTTTAGGAAATAGTAATTTGGATTTAAACTGAGATCTTAATGACCATATTATTTTTAGTAGTACCTTATATAAAATCAGAAGTGTATGTGCCATAGAAAATAAGACTTCATAAATATAATTTCTACATACCAAAATATATATTCAGTATCTAATTCATACTTTGGAATAGAAACATGAAACATGAAAAACTGCGTGACAAGTAAATTCCTTGTGGTCAACCAGTTCAATCAGTTTCATGGTATAATTTAAAAGAACAGGTTTGACACCATTTTTATCCACTTCCTGAACCTAACAACTTAGCAGTAAAAATGACAAAAATAAATAGAATTTTCTTTTTAACAATATCTCGCCGTGAGACATGTTACTTTGTTGTTATTGTCATTGAACTGAAAAATTGGTAGACTTGAGTGTTCACTTTCAGACTAATGCAATTTTTTCACAATTTAAGCCAACTATTTAATTCATATGAATCATAAATGAACTAATTGCATTTCAACCAAAATAACAAATTGTATGTGGATGAAAATTTCCCCATGCAATTTGTTAATTAGTTATTCATTCAATCACACGGAGGAAGGTATTGACTCCCTCCAAATTATTAGATCATGTAAAATGAGTAGCAGTATGGAGCTCTCCTCCCCATCACTTCCTTCCACCAATGGGTTTAATTCTCCTGAACGAAGTGACACATAAAGGTTTATGGGGGTCAGCCCTCATATTTGTATAAGGGAGGTTTAAGACCGCCCTTATGTGCACACTTACGATGCTGCAGGTAGGGACATGTCTAATAAAAAGTGAGCAGTGTCTGCTCACTGTCATAATAAGCCCAACAACTCAGCTATAGTCTCCCACCCTGTGCCCCTCCCATTGGCAGCTAGTGGAGTAAATAATATCATATAATATATACATAGGGGGGTGGAATATTATAGTCCGCCCCTCCAGAATCGTGGCACTGGCTTTTGCAACATCCTTGGTGGCTGGGCATAGCCAAACCCTTTGAAACTCCCTCCAATAAAAAAAATATCTACCTACCATAATAGCGAGGAGGACAATAATACTAATACTAATACAGCACAGTCCCCCTTCCATGGCAGAACGGCTCTCCCCCCTCCCAGGTTACAGGTAAGAAGGGAGGGGGGGGGGATATAACTTTTATTTTTATTAATAATATATATATATATATATATATATATATATATATATATTTAGATAAAAAATAAATTCACACTCACACACAAAGCACCCTCAGGCACACAAAGCACCCTCAGGCACACAAAGCACCCTCAGACACACACAGCACCCAGAGTACCCTCAGACATGGACAGCACCCTAAGACACAGTCAGCACCCTCACTGACACACACAGCACCCTCAGACACACACGGCACACTCACCCAGCACCCTCAGACGCACACAGCACACTTACAGAGCACCCTTAGACACACACAGCACACTCACACAGCACCCTCAGATGCACACAGCACCCTCAGGTGCACACAGCACACTCACTGACACACACAGCACCCTCAGACACAGACGTCACCCTCAGACACACACACACAGCACACTCACACAGCACCCTCAGATGCACACAGCACACTCACACAGCACCCTCAGACGCACACAGCACACTCACACAGCACCCTTAGACGCACACAGCACACTCACACAGCACACTTAGACACACACAGCACCCTCAGACACACACAGCACCCTCAGACACACTGCACCCTCAGACTTTTGCAATTTTGGGCACCTGTTCTAAAGAACGATATTATGGCACTAGAAAAAGTGCAGAGGCGGGCTACAAAATTAATAAAAGGAATGGAACATATCAGCTATGAAGAAAGGTTAATTTAAACCTATTTACTGTATATCCTCGAGTATAAGCCGACCCGAATATAAGCCGAGGCCCCTAATTTTATCCCAAAAAACTGGGAAAACTTATTGACTCGAGTATAAGACTAGGGTGGGAAATGCAGCAGCTACTGGTACATCTCTAAATAAAATTAGATCCTAAAAAAATTATATTAATTGAATATTTATTTACAGTGTGTGTGTATGAGTGAATGCAGTGTGTGTGTATGAGTGCAGTGTGTGTATGAGTGCAGTGTGTGTATGAGTGCAGTGTGTGTATGAGTGCAGTGTGTGTGTATGAGTGCAGTGTGTATGAATGCAGTGTGTGTGTATGAAAGCAGTGTGTGTGTATGAGTGCAGAGTGTGTATGAGTGCAGAGTGTGTATGAGTGCAGAGTGTGTATGAGTGCAGTGTGTGTATGAGTGCAGTGTGTGTATGAGTGTAGTGTATGAGTGCAGTGTGTGTATGAGTGCAGTGTGTGTATATGAGTGCAGTGTGTATGAATGCAGTGTGTGTGTATGAGTGCAGTGTGTATGAGTGCAGTGTGTATGAGTGCAGTGTTTGCAGAGGCTTGGTGGGGGTGGGCATTTTTATTATTTTTTTATTATTTTAATACTAATTGTTTTTTTGTTATATTAACTTTTTTTAATTATTATTATTTTTTTTATTATTTTTTTAAATAATTTTTCATTATTATTATTATTAATAATTTTATTATTTTGTATTATTATTATTAATATTTGTATTATTATTTTCGTCCCCCCTCCCTGCTTGCTAGATGGCCAGGTCGGGGGGCTCTTACTCCCTGGTGGTCCAGCATTGGTAGTTCAGTGGGGGGAGAGGGGGCTGGCAGAGCTGTAACTTACCTGTCCTGCAGCTCCTGTCAGCTTCCTCCTCCTCCGCGCCGTCTGGTCAGCTCTTCTGTCAGCTCACACTGTAAGTCTCGCGAGAGCCGCGGCTTTCGAAAGACTTGCACTGGGAGCTGACCGAGGTGCTGAACGGACGGCGCGGAGGAGGAGAGAGCTTACAGGAGCTGCAGGACAGGTAAGTTACAGCTTTGCCAGCCCCCTCTCCCCCCAGTCTGTATTATGGCAATGCAAATTGCCATAATACAGACTATTGACTCGAGTATAAGCCGAGTTCCGGTTTTTCAGCACAAAAAATGTGCTGAAAAACTCGGCTTATACTCGAGTATATACGGTAGTTTAGAAAAACGTCGCCTGAGAGGGGATATGATAACATTATACAAATATATTCGAGGCCAATACAAACCATTGTGTGGAAATCTATTCACAAACCAGACTTTACATAGGACACGAGGTCATGCGTTTAGACTAGAAGAAAGAAGATTTCGTCTAAGGCAAAGGAAAGGTTTTTTACTGTAAGAACAATCAGGATGTGGAATTCTCTGCCTGAAGAAGTGGTTTTATCAGAGTCCATACAGATGTTCAAACAGCTACTAGATACATACTTGCAAAAACAGAATATTCAAGGATATAATCTTTCAATGTAGGGTAATAACTGCTTGATCCAATGATAAATCTGACTGCCATTCTGGGGTCAAGAAGGAATTTTTTCCTAGCTTGTTGCAAAATTGGAAGTGCTTCAAACTGGGTTTTTTTGCCTTCTTTTGGATCAACAGCAAAAAACATATGTGAGGAAGGCTGAACTTGATGGATGCAAGTCTCGTTTCAGCTATGTAACTATGTAACTATGTAAGACTTAGACGTCAGCCTCAGACACAGACGTCACCCTCAGACACAGACACAGCACCCTCAGATACACACAGCACACTCACACAGCACCCTCACTCACACACAGCACCCTCACACAGCACCCTCAGACGTACACAGCACACTCACACAGCATCCTCAGACGCACACAGCACACTCACACATACATATATATAATATAAAATAACCCTCAGTGAGTTAACAGACAAAGAAAATTAGAAACATAGAATGTGACGGTAGATAAAAACACCCTCACACACAGCACCCCTCTTACACACACACACACACACACACACACACACATACACACACTGCACCCCTCACACATACAATACGTCCAAATATATATATATATATATATATATATATACATACATACATACACACACTACAGCACCCCTCACACTGCACCACTACACACATTACGCTCCAGATACACGCTAGATCCCTTACCCTATATGCACTCTTAATCCTCTACACACACACACACTCCTATACACACTCTGGGTCCTTTACACACTAGATCTCCTAACACACACACACTGCACCACACTACATTCCTTGTAAACAAACACATACAACATTCTCTAAACACACCCTCTCTACAACCCCTACACACACTACATCACCTATACACACACTGCAGCCCGTATGCACATACTCACTACATTCCCTATAACACTATGCTCCCTATACACACACTCTCTACAGCCCCTAGCCACACATATTACACCACAAACACGAATGAAATTGACCTATTTACACAATACCACACCACACTCTACACACGCGCAATCCTACAAGCTGGCTCCAAACACATGCACCATACACTTTCCTGGCCCTTTTGTCCTCTGGTATCCCACTTATGGAGACAGCAGAGACAATTTAAAAGCAAACACAGAGCAAGCATGTTATTAAATTTGCTTGCGCTGCTCAGAACAAATACAGGGCCTTTTACTAATGCTAGAGCTCTTCAGCTCTGCGCATTGAACCAACGTGCTCACTATGAGAGGGGGCGTGCTTGTCATTAGTGATGACAAAACACACCATATCTGGCCCTGCCCCCTTCTTAGGGGGCCGCTCTGATTGAAAAATACCCGGGCCTATTTTTTTTCCCAGTCCGGCCCTGGAGCTAAGTGATTATAATCCCAGGGGAGTATAGTGATATAGCAATCCCCTGGGTAGCTGCAGCATTTTCCCCCACACATGAGACAGAGACAGGTAAAACAGGAACTCTTTAATGCAAAGCAAGCATTTACAATTTATACACCCAACAGCCTCATTTACATACAATAGGTTACATAGAGCACTAAAGTACAAGGAAGAGTGGGGTCAGACAATAGCAAGGGCTGATGGGAGATTGAGGAGGGACAAAGCAGCCAGTTTAAACTGGTCTGGCAGTGTCCCTGGGACAACGCCCTGCTGGAGAAACAATAGGACAGGAAAAAGGGGGAGGGGAAAAGGCACATTTTCCCATATCTTTTAACATATCTTTTTGCAGGGCCCATAGTCTTTGGGCAGGAGGCTGGCAAACACGCCCCTCCAAAAACCAGTGTCAATTTCATTTTTGCCACTGCTCTATGTAGCCTATTGTATTTAAATTAGGCTGTTGGGGGTTTAAATGTGTGTATAAATTGTAAGTGCTTGCTTTGCATTAAAGAGTTCCTGTTTTACCCTCAACATAGAGTCTCATGTATGGGGGAAAAGGCTGCAGCTACCCAGGGGATTGCTATATCACTATACTCCCCTGGGATTATAATCACTTAGCGCTTTTAAGAGCTGTTCCTGCTTGACTCTCTGGAGGAAGAAAGGTCCACCCACTGGAACCTAGAGCCTTGTTGTAGGTCCAGGGTGGGTGGTAGATGGCGAGTTCCCAGCCAAGCTGTAACGCTGGATGTGGGGACTGCGGTGCTGATGGTGTCTGGTGGAGTGCTTGGAGCCCTCGGTGAGCTCTAGGAGCATCAGTCGGCGGAGGTACCCAAACAAGGGTACAGGAAGCTCCGTTACAGTCTCTATCACGTCCAAATTCCTGCATTCTCACATTCTCACATTCTTTTTTTGATTATGTAACTAAATTATAATTCAGGGTGGTGCAGTAGACATTGCTTACCTATATTTCAGTAAGGCTTTTGACACTGTTGCACATAGAAGGCTCATCTATAAACTGCAATCTTTAAGTTTAAATTCCAATATTGTTGAATGGGTAAGGCAGTGGCTGAGTGACAGGCAACAGAGGGTTGTAGTCAATGGAGTATTTTCAAAGCTTGGACTTGTCACCAGTGGGGTACCTCGGGGATCTGTACTTGGACCCATTCTCTTTAATATTTTTATTAGTGATATTGCAGAAGGTCTTGATGGTGAGGTATGTCTTTTTGCTGATGATACTAAGATATGTAACAGGGTTGATGTTCCAGGAGGGATAAGCCAAATGGCTAATGATTTAGGTAAACTAGAAAAATGGTCAGAGTTGTGGCAACTGACATTTAATGTGGATAAGGGCAAGATAATGCATCTTGGACATAAAAGGGCAGAGTACAGAATATTTGATAGAGTCCTAACCTCAACATCTGAGGAAAGGGATTTAGGGGTGATTATGTCTGATGACTTAAAGGTAGACAGACAATGTAATAGAGCAGCAGGAAATGCTAGCAGAATGCTTGGTTGTATACGGAGAGGTATTAGCAGTAGAAAGAGGGAAGTGCTCATGCCATTGTACAGAACACTGGTGAGACCTTACTTGGAGTATTGTACGCAGTACTGGAGACCATATTTTCAGAAGGATATTGATACCTTAGAGAGAGCTCAGAGAAGGGCTACTAAACTGGTTCATGGATTGCAAGATAAAACTTACAAGGAAAGGTTAAAGGAACTTAACATGTATAGCTTGGAGGAAAGACGAGACAGGGGGGATATGATAGAAACATTTTAAATACATAAAGGGAATCAACACAGTAAAGGAGGAGACTATATTTAAAAGAAAAGAAAACCACCACAACAAGAGGACATAGTCTTAAATTAGAGGGACAAAGGTTTAAAAATAATATCAGGAAGTATTACTTTACTGAGAGGGTAGTGGATACATGGAATAGCCTTTCAGCTGACGTGGTAGAGGTTAACACAGTAAAGGAGTTTAAGCATGCGTGGGATAGGCATAAGGCTATCCTAACTATAAGATAAGGCCAGGGACTAATGAAAGTATTTAGAAAATTGTGCAGACTAGATGGGCAAAATGGTTCTTATCTGCCGTCACATTCTATGTTTCTATGTTTCTAAATAAATCTTCTCATTGCAATCCATTCATTGCAGAGCGGCCCTATATTGGCTCCTAAATTGCTGGGCCCTGTCTTTTTTCTGCCCTCACTGCCTGACAGACCTCACTTTAATTTTAGATGTGCATTAGAGAGTTTGACCAGGTAAAGGGGTGTTCTGAGAAACTTTAAGTGACTTATTATATAAAATATGAACTCAGACAGTGGATCGATCTCCCTAAAATAAGTACTAATAGGGTAACAGCAGGCCTAAGCCTGTGAATTATAGCTGCAAACAGCGACATTTTGTCACTGTTTGCTGTTTTCAACAATAAAAAGCTGATCGTCTCTCTTAACTGAGATAACTCATCAGCTCTCTCCAAGATTAAAAATGAAATAAACTGATAAATAATGAAAAAAAAAACTTGTTGTCCCTCATGTTGTCAAGCTCCAAAGAAACAGGAGAGGCCAAGTGAGTGGCCTTTCTACTCTCTCAAACCCATGGGTTGCAGGGTACAGAGGCTTATTTTCAATTAAAGGACCACTCTAGGCACCCATACCACTTCAGCTTAATGAAGTGGTCTGGGTGCCAGGTCCCTGTAGGATTAACCCTTTTTTTTTTTTTATAAACATAGCAATTTCAGGGAAAGAGAGGGTTAATCCAGCCTCCAGAGCCTCTAGTGGCTGTCTCATTGACAGCCGCTAGAGGCGCTTGCGTGCTTCTCACTGTGAAAATCACAGTGAGAAGATGCCAGAGTACATAGGAAAGCATTGTAAATGCTTTCCTATGCGACCGGCTGAATGCGCGCGCGGCTCCTGCCGCGCATGCGCATTCAGCTGATGACGTCGCGAGGAAGGAGGAGAGGAGGAGGAAAGCTCCCCACCCGGTGCTGGAGAAAGGTAAGTGTTTAACCCCTTCCTCTCTCCAGAGCCCGGCGAGAGGGGGTCCCTGAGGGTGGGGGCACCCTCAGGGCACTATAGTGCCAGGAAAACAAGTATGTTTTCCTGGCACTATAGTGGTCCTTTAAGGCCCAGGAGATTCCCAGTCCCGTTAAACCCTACATGGGTAATCCTGTAAATCAGAAAAAATACATAAATACAAAAATCCAGCTTTGAATCGAATATATGGTCCCAACATTGATGTTTTGCTCTACATTTTGCAAGTTGGTTATCAGCACACTGTGATTTATTGCTCAGTGAAATGACTATCAGACATTGGCAGACATCTTTAAAGTATCTTTAAATCCCAGAACAATGATAGTAGTAAGTTACGTTTTACTTTCAGGGTTTATAAATAGTTTGTAGCTGGAATAAAATAAAGCTGTTGTACTTTTGTAATCATTTACATTGTAAATAAAGTAGCATATTTTTCCATTACCTATGGCAAGACACACCTCGTAAGTGATTTATTGCATTTATTTATTAGATAATTGTAATGCATTTATGTATTCTTTCCTTCTGCTTACCAGTATTGTCTTATTTGTAGATAGTATTACACAAATGTGTTTGTTTAGTCAGCAATGTTTGAAGTCTATCGTTTACATCATGGGTCGTCAACCTGGTCCCTACCGCCCACTAGTGGGCGTTTTAGGATTTCAGGTGGGCGGTAGGGATTTCCAGGTTTTGACGACCTGACGACTGGGCGGGTGGGTGCGAGCCGGCGGTACCCCTGCGACTGGGTACCGCCGTGACAATTTGCGACCCCGGCCCGCGCGGCAAACCGCCGGGGCCGCATATGGAGGGGTCCATCGGGTGGCCCATGCTGTCAGGGTCACCCGATGGATGTGGATTGTGAGGGGGCCCGGTCAGCGCTGGGCGCTTTAACAGCGCAACCGGGCCCCCTGTGATGACATCACAGAGCTGGGAGGAAGTGACTGCACGTCACTCCTCCCAGCTAACACTGAGAGCCGCGCGGGAGGAAGACCAGGGAGTCAGAGTGGGAACTCTGACTCCCATCCACCTGAGCCACCACTGGACCCCAGGGAAAGTCACCCTCCTGAATCTAAAAGGTAGGAAACAGGAGGGTGACTTAAATATAATGTGTGTGTGTGTGTCTTTGTGTGTCTTTGTGTGTGTGTGTCTGTATATATGTGTGTCTTGTGTGTGTGTCTTGTGTGTGTCTGTATGTATGTGTCTTGTGTGTATGTGTGTCTGTCTGTGTTCCTGTATGTGTCGTGTGTGTCTTGTGTATGTGTGTGTGTCGTGTGTGTGTGTATGTATGTGTCGTGTGTGTGTGTGTGTGTGTGTATGTGTCGTGTGTGTGTATCTATGTGTCTGTATTTGTGTATGTGTGTCTGTCTGTATGTGTGTCTGTCTGTATGTGTGTCTGTGTGTGTGTGTGTGTGTGTGTGTATGTATGTGTCGTGTGTGTGTGTATGTATGTGTCTGTATTTGTGTATGTATGTGTCTGTATTTGTGTATGTATGTGTCTGTATTTGTGTATGTGTGTCTGTATTTGTGTATGCGTGTCTGTATGTGTGTCTGTATGTGTGTCTGTATGTGTGTCTGTACCCCTGTTCTTTACCGAACCAACTCTGTGTGGTCCCCAGCTAACACCTCACAATCACGACCACCCCGGCTGTTAACCACAAATTTCTCACTAATTCCGCTGTGTGGCCGCTATTCTTATATCCTAATACACATGCTCCAAGAATTGGCGGCCATTTTTTCTCCCGAATGCACATGGTACATGATTGTCGACGGCCTGGAACTATTCTTGGATACGTGACCCCGCGAACACCCAGGAAACTAGTACTGCTGCCCATCCAACTTCCCAAACAGGTATGAGAACAGCGTTCAGGAGGCAGGAACTACCGAACAGCGGAGCATTCGCTTCCTAACAGACAGGGGAAGCATTCGTCAGTGTTCCTGTGAGAACCTACAAAAGATGACCGGCCGTTGCCTTGTTTTCTATGGAACTGTTTTGGGGCATCACCTCATGGTTGATCGGTCAAAACTACATTCGAATGGCATTCCTGAACCACTGAAGGGATCTGAGCACTATTTTGACAAAGTGGACGCTCAGACCCAAGCTATTTGGTGATATGACTTTCATGGAGTTACTATATTACTAAAATGTATTTTTATGAAAAATGTAAAATTGTGTATGTTTTTCTGTATCTGAGATATAATGGTGTTATAGTTTTCTCACTCAATTATCTCTCAGAAACAGAGGATCCTGGGAGGAAAACCCTTGTAATGTGTCACCTGTGTGACGTCTAGTTGTTGGGGGGAAAGGGTCTTGGATTATTGCAGTGCTTCTTTCAGCTATGAGGAAGGAAAAGTGGGGATACCTATGCTTGGTATTGGAGCTCTGCTAAAGACTGTTTCATCTTTGGCTGCTAGACTACAAATACCTGTAAACATTAAAAGCAGTCCATTGGAAATACAAGTTGTGGATGGGTCTTTTTTAAAATCAGGTCCACTGCTTAAACATACAACCTATCCAGGTCTCTATAGGGAGACATAAAGAGAATATTGTGTTTGATCTAGTCTCTCCACCCCCAAGTTATGTGTCATTCTCATCTGCTCTCTGTTCTACTCAATGCCTTCAGGGTGACAATCAAAGATGATGCAAAGTCTGGGTGTACTGTTCAGACTATACTAATCAAATTAGTGGAGTGCTGTGCAAAAAACAACACTTACCCTAAATACACAATGGTGTATGTTTCTTTTATTTGTTGGGGGTTATGACATTTTTTGAGGACTCTCTTCTTACTGCCAGTGTTTTTACAGGCACAGCACATAGAAGCCAGGAGATTCATTGAACATGTTTAATATAGGTTTATTCTGCTTAGTGTGGTTACGTACTAGATTGTCCTTTAAATTCTCCACTCCCTATAAATGATCCTGGGGCGATCTGGCAAAATTGTATTAAGAAACGTGTCCTCCTTTAGAATAGGCCAATACTTGTTCATACTTTTTTTTTTTTTTTAAATATGACTTTTCGAATTAAAATCACAAATAAAATATACTTGGTTGTTATCTTGGTTGTTATCTCCTCTTCTGCAACTGTCACTAGTCTAATACTAGCCTTACCTTTTTTTTGTGGCCTTTAGCAGAGCTCCAATACCAAGCATAGATATCTCTGCTTTTCCTTCCTCATAACTGAAAGAAGCACTGCAATAACGGGGGGGAAGTTGCAGAGTGATTAGAACCAACTTCCCTGTAATCGAGTGTGTGATTTGTAATAGGTGCCCTTGAAGGCACGGGAGGAAAGTTGCAGAATGACTAGTACAGCAATGTGGTACGGATTTGATTCACTGCAGTATTAGTATAGTCTGAACATTACACCCAGATTTTACTAATACACTTTGCTTCACCTTTGATTGTCACCCTGAAGGCATTCACTGCTGAACCAACTTTCCTGTAATCTCAGTACCACCAGACTGTTAGTTAACACTTGTATTGCCAAGGCACATTATCCTGTAGGAAAAATAGGATCAGGTGCCCACGGAGGCACAGAGAATTTTCCTTTCATGTTATCTGACAGCTTCTCTGTTACTTACATATGGTTCAGAATAGACCTTAGCTCTGACTAATGGTTTGGTTTACTTCCTTTTGTCTCCCGTTATTCAACCCTCTAATTGCCAAGACATGTTACCATCTTGGTTTAAATATGTCTTTAGCTATATCTTTGCACCGATGTGTGCACAGGTAATCTTGATCAACTTTGGAGCAATTACACATCCCTTAACAGGTAGTTTGTAATATTAACTCTTTATGATAGTTACAGTAATTTAACCATATTAATTGGCGACCAGCTTAACAACTATCCATATACTTATTCTATTTCTGTTTTGTACATATCATTGTGAATAGGTAGTTGGGGTTGTATCGTCTTTTCCAATATGATAGTAAGGTATTTTGTTACCACATGAGTTGGCTATGAGACTAGACTATCTATTCGCCTATCACATACCTGTTTATTTATACACTTCTGTGCACATGCACCACTGTATGTAAGTCTTTTTTTCCTCACGTTAGGTCAATTTTAGCTATTTCCAATAAAATGTATTTATTTTTTTCATTTGCTTGTTCCATGTCTGGAAGGTAGCTGGTATCCTACTATATTGTATCCCAGACTATATTGTATCCCAGTCCCCTTTCCATCCACTTAGACTATATTGTATCCCAGTCCCCTTTCCATCCACTTCCATCCACTTATACACTCCATACTAGATAGCAATATGAACAAAGGTCAAGAAATTATTCTGCCTCAAACATACCATTTTCTTATCGTCTCAAGTCAAAAACCAAAAGGCAGATGCCCTTTCAAGAATATATAGCACAGCAGAGAAAGTCCAAACGAGAAGAAATTATCCTACAACAACACTTGTTGTTAGAGCAGCTGTCATATAAGAGATAAAAGAGATCAATCCACTGCTACTACAACTAATCTGCCTATTTTACCTGAGAGATGTCCTATGCCTCACAGGAAGATCTACATAGATGATTCCCTCTGTCTCACGGTCTTACAACCTTTTTTTTGATCCTCCACTATTGGTCATGATGGGCAAGGAAAGACATTACATGCTATCCAACAACGCTTCTGGTGACCTACTCTAAAGAAAGATGTAATCAATTGTGTATTACATATGCCAGATCAAAATAGATGACAACAAAAATGAAAGGTATATTACAGCCTATATGGATACCTGCTAGACCCTAGAGTCATGTTACTGTTGACTTTATTGTTGAACTTCCTGATTCCTATGGATATAACACAATAATGGAACTATTGATTGAGTTACCAAAATGGCCCATTTTATCCATGTAAAAGGACTTCCTACAGCTCTTCCGCGATCATATCTTTAGACTGCAAGGAATCCCTGAGTCTATTCTCTCGGATAGAGGGACCCAATTCACTTCCCATATCTGATGAGCTTTCTGTCAGTCTCTTGATATCTCTGTAGATCTTTCTACTGCCTTTCAATACTAATAGGCAGATGAAGAGAACGAACCAAACATTGGAGACTTATCTTGACTATTACACCACTCACATATAATACATTTGGAAAGACCTTCTCACCGACAATTGCCTACAATTCAAGTATACATGATCGACTCACTCCTCTCCTTTCCTCCTGAATTACGGTTTCCAGCCTACATTACTACTGCTATTGCCTACTTACACCACTGTCCCTGATGCCTCTGCTCATATTGACTTGTTATTGTAAGGATGTATCTGTGCCTAAAGACTCTACAAGAAAGCCAGCGACTCTACAAATAATATGCTGATCATAGTAGGAGACCTTCTCCTTCCTATCAGGTCAACAAACAGGTCTGGCTATCCACCAGACATCTGAAACTCCACTGTCCTTCCAAGAAATTGGCCTTAATATAAAAGCCCCTTTCATGTCAAGAAGGTGATATCTCCTGTTTTCCTCTAGCTGAACCTACCATCTCACTATTGCTTTCACCCATCTTTTTCTATGTCACTTCTCAAGCCTTTCAAGGACAAAACGTTTCCGTATAGGATTCTGCCTCCTCCTGCTCCTGTTATTGTGTCTGCCGTTCCTAAATATAAAGTCCAAGATATCCTAGATTCTTGTTTTTGACGGTGTGTTCTTATCCACTGGAAGGATTATGGACATACCTCTTTTCCCTATTTAAACTCCTCTACTCCTGAACTCATTGCTCAATTATACTGTGCTCCTGTGGTGTTCATACCTTCAGTGCCTGTCCTATTGTATTTCTGGTATATGACTCTTGCATGATTTCCGACTACGATCTTGTATCGCCTGTCCTGACCTTTTTGGCTTTCCCTTTTTGGTTTTCTTCAACCCTTTTGTACTGCAAACCTGAATTTTGTGCTTACAGCCTTTTCTGCATCGTGGGCTATATCTACTGAACAGTTTCCCTAACAAGACTACAGCCCATATACACGCCAGTGTTAATTGTGGTGGAAAATTTCAAATTAGTTTTACTCATAGTCTTTTGAATAAAAAGCCATTTTAATTTTAGTCATATTTTAGTCATCCGAATTGCTTTAGCTTTAGTCTAGTTTTGGTTGACTGAATCTCCAGCAGATTTTAGTCGACACAATTAAAATCTAATGGGTTTAGTCCCCTTATGTGCCTCATTCTACCAGCCCCTTCATGTGACTTATTCCCCCAGCCCCCCATGTGTCTCAATCCACTAGTCCCCCATTTGTCTCAATCCACCAGTTCCCCATGTGTTTTAATCCCCCAGCCCCCCATCTGTCTCATTCCATCAGCCCCCCATCTGTCTAATTTCCCCATGTGTCTTACCTGCCAGTTTTAATTTTGGCAGCTTACCCAGTGGCGGATACAGTGGGGAAAGCAACCAATTGCCCCTCACCCCCAAGAAATATTAATTCACCGTTGCTATCCAGGCACCAGCTCTACAGTTTGCCTTCACAAACCAAAGAGGAGATCAGAGATCTCCCTCAACGGTCCACAGGCACTTTGCTGGGCAGTCAGCATGGGCTGGAGAGGGTCTGGGGAAGCTCTAGCCTGCAGCTCTGCTGGGTTCTCCTTTCACAAGCTCGGAGCATTGCTGCGGTTACCATGACAATGCTCCGGATCTTGCAAGAGTGAACTTAGTCTCAGGCGCTGCAGGCTTGAGTTTACTCTCACCACTAGATTACCAGGGCATCACCACGAGGACCTCCATTTGCCTTGTAATGTTCCCCTCCCAGGTAAGAAGGGATAGGGTTAAAAAGATGATTTATTTTAAATATTTTATTATATATATATATATATCTTTGTTTCAAATTTGCCCCTTTATCCCTACACACATAGTGTGACTCCTTACACATTCACACACCGCCACCCCATACACACTGCCCCAAACAAACATTGCACACTATACACAGACACTGCCCCCCATACACACTGCCCACTCACACACACTGCCCCCTCAAACACACTGCACCCCCATATACACAAACACCACATACCCACATACTGCCCTTTCATACACACACACTGCCCCCTCATACACACTGCACCCCCATATACACAAACACCACATACCCACATACTGCCCTTTCATACACACACTGCCCCCTCATACACACTGAACCCCCATATACACAAACACCACATACCCACACACTGCCCCCTCATACACACTGCACCCCATACACAGACACCTCTGCACCCTCACACTACACCCCTCACACTGACACTGCACCCTTGACACACACACACACACACTCACACACACTGCACCACTCACTAATTTTATCCCTCACACAGACACTGCACCCCCATACACACACATTGCACCCTATGCACAGACACTGCACCCTTCAAGCACATACCGCCTTCATACACACAAACATTACACCCCACACACACATACTACATCCCTCACACACACACACACACACCCTGCACTCTTTACACACACTGCACTTCTCACATAGACACTGCACCTGTCACACACACACTGCACCCCTCTCACAAACTGCACACACTACACCCTTCTCACACATTTCATCCCTCACACACATTGCTATCTCTATTCCTTACTACAGGCCCAATCCCTTACTACAGCCCCAATCCCAGGACACCCTAGGAAAGTTGTCAAACTATTCTTAAATGGTTTGACTACTTACTCTGGGAGGGTGTCATGGCACTCCTGGAACCATAAGCACTACAGAAAGCTGCAGTGGTTGTTCCTTTAAATATAATCTACCATATCACTCCAGAGATTAGGTTCTGGACCCGCCCATGAGCTTACCACCGCACATGCAGGCTCTCCACACACACACAAACACCACAGTATTCTATTCCATAAACAATTCCGCAGTAGTCTACTCCACACATGCATCCTCACAAGCAGCTTTCAAATGCATACAAAACTACAGACAACCTCTCCATACACACTCATACAACACCTACTCCCAAACCTCTTTTTTCCTCTGTTATTTCACTTATGGAGACATCAAATACAAGTTACCATCAAACGCACTAACACAGATCATTTTCCCTGTTAATAGCATTATTGGCATTTATATAGCGCCAACAATGTTACAAAGTGGGAAATTTAGCAACAAATTAGTCAATGTATTACAAATTTTGACAGGAATGCTAGGTTGATGAGGACACTGTTTAAAGGAACACTATAGTCACCTAAATTACTTTAGCTAAATAAAGCAGTTTTAGTGTATAGATCATCCCCCTGCAATTTCATTGCTCAATTCACTGTCATTTAGGAGTTAAATCACTTTGTTTCTGTTTATGCAGCCCTAGTCACACCTCCCCTGGCTATGATTGACAGAGCCTGCATGAAAAAAAAAACTGGTTTCACTTTCAAACAGATGTAATTTACCTTAAAAAATTGTATCTCAATCTCTAAATTGAACTTTAATCACACACAGGAGGCTCTTGCAGGGTCTAGCAAGCTATTAACATAGCAGGGGATGAGAAAATCTTAATTAAACAGAACTTGCAATAAAGAAAGCCTAAATAGGGCTCTCTTTACAGGAAGTGTTTATGGAAGGCTGTGCAAGTCACATGCAGGGAGGTGTGACTAGGGTTCATAAACAAAGGGATTTAACTCCTAAATGGCAGAGGATTGAGCAGTGGGGCTGCAGGGGCATGTTCTATACACCAAAACTGCTTCATTAAGCTAAAGTTGTTCAAGTGACTATAGCGTCCCTTTAACCCCTTAAGGACCAAACTTCTGGAATAAAAGGGAATCATGACGTGTCACACACGTCATGTGTCCTTAAGGGGTTAAATAAGCTTACAAGCTAAAGGAAGTAGGGCATAAGAACACACTAAATAAGACAGGGTGGTAAAAATGGAAGGTTAATGTTAAGTGGAGAATACACCCACTAATTAAACTTAGTGAGTTTGAGAGATTTGACGAATGACAGCTACCATGGGAGGCCATAGGTTATTCTGAAGGTGGGTTCTTACGATGCTTCTTAAAGGATTGAAAAGTCTGTTTGGGCGATGGCCAGGGACGGACTGGGGATACAAAGCAGCCTTGGAAAAAAATCAATGCCAGCCCCATAGGTAACTACGCCATGTATTGTCACATGTAATACGTATGGCTATGTGTTGCCACCCGAGATGATTGAGTAATATATATATATATATATATATATATATATATATATATATGTGTGTATATATATATATTTTATGTGTGTATATTACTCAATCATCTGGGGTGGCAAGACATGCATACATATATGCCTAACATATTATTGGTGTGTGTGTGTATATATTATATATATATATATATATATATATATATATATATATATATATATATATATATATATATATATATATAATATGGTGGGGATGGGGGACTGTGAGGTGGATGGGGGGCCTGTGAGGTGGGTAGGTGTCCTGTAAGCTGGGTGGGGGGACTGTGAGGTGGGTAGGGGGCAGTATAGTGGGTAGGGGGGCTGTGAGGTGGGTAGGGGGGCTGTGGTATGGGTTTGTACATTGCGTTCCTGGGAGCTCCCCAGAAACACGTCTGGTCGCCATGCTGGTCAGGCCCCACCCCCAATTAACGCACATTTAATACCTAAGTGATACCGGAGAAACTGACGGAAGCCAAGCACAGAGAGATGGACACAGGTTTCTTCAGGAAGGAAGAGATTCTTTATTGGATCACCGATCGGGACTCAGAGGGACTAGCGTCACCAAAATACAGCAAAGTCTGAGTCCTGAATACATAGAGTACATTCCTTATATAGCACTGTAGCTCCTCCCACAATTAACTACACCCACACATACCCTTAACCTATTTAATGAATAGAGTCTAAACTCATCCATCCGGTCTAACCACGTGGCTCATCTGATACAAAGGAGAGGGACGCGTAATTCCAGTTCTTACATTCCTGCACCTGGTCAGTACAGTGATGACAGTATCTTAGCTACGTGTAATTAACTAACTGATACTACAAACACATATACATACATATGCCTTGTGGCAATCTTAGCCTGCTAAACTTGTATTTTACTGGAATTACATCACATTCCCCCCTTTGATGCCTCTGATATTTCACAATTACTTGAGGCATCACTTAACCTTGGTTTGCATATACCTCAGGTTACCATGAACCAGACCAGACTTATCTTATGATGTGAATCTTCAACATTCATCTTCTTGCATTGGTTCTCCCTGATCTAGAGCCTTATACTTATATATCGCCATTATCTGTGCAGCAGCCTTCCTCTCTGCTATACTTCCTATCAGGCTTTGCACAGACCTAACTACTAAGGGTATAAGACACGGTAGGAGTAGACACAACAGTAAAATCAGTAGGACTCCACCTACCACTGCCTTAAGCCCTCCAAACCACTCATACCAGCTACCAAACCAACTACTTGGATTGTACCCTTTCCATACCTGAGTAGGCACATGCGCTAGTTTAACCATATGGCTAGTAAGCTCAGCTATTGCTTGCCCTTCGTCATCTATTTGAAGACAGCAATTACTTAGGTTAAACTTCCCACATACACCTCCCTCTACTGCCAAAAGGTAATCCAAGGCTAATCTATTTTGGTAGACTGCTGTCCTCATCCTGGTGTTATGCTTCGCTAGAAGATTGAGCGCTTGTGATGTCTCATTTGTGATAATCTCAACCACCGCCTGTAATCTTATAATACGGTTGAGCATATAAATAGGGGTTCTATAACCAAAGGTACCATCCTCAGCCCACGTGGCTGGCCCATAGTAATCTATAATACGCTGGGGAGGCCATTCATCATCTTCCCAGGCGCCTATCTCTATGGGTCCCCTTTTCTTCCTATGATTCACATCATACACTTTAACACCTAAAGTCTCACCTGTTTCAATCGGTAACAAGAAGAAGGATGGTTTGAGCATACCCAACACACATGCCCCTTCCCAGTCCTGTGGCAGCTCCGAATAGGCTTTCTTACCACAGATCCAGTACAAATTTGCTGGGGCTCTCCAAGTAGATGTGATGGATAGATCAAACCACACATCCTTTAAATTGGCATATCTAGCAAACGGGTTAGATGGTTCTGAGACATTTGAAGCCGACCACCAAGTTGTATTCTTTGTATCATCATCATAAGCTTTTTGCCCTAGACAAGTTAATTCTCCTACAGAAGTATTATACATTATTCCTTTCCTTGCTATGCAAACATAACCTATGATGGAGGTCTTTAATCTCCACTCAGATTTACCTCTAACACTCATATGATAATCGGCTTGTGTAGATATTAATTGGTCAACTGCCTCAGAACCGGACATTACCTCCTTTGCTTCCCAAGGCCATTGGTCTCCCATGTTAGTACCTCCACACACATAGCAGTTGGTAACATTAAGACTACCGGCAATACTTTCAGCTAAATCGATGAACAGGTTTTTAGCATTATGGGGGATCTTATTATCTATACTCATCTCTTCGTAAAAGGAATGGTATACTTGATGAGTCTGGGAGGATACCGTATCAGTCTCTATTCCTATAAACAATAATGTCCCAGGATCTAAACCCGTCCCGTATATTTGAAACCCAAATAAATTTCCATACTTATCTAAGAACTTGTCGGGGTTATTAATGAGTATATGGACTGGGTTGCATTCCATAGACTTACAATAAGGGCTAGTCGGCAACTTAGTCACTATCATGTCTTTGTCTACTGTCTGTCCCCAAGTTGCCCACCCCACACAAGACCAATATGGGCAAAAGTTATAATCTCTATTTGGGCATCTAGGACTTACATATTTATTTTTGCTACTGGGACAAATATATTTATCGTTAGACCCATACGTCCTCTCCCATCTAAGATCCCCACATACATTCCACGGCTTTCTACCACTCGATATCGCTTTACACGCATCAAATAGCAGAACACCCGAAGAATGTACGGATTCTAACACCGTTTTATTAATTAGGGTCCCCTGAGGATCTCCATTCCTGAGAGTCAACCAAATTGTACGAGGCTGATACTCCGGACTGAAGCACTTAGGTTCTCCTACTCCTAAATGGCACACACTATAATCTATATTTAAGTATCTACATCTCGATACATCTCCTTTACATTCGTATTGTGAATGCCAAATTAGGGTTTGGGAAATATGGTTACCTGTTCTCGTAGTCTTAATGCATACCTCACAGCTAGGAGTGTCGGTACCTCTACCTTCCTGAATATAAAAACACATATAAATAAACACTATCAAAAGCACATCTTTCGCCGTCATCCTCAGTCTTCGTCCGTGCGATGGCGCCTCAGCTTCCAGGATGTGAGGGGCTGCAGGGAATGGAGTTCTGCTCATCTTCACAGGTGTCCCTTCGAGACTTTCCTGGCTTATACACTATGTGATGGTAAGCGGACAGGCTTTATTATGGCCTTCTCACTCACACCTGTAACAATAAAATTTGTAATCCACAATAATTCCTCGTTACTCCGACTGAGTAGTGCGTTTTAACCGGATCTTGCAGGGATTCTCTGGATCTGCTGTAACTTGCCAAGAATCGACTGCTGCTGGTTTAACCCTGGAGTGATGTATCCACGGAGTCACTTCTGCTACTTTTATTGCTGTAGGGGTAGACAAAAGAACAACATAAGGACCTCTCCACTTGGGCCCTAACGGTACATTATTCCACTCTTTAATCCACACTTGATCTCCTGGATGATAACTATGAACAGGGGGATAAATATTCACAGGTAATCTATCTTGTACCCATTTCTGTACCTCCTCCATAGTCTTACCCAACTCTACAACCTGCTGCCGGGTAATTCCTTCTCCCAACTGACTCAAGTCCCCCCTTAAGTTACCAAGTACGGGAGGTGGTCGCCCATACATGATTTCAAAAGGAGAGAGGCCCATCCTTCTGGTAGGGGTACTGCGGATTCGCAATAAAGCTATGGGTAAGAGAACGTTCCACTTAAGTTGGGTTTCCTGACACATTTTAGCCAACTGGTTCTTTATAGTTCTATTCATTCTCTCTACCTTACCAGAACTCTGGGGTCTATATGCAGTATGAAGCCTCCACTTTATACCAAGCATATGAGTCAGTTGTTGTAGGCACTGGTGAACAAAAGCTGGACCATTGTCCGATCCTATAGAACAGGGTAGTCCATATCGGGGTATTATTTCTCGTAGCAGGAATCTCACAACTTCTCCTGCTTTCTCTGTACGAGTAGGACATGCTTCTACCCAGCCTGAATAGGTGCACACAATTACCAGCAGGTAACGATGTCCACCCGATTTAGGCATCACTGTAAAGTCTATTTGTAGATCGGACATGGGGAGTCCCCCCATAAACTGAACTCCTGGTGGCTTTACTGGTCCTTGTCTTGCATTATTCTTAGCACACGTTACACATCTGCGTACAATGGCCTGAGTCAAGTTGGACAATCTTGGTATGTAGAAATGTTTTCTAAGAGATTCTTCAGTACTGTCTCTCCCAGAATGTGTCCCGTTGTGATAATTTTGGACAATTTCTACCGCTAGCGATGCTGGTATAACTATTCTTCCATCTTCTAGCTGATACCACTTGTTCTCCAGATACTTTCCCGGTTCAGTCTTTAACCACTCCTCTTCTTGAGCTGTATAAACTGGAGTCCATTGGGACAGTGGAGTTGGTATAAGAGCAGCTATATGCCCTACATACTCCTGTCTTCCTGATTCAGCAGCACGCTTAGCTGCACTATCTGCCATCCGATTTCCCTTGGTTACATCACCATCTCCTCTCAGATGCGCTCGACAATGTATGATACCGACTTCTTTCGGCTCCCACACTGCTTCCAATAGTTGTAGGATTTCAGCTGCGTACTTGATTTCTTTGCCTTCTGAATTCAGTAGTCCTCTTTCTTTATACAAAGCTCCGTGGGCATGAGTGGTTAAAAACGCATACTTAGAGTCCGTATAGATATTTACTCTTAAACCTTCAGCCAATTGTAACGCTCGTGTTAGTGCTATTAATTCTGCCTTTTGTGCTGATGTTCCTTTCGCCAGTGGCCGAGCTTCTATCACCTTGTCTATTGTTGTCACTGCATATCCTGCATAGCGGATCCCTTCTTTCACATAACTACTGCCGTCGGTGTAATATTGAACATCGGGGTTCTGGATGGGAAAATCACGAAGATCTGGTCTACTTGAGAATACTTCATCCATTACTTCCAAACAATCATGTTGACTTTCAGTAGGTTGTGGCAAAAGGGTAGCTGGATTTAAGGTGTTTACAGTCTCTAAATGCACTCTTGGGTTTTCACACAACATTGCTTGATACTTGGTCATACGGCTATTACTAAACCAATGATTTCCTTTGTAATCCAACAACGTCTGTACTGCATGTGGGACTCGTACATAAAGTTCTTGACCCAGAGTGAGTTTATCGGCTTCAGCTACTAGCAGGGCGGCTGCAGCTACGGCTCTTAGACAAGGTGGAAGTCCGCTGGCCACTGCATCCAGTTGCTTAGACATGTAGGCAACAGGTCTTTGCCATGATCCCAAGTACTGTGTCAATACTCCCACAGCCATTCTTCTTTGCTCGTGTACATATAAGTAGAATGGTCGTGTGTGATCAGGTAGACCTAATGCTGGGGCACTCATCAAAGCCTTCTTCACATCTTCAAATGCCGTTTGCTGTTCTTGGGTCCATAAGAAGGGGTCGTGCTCTGTACCTTTGATAGCTGCGTACAGAGGTTTTGCTAGTATCGCATAACTGGGAATCCATATCCTACAGAAGCCTGCTGCCCCCAAGAATTCTCGCACTTGTCTTCTATTCTTGGGTATTGGTATTTGGCAGACAGCTTCTTTTCTCTCTGGCCCCATAATTCTTTGACCTTCAGAGATATGGAATCCTAGATACTTGACAGTTGGCAAACACAACTGAGCCTTCTTTCTAGACACCTTGTATCCTGCCTTCCAGAGAATGTGTAGTAGATCGTGCGTTGCTTGCTGACAGATTTCTTTTGTAACTGCTGCTATCAACAAGTCATCTACATATTGTAACAATACACACTCTCCTGGGATGGACTCGAAATCCAATAGATCTTGACTTAGGGCTGAACCAAATAGGGTAGGTGAATTTTTAAACCCTTGGGGCAGTCTTGTCCAAGTCATTTGGCGTTTTGAGCCCGTTACAGCGTTCTCCCATTGGAAAGCGAAAATACATTGACTTTCTGCGGCAATTCGGAGGCAAAAGAAGGCATCTTTGAGATCTAAGACTGTGAAGTAAGTAGCCCCGCCCGGAATTAAAGCAAGCAGGTTATATGGATTGGGTACAACTGGATGTATGCTAACAACCGCATCATTGACTGCTCTTAAGTCCTGCACAGGTCGATACTCATCTGTGCCGGGCTTTTGAACAGGCAGCAATGGGGTGTTCCAGGGGGAAGTACAGAATTTTAGGATACCATACCGTATGAACTTATCCAGATAGGATTGGATGTTCTTCTTAGCCTTCTGCGGAATGTGATATTGTCTTAGGCTCACTGGATAAACCCCATGTTTCAGTTCAATTTTTATTGGTGGAATATTGCGGGCCAGTCCTGGTGGGTTGTTCTCTGCCCAAACTCCTGGTATGTTAAACAATGTCTCATCACTCCTAGGGTTTTGGCTAGTCAACACTGTATAAAGTCGCCACTCTTCTTCCTTTGGTACGGATAAAGTCATAATACCTGAAGGTCCATTAAACTTTAAAGATGTTGTTCCATCTGGTAGGAACGTAATCTGCGCTTGTAATTTGGATAGCATATCACGTCCCAGCAATTGGACTGGACATTCAGGCATATAAAGGAATTGGTGTTTTACTACGTGGCCTCCCAATGTACAGAGTCGACTTTTAAGAACCGGTCTTTCAGCACTTCTTCCAGTTGCTCCTATCACAGTAATAGTCCTTCCAGATGGAGGAGCAACTAGATTAGTCACCACTGAATGTTCAGCACCAGTGTCGATCATGAACGCACTCCTTTTCCCCCCTATTGATACATCGACCATAGGCTCCGCTCGACCAAGGGGGATGGAGCCCGGTCGGTATCAATAGTCCTCCATGACCGTGTCAGCCAATCCTACAAAGTCCCTACCTTCTCTATCGCGAGACCTTTGCGCTGCTGGAATATACCTGTCTTCCCTAACACTTCCTCTGTTCCCATTACTCCCTCTATAACCATTACTCCCTCCGGGACCTCCTCTACCTCTCGCTCTGCCTCTAAAGTTTCCGTAGCCTGCCCTGGGTTGGTCTCTCTCGTACTGCTCTCTTTGCGGACATTCGTTCCTCCAATGCCCTTCTTCCTTGCAATACGCACACTGATCCCTACTCAAAGGCTCCCTACTCCATCTATTATTGCCTCTATCTGGGCCCCGTTTATCTACGCCTGCGATCGCTACCGCTAGCATATCAGCCTTTTTACGCATCTTGCGCTCCTCCTCTTTCTTGCTTTCTGTTTCCCTATTCATATAGACCTTATTAGCTACCTCCATTAGTTGGGAGATTGACATACCTGCAAACCCTTCTAACTTTTGTAGCTTGCGCTTAATATCTCCGTAAGCTTGGCTGACAAAGGCGGAGTTAACCATTCGGGAATTGTCTGCGTCTTCCGGATTAAAGGGGGTGTACAAGCGGTACGCCTCCAATAATCGGTCATAAAAGACACTGGGCGCTTCATCGCTTTTCTGGATCACCTCAACTGTCTTCGACATGTTAATGGCTTTCTTTCCTCCGGCTTTCATGCCAGCAATTATAGCGTCTCTATAGGCTCTGAGTTGAACCATATCAGCACCATTTACGTTCCAATCGGGATCAGTGTTGGGATAATGTGTTGCGGCCCATGCTGCTGGATTAGCTTGGTTCAAAGCACGGGCTCTATCCTCTAATGCTTTAATGGCTGCTTGATTTATTCTTGTCCTTTCCTCATTGTTAAATAAAGTCATTAATAACTGCTGGCAATCAGCCCATGTCGGATTATGTGTCTGTACTATTGAGGTGAACAGATCAGTCATGGCTTGTGGTTTCTCAGTATACGAGGAATTATGGGTCTTCCAGTTTAAAAGGTCGGTAGTGGTGAAAGGGACATATACGAAGACAGGGTCAGCGTGTGCCATTTGACCTGCGGCATCGATATAAGCTGACCCGGGATTTAAGCGAAGAGGCATCTGATAGTGCTTTAATTGTTGGGCACCAGTCAACTGTCGGGTTTGGATGGGGCTACGTAGGGAAGCGTCAGTCATGGGTTCCGGTCGGGGAGATATAGGGTATGGGGATGTGGGAGGTTGGTTTTGGGAAAAGGTAGTGAATAGAACACTTCGGGCCGAGCTAGATGAAGCTTGACCGGAAGTCTGAAGTGGCGCCAAATCAGGATATTCGTTTCTAATGGGGGTGGGTTCTGGTTCCGGAAGGGGAGATTTAGTACGAGGGGGGGTGGATCCTGTACTGGAGGAGGAAGCGGAAGTGGATGAGGGTAATGAGGGAAGGGTTACAGGACTTCCTGTATTTGCGTCACTTCCTCTTACCGGAAAGTAAGGGGGCGGCAAAGGGATCTCGGACTCAGGGGGCGTGTCCAAAATGGGCCTAACACCAGCCCTAGTGGACGAACAAGTCCTAGCTACCATGAGGCGACACTGTTCCTCGTGGCATGTCCGGAGCCATTTTGGCGAGTCATTTACGGCCTGTCTCCAACAATCAATATAAGGAAACTGGCCGTAAAGTTCAGGCCTACCTGATACAGCCACGTGTAAGCGCTGTACCAGAGTTGGATCCAAACTGCCACGTGGCGGCCATGCCGCAACCAAAGTAGGCCACTCCCTAGTGCACAAAGTGACCAAACGTACAGGGGACATCTTAACCCCAAAATCACAAACTTTGAATCCCTTTTTAAAATTCTTAACCATACATCCTAAGGGATCCGGAATCGTTGACTGCGACGCACCCATATTTAACAGTGGAACGTCGTCGACAACGATTACTATACACGCGTACTATTCAACAGTCACACCCGTTTCCTCTGGCAACAGCACCACGTGGTACGGTTACCAAGTGAAACGTACACAATAACAATAAACACTCAGGGAATTCCCGTACACACACAGCTGCTACACCAGTCACTATATAATCAATATTATGCCCTTTGGCGTAACTACACAGTCACCCACGCTATAATTCTCTATATACGAATTACCCGTCTATAACACACCCCAGTAACATCGTCTTTTACAAATAGCGGTTACAGTACGGTTAGCATAGGTCAAAGCACAAGTTAAGGTCACAATACAATTATTAGTGGTTATGGTGTTAAACATGCAATGGACGACAATGATTAGTACTTATTATATAATGTCAGTAAATATACAGGGTTATGGTACCGTGCACTATAATACAGCAACACACTATTAACACTCTCGCTAGACGGCTGAGCTCGCGCTATCTAACAAGATATACACTTTACTAAAACAATCGTTAACACATTTACAATTCCCAACTAAACTATTGGCCAGTACCTTGAATGGACTACCTAAAACTATATACACCCGTTTTGGTTAGCCACACTGCCCAATCACCACATATATAGCGAGCTAGAGAACCGAATTTACACAGACGCCTCTTAGTCGCACTATACAACGAGCTAGAGAACCGAATTTACACAGGCGCCTCTTAGTCGTACTATCAAAAGTCTAGTGGGTTCCAAATTTACACGCCTTCCCACTTAGCCCAGATAGGATGAGAACTAGCGAACCGAATTTACACAGGCGCCGCTTAGTCTCCCGGTCCCTCCGACCTAGCGAACGTAATATACACCCTAGAACGCTAGTCTAGACAAGACACCGGTGTCCGGCTAGGGCTATTTACACCAGGACCCCGCCTGACTAACCAAATCAAACGGTCTGACTAAAGAGCGTTCGATCGAGCGGTGCGCCTTCGCTCCTTCCCTCCGACAGAGGGGGCAGATACAGATTCAAAAACCCCTTTGGGCCTACCGCACAATCGGTATACCCCTAGCGGGTCCTGCCGTCTAAAACAGCAGTTATCTTACCTCCTCGTTCCTGAACCTGAGTTCACACTCATCGACGGGGACACCCCAGCACTTCTCACGTAGAGGCCGATGATCTCCTGGACAACAGACCAGTGGCGCCGAGACGAAGGGAGGTCCACGCAGAAGTTCAGGGGTGCAGCCGTAGAGAACGTGGGCAAAGATAGACCGTCTCACGCCTCTGCCTCTCAGCTACCGTTGAACGATGAGCTTCCCGGCCAATGCACCAAATGATACCGGAGAAACTGACGGAAGCCAAGCACAGAGAGATGGACACAGGTTTCTTCAGGAAGGAAGAGATTCTTTATTGGATCACCGATCGGGACTCAGAGGGACTAGCGTCACCAAAATACAGCAAAGTCTGAGTCCTGAATACATAGAGTACATTCCTTATATAGCACTGTAGCTCCTCCCACAATTAACTACACCCACACATACCCTTAACCTATTTAATGAATAGAGTCTAAACTCATCCATCCGGTCTAACCACGTGGCTCATCTGATACAAAGGAGAGGGACGCGTAATTCCAGTTCTTACATTCCTGCACCTGGTCAGTACAGTGATGACAGTATCTTAGCTACGTGTAATTAACTAACTGATACTACAAACACATATACATACATATGCCTTGTGGCAATCTTAGCCTGCTAAACTTGTATTTTACTGGAATTACATCACACCTAAGTTGGAATATTTTTTTAAAACATTACAACTTAGAGTCAGAAACAAAATTTTTGTTTGGGGTGGGAAGAAATCTAAAATATCCTATGATATTATGACAGCAAGGATGACAGAAGGTGGTTTATCCTTCCCAAATGTATATTTGCTCCACGACACAGTAATGGTCTCTTACTATTTAGATTGGGGAAATATCAACTCAAAAAATAAATCGTACATATATGAAAAAATTGTGTGGATCTCCCTTTTCATCTATTTTGGGCTGACAGGAGAATTTTCAAAGAATTGAAAATAGAAAATCCTCTGATTTATCAAGTTTTTAAATCTATTGGTCCGATTAGAAAACAATTCTTTACACAAAATCAGATTTCTATTCAGGCTCCACTTGAAAGCTTGAAGATCTTCATACAATATTTAAATTTAACGGGTTGGGTCACAGCAGGTATAATCAGAATAGCAAATATGACCTCAAATTCAGAGTTAGCTAGTTTTCAAAGGCTACAAAAAGTGTATGGACTGCAGGGTAAAAACATTTTTTTTTTATTTAAGAATGGCAAATTTTTTATGCAAGGTAGAACTAATTGATGACTCTCCTATAGATCAATTTTATATGGATTAGGCAAAAAAAAAAAAACGCTTATGAATATAATACTTAGGAAAAACCAGGGAAAGAAAATGAAAACAATACTTAAATGGGAGGAAGATCTGATTAGCCTCTTTCCTATCCTATTCAAGAATGGCGACAATCCTTGGAGATAGTGCATACATCTGTTCATTGTATAACTAACCAAGAATGTTTTTTTTTGTTTTTTTTATTCTTAGTAGATGGTATTCAAATACCAGGTTTTAGTTTCAAATGTTTGTTGGAGATGTGAGATGGAAATATGAACTCTTAAACATATTTGGGGAAATTGCCCGCTTTTGTCAAACGTTGAACGTAACATTATGGGAATATTAGAGGATTTAAATATAAATATGGCATATCGCAACACGCCACTATCTATCTTAACCCTCAACTGCAGAGGCCTGAATGCCCCTGAATGCAGAACACATCTGCTGAAGGAACTGAAGAAACAACACATAGCGTTCGCTATGCTTCAAGAAACGCATTTCAGGGAGGGAGCAGCCCCTCAACTGCGCAATAAGTCGTATCTGACCAATTACTTCTGCAACAACCCCACAGCCCGCAAATCCGGAGTGGCCATAGTAATCGCTGCAGAACTAGAATTAAAAGAATGAGACCAAATCCAGGACACACAAGGGTGCTTCCTATTCATGGAAGGCGTCATAGCGGACAAAATCTACACATTCGCAACTATAGACGCCAAGCCACATTTCTGAAGGGAGCACTGGCCAAACTACGGGACTTCACAGAAGGCGTGCTAATAGTAGGAGGGGACATCAACGCCCCCCTAGACCCAATGTTGGACTCGTCGTCGGGACATAGCTGTATACCCCAACGGTGCATCCGATCCATCCAGAACCTACTGAACAGCTTGGACCTGGTGACCCCTGTAGCAAAGATTTTACACACTACTCAGTTCTTCACGATCATTATGCACAAATTGACTACCTCTTCATTAAGCAAGAAGGCCTCCACCGCCTATTACAAGCAACCATTAAACTGGCGACATGGTCAGACCACGGCCCGGTCAGAATAGATCTGGAATCACCCTTATTTCGACCTTCAACCTGGACTTGGAGACTAAATGAAGCGCTGCTCCTAGATCCAGAAACACGGGAACAAGTCGGGCAAGCCCTGGCCTCTACTTCAAGGAAAATGACCGGGAGGGGACGTCGCCCATTACACTGTGGGAAGCGCATAAAAGCGTAATTCGAGGAACGCTTATCCGAATAGCATCTCAGAAGAAGAAAGCAGCCACTCGGGAAATGGCAGAACTTTATGAAGCCATATCAACACTAGAATTGCAACACAAATGGACCCACCTCAATGCACAAATGCGACCGAACACAAATCCGCAAACTACGGCTCGCATCGGGCAAGATCTCCCCCTTCCCTCAGGAGAAAGCAGAGGAGTTTAAAACCTTCTACCAAAGCCTTTACAACCTCCTAACACCTGGAGGAGACAATAGGAGGATACACACCCAAACCCTGATGACCAATTACCTACATACCAACATAACAGAGGTGATCGACCAGGACTCAGCTGAGGCTCTGGACTCGCCCATTACCTCCGAGGAATTAGCCGCGGCCCTAAAAAGCGCCAAAGCGCCAGGACCAGATGGCTTCTCCACCAGTTATTATAAGAAATTCTCAGAGAAGTTTCTACCATGGCTCACGAAAGCTTTTAACGCAGCGGCGTCAGGGGGGCATTTCGGGACAGAATCCCTGTCCGCAACGATAACCGTCTTACTAAAACCGGGTAAGGACCCAATGAGCTGCGGTAGTTACCGACCAATATCCCTCTTAAATATCGATACCAAACTGTTTACAAAGGAACTCGCGACTAGATTACAACGCTACCTCCTGAATCTCATACACGCAGACCAGACGGGCTTCATCCCCGGACGAGAGGCACGGGATAGCACCCTACGGCTTTTTTCCATCCAACACCAGGCAAGGAAGACGGGGGAGCGCCTTCTACTGCTATCAATGGACGCGGAGAAGGCGTTCGACTGGGTCAATTGGCAGTATATGATGGCCACGTTAAAGGAGATGGGACTGGGACAAACACTCCTAACATGGATATCCGCCATGTACAGTATTTTGGAGTGCTGCTTGAACAAACACATGTTGATTATATTTGAATGTAAATTGACACTTGCACATAATTCAGTTATACCAATATGGTATTGGTTTTAGGTGGCACACATATTTTGAATATTTGGAGAGTATATAAAGACAAACACAATTTTTTTTTTTTTTTCTTGCATGTAAGTTCTGGTTCCTCTTTTCCGGTTTATACATGTGATTATTTCCCACAATGTGGTTCACAAGTCAAGTCACGAATAGAGGGATATTACATATATTTATTAAATGTATATTATATTTATAGGTTTTTTTTTTTACTTCTACTATGTTTTTTCCCCTTTTTTGGTTCCTTCTCACTTGGTTTGTGAGTAAACATCAACATTGTGCCCTACAGAATGTAAGCTCGATTAAACAGGGTCCTCTTCAACCTATTGTTCCTGTAAGTTTATTTGTAATTGTCCTATTTATAGTTAAATCCCCTCTCATAATATTGTAAAGCGCTGCGGAATCTGTTGGCGCTATATAAATGGCAATAATAATAATAATAATAATAATACACAGCAATCATCTTTTTATTTTTTTGGTATCACAGGTGGAACTCCCAATCCCGAAGCAAACAAACATGCTTGCACACCATGCTAGTTGTATCCTAAGTTATACATCTGTATGGCACTTTAGAGATACATTGTTTCAAAACTGTCAATTGGCATCATCTTACTCATCACAGGATGTGATGTATGGAGTTTCCCACTGTCTTATTGGGTTTTATATAAGCCTCAACGTTGTTGGCTGAAGCCCCATGAACCAGAAAAGGGAAGGTCTGCAGGAAGATGAAGGCAGTGGCCACGAGGGATATCTTCCTACCTTTCACTGCACTCCATGGACAAAAGACCCTAATATGGAAAGACCTCCGAAATTAACAAATACATTTTATCTAGAGTTAAACTATTGTTTTTATAGTTTAATGTTAAATTATAGCCCCCGCCCCCCAGCATCATGCCCCTTCTGTGCTGCTCAGGCTAATGAAGAAAGACTTCAACCTACTACAACCCCACATTCCTTGCATCAATTGGTACAGCTAAGCAAAAGTGTAATATCAATGGGGAACAGGTTGTGGTAGTCCTGTGACACTGCTTGAATGCAGAATTTGTTGGCGCTATATAAATGATAATGGAGGAACAGTGCCAAAGGACTCCAGGCACTATAACCAATTCAATAATCTTAAAAGTGTTTGGAGCCTAGAGTATCCATTTAACTGCTCACACCAGGGATGATTTCTCATAGGAAGATAATACTTAGAAACACTTAAAACAAATATTGTCTCCCATAAATTTAAAGTGAACCTGATGATGAAATTCAAATGTTCCTTAAAAATGTTTTATAATTGTCAAAAATTTATTTTAACTTACCATATATACTCGAGTATAAGTCGAGTTTTTCAGCACATTTTTTGTGCTGAAAACCCATCAATCGACTTATACTCGAGTCAATGTCTGTATTATGGCAACTTACATTAAATTTTTTATTATTATTTATTATTTTTTTTAATTTAATTTAATTATTATTATTTTGTATTATTTATTATTTCATTATTATTATTTTTTTATTATTACTAAATTTTTTCTGTCCCCCCTCCCTGCTTGATACATGGCAGGGAGGGGGGCTCTCCTTCCCTGGTGGTCCAGTGGCATTGGCAGTTCAGTGGGGGGGAGAGGGGAGCTGGCAGAGCTGTAACTTACCTTTCCTGCAGCTCCTGTCAGCTCCCTCCTCCTCCGCGCCGTCCGTGCAGCTCCCTCTGTCAGCTCCCACTGTAAGTCTCGCGAGAGCCGCGGCTCTCGCGAGACTTACACTGGGAGCTGACCGAGGTGCTGAACGGACGGCGCGGAGGAGGAGGAAGCTGACAGGAGCTGCAGGAAAGGTAAGTTACAGCTCTGCCAGCTCCCACAGCCCCCAGTCTGTATTATGGCAATGCAAATTGCCATAATACAGACTATTGACTCGAGTATAAGCCGAGTTGGGGTTTTTTAGCACAAAAAATGTGCTGAAAAACTCGGCTTATACTCGAGTATATACGGTACTTCTATTTCCTTCATCAAGTTATCAATTGATTTAATTGGATCTATAAGAGTTAGAATAGTATCATCAGCATACGTGCTTATTTTTTGTTCTCAATCAGGGGTTGGTACTCCCCGGATGTCTGGATTTTCTCTTATTCTAATTGCAAAAGTTCCCATAGATAAGATATATAAAATTGGTGACAGCGGACACCCTTGTCGGGTGCCATTTTTCAATGGGAACCAATCTGAGCATAGATCTATGCCCATTACCCTCGCCATTGGATTTTGATAAATAGAGCCTATCACAGACAACATCCAGCCATCTATACCCATTACCTTCAGCACCCCCATCCTATATCCCCACCCGACCCTGTCAAAGGCCTTTTCTGCATCCAGTGACAGGGTCAGGAGAGGGATCCGAGTTCTATCACTCCAATCCAAAACATTAATCATTCTTCTTATGTTGGTACTAGCCTGTCTAGTAGGGACAAACCCTATCTGATCTCTATCTACCAATTCCATAACTATTCTTTTCAACCTATCTGCAAGTATAGATGAAAATAATTTAGAGTCCACATTGATAAGTGAAATAGGGCGATAATTCTTTAATTCTTGAGGATCCTTATCTTTTTTATGTATAGGAATTATATTTGCATGCAGTAATTCCTTAGGACCTATACCTTTCAATGAAATTTCATTATATGTTTTAGTCAAATGTTCAGCCAAGATATCTCCATATATTTTATAAAATCTATTGGTCAGACCATCTGGACCAGGAGTTTTATAACTCACAAGTTTTTTAATAGCAACTACAAATTCCGTAATTTATTGCCTCTTCTTTTGGTTGGTTAGGTATATTATACAACTTTTCATAATATATTTGAAAAGCCTTTGCTATAGTTTCTGTTTTTTTACATAATATCGAATCCTTTCTAATACTACTGATCCTATTTTTACCATTTGTTTTTTTAAGTTTTTTAGTTAACCATTTATTGATCTTGTTGTTATCATAATAGAAATGTACTTTCATCCTTTCTAGATTTTTTTCTATTCGTTCTCTTTCCATTTTTTCTATTTTCATTTTAATCTCGGAGAGTTGTTTAAATGACTCAGTGTTTAACAATCTTTTATTTCTTCTAGCCAACAAATAGTATTCTATATATAATTTTTCTCTAGTCTGACCTCTTTCTCTTTGGATCTTTTTTTTGCGTTTAATCAGGTAACCCCGTACCACCGCTTTAAATGCACACCATATAGTGGCTATCGAAAGTTCTTCTGAATTATTCTCTCTAAAATACAATTGAATCAGTTCTCTAATTTGTAATTGATCTTTATTATTGTTCAGAATATTATCGTCTAAATGCCAAGTCGTATTAGGTCTATAATTTTTATCATCGTTTATATTGAAAGTACTATAGCTATGGTCTGACCAGATATTCTCTTCTATATATATATATATATATATCTTTTATTTGGTCTACAAGATTTGCTTCCCCCAACACGAGGTCTATTCTGGAAAGTGACGAATGTACTTTTGAAATATGCGTATATTCTCTTTCCTCTGGGTTAAATACTCTCCATATATCCAATAAATTGTTTTCTAGAAGTATATTTCTCAGTATCCTAGCTTGGTTTATCAAATGTTTAGTTATGGGTTTATTATTTTTTGTTTTCTTATCTAAATCTGTGTCTAGCACACAGTTAAAATCTCCCAAAATTACTAGTAACCCTGTTTTAACTTTATCTACTTTTTCCATAATCCCTTTGAACTATTTGGTTGGTAGTACATTTGGGAGGTATATGCTTACTAAGGTATAAACTTTCTCCTCCAACTTGCATATTAATATCTGAAACCGTCCTTCTATATCTACTTCGTATATAATTTCTCTATTTATTCTTTTCGAAAGAATTATAGCCACTCCTCTTTTCTTTTTCTCATTCAAGGAAGCTTGTGAGATTATTTCATATCCTTCATATGTCCACCTAATCCTGTCTACTTTATTCCAATGTATCTCCTGCAACATCGCTAAATCTATTCCTTTTTATTTTTTGAGCAATTCCTTCATCATAGCTCTTTTATATGGGGTATTTAGCCCCTGTACATTTAATGAAATACACTTCATGCCTTATTCTTTATCAAGTAACTCCTATTTCTGCTGCCATCCCTCCCACATCAATCACACACATCTGAGCTCTCATAGTACAGAGAGACCCATTCTCATTCATTCTTACTTGTTGAGATAAGAGATAATAAATATCTCCTCAACCTGTAAGCCTAGGCAATATCTCGTGTAATGTCTAGGGCTAAGGTCTATCTCTGACCTTAAAGTGGAAGCTCATTAGGGGCAATCAGAACCATTTTATATATTTATACAGCCATTCTTTTTCCCTCCCTCTCTTTAAACCCAGAGAGAGAGAAAAAAAAAGCCTTTATATATTCTTTTCTTTCCTCTTTTCTCCCTTTCAAAAACTTTTAATCCATATCACATATCAGATATAACATTCAGCCCTCTTGTTAACCCATCTCTAGGTGTTAATGTTTAAATGTAGGCTAGTCTGAGGATTAAAGATCCATGGCCTTGATTTAATATTTTTGGATACGCTTTTAAAAAGTTTCAAATCTGTCAGAAAAACTTCCCAAATTTTATATCTACACAGGTATGCAATAAAGTATACAGGCATTTGATAATAATTTGAGCAGTTTAAGTTATAGTTATATATTTATATGAATTCCGATATTTTATTTTCACAGACACAACATATGATCAATGCGCCGGTGTCTGTGTGTGAGTATGCAGATAGCATCAGTAAACTTTGATTAGAAAATATTTTCCTTCTTGAACTTCCTGTACCTTTTAGTTAGAATTATGTGATCATGTGCTACAGTCACTATATTATTAAAGAAACATCAGGTTCCAAACGCAGGCAGTTTTCTGTATAGATATATTAATATTGCTATACCATGGGCAGGTAATGTAACTATATATCTGAACATGGTTTATATATAAAATCTTTGTCCTACCTAGATTACCTCTAGAAAGTTATGAGCAAAGAGCAAACTCTGATTAGCCACAGAATTATGGGAGGAATCTGTTTATCTGAGGAGTTAACTTTACACAGAAGAAGACAAATATTATCCCATACATGTACAAACAACCCAAGCAAATGCTGACACATTGTACTGCAGTGCAGGGAATGGGCACAGCCCTACATTATTGTTCTCTGTCTTAGATAGCAGACCGTAGCCGGTGACACACGTTCTCATGTGCTGTATGTTTTTCTGTTTTGTGCAAGATTTATTAGTGCATAGAACTTCTATTTTGTACAATATTTTGGCCCATTATATTATCTGAATATGTGCTGAGAGTTTATATTGTTTGAGATTAAAATATAATTTATCTGTCTTGAAGATAATATTTATTAAAATATACTAAGGGAAATAGATCAGTACCTGTTTTCAGTCAATGTTTTTAAAATAGGACCAACTACTACTACATTTTATGTTGAGAATTATTAGTAAATAGAGTTCTTGCAATAGAAGAGCTTTTAACCCCTTAAGGACCAAACTTCTGGAATAAAAGGGAATCATGACGTATCAGACATGTCATGTGTCCTTAAGGGGTTAAACAGTATCATAAAGGATTAGAGCAGTGGTTCCCAACCCGGTCCCCAAGTACCCCTAACAGTCCAGGTTTTAGGGATTACCCAGTTGTGTCTAAGGTGTTTTTGGAAAGCAACAAAACACTTTACAGGGTTAATCCCTAAATCCTGGACTGGTTAGGGTACTTGAGGACTGGGTTGGGAACCCCTGGATTAGAGGATGGGAGGATTTAACCCATTAAATGTGTATTTTGAAGTTGAATCATAGAACCGTCATGCAAACTATGAAACACTTTAAAAGAATAAAATTCCTAGCTGCTTTCTTAAATCAATATTTGTATTTAATTCATGCTTAGTCATTCTTGTCAAACGTGGGTGTTTTTATATATTTGTTCTAAATATAAAACAGATACATTTCTTGCTAAGATTTTTAAAGGTACATGAATGGATATTTTGTTCCTTTCTTTACTCTAATTAAAATAATTCAGATTCTGTAGTCCCACTCCTTTTGACCAAGCAGGTTTCCTACTTCATCACACCATGATCTCCACTTCTAAGTACAAGAAGTCCACAACTATCCATAGCTAAAGAACTGATGCCTTTATACCCATCTTTTCTGTGCAAGATATAATCTAGGTACATACAGGGATTAGGGGCCAATAGCTGTCCACCACCTTCTCAAAGGATTTTCAGCAATTCTTAACTTGGGCACAATGTCCCAAGTGTGCCCAAGTTCTTTCTTTTAAACGCCTTATAAGTGAGTCTCCCATAATTTCATATCAGTTATTCCCTTCCCTCCCAGCAATCAGATTTATTTCCTAGAGCATGTTGGCAAAAAAAAAAAAATAGTATTATCTATGATGATATTAACTTGCCAGCACTTCCAGAATGCTATGCCAAAAAAAAAAAGAACAAAGATAAAAAAACAAAAAACTTCTACAACCTTTATAGAAAAATAAAGCCACAGCAACACTGGGTAATATTTCGTAGATAGAGTAAGAAATGTAAACTTGTAAAATGTATATATTTTTGGCATAAAGCTAATGCCTGCTCAGTGTAGGTGTAGGAATTTGTAAGGCTACAGAGTAATTAGCAGCAGACATTTTTAACTCGATCTTTTGGTTTGGTCTGACTGAATTTCATCCATGTGGCGTCTTTGGACCATGCGGTTGATTCGTCAAACCAAAATGCTTTGAAAATGTCCTATTACTTCAATTTAAAAAAAATCAGCTTCTCCAATCCTACCACCTTTTTTGATGCCACAACTCAGAATCACATGTATGTACGTAGTGGGCATTGGATAGCATTCCCTTCATCGCCCATAAAACCATAACTTACCCCTTCAAATAACGACAGACAACTTCTTGGAGAAAACAGGCCACAGCATTTATTAACACAACCAAATACTGTATAACTGCTTTAACATATAAGAAAATAATAAATATCATAAATTAACATAAACAATTTGCATATAGTCATACAGTAACCAAAGAAACCGTCCTTGCCAATCTAACTTCCCCAAGGCTCTCACCTCTCCCCCTCGGCATAATAAAAACATCTTCCTTTTCAGGGCTCCTCACCAACTTGGTGGGGCCCAACCATAATGCTCCCCACTGGTCGACTTACAACCCAGTGGGGACACGTCCAACCTGGTACCTCCTCCAGGTTCACCATAAGAGACAGGGGCAGGATGAGACCCCATTTTCCCCCTTTTTCATCTAATCTTCCAAACCATCCCTTATTTGGCAAGGACATGACCCCACCTCGCTGTGACAACCCCCCGGGCCTAAAGTAGCAAAGGGAGGGTGGGCGGGAAACTTGTTGCTGGCCCGGCTCCTAAGTGGCACTGAGGTCAGTCTGATCTGTCACCACCCACTTCCTCACATCTCCCACTCCCACATGTAGCATATAGCCAATCATGAATCATCCATCCCACACTCATACATGTGCCCCTGTCCGCTAAGCTGCGCACTCTCCCTGAGGCCTAACATACACTTGAACAAATTTATCTGTCTGGGATTTATGTGACAAATTGGCTTGCTTTGCGTAGATTAACAGATTAATATAATTTGTTCTTTCTCACTTCTCTCTAAACTTGGCTGTCAGTAAGCTCTGATTGGTTGACTTACAGGCCAAGCAATCAGAGCACTCTTACTTACTTACATAGGAAATTTACCACACAATGTAAATCTGAGCTATCAGAGCTCAGTCTGCTCTGAGCCCTTAATAGGTGAAGATGGATTAATTTTATTGCAGCGTGTTTTTAATTTTTTTCACTAGTAACGTCTTGATTTAGGGATTTTTTTTTGGAGCTTAAGAACAGAAGAATTAGAAGTTATAAGACTTCAGATGGGTTATAACTTTTTTTTATTTTTAGGTATTAAAAGGTATTATCCCATCACTATTATTAGGATGAGGGAGGTACATAGGGTAAATGATAGTTTACGGGGGGGGGGGGGGGGGGAGGCTAGGGGATTGGAGCTCTAAATTATTGTGGATGGGTGGATAATATATGTACACCTCCTTTGCTTAATTTAATAGAGCTCCCACCAGCCACCCATAGGTAGGAGCTGGGGGGAGGGACAACTGATCCGTTCCTGAATACTATAATTAAGAATATTATAATTAAAAACTGCCGCCAAGAGTTTTTAAATATATCCACCAGAGGCTACAGGCCTATTATTTTTGTTAAAGGGACACTATAGTCACCTGAACAACTTTAGCTTAATGAAGCAGTTTTGGTGTATAGAACATGCCCCTGCAGCCTCACTGCTCAATCCTCTGCCATTTAGGAGTTAAATCCCTTTGTTTATGAACCCTAGTCACACCTCCCTGCATGTGACTTGCACAGCCTTCCATAAACACTTCCTGTAAAGAGAGCCCTATTTAGGCTTTCTTTATTGCAAGTTCTGTTTAATTAAGATTTTCTCATCCCCTGCTATGTTAATAGCTTGCTAGACCCTGCAAGAGCCTCCTGTATGTGATTAAAGTTCAATTTAGAGATTGAGATACAATTATTTAAGGTAAATTACATCTGTTTGAAAGTGAAACCAGTTGTTTTTTTCATGCATGCTCTGTCAATCATAGCCAGGGGAGGTGTGGCTAGGGCTGCATAAACAGAAACAAAGTGATTTAACTCCTAAATGACAGTGAACTGAGCAGTGAAATTGCAGGGGAATGATCTATACACTAAAACTGCTTTATTTAGCTAAAGTAATTTAGGTGACTATAGTGTTCTTTTAATGCCACCTCCCCCGTTATTCCACAAGTCATGGTGCAGTCTTTCTTGTTTTCTAGTGATTAAGCAGATATGCTAGGTGGGGGAATAGGGAGCTGTTAAACTCCACCTATTGTATGGAGAATCTTTTATTTATTAATTTATTGTTTTAAATATATGTCATGTGGCAGCTGGGTAGAAAGCCACAACATTATTACCCCTTGCATTGCCAAGGTTTTTTTTCAATTTTTCCGCTGGCCTAGAATGTGAAATTCACTTAATTTGAGCTATTTTTATAGATAAAGGAGATAAATGGTCTGTCCTAATTGTGATAGGTTAAATCTTAAAATAGTACTCTTAAGAATAAATCTACCTTCTACCCCACCTATTACAAATCAGGATTATTGGATATCTTCCAAAAAAAAAAGTGATCAGGGAATTAAATAAACTAGAGGAAAAATGTAAATATGATAAATATAATTTAAGTAAAAAAGAAAGAAACACTCTAAAACTCCAAAGAGATGAATCTATTATAATCAAACCAGCTGACAGGGGTGGGGGCTTGGTCATGTTATCAAAAGACATGTACAAGACTGAAGCCCATATTCAACTGAATGATTTAAACACATACACAAAATTAAAGAAAGACCCTACTACAGACATAAAAATATTACTTACAAGACTGAATGGTATTTTAAATTCACAAGAGTTAAATGTAAATGTATCTATTTCCTCTCTAAAATTCATAAAGATCTACACAACCCTCCTGGTAGAACAAATCTTTCTGGTATACGGTCTATTTTATAGAATCTCTCAGAGTATATGGATATAATGCTACAACCATATGTGAAAAATACCAAATCATATCTAAAAGATACTATAGATCTTCTTAACAAATTAGACAAATTGGTTTGGAAAGATAACTATATTTTATTTACATGTGACGTCAAATCGTTATATACTATTGTTCCTCATGAGAAAGGTACTCTGGCAGTAAGGACCATTTTAGAAAAATACCAAGACCTGCACCCTACTCAAATTGATTTTCTAATAGAAGGGAAATATTTAATTTTGAAAAATAAATTTTTTTGGTTTGCAAACTCTTTTTATCTATAAACAAACAGCACAGCTATGGGCACAGATTCGCACCTGGCTATGCCAATCTTTTCATGGCGGAATAGGAAGACAGATACATATGGGAAGTCCACGGCTGAGTTGCAAATCTGGGGAGCTATTTTAGGTATACAGATGACCTCCTATTTATCTGGGAGGGGTCCATGTCTGCTGCCAAAGAATTGGCAATATTCGAAGCTAGTGATGTCGCGAACATAACATTTTCGGTTCGCGAACGGCGAACGCGAATTTCCGCAAATGTTCGCGAACGGGCGAACCCGGCGAACCGCCATAGACTTTAATAGGCTTTTAGTAGGGAATGCAGAGTGTGTGAATGCAGTGTATGTGTCAGTGTAATGAATGCAGAGTGTGTGTTATTGCAGTGAATGCAGTGTGTGTGTCAGTGTAATGAATGCAGTGTGTGCGTTAGTGTAATGAATGCAGTGTGTGTGAGTGTAGTGAATGCAGTATGTGTTAGTGTAGTGGATGCAGTGTGTGTTAGTGTAGTGGATGCAGTGTGTGTTAGTGTAGTGTAGTGGATGCAGTGTGTGTTAGTGCAGTGGATGCAGTGTGTGTTAGTGCAGTGGATGCAGTGTGTGTTAGTGCAATGAATGCAGTGTGTGTGTTAGTGCAGTGGATGCAGTGTGTGGGTTAGTGTAATGAATGCAGCATGTGTGTCAGTGCAGTGAATGCAGTGTGTGTGTCAGTGTAATGAATGCAGTGTGTGTGTTAGTGTAATGAATGCAGTGTGTGAGTGTAGTGAATGCAGCATGTGTTAGTGCAGTAGATGCAGTGTGTGTGTTAGTGTTGTGGATGCAGTGTGTGTTAGTACAGTGAATGCAGTGTGTGTGTTAGTGTAATGAATGCAGTGTGTGTTAGTGCAGTGAATGCAGTGTATGTGTCAGAGTAATGAATGCAGAGTGTGTGTTAGTGCAGTGAATGCAGTGTGTGTGTCAGTGTAATGAATGCAGTGTGTGTTAGTGTAATGAATGCAGTGTGTGTGAGTGTAGTGAATGCAGTATGTGTTAATGCAGTGGATGCAGTGTGTGTTAGTGTAGTGGATGCAGTGTGTGTTAGTGCAGTGGATGCAGTGTGTTAGTGCAATGAATACAGTGTGTGTGTTAGTGTAATGAATGCAGTGTGTGTGTTAGTGTAATGAATGCAGTGTGTGTGTTAGTGCAGTGGATGCAATGTGTGTGTGTGTGTGTGTGTGTGTTTAGTAGTGTATGCATGTAAATGTAATAATGTAAATATATTCTGTTATTCCCCCTCCCTGTTTCTTACCTGGTCCGGGGGGGGGGGGGGGAAGATTCTTTGATCCCTGGTGGTCCGGTCCAGTGCCACTTGCAGAGGGGGCCCAGCGGACTGCAGGAGCACTTTCCAGCATTTCCCACTCTCACTCCCACGAGATGTGGTGTGCGCGCCAGGGGGTCCGCGGCTGCACCTATATATAGATATCATCGCTATATATAGGTGCAGAGAGTAATTGTGGGGCCCTGGACTGCCAAAGCAGTCCAGGCCCCCCAGGACCACCGGGCCAGTGACAACCGTCACGGTTGTCACCCCCTGATGGCGGCCCTGACTGTGGGTGGGGGCCCTATAAAAGAATAATGGGGGGGACCTACTGTCCTCCCCCTGGCCCCAACCCCTGCGCGGCGGGTGGGGGCCCTAAGTTACAATAATGGGGTGGACCTACTGACCCCTCCCGGGCCCCCACCCCTGCGCGGTGGGTGGGGGCCCTAAAAAACAATAAGGGGGGGACCTACTGTCTCCCCCGGCCCCCACCCCTGAGCTGCGGGTGGGGGCCCTAAATTAAAATCCCCCCCATCAAAGGTGACTAGGGGGGATTTTCATTTAGGGCCAAATAAAAAAGCCCCTACCAACCCCCCTCACCCTAAAAAATAGTGAGGGGGGAATAAAATTACTACCCTGTAAAGTAAAATTCAACTTACTATTCGACGTCTTCTTTTTTCTAAAATCTTCCTTTTTCAGCCCCAAAAAAGGCCAAATAAAAAGCCATCATAACCGTTGAACTTAAAAATAAAATAAAAAAACGAGTGCAAAAAAAAATTAATCCATCTTCACCCATGGAGGGCTCCACGCAGACTAGGGTATTAACATATACCCTATTGTTACAATTGTTACTTGAAAAGCATGAGGAATGCCGTTTGGGTACCACATGCTCATTTGTTATACCTCCATGCACTACAAAAATAAATAATAAAAAAAAAAAAAAATTATATATATATATATTTTTTTAAATGAATGCAGCTTCCAAATGAATCTAAAATGAATGCTGTCCAGGAGGTGGGAGGGTCTGGGAGGGAGGGTCTGCTGCTGATTGGCTGGAATGTGTCTGCTGACTGTGAGGTACAGGGTCAAAGTTTACTCAATGATGACGAATAGGGGGCGGACCGAACAGGAACTATTCGGCAGCGAACCGTTCGGGACATCACTATTCGTAACTAACTTGAGAAATGAAAGTCTCGATTTAATAAACTTTACAAATGATTTAGTACTTTTAGAAAAACGTTCCAAATGATTTATTCACAAAACTTCTCATAGACTTTAACGAAGACTTTTGTAGATAAATCAGAAGTTTTTTCTATTATTAATGAACAATTTGGAAATTGTTAAATTAAGGCTTAAGTTTCTCTACATTGACCTGAATACGGCCTTCAGATGCACCAGGGTTGTCTTCTAGACAGTGGTGTATTTTGGATTTGTACTGCCCTAGGCAACCCCCCTAATTTAATTTTGCCTTCCCCCTTCCAACTTAAGACCAACACACTTGGTCTTAAGTTGGAAGACGTCGGATACATGCACTGACATACATTCACTGACTGATACACAGTCATTGGCACACACAGTGTTTAACCAACACACACACCCACTCCCTGACAGGCACATACATTCAGAAAAATACTTGCCATGCTTACAGATAAAACAGTTCTGTTTAAGGAAAATAATTAATTAAGAAGTACCAAGCATACATGGCTGAGGTAAAACCACTACTAATTGCTTTCATGCTTTGTTTTAAAGTGAGTACAGTACAGATCTACCATGTCCAGCCATACCACAAAATTACATCAATATGATGTTGAGTACTCAACCACGTAGGTGAATTCAAGTTGCTCTCCTAGTTTTGCATCCCAGTACATGTCACAGTCAAATATAAAGCCTTTTTTCAATTTGACTTCATGGGAAAGCTGGGCAGGGGGGCAACTACCCTCCCAGGCCACACAAAATGTTAGCCATGCAGCAGGATATACCTGCAACATGGTGCCTATGCACTGTATATGTACACAGTCTACATCCTGACTGTCTGTTTCTCACATTCACCATGTGTCTCGGGAACTCAGATTTTGCAAGTCATGTGACCCATGGCCTCTGACTCGAACTTGAAGACAGTACGAGAGGCTATTTGTGCATATTCACAGTGTGCAGGCACCGTGCTACCTCAGGGAGATCCTGAGGATGCCACCTGGTTCCTGGGGTACCCCTGGGTATTCGAGTAAGTGCAGGCAGGGCTGATGCAAGGATTTTTGCTGCTCTAGGAAAAAACACAGTGATCCATGCAGACTGACACACACACACACAGATACACACCCACAAACACACACACACACACTTTACCCAAGCAGACACACACACAAACCCAAGCAGACACACACACTGACCCAGACACACACACACAAAGAACCAAGCAGATACACACACTGACCCCTGCACACACACACACACACACACACACACACACTGACCCAAGCAGACACACACACTTACACAAGCAGACACACACAAATATCCAAGCACACACACCAACCCAAGCACACAAACACTGACCCAAGCAGAAACACACACACACACACACACACTGACCCGAGCAGACACACACAAAGATCCAAGCAGACATGCACAAATACCCAAGCACACACACCAACCCAAGCGCACACACACTGATCCAGACATAAACACTGACCCAATTGCACACACATTGACCCATGTACACACACACACACACTGACCCAAGGAGACACACAAAGACTGACCCAAGCACACACACACACTCACTGATCCAAGCACACACACACTGATCCAAGTAGACACACACTGAGCCAAACACACAGACACTGATCCAAGAAGACACACACACACAGAGTGACCCAAGCACACACACAAATTGATCCAAGCACAACACACACACACACACACACAAACTGATCCAAGTAGACACACACACTGACCAAAAACACACACACTGATCAAAGCAGATAAACACACTGATTCAATCAGACGCAGATTGTGACCCGAGTACACTCACACACATACACACTGATTCAAGCACACACACACACACACACACTGACCTGAGCACACAGAAACACACACACACACACACTAATCCAAGCAGACAAAGACACACACACAAGACCCAAGCACACACACACACACACACACAAACTGATCCAAGCAGACACACATATACACACACTGATCCAAGCACACACACTGATCCAATCAGACACACACACACACACACACTGATCGAAGCAGACACACACACACATACAAAAAAAGGGAAAGAGCTAGCGCTTAATAACAAGATAAGGCAGCAACTTTAACCCCTTAAGGACTGGACTGTTTTTGCGATGTTGTACATTTGCGACCAGGCATCTTTTTACACTTTTGTGGTGTTTGTGTTTAGCTGTAATTTTCCGCTCTCTCATTTACTGTTCCCATACAAATTATATATTGTTTTTTTCAGGACAAAAGGGGCTTTCTTTACATACCATTATTTATATAATTTCATGTAATTTAATTTATAAAAAAATGAAAAAAATATGATGAAAAATTGAAAAAAATACATGTTTTTTGACTTTTATGTGAAAAATCTTTTACTCATCTACAAAAGCGAATGAAAAAAACTGCTAAATAGATTCAAAATGTTGTCCTGAGTTTAAAAATACCCAGTGTTTACATGCTTTTTGCTATTTTTTTGCATGTTATAGGGCTGTAAGTACAAGTAGGATATTGCGGTTTCAAAACATACATTTTTAAAATGTATCAATAGTGACATTGTAACACTATTATCTGTCATAAATCTCTGAATACCACCCCACATGTACATATTTTTTTTAAAGTAGAAAACCCAAGGTATTCAATATGGGGTATGTCCAGACTTTTTTAGTAGCCACTTAGTCGCAAACACTGGCCAAAGTTAGCGTTCATATTTGTTTGTGTGTGAAAAAAGTAAAAAACGAAATTGAACGCTAATTTTGGCCAGTGTTTGTGACCAAGTGGTTACTAAAAAAGACTGGACATACACCATTTGCAATACATTGGGTTGTCTTCTTTTGCAAATGGTATGCCATCATGGGGGTAATTCTCATTCCTCGGCTACCATATGCTCTCAAAGGCAACGTAACCAACCTGGCCATTTTTAATGTAAAAATATTTGACCCATATATTTGACCCTGTAACTTTCAAAAACGCTATAAAACCTGTACATGGGGGGTACTGTTATACTCAGGAGATTTTGCTGAACACAAATATTAGTGTTTCAAAACTGGAAAATGTATCAAAACAATTATATAATCAGTAAAAGTGCTGTTTGTGTGTGAAAAATGCAAAAAAAGTCACTTTCACTGACAATATCATCGCTGTGATATGATTTACTGTTTTGAATCACTAATATTTGTGTTCAGCGAAGTCTCCTGAGTAAAACAGTACCCCCCATGTACAGGTTTTAGGGTGTCGTAGAACGTTACAGGGTAAAATACAGTGCTAACAAATTAAATTCTCTGGACTTTCGACCTGGGTTGGCAGGCAGGTCCCTTAAATTGCAATCAATAAAATTACTTAATTATGTAAAAATATTACATAAATACACACGTAGAATTTAAATATATATGCATATTTATATATTTGAAGTCTACGTGTATATTTATATAATTATTTATGTAATTTTGTATATGGACATATGTATAGTTCGTATTCTTTTTATTTATTTATATATACATAGATATATATACAATTTAATTCTAAGTGTATTTTGATATAAATATATATATATTAATATCAAAATACAGTTAGAATAAAATTTCATATAGATATATAATTTTTTTAATTTTTATTATTATTTTTACATTTTTTAATTTAATTTAAATTACTTATTATTTGTATTTTATAATAATATATATATATACAATATATATAGTTATTATATATATATATTATATATATACACATGTGTAATTTAATTATAAGTGTATTTTTATATTAATATATGTACATATTAATATAAAAATACACTTAGTATGACATTATATATATATGATATATAGACGTATATTTTATATATATATATATATATATATAATATATGTCTATATATCATATATATATATATATATACACATATATAATTATTATTTTTATTTATTAACTTTAACCTTTATTTTTTCTTTGATTTTACACTAGCAGGGAGACTGCCGGTCAGCACAGACAGTCCCCCTGCAGGCAGACACATGGACACCTATTGTGACCATGTGGTCGCTCTGTTGAGCGATCACATGGCCACAGGGGTCCTAATTCGCCATGGGGAGACTGTCCCACACCGGGACCAACGCCGATCGCCGCCGGGGGAACGACGGCGATCGGGTAAGTAACTAAGACCGTTAGGACGGTTCAGGACCGTCAGCGGTCGGCAACGCAAAAATGCCGATGACGGTCCTGAACCGTCCTCGGTCCTTAAGGGGTTAAAAGGGAATCCCTCAAGATCCTTTTATTTTTTTATTTTTTTAAATTCTTTATTTTTGCACACGACAGGTAAGGCAAGAATATTGCAACTATGAGGCTTGCGCAGAAGCCAGACTACAAAAAGATCAGTCTTGTAAATACAAGAATTGACATCAAAAGGAATTTCAAGCCACTTTATAACTTCTATACAACCTGCCTCCCATCGAGGATTATGTGTTTTTTTAATTCTCCATTTATACTCGTCTGGTAGAGCAAGTATACTTTAACTGTGATGCTTACGCAGAAGCCAACTCGTTGTATATTGATACCGGAGAAACTGACGGAAGCCAAGCACAGAGAAGTGGACACAGGTTTCTTCAGGAAGGAAGAGATTCTTTATTCGATTCACCGACCGGGGCTCAGAGGGACTAATGTCACCAAAATACAACAAGATCTGAGCCCAGAACTGACTGTGTAAATGCATAATATAGACATATAGCTCCTCCTATAGTTAACTCTACCCACATATACTCTTTACCCAATCAGCTGAACAAAGCCTAACTTCCCTTACCTGTTAGACCACATGGCTCACCCAGAACAATGGAGGAGGGGAAGTGTTTTCAGTTTCTACATTCCTGCACTTGCTCAATACAGTGTTGATTGTATCTTAGCTACGTGTAACTGACTAACTGATACACCAACATTTATACATATGCCACATGGCAATCTTGTCCTAGTAATTTATTTTTACTGAGATTCCACCACAATATAGTCATGAGCCAATCATACGGATTCATGGTCAAACATAACGGTATTCCCCATTCTAACCCGGTCCCGGCCTCTCATGGGTTGCCCCCTATCGAGGAAATTTTTAAACTTTATGAGCCTAATATCAGGATAGCCAGTGCTCTATGATATCCTAGTGGGGTAGCCAAGAGGCTCCGCTGTTCCTTAAAACCCTTTAATCAGGCTAGCGAGAAGAGATAAAAGGACAAGAAAAAAAAAAAAAGAAAGAGAAAAAGGACAAAGAGAGGGGGTGAGGACCCCCCCAGAGGAATAAGAGAAGAGAGGAGTAGAGAGAGACGAGGGCGATGCCACAGCTAGCAGAGAAGAAGAGATAAGTGGTGGAGGGGGGGAGGAGGAGGGAGGAGAGGGGCCAACCGATTAGTGATCAAGGCTCGGCTTCCATCTCGGTCACACCTGGTCATAGGCCATGGGCTTATCTACTTCCATCTCTATTCGATCCTAGGGCACAGTTGTCCCAAGGTTCCCATAGCTTCAGGAACCTCTCTACGGAGCCTTTCACCCTTGACGTCAAGTCATCCATTATTCTGCAGTCCCTTATTTTGGGTACAACTGTTTGTATATCAGGGCCCTCTGGCGACAGCCATGCGGTAGCAATTGCTCTGCGAGCACACAGGGTCACCTTGTGTATTAACGTCTGTTCTCTTTTTGTCCATCCTTCTACAGATCTATTAAGTAGATATGTCCAAGGATCCAGAGGTAAGGGCCTGCCGAAGATCCGTGTCAGTATGTCTTTGACCGATGTCCAAAAGACCTGAACTTTCGGGCATTCCCACCACATATGTAGATATATGAAGTGCCGCGCACACCACAGCCACTCCAGCAATTGTCAGTATCTGTTTTGTGCATATGGTAAAGTTGTATGGGCGTAGTATACCAACGTAGCATGGTTTTCCATGACTGTTCTTGAAATGTGGTACAAATGGAAGCTTTGGTGTTCGCTTCCCATATCTCCTGCCATTCAATTCCTTCTAGCACCTCTCCCAGGTCTGATTCCCATTTATCCGTGTATGGTAAGTTTCCTCATTCCTTGTTCTTCTCGCTTAGTTGGGCATATAAAAGCGTTATTGATCCCTTGGGAGTTACTCCGTGCAAGCACATAGACTCATAAAAGTCATCTGTTTCAGAGCTGCTTCTTTGATGTGTGATTGTCTGGCGAAAGCCCGGATTTGAAGGTATCGAAAGAAATCCGCGGGGGTCAAGTGGGTGCCTTGTTGGAGATCTGTGAATTGGATTATACTTCCATTCGGGTATAGCTGGTGGATCCGTTGTAGTCCGGTTCTTTCAATTTGCTGAAATTCTCTAGGTACCATTCCTGGGGAAAAGTCACGGTTTCGTAGTATTGGGGTGAGAGGGGATGGCGATGATGTAAGACCGTATCTGGTTCTGCTGCGGTCCCAAATTTGGATGGAGTTAAGTACGGCTGGGCATGTCGCCCTTATTATTGGTCTACTTTCGTTTGAGGCTCACATGGTGAATTGAGGGACGTCTGAGCCGACCATCATGGACTCTATGTCTACCCACCTCCTCTCAGTGGGTGGGGAGTGCCACATCGCCACCTGTGTCAGTTGGGCAGACAGTTAATAGAAGTACAAGTTTGGTAGTCCTAGTCCGCCTCTATCTTTGCGTCAGTAAAGCACCTGCCTGGATATTCTATGCCTCTTGTTGTGCCAAATGAAGTCTCCTATTGATTTTTGCAACGGAACTAGTTGAGATTTAGTGATATGGATTGGTAGGGCCTGAAACAAGAACAGTATACGCGGGAGGATGTTCATTTTTACCGCATTTATCCTACCTATCCAGGATATAGGTTTGTCGGTCCAATTTTCCAGGTCGCTGATCAAAGATCGTATCATGGGGGCGTAATTGGCAGCGTAAAGGCGTCTCGTGTTCGCCGTCAGATGGATCCCTAAGTAGGTCAAGTTATCTGTTTCGATCCGGATCTTGTCTCCTCCTCTGTTATACCTATCGGTAAGGCGCTTGATTTCTGCATATTGGCTTTGTAGCCTGAGGATTTCCCGTACTCCGTTATCACGTTCCGCAAGGCTGTTATTGATTCTTCCGGGTTCGTTAGTGTCAGGAGGATATCATCCGCGTAAGCCGAGATGGTAAATTCTTCATTGCCCACTTTAACACCGCAGATCCCCGGGTGGCGGCGTATAGCTTGCAGAAGAGGTTCCAATGCTAAGGTAAAAAGTAGGGGGGATAGTGGGCACCCCTGTCTAGTCCCATTAAAAAGTCTGAAAGGAGACAATGGGGCACCTGTTATCTGTATTTGGGCTCTAACATTGTGGTACATCGCTCTCGTCATCGCAATGTATTCACCTGGGAATCCTAAGTGTTTCATGACCGTAAACAGGAATTGCCACCGGACCCTGTCGAAGGCCTTTTCCGCGTCGATAGACACCACCAATGTCGGGGCAGCGACAGTTTGTTTCCATATTAAGTCGATATTCCTCCTGGTGTTCTCAAACAATTGCCTGCCCTGTATGAAGCCGACCTGGTCTGCATGAATAAGTGAGTTCATGAGTGGATTTAACCTATCTGCTTGTACCCTAGCTAATATTTTCAGATCGTGGTTGATCAGTGATATGGGTCTAAAATTCTCAGGATATAGGGGGTCCTTGTTCGGTTTGGGCAACAAGATTATGGTGGCCAAGGTCATGTCAGGATTTAGGTGTCCTCCCTTCCGTAAGTCCGCAAAGAGACGTACCAAGTGTGAGGTTAGCTATTCTCTAAATGATTTGTAGTAGGAACCATCAAAGCCATCAGGACCCGGCGCCTTGTTGCCTTTCAAGCTGGAGATGGCCTTGTCCACTTCTTCTTCAGTGATGTCTGCGGCCAGGCTAGATGCGGCCTCCCCATTTAGTCCGATCATCTCTAGTCCATTGAGGTAAGCGAGGATGTTCTGTTCTTCAGCTAACTCGATCGCTTCATTTTCTAGTGTGTGGTTGTAAAGTCGCTTGTATAAGTCCTCGAAGACCCTGGCGATCTCACTGGGTTTGGACGTGGTCGTGCCATCCGGGTGTTTGATTGCCGTGATATGCGGCCTGTTGTGCCTAGGTCGTAGTGTTCTGGCCAGGAATGTGTCAATTTTGTTCGCATTTTCAAAGTACGTGCGTCTGGTCCAGGTCATGAACTTAGCCGTGTCGTATAGCAATAGCGTTCAAATAGACCTTCTCACTGAACTGAGCTCTTCAAATGTATCTCCCTCAGGTGCAGATTGGTGTTTTTGTTCCAGTGTTCGCAGTTGGCTCAATAGATTTCCAATTGTTGGTGTTTCAGCTTTTTCTTCCTTGTGGCCAGTTTAATTAGGGTTCCTCTTATTACCGCCTTATGCACCGCCCACACCGTGCCGGGGCTCACCTCTGGGGTGTCATTCGTGGCAAAATATTCCGTTATCTCCCTTCGTACCTGCTCCGTGATTTGAGGGTCCCGCAGGAGGGACGCGTTCAGTTTCCACGTCCAGGGCGAGGCTATGCATAGGTTCCCTAGGACTATGGATACATCGGCGTGGTCAGACCACGAGATATCGCCCACCATCGACTTTACGACGCGTGTCATTCCAGTTCCATTGGTCAGAAAGAAATCTATCCGGGAGTAAGTTCCATGAGGAGCGGAGTAGAAAGAGTAATCCTTATCATCCGGGTGGTGGGCTCGCCATACATCTATCAAACCAGTATCATCTATGAATTGTTTGAGAAGGCGGTCCTGTGAACGTGGCCCTCCGTCTCTTGAGCTCCTGTCTGCAGCTGGGCATGGGGTTGCGTTGAAGTCGCCCCCCATGAACACCATACCATGCGGTAATCCCGATATCTTTTCCAGTAGTACTGTCCAGAACTCGGCGTCAGGTCTGTTCGGAGCATATATGTTCAAAAGGTGCACGGTATGGGAGTGTAGGGTGCCTGAAACCGTAGCATAGCAGCCTTCTGGGTCGACTTCATGGGACGTCACTTGAAAGGGGCAACTGCGCCTGATCAGAACGGCTACCCCATTACATTTGCGGTGAGCCCTAGCCTCATATGTTCCACCGTACGTTTGGTCTCTCAATTTAAACCGTGCCTGTTTGGGTAGATGGGTCTCATGTATGAAAGCTATGTCCGCTTTCATTCTTTTCAATTCTTTAAACATGAGGCGGCACTTCTTAGGGGCATTGAGCCCTTTAGCATTCGGAGATACTATCTTGATCTCCATCGCGAAAGGTAGTAGTTACTCGCGTCAATGGTAGTTGCGTCCGGTATCTTATCCTCCGCACGCCCGTAGTCTCGGTGGGACCCCCATCCCATCCCCCCCTGGCCCCTCAGAGTGAGGTAGAAGAGAAAGAAAACGAAGGGAGAAAGAAGTATAAAAAGAAAAGTGGGAAAGAAGAGAGGTAAAGCTAGAAGAGGAGTGGCATCTGGACAGAGTCCATTGCCATAGGATTCTGGACTTACCGCCCACCAGAATAGTGTGGGGAGCATGAGCCCACTTCCCAGCCACGATCAACGTCGGAAGGAACAGTGGGACCCAGGCTCCGACTCCTATGCGCCCTGTTGATTGCAATAAGGACCATATGTTATATATCGAGATTTGAGAGGTTATCCGGCAATAGCGAAGCCCATCAGACCCCCCAACCATAGCGAGAACCGAGGGTATCCTCCTTAATGTTTAGTTACAGAACGGGATTTTCAGTGTTCAGTCCCAGACCCAGAGGTCAAGCCTCTCCAATCCGCGTCCGCCCCCCCATGCATGGCTGACTGGTCCCCCCCCCCCCGCCCCTCCACCCCCGCACATAGGGAAGAACAAGTATTTAAAACAGTCAAAACAGACTAAAAAACATGAATAGTACAGTATAATCCCCCGTGTTTAAACATGCCTTGTGTGCACCATGCCTAAAATACCGCGAATCTATCCAGTGTACGGTAGATGATCCGTGCAAAATGGGCCTGGGGCAGTGTGGTGGCTCCTTCATCCCGCACTGATGGGTTACCAAGTGAAAAGGTTCGGGCCCTATCCCGCGTCAAAACAAAATCCCCTCTATATGGCCGTGGGTATCCCCGGTGAAAAAGAAGAGAGGGTTATCCCCCATAAATAACATTTTACGAGTGGGCATCCCAGTCCCCTGATGCTATGTCTCATATAGGTTTGGCAGTGTGATGAGGTAAATTGCACCATAGCCCACTCTCCCCAATGGGCCCCGCAGGTCACAAGTGGAATCGTATGGGCCTCACGAGGTGTGGTCACTACCTCTAACTTTCTCTTATGCTACATCCGGCCTCCCCCAGTTATACCCCTGTTATTCCAGCACAGTCTGCTGGGGAATATATGTGTGTTTTGGGAGCCCTCCCCCCTGATCCCGCAGTAGAGGCACTCATCTCCTCCGTGAGGGGTCAATGGGGGGGTATAAGGGATATTACGAAGCTCCATGTTCCCATCCCCCGGTCCTCCCCCTGGCTAATTATCCCCCTCCCCAATCAAGATAGCATACCCCTTGTGAACGTTTAAGAACGTTTCACATTTTCACTTATCAGTCCCATGTGCAAAAAGGAGCATCTAAACATATCACAAAGGAAGATCCCAACATGTATAAATATGCCATATATCTCCTAGACATCTAGCTTGTAAGAGCGTTCCGATAGTAACGTCCACTATAGAAATGGTGCCCCTGTACGGGAAGTCCTGCGAAGGTGTCGACCTCCTTGGTACCCCTGTCCCAATCACTCCCCTCACCCAAATGATGCGGGCATATCCCTCATGGTGGTGTAGGGGAACTGGTGCTCAGTGACTCCCCCGGAGGTTGGTGGAGCTGACTCTCCCATACGGGGTGGGGGGGGGGAGGGGGGGGCAGCCGGCAAAAATTAAAAACAGACGGCAAAAGAGGGCAACAATAAAAATTGTCAGGGCTCTTTATGCGTCCCATGCGGTGACCTGATTATGGGGGAAAGGGCGATGACCCAGGTCGGATAAAGCTGAAGGTAACCAAAAAATGGAACAGGACCGGGGAACTCAGTTCACCAAGCGTAGAAGGTGGATTCCCCTCCCACGTACCCCCCACCCAAAGGCAAACAAGCGGGATCTTCTCTTACCCAGACCCCTACTAGATTCTCGGCCGTGTGAGGGGAGGCAATGACTTACGGCACCCAGGGGCATCAGCGGTGGTCAGCAGTGCCCGCTACCTGCCAGTCGAGGTGCAGCTGCGAAAGTTCCTCCGGGTAAGGAGTTAAAATTGGGAGATCCGGTGGTGGTTGTATGTCCAGACCCTGGAAGAAACGAAGAAGATCACCTCCAGGCATGAGGGTGTGTACCCGGTCTCCGTGAAAGACGTTCAATTTGAAGGGGTACCCCCAGGCATACCTGAGGCCTGCTCCACGCAGGGCCCCAGTGATAGGCTGCCAGTCCCTCCTTCTTTGTAGAGTGGAGGGCGACAGATCTTGATAGAGGGATAATATTGTGCTCTTAAAACGAATTGGGCTGTCTCGGCTCCTCTTAATGACCGCTTCCTTTGTTGTGAATTAGAGGAATCGGACGACGACATCCCTCAGGGTGTTGGAATCAGGTCTCTGCTTCCTTATTGCCCTGTGCGCCCGTTCAAGGAACCATTGGTCCTCCGGTATCATTGGTAGAAGTGGCTTAAATACAGCTAGCAGGAGCCCCTGCAGATCTTCGTCCCTCTCCTCCGGTAGGCCTCTTATTCGGAGGTTGTTCCTCCTAGAGCGGTTCTCCATATCCTCCAGGGCCATTTCAGAGTCTACCATATGTCTTGTAACGTGGTTCACTCTGTCGATCAGGTCGTTATGGGCCCGAGAGGTATCCTCCATGCGCTCCTCTAGGCGCGCCGTGCGCTCTCCCAGAGCCCCAATGTCAGCTTGGAGGACAGCGGTCGATCTCGCAATCTCCCCCGCCAGGTATGTCCTGACTTCGGCGTGTTTTGCCAGTACAAGGTCCTGGTCTGTAGGGGATGCCCCGGTTGCTGCACGAGGCAAGCCCTGTGGAGAGGCTCCGTCGCCATCTTGGGTCCCGGCCCTACACGGCCTGTGGGACGATAGGAGGTCGAGAACGGTGCCCCAGGACTCCATGGCCCGTCTCAGTTGTTTCTTGGGGGCTTTTTTTTGTCCATATTGGGTTCCCCATGGGGGGGGGGGGGTAATCTTCAGAAATGGTCGCTTTTTGTGGCTTTTGGGCGCTAGGTTAGCGGAGCTCTAGCAAGACGCGTCTATTCCCATCGACGGTCAGACCACGCCCCCTCAAGATCCTTTTAATACAACAAGAAAAAATAAAGAATAAAAGCAGTGCCAAATAAGACCAATAAATGATAAATAATAAAATAGTCCAAATACAAAAAGTCTTAGCTGAATAAATCTTGCTTAGATAAAATAGTCTGTACAATGCTGGATCGGGAACAATGTCCTCGCTGTCCTCACTGTCCTTCCTCAGGTGGATCCAATAATGTGAAAAGATAAAACAGATGACCAAATAGTGTAATATGTTCACTAGGGTATAACAGATGATAAAAGAAGATAATATTGTACTCACATTTGATAGAGCTATAGCTAGCTCTAGTATGGAAAGCGTACAGCGGTATAATCCCAGCGTATGGGATATAATGCAGCCTTCTTTCTTCAAGGATAAATTGGCCACTCAAAGAGAATAAAAGAGACAACCAATAGTGCTCACTGTATAAAATGGTATAGAAATAAAATATATAAAATGGTACTCACAAGGATGGAGCAGGCAAACTGCTCCTTGGTGATAGCGTAGGTGGAATAATCCCCACCAAGGATTTGCTTGGAGTCCAGGATAGTAAAAAATGCCAGGTAAAAATCAGAGTTTAAAGTGTATATAAAGATAATTGGCACAATAAAAAGTGACAAAAAAAATCTTTAATAGGTAAAATACACAATATAAATGTCCATAAACGCGTGTTACCTATAATTCTATATTGATAAAGCCATTATAAGCGAAATGCGTTTATCAGACACACTGATCGAAGCAGACACACACACACATACACACTGATCCAAGCAGACACACACTGATGCAAGCACACAAACATACACACTCACACACACTGGTCCAAGCAGACACACACACACACACACACACTGATCCAAGCAGACACACACACACACACACACACACTGATCCAAGCAGACACACACAATTATCAAAGCACACACACACATACACACTGACCTAAACACACAGACACACATACACACAATTAACAAGACACAAACATACTGACCCAAGCAGACACACACACTGACCCAAGCAGACACACACAAAGATCCAAGCACACACACTGATCCAGACGCATACACACACAAACTGATCCAGACACACACACTGACCCACCCACATTGACCCAAGCAGACGCACACACTGACCCAGGCAGATGCACACACTGACCCAAGCAGACATGCGCAAAGATCCAAGCGCAAACACTGCCCCAAGCGCAAACACACACTGACCCAGACATACCCACTGAACCAAGTGCACACACATACTGATCCAGACTTACCCACTGACCCAATTACACACACTGACTCATGCACACACACACACACACTGACACAAGCACACACACACACACAGACTGACCCAAGCACACACACACACACACTGATTCAAGCACACACACACTGATCCAAGTAGACACACACACTGATCCAAGCAGACACACACACACACACTGATCCAAGTAGACACACACACTGACCCAAGAACACACACACTGATCCAAGCCGACACACACTGATCCAAGCAGACACACACACTGATCCAATCAGATAAACACACCGATTCAATCAGACACAATGGAGACTCGAGCACACACACACACACACACATACTGATCCAAGCGCACCCCCACACATACACACTGATCCAAGCTAAAAAACACACACATATACACACTAACCAAGCACACACACACACTTTCCCAAGCACAGACACACACACACATGCATACACACTGATCCAAGCAGAAACACACACACACATACACATACACACTTATCCAAGCACAGACACACACTGGCCCAAGCACACACACACACTGATCCAGGCAGACACACACACTGATCCAATCAGACACACACACACATACACACTGATCGAAGCAGACACACACTGACCCAAGCACACACACACACACTGATCCAAGCACACACACACACTGATCCAAGCACACACACACACACACACACTGATTGAAGCACACACACACACTGATCCAAGCACACACAAACACACAATGACCCAATCGCACACACACACACACACATACACTAATTTATATAATTTAGGATATCTATTTTCTATTATGGAATTCAGATTAATATTTTGCTCTGTAAATATAGTAGGGTATTATACCTTTAAGATTACCAAGTGCTATTTAGGATGTTTATCCTTTATGTTTCAATTAGGTTATACAAATTTCTATTCTACTCTGTACCTTTAAGATGTAATAGGTTACTATACCTTTAAGATCACTAAGTACTGTTCAGGATTTCTATTTGATGCCTTGTCATGTTTTAGAGTTTTCTCTATGGAAATGCTTAAATTACATGAGATGCAATTTATTAATGAGTTTAATTGGGGTGGAGGTTATTTAAGCACTTTATCATGTTGTATCCCTTATGCATGATTAAGGTTCTGTTGAGCCGAAACATTGCACTTTGATCCAAGCAAACACAAGCTTTATGAAGTTTTGATCCAAGCACACACAAACTTTATGAAGTTTTGTATCCAGAAATAAACTTACCTTCTTGATCCTGGAGTGTTGCCTGTGTTCTTATGCTTCTGTGGGCTATATTCACTAACCAGCACTTCCCTTCCAGCTCCAGAGGATTACAGTGGAGATATTCAGTCTCAGCATTGCAGCTCCGCTACAATATTATATATATATATATATATATATATATATATATATATATATATATATATATATATATATATATATAATTTATTTATTTATTTTTCATTCCAAGTGTACTTTTATATTAATATTTAGTAAGTATGAATTATATACATGCATATTTATGCAGGCATCACCATAGACAACTCCTGGGACCATGTGATCGCTGTGTGAGACTTATCAAATGTCCCCCAGGGCCTGATTCAGCAGGGGGGGACTGCCTGAGCTGTTAGACAATCCCCCCGAAGCGGATCGCAAGGGAGGTAAGTCCACCGGAGCATCTCGGGTTGAAAAGTGTAACGGCATTCCATATATTTTAATAATACATTTTCAAATATAAGTCTTTGGAAAATATATTTAAATTTATAGTTTTAGAATGTATCATCTGCATACAGATGACAATAATGTGAAATGGACACATCTGTTTTGGAGGGAAGGCGCAATTTACATTTAAAAATGGTGGATTTCCTGAACCTTATTACAGCTGACTGAGGAAGCTAATTGTCATGATCTGCTCTGCTCTGGTCTGATGTCTCTACTTAGCTTCTGGTATCCAGTACTCTTGTTTCAATTCTTGTTTGGTTTTTCTTGGTTTTTGGTTTTCTAGTCTATGTCTGGTTTTCTTTATGCTGGGATTTCTGGGTTCATTCCTATAGTTCGTCCCTGGATTTCCCAGTCTCCAGGTTTCCTTTAAATGTTTGTTTTATGTTGCCACACCCGTTTGTTTTCCAGCATTCCTTTCTGTTTCAGAGTCCTGCAGGCAGCTGCTCAAAGCTTCTGCCCTTTCTTGCAGGTAAGTGCTATATATGTCTACTTAGGATGTTTTAGCATACATTAGGCAGTGTAGGACCTGCCAGATATGGGGTACATTGGCGTTGTTGGCAGGCTTATGCAATGTATGATCATATAGTGTGACTAAATCCCCATGATTTTCATATGTAGTACTTAGTTATTGCTCCTCTTGTTTTACCTATGTTATCTTGTCTTGTTTTAGTTTGTATACCCAGCCCATGTACAGTCCTGTCCAGTCATGCCCATGTTATGTTCATGTTTTCCTCATGTCTTGTGTATATGTTCTGGGTTTAGCTTACTATCCTTCTCTGGTTCTGGGTTCTACTAGTTCTGTCTTGTTTTCATGTTTGGTGTCTATCTCTAGTCTAGCCTTGTTTCTAGTAATGGATACAATCTTGCTGCAGAGCCTCCCTATTAAGCTACTGGGAGGTCTGCTTAATTTCCAAGCTCCTAGTTCCTGTTATCCGCATAAGCTGAATCAGAGTCTTGGTATGTGGCTGCACAAACGCTGGTGCTCAACACCAGGGGGCGTGTGGTTACCCTGCACCAGGCCCTGCTGATCCACCTCCACACTGAAGACTCCCACTTAACATCAGGCATATTGGGTCCCGGTCCTTGCTCCGCCGCCTGGACACTGTGTCTGGGTTCCGGGCACCGGACCGCCACCCTGACACTAATGGCTTGAGTGAAATGGGTTTTGGCAATTGAAAGACAGTTTTAGCAAGTTTTGAATTTTCATATTTCAGTTATACTGTTTATATAGCTATTTGTTGTTTTTATGTAGTTTTATACTTCATCAAATGAATTGAATATATAGCACTTTTCTGTGTCCTGTAGAGTTCCAGGAACCTGATTATAGGGGTTAAGTGTGACCCCTCTAAATTGGCACGAAGATAAGTAACCTCAGAGCCAGGACCTAATGGCCTTGAATAAGGTGAGCTCAGTAGATGGTTTTATAATTGGAAGATCTGCTTTTAAATACTACACTATTGGTGTCCCCTTCTACTTGCGCTTTATTGCAGGTATATCTAGATCAGAAGAGCGTTGAGTTGCTGCCCTAATAGCACAGAAGCGATAATGACAGTCCATGTGAGTGTATCTAGTTATCATCTGTATGCACATATAAGGCAATTATATACATATGCTGTTTATGCAGCATGAGGAGTACTTACACAACATAAGGCAGGTTGTGAATCACCCATTGTACAGTGCTGTGGGATTTATTGGCACTTTATAAATAATAAATATTTTAAATAATAATACCAGAAAAAATGAACAAACTTGTCAAATAGCATTATCCACATTATTGTATATTATTATTATTTTATTATTTATATAGCGCCATCAGACTCTGCATCGCTGTACAATAGGTGGACTAACAGACATGTAATTGTAACCAGACAACTGGAGCTCCATGAGCTTACATAAAGTGTATATTACAATTTCACTCTGCATCACCAATAAAATGAAAGCGGACAATGTCTAAAGGGTTCTTAATATCTTAATATAATTGGTGTATATATCTGCTATACTATAAATACTATAGCAGACAAAAGCTAGTGTACAGTGAATAAGATGAAATAACTAATGGAAATCTGACTTGCTATCTCCCTCTAGTGGAGAAAGCATAAAATAAACTTTGTAAAATCAGAAACCAGAGCAGATGGCATGATTTCTTCATCACGAATCACACATGAATTTTTAAATGGCCACTTTTTCCTAATTTGTTTAATGTCATGTGGCTAAAAAAAAATAAAAATAAATTCATCTGTTGGATATTTTATTGTTTGTTTAAATTAACTCTATCATCTCTATCATACTTCTCTATCTAATGTCTATCTATTTGCACCCAGCTCTTGCCAAGAACATATCATGCTAAATCATAAGTGGTGAATTTCTACTTTGCAGGTACATGCATTAATTTACTAGCCTTAATAAAAAAAATAGTTACATTCTACTTCAAAACATTGTAAGTGAAACATATGCTACAGAACACTCAACAGGCTTCACATAGATACTAGATTAACACACGTAGAGGTAACCACTAACTGCTTGCATTTACTGTTAGAGCACACTGGCTATAATCACCACTCCGTAAGATGACAAAAATAGAAATCATATATTAAAGAAATACCCGCACTCTCATATAATATAAATCAGATTTTATTTCATGATAGCAATTGGGGGCGTGTCCTGGACTGCTGAAAACACTCGTGAGAGCTTCTACTGAGCAATTAAGCACTGAAAAAAGGCATCAACACCCCACATGTCACAGTCCAAGGGGAAAAGAAGAGAACCAGGGGAGGGCTGGCAGCCTTTGTCCTGGGGGGCAAATCCAGTCATTGCACCACCGAATCAGCTCACCATCCACGCCCACCTTTTCTTTGTTTTATAACAGATATTGATGTTATGAAGCAAGACAAATATGATACAATGTGGTTTAACATATTTTAATTGCAATAGCAAAAAAATATGTTTAACAATGTATGGACACAAGACACTTAAAGAATATGTGATACATTTAAGGATAGGGATAAACCTTCTCACTTAATGTTTTCAAAAAATACAGAAGCCAAAGAAAGAAGTATCTGTATAACGCTTTTAAACTAAGTATTTGATCAAACGGTTAACAAAGACCTCATCAAGGAAGAACTTTGACGAATAATTTCCAATACATCTGGAAACTGGACCAGTTCTGGAAGATCTCTCTCCACTGACATGAGCATTAGAGCATCAAGCAGTTCTTGTCCCATTGTGGCTCGCAGTTGGGTGTTGATGAGTTTTAGCTTGCTGAATGCTCTCTCACATGACACTTGTGTAAAAGAAAGGGTCAACAGGTACTCATAGGTGATAGAAATATTTTCATACGCTGCAGAATAAAGGTTGTATTTTAACAACAATCTGTGACAGCAAAGAAAGCACTGCTTGCAAGAACTGCACTTTGATTCCTTTTGTACCTCAACTAGTTTGTCAGTAGGTGGAATCCAGTCATTAATCTCCTCCTCCTCCTTATCATCAAGAATTATTTCCACTTTCTGTGTCTCATCTTCAGAGAGACATCCTGTAAGTTTTGGAAATAAGTTGGCAAAACGTATTAATTTAGTTTTGAGAGAACATTAATTTACTTTGGCTAACTTAGAAATTCTCTCTAGTGCCCCTCCATCTAGCACAAATTTTCTAAAAAGTGTGAGGATCCAAGTAGTGGGAATCCATGACCAATTGCTTATTTTCTGAAAATTGGTCTGAACACACTCGCTTGAAAACATTGCATTTCATCGTCAGGTCGTTAATCATGTGAAGATTCTCTAGTCAGTTTTTTTTGTGCCAATCTTTGAACTGGAAGCATAGTCTCGACTTCCAAGGAGTTGAGAACATTACTTTCATCCATCAACTCATTTGTTTTTATTGCAAAGTGTTTAGCCTTTTGTTTTAGATAGTTGAAATCAATTTTTTTCAGTTGCTCAACTGCACGTTCGACCATTTGCCATGCTACCTTGAAGTCAAGGCCATTGATTTGTAGATATTTTGACACTGGCCCTATAACATCAAAAACCTGTAAAAATGTGTTTGCTGTTAGGATAGTCCTAAACTGACAAAGATTGTGAAAAAGGGATGAGGCCTCAGAAGTGGTTTTCGATTCAAACAAGTTACTCTGGGAAATGACATATAAAACTGTAGCGGAGCGGCAATATTAAATCCCACGATCTCCGCTGGTATTAAGGGTAAATCCACAGTCAGCGCTGAGAAGTAAGGCAATATCCCAAATCCCCCAGTAACCGGACGAAACACAGTTCTGGGAGTCAACTGAGGTCTTTATTCACAGCTTATTTATGCAAGTCCCCATGCAAGGGGTTTCCTTACTGACATAGCAGGGGTAATACAGTAGGGGACTACATGGGGGACTTTTTGTAGCATTTGTAGCATTTCTCCCATCAGGCACTGCTGCATGAGACGGACACTCCCACTGAAATACATCGTTAAGTGGATTATCCCTTTGTGCAGCAAGTCACATGAAAATCTATAACTTCAATAATATTCACTTTATTTGCACGAACGGACGTTCAGTAGATAGCTGGGGTCTGAGTACACATTTTGTGAGAGTATCGCTCAGATTCCAGCTAAAACAACCGAACGCCGCACGAAATGCACTTTATTACTAAAATCGTCTGAAAGTACCGATGGGGAACCACAATAGGAGAAGACCGGAGCTCCCAAACGGCCTGGAAGTACAGCGGTGTTCATGCTGTCGAGTAGCCGTTTTCAGTTCCAGGCACTCAACGACAAAACACCGCTGGGGAGACAAAGGATCCAAGATGGCCACCCAGAAAAGCACTTAACTACCGATTGCAACAATGTTGCAATCTGTTAATTGGTGCCACACGACCCTCAGTGTGTGGGCTTGGGTTCGGTACTTATTTTGTTTCACGAACAGCCGGTAAAGTTGCTGTTCGTGAAACAACCATGTAAATGCTAGCGGCTTTCGGCTGCTAGCATACGAATACTATAGGGATACAGGCAATCATACAGTTCAATACAGAAAGCAAATTACATTTAAACACACTATGGCAGCAGTGCTTAGGACAACCTTTAGAGACACAGTTCTATAGTCTGAAGTGGCTAGGTTTGCCACAAAAACTTCAAGGGTGTCTAAATAAAGAGAATGTTTTTCACCAAAAATCCAGTTAAGGGCATTTTCTTTTGCCCACCATCGTGTATCTCCAATTTTTTGCAACTTTAAAAGTTTTTCCTGTCCATGTCTTCTATCCAGTTGGTCTTTCCAGATATTTAATCTTTTGTGGGATTGTTCAATATAGGTTGCCTAGCGAGCTAGGAGACCAAAAATATTTTTTTGCTTCCAGCAATCTGAGACACACTGGTTAAGAATATGACTATAGCACCAAAAATAAACCGCATCTGGCACTACCTGCACACGTGTGCACATAGTCCCACATACGTACTCCTCATATTTGCTGCACCATCAAATGATTCACCGGCAATTTTTTGGAAATGTAATCCAAGTACATCAAAACAGGACATTAGAAGTTTGTGAAATCCTTTTCCTGTAGCATCTTTAACAGGGAGATTTGCCACAAGCCGTTCTTTAATGGCTTCATCTTGCACATATCTCACATATCTTGTACATATCTTTTGGATCAACAGCAAAAACATATGTGAGGAAGGCTGATCTTGATGGACGCAAGTCTCTTTTCAGCTATGTGAAATAGGGCGGTGAAATAGCTCAGTGGGCTAATGCATCGGCAGAATCTGTTCTAACCCTTAGGGTTCCAGGTTAAAATCCCGGCAGGGTTGACTCAGCCCTTCATCCTTCTGAGGTAGGTAAAATGAGCACCATTAAATTGGGTGATAGTAACAACCCCTGGATGTTGGGCTAAGGTAACATCCCCAGGACGTACTTGGAAACCAGAGTAATCTGAATGTACCTTTCCTGGTTAAATACTTTGTTATTATTATTATTATTATTATTATGTAACTATGTAACTACTGTTGCTTGATCTGCAATTAAAAAGCATCTTGTGTGGAGCCAACCTGTATACTGAATCGTTTCTCTCCGATTTCAGACACAATTACGTTTTTCATGCTTCGAACTATTGCTGCAAATACTTTCTTTATTGTATTATTGGACAAAAATGTCACAAGAGATCCACGTCCAGTTGAATGTTTTCCTGATGTTTTTCTGTCTTTCAATCGCTTTTTTCTTTTTTCACTGTCCTGAACACATTTATTAAGGTGATTTTTAAGAGGAACATCATACTGTGATATAAGTAGGACAATATCCAGAAAGTTCCCATGGTTTATTTCGATGTTATTTAAATTATACAGCGATTCATTAGTGCCATGGGCACGAAATGGCAATCCCTGTTTTCCGAGCAGTTTTACAATATTAAATATACGGTTTAATACCTCAATATGTTTAAATATCTCCTTTCTTCTGGAGACTTGAGCCTGATTTATTAACGTGTCAATGCTTCTATTCGTTTTCATGGTAAAATAAGCACGAACAGCATCACAATTACTTTTTGAAGATCCGTGCTTATTTGCTGCCTGATAGCAATGTTGAAAATTAGAACAACCACTAGTGAACGAGGAAGAGGAATTAGAAAAGGCAATGCATATGCTGCAAAAAATGCTTCTAAATTTCGATCCTTTATCTTACAACTCAGCCATGAACGCTTAATACGATCCCTATTAGACTTTTTGCGGTAATAAAAGTCTGCTTCTTAAAAAAGAAAGATCTGCGCATTCAGTCCTGGTTGGCTGAAAAGGTTGTTTTTCAACAAAATATTTTTTTTTTTTGCTATAGAACATGCAGGAGGAAGACTAAAAGATATTTCTGATGGATCACTTATAACACTTTCTGACATGTTTTCAGGAAGGTCTTCAAAAACATCTGGGTCATTCATATGTGCTTGCTCTCTGCATTCTGACACCAGCTCCTCCTCAATCACCTGTTCTTCAGCTTGTGGGCTCACCTCATCTTCAATGGACACAACTGGCATGCTTGAAGGAGAACTTGGGCCGGCAGAAACCTCATCAACAGGAATTCGTGGGTGTATACCACCAGCCTAAAACAAAAAACAATTTGTCAACCTATATAAATCTCCCTAAAAATGTTCTAGATGTAACCAAGGAACTCCATGCATGGTAACAATAAAAAAAAAAAACTCATGCAAACAAAGGATATATAATTCATACTTACCTTACATGTAAGATTTTATGAGATTTCAAATAAGTAAAAATATATCTTAAAAAAGTAAAACTGATCACTATGGAAAGTCAAGTATGCACACTCCTGGATAATGCATCATGAATCTTAACAAATGTAAAACTTCATCATGCACATGCAAACAGACTATCATGTATACTCGAGAAATTTTATTCATAAACTTCATTTTAAAACGCAGATCCATGGGTCCATGCTAGTTTCGATAGAATTTTGTTCACATTGAATGCAAGGCAATATTGAGTTATCGGTAGTGCTAGCTGTACGTGGAACCAGATACCGGGTACACTTGGACAACAGCAGGCTGATTTAGTATACAGTGCAGTGATTGCTGATGACTACCACCTATCGGTACCCTTTCCACGTCACTGTTGCAGCGGTGGCTGTAGTGAGCCACTAGCTGGCGAGATAATGCTAACCGAATGTTCCTGCAGCATTCAGGCATGGTCATCTAATAGCTTTGAAGCTGGGCGTGTGGACTGAGATGCAGAGAAATAGGTACCGTAACTGTTTGATTGTTCCAGGATCTTTACCTAGGTAAAATCTGACATAATAATAAGAATCACAGAATTTCATAGCCCCAAGTTTTACCCTCGACTTATCCATGAGTAATAGCATATTTCACAATTGTTGGTCAAAAAAACTGCACTCTACTTATAGATGACATTGACTTATAGACAAGTATATACGGTAGATATATTCATTCTTGTTATCAAAAGAGTGAATATACATTTCTGTGTTAAAATGTTAGACCTTGCCTTAACTTTTGAACTTTTAAGATACCACCAAAAAAGATAGTTTAATTTGCTTAGGATCCCTTCCTGCTAACTCAAGTTCTTTGGACCGTTTACAGGGGCATGATCTATAAACCAAAACTGCTTCATTAAGCAGGGGCATGATCTATCCACCAAAACTGCTTCATTAAGCTAAAGTTGTTGTTTTGTTGACTATAGTGTCCCTTTAAGTAAGCATTTTACAATCACTTAGCTAACACCTCACCTATTGGGAAAAAAAAGTAAAATGAAAGAAGATTGCAGATTTACGGTCAGGAGAGACTGGCCAGTGGCCAATGTATTTATATTTAGTCAAAAACATCATGGTGGCACTTTTCAAATTGACATGTTCAGCACGAACAAAGGGCATGGGGAGAGACAGACATAGTGCCTGTAGTTTACACTAATTCTATGCCCCGGGGACCAATATACAGCCTGCTTGCTGCCAGAGGTAAATATGTACAAAGCAGCCTGGTGTTGTACACCCAATACACAGCAGCACCTGTCGGTAAAAGCCAAATTACTCCTCTTCATATGGACACAAAATATAATTTCCTGGTATTTTGACAAATAAAACCCAAAAAGACTTTATCTGCATCTGATCATAAAGTACATAATGAGCCTGACAACCCTGGTTTGAGAATCAGATTATTTTAACTTATCAGTTATAGCCATGTGTTTTAAAGAAAGCAGCTATGTGAGGGGTTTCATCTTGTATTAGTAGCGCCGCAGCAGCGTCATGGAAGGCTTCAATTATATTTTTGTACTGGGAAAGACTGCCAGCAAAAAGTTAATATTGGTAAAGCACTGCAGCTCTCTGATTACATGGTTTAGGTGGCTGCAAGGCTCTTTTAACGATAGGCCTTAGGCGGGCGCCTAAATCACCTAATTAGAGAGCCGCCTCAGAATTCCTTCACCAATTCCACTCACATCCAGCACCTAATCTAAAGGGGCGTCTATCCATCTAAGAAGAGACATTAAGTTTACCCTGTGCTCCCAAGACATAGATACTAATGGCAGATATGTCATTGTGACGGGCACAATAAATTACATGCTGTATACGGTAGCGAACATCTGCTCACCAAATACCAATCAACACAACTTCTTGCATAAAATATTCCAAAAACTACTTGTGTAATCCAAGTACACAATGGGGCATTACAGTGCTCTGCGGGGACTTTAATTATGTCCTTGATCCCAAATTAGACACTACCCTGTCCCAACAAAGCCGACGACATCGCCCTTTACAAAGACAATGCAAGGCCATACAAAAACTCCTCTATACATATCACTTCTATGACACATGGAGAATCACACACCCCGAGGACAAAGCATACACACACTTCTCCTCGGTCCATAACTCTAGGATAGATAGCCTTCTCATATCAGGTTCCAACCTGAACCAAATGGTCTTGTGCGACATAAAACAAATTACGTGGTCAGACCATTCCCCAGTGCTGCTGGAGTTAAAAATCTTATAGGATTTTAAGCACCGCAGCCCTTGGAAAATAAACGACTCCCTTTTAAACGATGGGGGCTTCACAAAAGAACTTGAAGATTTAAGCTCCTACTTCACACTCAACAACACAGGGGAAATAACATCAGCAACGGTACGGATGGCCCATAAGACAGTAATATGGGGACTATTGATACGAAGGGCAGCATACATTAAAAAGATCACACAAACAAAACTTGGGGAGTGGCAACAGGAGTTATAAGACCTGAATATACAAAATCCGCTTACGACGACTGTTGCAGCGAAACACCGTATACTCCAAATAACCTGACTCATACACCAACAAGCCATACCAGGTCAGCAGGCATATGACAAAACTAAAACTGTCCCACTGCCTACAAGGCAATAAAGCGATCAATCTTTTGGCACGCCGCCTAAAATCTAAACAAGCAAATCAAAATATATCTTACCTAATTGATAGCAAGGGGACTAAGGCAACAACCCCAAAATACATCAGTGACGTATTTGCTAAATATTACTCTGGCCTCTACAACTTACGGGATGACAGTCTCACCAGAAAGCCTACAGACAGGGGCATAGAGGACTCCCTTGATGGGGTCTGACTACCAAAACGTATGCAACAACAGCAAGAAACACTCACTAAACCAATAGAGGTCCAGGAACTGATAGCCACAATCAAATCCCTATTGGTAGGGAAATCCCCAGGCCCGGACGGGCTGAACAACTCATACTAAAATAAATTAAGTGAGACCCTAGTGCCCTACCTGGTTAAAACTTTCAACAAAGCGATTGTCACTAAAACCCTACCCAAAGTAACACTTCCGAAAGAAACCTCCAACGACCCCGTCCAATATCGCTCCTAAATACAGATGCAAAACTGTTCACCAAGATATATGCCATACGATTGGGGTCCATACTGCTGCATGTAGTGCACAATGATCAATTTGGCTTTGTCTGGGGAAGACAGGGATCGGATAACACGAGGAAGGTCATAAATCTCCTCCAAAGGCTTCAAACGCAGGCCTGGTGGGACTATTAGTCTCCCTCGATGCAGAATAGGCCTTTGACCATTTGCACTGGGGGTTACTACAATCGGTTCTGTCAAGGTTTGTAATCCCAGATGAATTAGTGGCAGTGATAGAGGCCTTACACAGCTCACCGTCTGCACAGGTGCTGAACTCTGGGTTCCTGTCGGACCCCTTCCAGCTCACAAATGGCACAAGCCAGGGCTGCTCCCTCTTCCCCATATTGTACGTCCTAGCATTAGAACCCCTGGCGATAATAATCAAAGAGAACACATCCATTCAGGGCGTGCAGGTGGGGATGAGAAAATACAAAGCTAATTTGTTCGCGGACGCCGTTCTACAAACACTCATGCAGCCTCTTGGTCACTGCTGAACCTCCTGAGCGAAATCCGCTCATATGGGGATCAGTCATACTATAAATTGAACGTAACTAAAATGCAGGCAATGGAATGGGGGTGCCCAACTACACTATAGCCTACTTGAGAGCTACATCCCCCCTAGACTGGAGAGACGACTTTCTCACCTTCTTAGGCTTGCGGATACCAAAAAATACAGCTGGTCTCCACGAGCATAACTATGGTAGACTGATGGAGATCTCTAACACCTTAAAAACATGGGAGGACAAATACATGTCTTGGGTGGGTAGAATACCCACGTTACAAATCCACCTGTCCAAAGCATTCTTACAAAAATTCCAGCAGACCCTGACTAGATTTGTCTGGGCGAATCGTAAAATATGCATAGCGAAAAAGGTATTATGTAGAACCGTAGCAGATGGCGGCTTGGGGTTACCTGATGTGAGCTTATACTACAAAGCGGCCCTCCACAGCCATTCTATCCCATAAGGCAGAATATAGGCCACAATGGGTAGACATGGAATCAACATGGTCGTGTCCGAAATGGTGGTGAATCTACCAATACTCCAAAAATATAAATTAACTTGGTAAATGCAAGTGAGTGGCTGCTGAAAAATAAATAAGCGATAAATCTCACAACCTTTATATGGATACATGAACATGTCTCTGTGTTATTTCATAAATATAATATCGTTTATGTTCAGATACTTCTGGCCTTTTAAAGAACATGGAAACTGAAATCATTGTATAGCAATCTCATTCTAAGGGATTAAAAACAATTTCTTCTTGCTTCCTTCCAGTTAATCTTCCAGAAAGATCACTGAGCTAAACACAATACGGCGTTTTGTATTGTTTAAAACCGGTTAAACAACCATTTTGAGTTTTCTGTAAATACGTTTGGAAGATTATGCAACTTTTATTTTTATTGCACAAATATTTAAAGTGCACATGTGATCATAATGTAACATAAAAAGCATTATGTGATGATATGAATGATATTTTCACAGTTAGTGTACAAATTCTAGAAGATACTTTTTTTCTTTTGGAAACATTCACTACAGAATTTTACAACTGAAACTATTTCAGACATATAGTGTCCTCCAAAAAAAATAAAAGAATGGAGAATACATTTATAGTTGATGTGACACACGCAAAACACATCTTTTTACCTTCTATACATCTTGCAAATTTGGTTGGACACAAATATGTAAATGTTTTACTCAGTCTAAAAGACCAACCTGTCTTTGGCCTAACCAATTCTCTTACACAAATTTTTCAATATTACATTGATATTCCTGACATTAGAGTGTTTTGCGATTTATTCAGATTTATGCTCCCCTTAAAAAACAAAAAAAAACAAGTTTACTTATCTATAGTCCAATGGGCAAAAGTCTCACCATGGCCACCGCTTTTACCCTGGGTGAGATTATTTTTTTTTTCAATGTTATTTCTTATTAATTATTGATTCAAAAATATAGACACCATGATATTACATGGACATAAAAAGATAATACAAACAGACAAAAAAAATCACATAGCATATGAATGATAGGTTGCACTTAGATACATTTTAAGCGGTAAATGGAGAGTCAGTATTTCAGATTTTTAATTTTAAGTTTGTGTAACAAAATATGCTACTCAAGCAAATAAATGTACCTTAAATTGGCACCCTCATATTTATAAAGTAGTGGTAAAAATGTACTTAACAGGTGGTTACAAATTGCAGTTCTATTACAGTTTAGTTTTTTCTAAGACTGTTAAAATCCAAGATCATTCTGTACTATTATTCTACTATCACTCATATATAACTCATATAACAATACTGTACCGACAAATACCATCAAACATAATTAAAAAAAAAGAAAGATAGTCGGTATCACCATAGGGGTTGTGGGGGGAGGAAATAAGAGGACACGCTATGTCTCTCATATCCCTCATAAAAGGATATGGGGGTCATAGCGTGTCACACCATTTTAAAATCTCACACAATAGCAATCCCAAAGGACTCTGATTTATGGGCATTCAAAAGGTGGTAGGAACCTGAAGAGGAGGAGATTTTAACAGGATTTTGGGTCAAAATGAGATGAGGTGGATTTTCAATCTTGGAACCTTACAACCTCACGCTTTAAATATTGATTTTGAATGATGCCATTTTCTTTAGAACCAGTCTACCTCCCCTTTAGTTTCCCCTCAGCTTTTATATAATTTTTTTTTATATTGTTGTTCCATGTTTTATTTATTTTTTTTCATCATTTTTCTCAATTTTTAAATGTTTTTCCAATATCTACTTTTTAATAGTAATTTCTTCTAAATTCAGTTTATTAACCAATATTTTGATCCTTAAATCCCATCCATTCACGCCCTTATAACTATCATACTAATATATTTTCAGTTCGCGAACGGCGAACGGGAACTTCCGCAAACGTTCGCGAACCGGCGAACCAATGGGCAGGCGAATTTTAAAACCCACAGGGACTCTTTCTGGCCACAAAACTGATGGAAAAGTTGTTTCAAGGGGACTAACACCTGGACTGTGGCATGCTGGAGGGGGATCCATGGCAAAACTCCCATGGAAAATTACACAGTTGATGCAGAGTCTGGTTTTAATCCATAAAGGGCATAAATCACCTAACATTCCTAAATCACAATGGATATGGATTGACAACTGACATATGACATATTGACACCTTGACATATGGATTGACACCTGTCCTCAGAGACCCTGATACACACTGACACAGAGCAGAATAGGGACTGTTCCCCCTACATAGGGTCACTTGGCAGATATGGATTGACACCTGTCCTCAGAGACCATGATACACACTGACACAGAGCAGAATAGAGACTGTTCCCCCTACATAGGGTCACTTGTCAGATATGGATTGACACCTGTCCTCAGAGACCATGATACACACTGACACAGAGCAGAATAGAGACTGTCCCCCCTACATAGGGTCACTTGGCAGATATGGATTGACACCTGTCCTCAGAGACCATGATACACACTGACATAGAGCAGAATAGAGACTGTTCCCCCTACATAGGGTCACTTGGCAGATATTGATTGACACCTGTCCTCAGAGACCATGATTCACACTGACACAGAGCAGAATAGAGACTGTTCCCCCTACATCGGGTCACTTGGCAGATATGGATGGACAACTGTCATCAGAGCCCCTGATACACACTGACACAGAGCAGAATAGGGACTGCTCCCCCTACATAGGGTCACTTGGCAGATATGGATTGACACCTGTCCTCAGAGACCTAATTGTGTAATAATGGTAATACTATTACCTATTATATAATATTGGCAGGGGCAAGGAAATTCCCTCTAAATAGATGGGTATAGGCAGAGAGTATGGAGACCGGAGTGATAAAGTGTCAATAAGGTTATACATTTAACTTTATATCACAGACACACAGCCACCCTTTCTCTTAGCTAGTTTCCAGAAATGCTGGATAGGTAGAAGGGTTATAAAGACTCAGAGAGGTCTAAGAAGAATCCTCTAAACTAGCCCGAATCTCCTTAAACACCTTCAAGGGTGTTCTAAGCTAAAGCACAATCTAAACGTTTAGATGACTGCCTGATTTCCCATCACAGATGCTGGCTAGGAATAACAGTGTGCAAGACAAAGAGTGGGTCTAAGTGCCCATAGTGCAGTAAAGTGTCCCTAGTGAGGTGAAAAAGAGAATAAAGAGCTGGCGCCTTATCAGGGGACGTGTATATGGCATCGATTTTAGGAACCGGGAGATGGAAAAAGATGCTTGGTCGGTCCTCCTACTTCAAATTTGGGGCACTGCGCGTGCAATCTAATGTGCCACCAGATAGGAATAGTACTACTTAACACACCACTCCTATCAGTTTAATCCCTGTTATGTGCCTTTTTTTGGTTTGGTTTTTGAAGCCACAGTGCAGCAGCAGAGGGCCGAAAAATTAGGCATGTACACATGCCTGAAAAATTAGGTATTGTTGCAGCCGCTGCTGTAGCAGCGGCCATAAAAATTGATGTTTGTTTCCCAGGCAGAAAGTGCCCTAAAACATTGCGGCTTGAACCCTAGTTGGTGGCGGATAAGTCACGCAAGTCAACCTGCATTCAGAGCTAAAATACAGCAGCGTGTGGACCATTTTTAGCCCAAGGCAGCTCATCACATCAGGCCTTTTTTTAGTCGAATGTATCGCCCACTGTCAGTCCCTTCGGGATCCATCCCTCATTCATCTTAATAAAGGTGAGGTAATCTAGACTTTTTTGACCTAGGCGACTTCTCTTCTCATTGACAATACCTCCTGCTGCACTGAAGGTCCTTTCTTACAGGACACTTGAAGCGGGGCAGGCCAGAAGTTCTATCGCAAATTGGGATAGCTCAGGCCACAGGTCAAGCCTGCACACCCAGTAGTCAAGGGGTTCCTCGCTCCTCAGAGTGTCGATATCTGCAGTTAAGGCGAGGTAGTCTGCTACCTGTCGGTCGAGTCGTTCTCTGAGGGTGGATCCCGAAGGGCTGTGGCGATGCACAGGACTTAAAAAGCTCCGCATGTCCTCCATCAACAACACATCTTTAAAGCGTCCTGTCCTTGCTGGCGTGGTTGTGGGAGGAGGAGGAGGATGACTTTCACCTCTTCCCCTGTTAGATTCCCGTTGTACTGTGACATCACCCTTATACGCTGTGTAAAGCATACTTTTTAATTTATTTTGCAAATGCTGCATCCTTTCCGACTTGTTGTCATTCGGTAACATTTCCGCCACTTTCTGCTTATACCGGGGGTCTAGTAGCGTGGACACCCAGTACAGGTCGTTCTTCTTCAGCCTTTTTATATGAGGGTCCCTCAACAGGCACGACAGCATGAAAGACCCCATTTGCACAAGGTTGGATGCCGAGCTACTCATTTTCCATTCCACCTCCTCAGTGATCTCAATGAAGGTATGTTCTTATCCCCCAGCCACGTACAACACTACGGGTACCAGATAGGTGACAACGAGCACCCTGGGATGCCTGTTGTGGTTGGTCTTCCTCCTCCTCCTCAAAGCCACATTCCTCCTCTGACTCCTCTTCCTCACAATCCTCTTCCAGCGTTGCCGCAGGTCCAGCAAGCGATGCTGGTAAGGCTGTTTCTGGTGGTGATGGTGACCACAACTCTTCATCTTCCTCCTCACGCTCATCTATGGCCTGATCCAGCACTCTTCGCAGGGCACGTTCCAGGAAGAAAACAATTGGTATGATGTCGCTGATGGTGCCTTCGGTGCGACTGACTAGGTTTGTCACCTCCTCAAAAGGACGCATGAGCCTACAGGCATTGCGCATGAGCGTCCAGTAACGTGGCAAAAAAATTCCCACCTCCCCAGAGGCTGTCCTAGCACCCCTCTTGTTGGAGCAGGCGGTCAAACATTAGGAGTGTTGAATTCCAACGTGTCGGGCTGTCGCAAATCAAGCGCCTCACTGACATGTTGTTTCACCGCTGTATATCTGCAAAGTGCGCCATGGCCATGTAGGAACGCCTGAAATGGCCACACACCTTCCTGGCCTGCTTCAGGACGTCCTGTAAGCCTGTGTACTTATGAACAAAGGGTTGTACGATCAGATTACACACATGTGCCATGCACGGCACATGTGTCAACTTGCCCAACTTCAATGCCGCCAACAAATTTGTTCCGTTGTCACAAACCACTTTGCCGATATCCAGTTGCTGCGGAGTCAGCCACTTTTCCACCTTTGCATTCAGGGCGGACAGGAGTGCTTATCCGGTGTGACTCTCTGCTTTCAAGCAAGTCAAACCCAAGGCGTGACACTGCCGTATCCGGGATGTGAAATAGTACCTGGGGAGCTGGGGGGGTGACGTTGATGTGGAGCAAGACGCAGCAGCAGAAGAGGACTCAGCCGAGGAGGTTATGGAAGAGGATGCAGTAGGAGGAGTAGAGGAGGTGGCAGCAGGCCTGCCTGCAAGTCGTGGCGGTGTCACCAACTCCTCTGCAGAGCCACGCATTCCATGTTTGGCAGCCGTCAGCAGGTTTACCCAATGCGCAGTGTAGGTGATTTACCTGCCCTGACCATGCTTTGCAGACCAGGTATCAGTGGTCAGATGGACCCTTGCCCCAACACTGTGTGCCAGACATGCCATTACTTCCTTTTGCACAATCGAGTACAGGTTGGGGATTGCCTTTTGTGCAAAGAAATTTCGTCCGGGTAACTTCCACTGCGGTAACCCAATAGCCACAAATTTGAACGCCTCAGACTCCACCAGCTTGTATGGTAAAAGCTGGCGGGCTTATAGTTCAGACAAGCCAGCTGTCAGACGCTGGGCAAGGGGGTGACTTTCTGAAATTGGCTTCTTACGCTCAAACATGTCCTTGACAGACACCTGACTGTGGGCAGATGAGCGGGAACTGCTCAAGGTGGGAGACGGAGTGGCGGATGGTTGAGAGGGGGCAAGGAGGACAGCAGTGGTTGACGTGGCTGAAGATGCTGGACCAGGAGGAGGATGGCGGCTTTGAGTTTGTGTGCTTCTTGTACTCATGTGTTGATCCCATAGGCGTTTGTGATGTGCGATCATGTGCCTACGCAAAGCAGTTGTACCTAGGTGGGTGTTGGACTTCCCACGACTCAGTTTCTTTTGGCACAGGTTGCAAATGGCATCGCTGTTGTCAGAGGCAGACACACAAAAAAAATGCCACACTGCTGAGCTCTGCAATGACGGCATTCTGGTGGTGGACACAGCATGCGTTGATTGGCGTGCTGTCGGGCTGACCCCGGGTGCCGATGCATGCTGTCTGACTGTGCCACTAGCTCCTTGCGACAACCTCCCCCTGCTTCCAACTCGTCTCCTCCTCCTCCTCTCTGTCTTCCCATCTGAACTTTCACCCTGTTCTTCTTCTTGCCGAGCGGGCACCCACGTGACCTCCATGGACGCATCGTCATCAACCGCTTCACTTGTATCTGACAACTCAGCAAAGGAAGCAGCAGCGGGTACAACATCATCATTATCACACCGTACGTCCATGTGTGTAATGCTGCCTGTCTGAGACATATCCCTGTTATCTACATCCTCTGGCAATAATGGTTGCGCATCACTCATTTCTTCAAACGGATGTGTAAATAACTCCTCTGACATACCAAGTGAAGCGGCTGTGGTGCTAATGTTGGTGGTGATGGCAGGTGGGTGAGTGGTATCTTGAGAGGTGCCCAAAGCTAAGCTGGTGGAGGATGGTGCATCAAGGTTCCGAGCGGAAGCTGTAGAAGATTGGGTGTCCTGTGTTAGCCAGTCAACTATGTCCTCAGAACTTTTCAAGTTCAGGGTACGTGGCCTCTGAAAACTGGGCATTATTCTAGGGCCAAAGGGAATCACAGCACCACGACCACGATGGCCCCTGCGGGGTGGCCTGCCTCTGCCTGTCATTTTTTGGGGGATTAGTGGTACTATGCGTGCAAGCTACAGTGAGACCAGATATGAGTGGCACTGTGCAGTGGCAGAGGTTGGCAGAGTACACGCTGTAGGCCTGACACACCCGCTTGAAGATAACTAACTGCTATTCAATCTATAACAGTGAAAAAAGTTTTTGGGTTTTAAATGAACGCTGTAGTGACACTAGATATTAGTGGCAATGTGCACTGGCAGAGGTTGGCAGAGTACACGCTGAAGGCCTGACACCCACTTGAAGGACACTGACTGCTATTAGCTTACAGTGAAAAACTTTTTTGCTTTTTAAAGGCACGCTATTGTATCACCAGATATGAGTGGCAAAGTGCACTTGCAGAGGTTGGCAGAGTACACGCTGAACGCCTGACACCCACTTGAAGTACACTGACTGCTATTAGCTTACAGTAAAAACGTATTTGCTTTTTAAAGGCACGCTATTGTGACACCAGATATGAGTGGCAAAGTGCACGCTGAAGGCCTGACACCCGCTTGAAGGACACTGACTGCTATTAGCTTACAGTGAAAAACATTTTTGCTTTTAAAGGCATGCAATAGTGACACCAGATATGAGTGGCAAAGTGCACTTGCAGAGGATGGCAGAGTACACGCTGAAGGCCTGACACCCACTTGAAGTACACTGACTGCTATTAGCTTACAGTGAAAAACTTTTTTGCTTTTTAAAGGCACGCTATTGTGACACCAGATATGAGTGGCAAAGTGCACTTGCAGAGGTTGGCAGAGTACACGCTGAACGCCTAACACCCACTTGAAGTACACTGACTGCTATTAGCTTACAGTAAAAAACTTATTTGCTTTTTAAAGGCACGCTATTGTGACACCAGATATGAGTGGCAAAGTGCACGCTGAAGGCCTGACACCCGCTTGAAGGACACTGACTGCTATTAGCTTACAGTGAAAAACATTTTGCTTTTAAAGGCACGCTATAGTGACACCAGATATGAGTGGCAAAGTGCACTTGCAGAGGATGGCAGAGTACACGCTGAAGGCCTGACACCCACTTGAAGTACACTGACTGCTATTAGCTTACAGTGAAAAACGTATTTGCTTTTTAAAGGCACGCTATTGTGACACCAGATATGAGTGGCAAAGTGCACGCTGAAGGCCTGACACCCGCTTGAAGGACACTGACTGCTATTAGCTTACAGTGAAAAACGTTTTTGCTTTTTAAAGGCACGCTATTGTAACACCAGATATGAGTGGCAAAGTGCTCTTGCACAGGTTGGCAGAGTACACGCTGAAGGCCTGACACCCACTTGAAGTACACCTACTGCTATTAGCTTACAGTGAAAAACGTTTTTGCTTTTTAAAGGCACGCTATTGTGACACCAGATATGAGTGGCAAAGTGCACTTGCAGAGGTTTGCAGAGTACACGCTGAAGGCCTGACACCCGCTTGAAGACAACTAACTGCTAGCCAATCTATAACAGTGAAAAAAGTTTTTTGTTTTTAAATGCAAGCTTAAGCTATTGTGACACCAGATATGAGTGGTGGCACTGGGCAAGTGGGCACAGTATCCACTGTGAGCCTGACACAGAAGCTGGCAGACAACTAACTGCTATTCAATCTATTACAGTGAAAAAAGTTTTTTGGTTTTAAATGCACGCTATAGAGACACCAGATATGAGTGGCAAATTACACTTGCTGAGGTTGGCAGAGCACACGCTGAAGGCCTGACACCCTCTTTAAGGACACTGACTGCTATTAGCTTACACTGAAAAACTTTTTTTCTTTGTAAAAGCACGCTATACAGACACAAGATATAAGTGGCAAATTACACTTGCTGAGGTTGGCAGAGCACACGCTGAAGGCCTGACACCCAGACGCTTGCAGACAACTAACTGCTATTAGCTTACAGTGAAACATTTTTTTTGTTTTTCAAGGCACGCTATAGTCACACCAGAGATGAGTGGTGGCACTGGGCAAATGGGCACAGTATCCACTAAGCCTGACACAGAAGCTGGCAGACAACTAACTGCTATTCAATCTATTACAGTGAAAAAAGTTTTTTGGTTTTAAATTCATGCTATAGAGACACCAGATATGAGTGGCAAATTACACTTGCTGAGGTTGGCAGAGCACACGCTGAAGGCCTGACACCCTCTTTACGGACACTGACTGCTATTAGCTTACACTGAAAAACATTTTTTCTTTGTAAAAGCACGCTATACAGACACAAGATATGAGTGGCAAATTACACTTGCTGAGGTTGGCAGAGCACACGCTGAAGGCCTGACACCCAGACGCTTGCAGACAACTAACTGCTATTAGCTTACAGTGAAACACTTTTTTTGTTTTTAAAGGCACGCTATAGTCACACCAGATATGAGTGGTGGCACTGGGCAAATGGGCACAGTATCCACTGAGCCTGACAGAAGCTGGCAGACAACTAACTGCTCTTCAATCTATTACAGTGAAAACATTTTTTCTTTTTAAATGTCAAGCTTAAGCTATTGTGGCACCAGATATGAGTGGTGGCACTGGGCAAATGGGCACAGTATCCACTGAGCCTGACAGAAGCTGGCAGACAACTAACTGCTATTCAATCTATTACAGTGAAAAAATTTTTTTTCTTTTTAAATGTCAAGCTTAAGCTATTGTGACACCAGATATGAGTGGTGGCACTGGGCAAATGGGCATAGTATCCATTCAATCTATTACAGTGAAAAAAGTGTTTTGGTTTTAAATGCACGCTATAGAGACACCAGATATGAGTGGCAAATTACACTTGCTGAGGTTGGCAGAGCACACGCTGAAGGCCTGACACCCTCTTTACGGACACTGACTGCTATTAGCTTACACTGAAAAACGTTTTTTCTTTGTAAAAGCACGCTATACAGACACAAGATATGAGTGGCAAATTACACTTGCTGAGGTTGGCAGAGCACACGCTGAAGGCCTGACACCCAGACGCTTGCAGACAACTAACTGCTATTAGCTTACAGTGAAACACTTTTTTTGTTTTTAAAGGCACGCTATAGTCACACCAGAGATGAGTGGTGGCACTGGGCAAATGGGCACAGTATCCACTAAGCCTGACACAGAAGCTGGCAGACAACTAACTGCTCTTCAATCTATTACAGTGAAAACATTTTTTTTCTTTTTAAATGTCAAGCTTAAGCTATTGTGACACCAGATATGAGTGGTGGCACTGGGCAAATGGGCACAGTATGCACTGTGAGCCTGACACAGAAGCTGGCAGGCAGGCAACTGCAATTACATTACACAGAAAAGAAAAAAAAGCAGACTGATGTTCTAGCCCTAAAAAGGGCTTTTTGGGGTGCTGTTCTTACAGCAGAGATCAGATGAGTCCTTCAGGACTGTAGTGGACACTGAATACCCTAGCCTAGCTATCAATTTCCCTATCTAATGAACAGCAGCTACACTTTCCCTCCTCTCACTAAGCATGCAGCTTCAGAATGAATCTAAAATGGATGATGGGAGGGAGGTGGGAGGGTGTGGAAGGGAGGGTCTGCTGCTAATTTGCTGGAATGTGTCTGCTGACCGTGTGGCACAGGGTCAAAGTTTGCTCAATGATGACGAATAGGGGGCGGATCGGACCGCCCATGTGTTCGCTCGCGGTGGCGAACGCGAACACGCTATGTTCGCCAGGAACTAATCGCCAGGGAACAGTTCGGTACATCACTACCTAGGAGTCTATTTTTATCTTCAAACACACGAATCACAGCATTTTTATAAAAAAAAACATCTTGCTTGGCTCAACTGAATTATTTTATTTCCTTTGCACAACTTTGTTTGTGAATCAAATATTGTTTATTTAAAATATTTTAATTGGGTTCTAAGAGATTTTTATTTTGCCCTTTTTATATGACCAATGAAAGAAAAGTGAAATAGATTAAATATCCCAAAAAATTATAACATATTCCCTCACAGTTACTATAACTAAGAATTACCTTAAGGGGTTATTCCAAGAACCGTGATAACTTCAATGAACACGTTTTGGTTGAAATAACCATTTAACCAAAACATGTTAACTTGTTTTTACTATCATTTTAGATTGAAAACATTTACCGTTAGCTGCTCAACACCTATTAATACAGCTGTTGAGGCTCTTGAGAACCAGAAGGGGAGAGCACTGACCAGTGGTGTATTTTGGATTTGTGCTGCCCTAGGCACGACTAATTTCGGGCACCCCCAAAATCTAAATTTGCCCCCCCAATTCGTGTCAAGGCCACTTTTTTGACTGACAGACACGTACTCATTGATGCATGCACTGATATACACTCACTGACAGATACACAGTCATTGGCACACACATACAGTCATTGGCACACACTGTTAAACCAACACAGACTTTCACTGACAGACACACACTGACACACCCACTCAATGACAGGCACACACTCTCAGATACACATAAAATGACATACACACACTGACACACCCATTCTCACTGAAAGACACACACACTTTCATTCACTCACAGACACACACTGACAGCTATACTCACTCACTCACGGTAAGGTGGACAGCCCCAGAACACGAGGCAAACAAGGCATTTGTCTGGAAGCTTGGGGTGGCATTTTTTGGCGCCCCCCTGAAAAGTGCCGCCCTAGGCAAATGCCTTGTTTGCCTTGTGGTAAATACATCCCTGGCACTGACATCTCTGATAGATAGAACACTGTTTCCCATCTGTGTTAACATGTGCTAGGCAATACATTACCTAAAAGGCTGCTATGCAGTTAAAAAAAAAAGATGACAGAGGGAGATGGAAGTGAAGTCCCTTTAACTGCTTTTGAGTCCACATTGGACCCACCTGGAACCCTCTTAGTCCAGTCTTGAGTTTAGTGGCTCAAATAATATTACTACATCTTCTAGAGGAAATGAGCAACCAAGATGTCATTGAAGTGCAGACTTTCAGCATTAATTCAAGGGGTTAAAACAAAAATATTGTATGAAACGTTTAGGAATTGCAACCATTATCATATACAGTCCCCTTATTTCATGGACTCAAATGTAATTGAACAAATTAACACAGTCATAAATAAAATTGTCAGGAATCCTTTGCAGGCAATGACTGCTTGAAGTTTGGAAAGCATGGACATCACCAAACTCTAGGTTTCCAGCTTTTGATGCTTTGCGAGGTCTTTACTGCACCTGTCTTCAGTTGTTGTTTGTTGGTGGGTCTTCCTGCCTTAAGTTTTGTCTTCAGCAGAAAGTGAAATGCATGCTCGATCAAGTTGAAATCAGATGATATTGATTGCAGAATATTCAACTTCTTTGCCTTAAATAAACTCCTGGGTTGCTCTCGCAGTATGTTTTGGATCATTGTCCATCTGTAAAGTGAAGTGCCATCCAATCAACTTTGCTGAATTTGGCTAAATCTGAGCAGACAATATATCCCTATACACTTCAGAATGTCTTCTGTCACATCATCAAAAAAACAATACAGACCCAGTGCCATTGGAATCCATGCATGCTCATGGCATCACACTGCCTCTACTGTGTTTTACAGATTATGTGGTATGCTTTTGATCATGAGCTGTTCCAAGTCTTCATAGTTTTTTCTTACCATTAGTGATGTCCAGAACTATTCGATGGCGAATAGTTCCTGGCGAACATCGCTTGTCCTACGCATCGCCACAGCCCTTCGGGGTCCACCCTCAGAGAACAACTCGACCGACAGGTAGCAGACTACCTCGCCTTAACTGCAGATATCGACACTGAGGAGCGATGAACCCCTTGACTACTGGGTGTGCAGGCTTGACCTGTGGCCTGAGCTATACCAATTTGCGATAGAACTTCGGGCCTGCCCCGCTTCAAGTGTCCTGTCAGAAAGGACCTTCAGTGCAGCAGGAGGTATGGTCACTGAGAAGAGAAGTCGCCTAGGTCAAAAAAGTCTAGATTACCTCACCTTTATTAAGATGAATGAGGGATGGATCCCGAAGGGACTGACAGTGGGCAATACATTCGACTAAAAAGGCCTGATGAGGGGGACTACTTAATACACCACTCCTATCTGGTGGCACATTAGATTGCACGCGCAGTGCCCCAAATTTGAAGTAGGAGGACCGACCAAGCATGTTTTTCCATCTCCCGCTTCCTAAAATCGATGCCTTATATACACGTCCCCTGATAGGGGACGTAACCGGGATTAAACTGATAGGAATAGTACTACTTAACACACCACTCCTATCTGGTGGCACATTAGATTGCATGCGCAGTGCCCCAAATTTGAAGTAGGAGGACCGACCAAGCATCTTTTTCCATCTCCCCCTTCTTAAAATCGATGCCTTATATACACGTCCCCTGATAGTGGACGTAACAGGGATTAAACTGATAAGAATAGTACTACTTAACACACCACTCCTATCTGGTGGCACGTTATATTGCACACGCAGTGCCCCAAATTTGAAGAAGGAGGACCGATCAAGCATCTTTTTCCATCTCCTGCTTCCTGGGTGGAGGAAGAGAGACCTTCAATGATATCAGTGAGGACAAGGAACGGGACATGGCTAGCTTGGTATCCAACCTTGTGCAAATGGGGAGTTTGCGGTTGTGCAAATGGACTGTTTGCGGTTGTTTTCGGTGCGTTAAACGGGGAGTTTGGTCTGTCACTGTGAAGCGGGCGTAACCCTTACACTACCTGATCGATACAACATCATACCTGATGTTTTAAAGCACGTTATTCCAAACAATTTAGGAATGTTAGGTGATTTATGCCCTTTATGGATTAAAACCAGACTCTGCATCAACTATGTAATTTTCCATGGGAGTTTTGCCATGGATCCCCCTCCGACATGCCACAGTCCAGGTGTTAGTCCCCTTGAAACAACTTTTCCATCACTATTGTGGCCAGAAAGAATCCCTGTGGGTTTTAAAATTCGCCTGCCTATTGAAGTGGCGGTTCGCCCGTTTCGCCCGTTCGCGAACATTTGCGGAAGTTCGCGTTCGCCATTCGCGAACCGAAAATGTTATGTTCGCGACATCACTACTTACCAGCATTCTGGTACAGGTTGAGCCTAGTTTTATCTGTCCAAAAAATGCTGTTCCAGAACTAGGCAGAGTTGTTTAGATATTTTTTGTGACAAAGTCTAATCTGGCCTTTCGATTCTTGAGGCTTATTAATGGTTTGCACCTTGTGGTTAACCCTCTGTATTTTCTCTTGTGAAGTTTTCCCTTTATAGTAGACTTGGATAATGATATGCTTACATCCTGTTCTTCACTTGACTAAAAAGTATACTACAATCAAACACCATTGTTTTATGTGAACATCAACATCAACATTTTGTGTTGCAGAGCTCACTAGTGCAATCTTTTTTTATTTTTTCAGAATGTACCAAACTGTTGATTTGTTCACTCCTAATGTTCCTGCTATCTCTTATACCTTTTTATAATATAAATAAAATCAATTAATCAAATGGGAATAAACATGCACATATTTGACCAGTCTATTGTTAATTACAATAATAGAGAAGTTTAAACAAACAGAATAACATTGATTTGCACATAAGGTTTGCCTAATAACAAGTACTAGTTACTGATTTGTAGCGAAAAAGATTTCTGATGGATATTTTGTATACCTTTTTTTTTTTTTTCAAGAATCAGTGAAATGATTGCAATACAAATTGTTTGGGTTTGTTAACTATATCAGGAAGTAATTTAAATAGACCCATATCTAGATTAAAGAGTCTATCGATGGGAGACTCTTTAAAGGGACACTATAGTCACCAGAACAACTACAGCTTATTGAATTTGTTCTGGTGAGTAGAATCATTACCTTCACGATTTTGCAGTAAACACTGTCTTTTCGGAGAAAATGCAGTGTTTACATTACAGCCTAGTGACAACTTCACTGGCCACTCCTTAGATGGCTGTTAGAGGTCCTTCCTGGGTCATGGCTGCCTAAAATGCATCCAAACATTCAGTATCTTCTCCCTCTGCATGCAGACACTGAACTTTCCTCATAGAGATACATTAATTCAATTCATCTCTATGAGAAGATGCTGATTGGCCAGGGCTGTGTTTGAATTGTGCTGGATCTGCCCCTGATCTGCCTCTTTGTCAGTCTCAGCCAATCCTATGGGGAAGCATTGTGATTGGATCAGGTCACCACTTCTGATGATGTCAGCAGACAGCTTGTTTTTCTGAGGCAAACAGCATGCAGAACTACAGCTTCAGGCTTGAATACATGCTATATTTATGGAGGCATGAGAGGTCCAGGGGGGCTAGATTGTGGTTTTAACACTATGGGGTCAGGAATACATGTTTGTGTTCCTGATCCTACAGTGCTCCTTTAATTAATGAGAGACTAAATCTCTAAAACGTTTGTAATTTGCTACACTGTCAGCAAATGAGGGTCATAGAAGCCATTTTCCCACAATCCCTCCAACATCTGGTTTGTACATTGAGGTGGCCGGAAACATTTTTTGTAATCTAATTGGCACTTTGTAGCGGAGCGGCAGGGGTTAATCCAAGGGCTCTCCGCTGGTAATCAGGATTCAGCATACAGAAGGCAGGACACACAGCATAATTCCCATTCCCAAGGACCAGACGACACAAAGCCTGGGAGTCAACTGCCTATTTTTATTCAGAGCTCCAGGAATTAACTGTCAACTGTCAACTGTCAACTTTTAAATGTTCTGCAATGCAGTAATAGCAAGATATATACAAGGACTGTAAGTGGCTAGGTTTGCCACAGGGGACAGGGGCAAGTGATTGCCAAATACAAAGGGAAACACATACTTAACAAGGGAAAACCATCACAGTACATATTGGAGACACAAAATATAAACCCAAACCTCTGAATACTCAGGGGACATGGCACTTAGTGGCGATGTCCCGCTACACTTTAATACACCAGAGGAAGACTGTGTAACAGTTGAAATGTATTGTGCTATTTCTGGTGCTGCTATTTGATTTTATTTGTATGTAACAATAAAGAAAAAATAACAAGAAAGAAGATTAAAATGTAACCTTTATGTAGATTTTTTTATAAAAACGCCAAAGTCAGCCTAGCGTGAGAGACACTATTTGAATTTTTTATTTTTAAACAATAATTAGACATAATACAATCTTGAGTCACCAACTGATCTCTGGTAGAATTAATATATTGAGTTAACTTAGAAGATTGTTAGTCTCCAATAAACAACCAAAAGATCTAAAATAATAATAATAAATTGCAATATGAGGTTTATTTTTTATATTATATAGGTATTTTATTATAAAACAGGTGGTAACTATAATCTCTGGGTTCGCTTCACCTTCTATGTTGTTTGTACTATGTACCATTTGTATAACATTTTTAAATGGTTCTCAAAATGGTGCTACATTGGGTCATGTTATAAAAAGGCATTAATAATCTTATCTGATAAATAACATTTCAATTCTAATTCCTTTTCTCACGACAGCATAATTTTTTTTTGGGTTTGGAGCTGATGAAAATAACAAAGGGATATGGTGTGCCTCTGATTAGGGTTGTGTCGATAAACATTTTAAAGATTAGACATTTGTAATTTGTCCATTTTCAGATCAGTATTTTTTTTTTTGTCAATCTTTCTTTTATTGAGGCAAATAAGTTGGGGTACAGAAATAGAGAAAATGGAAACGTGCAAGTTTGAGTACATGTAAGGGATATCACAGCAGTAAGTAACATTTCCTAGATAACGGTGCCTCATTTTTATTGGTTAGTTAAACTTGGACATGCTGAACTGTAGCGCTTAGCTCGTTTGGCATAATCAACTGCACAGGCGTATCGCAATAGAAGGTGTGCTATATGTCATCACTATTTGTGATCACCGGGTGTAGGGCAGGAGCCCATATCTAGCTAGGAAGTTAGGTTGTCCCGGCTGGCTTATCCTATCGTGTGGCTGCTTCATCGCTAGGTGCATAGCTAGGAGTTCTCATACAGTATTTGTTATGGTCCTACCTGGCCTGGTCAGCTTGCTTGGGCTTAGTAAACTATCCCCTTAGACATTTTATGAACAGGCTGAGATATAGGCTTATTAAGACATATGGTATAGAAAGGCTGAGCTGAGGCCAGTTACTATAGCGCTGGTAACACAGTCTAATCTAAGTGGACACATAGGCTCTGTAATTGCATATTAAAAACATCAGGCTTCTTTTACATTATGAGAGTCCTTCTCAACATTAGACTGTAATGGGCAATTGAGTAAATTATGGGGTAAGTTGTGAAGGACCCTAGTCTAACAGGCTAACAAGCCAACTTTGACTGGGCTCGTTTCTGGCAGTGTGGATTGTCTGAATTGGGTTCCCGTTAAGAGGTGATCCTCATGACTAGAAGCTTCTATGTGCAGGCCCCACCGGCCCATGAGTCCCTGATCAGCCAATTCCCATGTGGGGTGTGATGTTCCTCTGGGGATGATGAGATGCGGACATTGGGGGGTCGCTTTCCAAGCCGTGAAGAGGGTCAGCACCTGCGGCCCACAGACTCGGGAACTTCTTGAGGCCGGGTCTTCCCTTTTTTGTGTGCCTGTCAGGGTACCTGAAGTCTCTACCTCGGAGGAGGTTAGACTTCCCGACGTCCGTTCTCTCAGCGGGGCTGATTCATCTAATCCTCACAGCTCTCATAGTCATTCCCACGCCGGCCGCGAGAACCCCACTTCCTTTTATGACACGACGCTCAGGAGCCGACGTCATGACGGCAATCACATCCCGACCTGTCAATCTGGTTCGGAACAACGAATCAGGGCTCGGCAAGGGCGGAGCCATGATTTAGAGAACCAGGGTATAAAAGAGGGATGTGGCTAATGGTTCATTGCCCTGTCGTGGTTCTAGCTTGTCTGGTCCCTCAGTGCTCTTATGTTTATCATTCTATCTGGTTTTGTCTCGGCTTGTACTATCGTTCCTGTTTACCTCTCGTGTCCTTTGACCTCGGCTTGTCTCTCGCTTACCTGTCCTCTCGTTCCCTCGACTCCGGCTTGTCTCTGACTATTCTCTGCTTTCTCCTTACGTTAGTCCGGCCATTCTAAGGTCCGGTATACGTACATCTCTACTGTTCGTACTCTGCGTGTTGGATCCCTGTCCCGATCCTGACAGTGCCCAGATGTGCCCAGATGTTCTGCCACTGCCAGCAGTGGTTGGGCCTCGGGCAGTGTAGACGGTGCCTTGGAGGTATTCTCTGGGTGGCCCTCAGCCAGTAGGATGCAGGTTTTTTGCGGTTCTGCAAGGTGTGCCAAAGTGAAACACCTTCTGGTTCCGCCTCGCCACCACCCCAGCATGGGAGCGGGGCTGAGATTTCTCCCCTTTCCAGAGTGCTCTTTGGGTGGGAGTAATGTCCGCCTGGTGCTTCTCATGGTGGGTCTTTTGTGTAGTAGGTAGGCAGGTTGTCGTGGCTGCTCTTTGGTTAATGTGGTGCCAGAATTTATGGCAGATGGCATCAAACCTGGCTTCAAATAGGACCCACCCTTTGGTGTGTGGGATGCTATGCCGGGCCATGTGGTACCTCTGCCTTCCGGTTCTCCGTGCTTGTGCCCCCTTCCGTGGCTAGTAGGTGGACCGGGATAACCCCCACCGGTCCGGGGGGGGGGGGGGTCGGAGTGTAGCGGGTCCGCAAGCAGGTCCCAAACTTTGGGAGATCGGCCGCCTTTCCCTCGTCTAGACCTTAACAGGTCACCGCCGGGCTCTCTGGCTGTCATCGATGGTGGTCTTCAGGGTGAGTAGTTTAACGTGTGCCCAGAGTTCCCTGTGTGTATATTCTGCCAAGGCTTTGCTCTTGAGCCCAGCATTCAGGCTTAAAATTGCATGATTTTGCTATTACATGACGAAAAGTCATGATTTTATTAAAGACACGGAGGCGAGTATTGCATAACCCTTTCTTTACTGTCCACCAATAGCAGCAAAGAATACAAATATATTGAAAAAATGAAGAACATACATTAACATAGGCCCCTCCCCGCTCAGGTCCCGGTATATTAGGCAGCACTTCCCTTCCATAACCCTCTTTCTGAAGATGCGACTTAGTAACAATGTCCGAACAAGAACGAAAAACATAGTCCAGTAGTCCAAATAAGAGATTCTCATAACAGGGAAGCACGACTAGATGAGCAGTAGGACCAGAGATTTGCAGCGGGAAGAGTCCATTCAACTTGGAGAACAGCATGCCATCTTGTTGGATTAGGCTGTGAAAACATAAAGAGACAGGAGCCGAGAGGTTAAGATCGATAATTGTAACTATTGTCAGGTACCAACTGAGGAGAAAAATTCCAAATAAATACAAACCCACATCTTAGTGTGATTAGTAAGCCTATCAAAACATAAGCTTATCCTTGAGACATGGCCCCACTTACCGTAACCAAATCTTCCATGTGACTCGTTGCAACCTACGAAATAAGGGGTGGGGAGACATGAATAATAAACGCGGGTGGGACAATACTCGCCTCCGTGTCTTTAATAAAATCATGACTTTTCGTCATGTAATAGCAAAATCATGCAATTTTATAACAAGACACGGAGGCTCCTATTGCAAGTTTAAAGCTGATTAACTACGGCCGTAAAAGAATGTGGGGCCGGGCGAAAGTAAAATTCACGGAAGGTAGATTCCCTAGACCAGTCGGCTGTCCTCATAATATCTTCCAGACGAGCCCCTGCAGTCATCATCGAGGATGCTGAGGCTCCCCGGACCGAATGGGCGCCGAAGATCGTGGTATCGATGCCTGCCTGATCCAATAACCATCGCACCCATCGTGACAGTGTGGTGCTAGAGACCGGACGGAAAGGTGGCCGAAAGGATAGGAACAGCTGTGGGGATACCTGTGAACGATGACATCTGGTACGATCTTCGTATTCGCGAAGGCAAGCCACTGGACATAACGCTGGAGAGGTAGGAAAAGCGGGGTAGGACACTGACTTGATAGAGGTTTTTGTCCGGCGACTAATGTTGAACGTGACCCCGTCCGGGGTGTACGACTTGGCATCGAAGTCCAGGGCTCTAACGTCCGAAACTCTCTTGCAGGATACGAGACAGAGCAGGCCGACCAATTTGGCAGAAAGTTGCTTCAGGGAGAGCGCTGAGTTAGCGGGCCACGACGAGATAAAGGATAGGACTATGGACACATCCCATGACGTGGAGTAGCGAGGTCTGGGTGGTCTGGAGAAGCGTGAGCCCCGAAGGAGCCGGCACACCAAGTGATGTTGACCCGCCGGGCATCCATCGAAACCTTGATGAATTGCCGAGATGGCTGACCTGTAAAGGTTGATAGTCCTGTAAGCCTTCCCCGCCTCGAAGAGGGACGTCAAAAATTGCAGAACCGTGGTTACAGGGGCCGAAACGGGATCCACGTCCCTAGCCATGCACCAGCCAGTCCAAGCTCGCCAAGCTGACCCATAGGCTCGTCTAGTTCCTGGGGCCCATGCTTCCGCCAACAGGCGTCTAGTTGTGTCCGAAACTCCTTGGATTTCCCAGGGTCCCCGGAGATCCGCCATGCCAGGAGTGGGAGGGAGCCGTCCAAGCGGAGCGGGTGACACCGTCCCGTCGGGTCTAGCAGCAGATTGTGGTGTGGCGGTAGCAACCGTGGGTAGTCCAACGTCATCTCGAGAATCTGGGGGAACCAAGATTGGGTGTCCCAGAATGGGGTTACCATGACTAGTTCTGCCCGGTGTCTGCGGGTCTGAAGGAGGGAGCGTGGAATCATGGAAAACGGTGGAAAGGCATATAGGAGGTCCCTGCTCCAGTCTTGCAGGAAGGCGTCTACTGCCTCCGCCATCGGGTCTGGCCTCCAGCTGAAGAATCGAGATAGCTGGGTGTTGAGTCGGGAAGCGAAGAGGTCGATAGAAAAGGGACCCCAGAGAGATGATAAACTGGAGAACACCTCCGTGTCCAACTTCCAGTCGCTGGAGTCTGAGAGATAACGTGACCCCCAGTCTGCTTGGACGTTGTGCAGACCAGGTAGATACTCCGCGTGAACCATCAGGTTCCGTTCCAGGCAGAATTCCCAAAAGTCCTTCGCCAGGGTGGCCAACACTGCTGATTGTGTACCCCCCAGATGGTTGACATATCTCACCGCCGAGACGTTGTCCATTCGTAGACGGATGCAGGTTAGGGCTCTGTCCCTCGCGAAGCTGCGGATGGCGAAGGAGCCTGCCAGAAGTTCCAGCGCGTTGATGTGTAGCCGTGACTCGGCTGCCGACCAACGACCCCCTGTAGATATCCCGTCGCAATGGGCCCCCCATCCGTGGAGGCTTGCATCGGAATCGATTGTGAATTCCGGTTGCGGGCCGAAGATCGCCTTGCCGTTCCATGCAGAGAGGTTGAGAATCCACCAACGCAATTCGTCTTTCGTTTCGGTGTCCAGGGACACTAGGTCTGCGTAAGACGCACCGGTTCTCAGATGTGCGATCTTCAGGCGCTGCAGTGCCCGGTAGTGGAGTGGGCCCGGGAACACTGCCTGTATAGATGAGGCCAGTAGGCCAATGAGCCGTGCCAGCTGTCGCAGGGTGAGTTGGGGCCGAACTAGAGCTCTGCGTAACTCCTTGCGTATGGTGAGAATCTTGGACCTTGGCAGGCTCAGAGTCGCCTCCTTTGAGTCCACGAGGAATCCTAGGAATTCCATTTGCGTGGCGGGGGTTAGGCATGACTTTTCCCAATTGATAACGAAACCCAAGCGGGAGAGGAGGTCTATGGCCAGCCGTAGGTGGGCAAGGAGAGTGGAGCGATCTTGGGCCATAAGGAGTATGTCGTCTAGGTATACGATTAGACGAACTCCCCGGCTGCGTAGCCCATGCCATGACAGGACGTAGTAGCTTTGTGAAGCACCACGGTGCCGAGGAGAGGCCGAAGGGTAGGCATGTAAACCGCCAAGTCTCTCGTTGCCATTGGAAGCGTAGGAGGTCTCGGGAGTCCGGGGCAATAGGCACCGTCAAGTATGCATCCTTGAGGTCTAGTTTTGCTAGCCAGTCTCCGTGAAGGAGAAGGTCCCGTAATAGGTGAATACCTTCCATCTTGAAATGGCGGTATCGGACTATGGCATTGAGGGGGCGTAGATTTATGACAGGCCTCAATTGTCCGCCTTTCTTTTCCACAAGGAAAATATTGCTTATGACCCCTGTGGGTTCGGGAGGAGCTTTTTCTATAGCCCTTTTGGTAAGAAGGGTGGAAAGCTCCATGTCGATCCGTCTGCGATCCTGGAGTGAAAAGCAGATCGGTCGAGGAGGGGGAATGTGTACGATGTTGTCTATCAGTTCTATGTGAAACCCTCGAATGGTAGTCAGTACCCAGGGGTCTGAGGTAATTTGTGACCAAGCTGGCAAAAAATGTCGGAGTCTGCCCCCTACACAAACATGAGAAAAAACATGAGGCTTGAGGTAACTCACCGTAGGGTCGTCTCGAACCAGGTTGTCCTCGGAAGCCTCTAGATCGCCACGGACGTCCACGAGATGGGAAGAAGGAGGGGCGGGTGTTAGCCTCCTGGTAGTGGGAGCGTTGGTGAAAAGAGCCTCGTCCCGTGCCACGGGATTGGACATAGTTCCGGCCGGACAGACGGCTCCTGGATCTGCCGGCCCTGGTAGAGACCCGTCCCTGGAAAACTCGCCTCATAGAGGATTGAGCCTTATCCAGGGCAGTAAATGCCCCAACAAAACGCCCCAAGTCTTTTATAAAGGAATCGCCGAAGAGGAGGCCTTGGGCGTCCTTACCGGCTTCTGTTAGGGCGAGGTTCGCCAATTTGGGCTCTATCTTAAATAAGATAGCCTTACGTCTCTCAATAGATAAAGAGGTGTTAACATTCCCTGCAATACAGATTGCTCTCTGGACCCAACCACGTAGGTCTTCAGGGTCAACCATGCGGTTTTCCGCTCTGGCGTCTTCCGCCAAATCAAAAAGTTTAGCCAAAGGGCCAAATATGTCCAAGTGCTTATCCTGGCAGGATTTCAAGGCGGATTCAAGCCCTTTACGGGGGTTCCAGCCTAGCTTGGTAAGGAATTGGGTCATCTTGGGGTCTACCTCTGGAGTGTCGCAAACTTTGTTAGGCACAACAGGCCTTGGACACTCTGCCCTCATTTTGTTGCGTGCCGCTTTACTAAGTGGGTGTCGCACCCACTTCTCTAAATATGTGGCAACGTGGTCAGCCGGGAGCCACTCTGCCGATCTCGGATGGTGTAAATCATCCGGGTCGAAGAGTGGAACGCCCGACGGGTCCACAAGGGCGGACTCCGCGGTCGCGGAGTGCCTAGTCCCTGGTTCGCCTCCGGACATCTCTGCCTGGGCAGAGGGAAGGAGGTCAAAACCTGAATGAGCGGTATCCGCTTCGGAGTCGCTATCAGACTCAATCTTAGCCTCCTCACTTGACCCGATTTCTGAGTCGGAGTCGCTCTCTACCTGTGCTCTGGCACATTTCCATAGCCGCGCCCGTTCTGCCTGGCGCGGAAAGGCTCTCTTGCGTGGTTGTGACACGCTTTCAGGGGCGACCGAAGGTACGCCAGTCATGGTGTTTCTGGAGGCAGAGGGACCTTTAGATTTGTGGGTAGCTTTTCTGGGTAAATCTCCCGGTGGGTCCACAGGAGGACGCGGTTGAGGCGTCGTGGAGCCCGAGTAGCGCTCGTCCAAAGGACGTGGCTGGAGGGCCTGGGAAATGGTGTGGGAGAGAGTAGAGGACATGGACCCCATGGCTGCCATAATGGCGTCTGTCACTGAGCGCTGTAGCGCTAAGAACTGAGTCCCATCTGAGTGGGTAGTTCTATCGGAGTGAGTAGGTGAATTACCTGAGGTGACAGGGCCTTCTCCCCTGTCGAGTGGAGTATCAGACTCCCCAGAGGGAGGTGAACCAGAGTTTAGTCTGGGTTTAGGCATTTTAAATAGAGTGAATCAATAAATCTAAAGAGAAAACTGACAAGGAACAGTTTGTTGGGTTAGTCACCCAAAGAACGAACGAGCAAACAAAAAGCGATCTCACCAGGGCCCAGACCAGTGCACACTCTGACAGGGAATAGGGAAGGAGACAGGAGGTTAGAAAATGGCCGCCGAGAATCTCGCGAGATTCGCGGTAAAAAGAAGTAAGGTGAATAAAAGAAAAAACCAAACATTCGGTTAAAAGAGGTGAATAAGTGAATATAATGGAGAGTATAGGACAAAATGCAAAACTGCCGAATGGGCCGTTTGCAAGAAACAGGCGAACGCGGCAAAACAGTCGAATGGCCTAAACTGCCGAACGGTGATAGCGATGAGAGTGCACTATGAAAGACAGTTTAGAGAAAAATGTGCGCAAGATGGCGCCGATGCGGGAAAGCAATGAAGGAAGCGAAGAAACGGGGAGTAAGAGAAGACAGAGAGGTCTGGACCCTGGGTACAAAACACAACTACCAAGTGTAGTAGAGGTGAAATGCCATAAAAGTAAGAATCAATAAGGTAATCAGGATAGAAAAATGATAATACAAAATATTAATAAATTATTAATAAAATATATAAAATACCAATAAAATACTAATAACAATAATAACCATAACGATAGCTAACGGTTATAAAGAAAAAACAACTAATACTGATAATATAAATATATCAATAACTGTAAAATAGTATTGAAAGAAGTGACATGTACTTATCTTTGATCGGAGCAGCAAAGAAAGAGGGTTATGGAAGGGAAGTGCTGCCTAATATACCGGGACCTGAGCGGGGAGGGGCCTATGTTAATGTATGTTCTTCATTTTTTCAATATATTTGTATTCTTTGCTGCTATTGGTGGACAGTAAAGAAAGGGTTATGCAATAGGAGCCTCCGTGTCTTGTTATAAAATTGCAATTTTCTTCAATTTTATGCACGTCTGCTCAGCTTGGCAGTCAGGCGCCAATCCTCGGATCAGTATTTTACATCTAAAAAATGTATTGCAATTTGGAAGAAATTAAGTTATATCGAGGGTTTATGGTGTCATCCAAATGATATCTAGTTTTCAGCTCATCATAAAATAGAATGAAATTTGTGGAAAAGATACTCCTTTAAATGGAATGCCACATCTCAATATCGAAATTCAGATTAAGGTGACCAATAACAGACAAAGTCATAGCTCTTGACCACAGATTTTTTGTTATATAGTTTAATATAAATTATTCTATGCTGTTATGTAAATTCAGTTGTAGGAAAACAATTGAGTTGGTTAGATTTAGGTAGCCACAAAATGTCCTTAACAGGGTGGGGTAATAGGTTTTTCATTTCCATTGTTAATTATTTAGGCATGCTAGAGTCTTGAGTACAGATGCTGTGTTAGTGGCTAGACAATAATCTTTGAAAGTAGGAACATGCAGTCCTACATATCTTTTATTTTTTTGTGGTGTGTTAAGTTTTTTTGTTTGTTTTTTTCCAGAAAAATTTAGCTATGTTAGAATTGATCTTTATAAAGAAAGTGTAGGGAATATTTAGTGGAATAGTTCTTATTAAATATAAAAATTAAAATTTTCAAGGCAACTATTTGGCCTAACATGACAATTCAAAACTACCCCATTTGTTAAGCTCATCTCTCAGTTCTAGCAAGTTTTGTTTTATCTAAATTCAAGGAAAACATGTTGGATATTTGTTTGCCATATTAATGCCCCAAAAATATACATATTACTCTTCACATTAATACTGGTATTGCAAATGTAAACTGCCAGTGCAATCATCAATTAGTTATTTATTTATTTAGGAATACATATTGTATACTGTTAAATAATAAGCCTAATCTTTTTCTCCAGCATGAAATAATGTACAACAATCATATAATCACGTTTGAACAAAATCGGGCAAATTTTGAAGTAGCATTGATGTGATTCTATTTAATGTCCTGTGCAGGTTAAAAGACAAACAAGCACACCCTCTAGTGGGTAAAAATAAAAATACAATAATAAAGTGCACCCTCTCTTAATAAAAATAGTTAAAGGGACACTCCAGGCACCCAGACCACTTCTGATCATTGGAGTGGTCTGAGTGCCAACTCCCACTACCCTTAACCCTGCAAGTGTAATTATTGCAGTTTTTTTATAACTGCAATAATTACCTTGCAGGGTTAAGTCCTCCCCTAGTGGCTGTCTATTAGACAGCCACTAGAGGGAACTTCCTGCTCTTTAGCACAGGTTTTCTGTGCTAGAGCGTCGCTGGACATCCTCACGCTGTGTGAGGACCTCCAGCGTCGCTCTATTCCCCATAGGGAAGCATTGAAATTCATTTTCAATGCTTTCCTATGGGGTGCGCTAATGCCGCGCATGCGCATTAGGTCTCCTCGGCCGGCGGGCGGGATCAGTCTCGTCCACCGGCCGACGTAAGCAGAAGGAGGAGCGGCGGGGGAGGAGGAAGCAGCCTCTTCAGCAACTGGGGATTGGGGGGTGGGAGGGAGAGGGACCCTCCAGTGCCAGGAAAACAGATCGTTTTCCTGGCACTGGAGTTTTCCTTTAATACAATGTTAAACAAAAATCTGCACACCAGTCAAGCCATAAGACTTGCTTTTCCCACAGAAAATCTGCAGTGATGTTACTACCGCAAAGAATTCTGGGTGGGCATATGCAAATTAATTGAACAAAGAATCACATTTTTACCTCATTCCATTTTAAACATGGATTCCTTTGAGTCTGTATTTGCTGTATACAACAACTTTGAAACACTACTTAGGAAAGGATTCCTTTGCGGTAGTAACATCACTGCAGATTTGTGATTTATGTGGGAAAAGCAAGTCTTATGCTTGACTGGTGTGCAAATTTTGGTCTAACATTGTATTAACTATCCACAGACTTCAGGTGGAAGAATTTTTCCCCACCATAACATTAACCCCTTAACCCCTTAACGACGAGTGACGGACGAGGTCCGTCACTCAGGGGATTGCCTTAATGACGAGTGACGGACCTCGTCCGTCACCCGTTAAAATTAACCCCAGATCGCAGTGATCGCGGGGTTAATGGTGCTCCGGTCTGCCTCTGTATTAGAGGCAGACCGGGAGCACCGGATCGGGCTGTCCCAGCACATGTGCCCACTCTGACAGCATGTCAGAGCGAGCACATGTGCTGTGTATACTTACCTTCTGCCTCCCTGCACTTCTGGGTTCACTGTGAAGTGCAGGGAGACGGATCATCAGTGATCCTGCCCCCTGTTGAAAAAAAAATATAAAGTTAAACTAAAATCCCACCCCCTTTTACCCATTTTAATAAACAAATTAACCCCTTCCCTGCCAATTGATCACTGACTACAGTGATCAATTGGCAGGGATTACATTTTACTATGATCTGATTTTTTTTTAACCCCTGAGGGTTAATTCTTTTTTTTTTTAACCCTCAGGGGTTAAATTTATTTTATTAATTAATTTAAATATTTTAAAATTAAATATTTTGCTAGCTGGGGTGGGTGGGAGTTATGGGAAAATGGGGAATTTACTGTTAGTGCTGCTTAGCGCTAGTTAGGGGTTAACGGTAAAAAAAAAAAAGCTTAGAAAAATGTTAAATCTGTAAAAAAAAGTTTTTCGAAAGTTTAGGAAACTTTAAAAAAAATAATAAGCAAAACAAAAGTTTAAAAAATAGTTTTAAAAAGTAAAAAAAGTTTGAAAAAGTTAAAAAATACATTTAATAACGCTCATTACCACTACACCTGGTACAAGCTAGCGGAAAAATGATCCCACGCTAAGGTTTAAAATATGCCTTTTGAAATACCCTGGGATGTCTTCTTTAAGAAATGGTATGGCTTTATGGGGTATTTGGATTATATAGCCTGGTAAAATACTCTAAAATGGGAAATGGGCACAGCGTAAAAATTTAAAGTTTGAAAAAAAAAATGAATGGCTGTGTCCCAAATGTACCCCTCCGATGTCCACATATACCTGGCAAAGGTACATACGGGGGTATTTTTGTACTCAGCAGACATAGCTGAGCAACATATGAAGTATTATACAGTGGTAGTACACATAAGGTTTGCAAAATATACTGTGCAAACTCACTTTGTGTGTCAAAAAGGCAGAAAAAACGCTTATTACCACTACACCTGGTACAAGCTAGCGGAAAAAATATCCCACGCTAAGGTTCAAAATATGCCTTTTGAAATACCCTGGGATGTCTTCTTTAAGAAATGGTATGGCTTTATGGGGTAGTTTGAATTTAAAACCTGGGAAGATGCTTGGAAATTGCACATAGGCCCAGCGTCAAAATTCAAAGTTCGGTAAAAACTGATATGGCTTGGTCTCCTATATGGCACTGTAGCTTCACAAAATAGTGCCAAAGACATTCATTGGGGTGTCTTTTTACTCAGGAGACTTAGCTGAGCATAATTTGGGGGGTTGAACTTGGTGGCACATATGAAATATACAAAACGCCCAGCAAAAATGCAATTCATATGTAAAAAATGCGCAAAATTATTTTTTACCACATACTTTGTCATATATTGGTGAAATAATGGGGGCATGTTAAGGCACAATATGCACCTTATGCGATACCCTGGAGTGTCTACTTTTACAAATGGTAGGCCTTTGTGTTTTTTTTTTTGAACAGTCAAACTACTATAATACCCCAAATGGAAGCATAGGCTCATTAAATCCGTCTCTCAAAATTCGACTGTGAATACTGAAAAGGACAGGTCTCCTATATGGCACTGTAGCTTCACAAAATAGTGCCAAAGACATACAATGGGGGTGTCATTTTACTCAGCAGATATAACTGAATACAAAATAAAACTTTGTACAGGAATAGCACACACCAACTTTACAAAATACACATGAGAAGTTCTTTGTTATAAGTTTGTGTGCCAAAACCCCCCAAAAATACAATTTTACTCCAATATTTATCAGAGGTTGGCAGAGAAATGGCTACGTAGAAAGTGTCAAAACAACCTTAGGTAAATAGCCTGTGGTGTCTACTTTATATAAATATATACTTTTGTGTGGCAATTTTGTTTTCTTTTATGGCTATTAAGCTTACAAGACAAACATACCAAATTCTAAAATCGCTCCACATTAAAAGTTTATTTTACTCCTTGTGCTTTGTGACCTGTAACTACCAAAAAAAAAATTAAAATCCCAGACACATTATATATTCTGTAAATCAGAACAACTAAATGAATTTATTTTTAATTACTTTCCTTAACCTGCACTAATTGTGCACACATTATTTTTGCAAAAACTGTAAAAAAATTTTTTTTGCATTTTTCTGTATTTTTTTTATAATAAATAAGCATTTATGTATATATATGTTACATCAAATTAAAGCCCTTTCTGTCCTTTAAAATACGGTATATAATATGCGTCGGTGCAATAAAGTAGTAAAATGCAAATTGCAGTTGAACGCAAACAGCAAAAAATGCAAAAAAATGCCGTTGTCATTAAGTGAAAGACAAGCTTCTGAAGCTCTGTCCTTAAGGGGTTAAATATTAAGAAACACATTATTTACTTGGTTATATCTTTGTTAGATCTGTTTTGTATTTTTAATCCATGTGATGGTAGCAGTGGTGGGACTAACGTAGAGAGGGCCCTGGTGCAAAAAACTATTTGGATTGCCTTATATCACAAGGATGGCCAAAAGGTAGATCCTCAACTGTTATGCCACTCCCACAATGCTTTGCCAGCTGGTATCTACCATTTTCCCAACCTAGCAGTGTTGTATTTGTGGGCAATTTTTGTGTGTTTGAATGTAAGCAAGTGTTTTGTGTGGACTATTTGTGTCAATGCAGTAGCGTATATGTGTGTACTGTATGTTTGAATGAGGTAGTGCTTGTATGTAGTGCTGGCGTTCAAATGCAGGTGTGCATTTGTGTGTAGTGTTGGTGTTTGAAAGCAAGGCTGTATTTGTGTATTGGGTTGGTGTTTGAATACTGGAATGTATGAACATATACATATACACTGACACACACACATACTGACAGAGATACACATTATATACTAACAGAAATACACATAAACATAGATATGTAAAGATATTTACCCAGATAGACATACACACTGTCACACACAGATGCACACACATACTGGCGTATACACAGATACACACACACATACTGACACATAAACAAATACACAATGAGACCCACACAAATACCTGTACTTACTGACACACAGATATACTAACATAAATACACACACACCCTGTCACACACACATATACTAGTTGGGCCACTATGTCCAACATTCTATAAAAAAAACTGGCACAAATGAATACTACAAAATGCATTACCTGATCATCCAGAATTAACTGATTGGAGAGCAAGGAATTTACAGGACATGCTTGTACACAGCCATTTGGCATCTCCACCAGCCACTTCCAATTGGCTTACACAGACTAAAGGGAACTTTAAATGTGGACACTGCAAAGCCTGTAAGTACATCCTTCCACCTAAAACAGCACAATCAACCCGCTCTAAAGTTAGCGTCCATACCAACGCCTTGACCAATTGCAATACCACACACATAATGTATATCATGACATGTTATTGCTGTATGCAATATATTGGAAAGACCTTCCAACAATTCAGGCGTCGAATCCTACAACATATTGGTTCCATTAAAAATATCATCACACCTACTCCTGTTGCTAGACCTGTTCAGAACTTCCACAATGGTCAAGTGGAGAATCTGAAATTCCAAGCTATAGAAAAGCTCCTTCCAAATGCAAGAAAAGGAAATCTTAACAGACTTCTTTTACAAAAAGAGTCTCAGTGGATTTATACATTTAAGACACTGACACCTACTGGCCTGAATGAAGAATACAACTATACTCCCTTCATTCATAAATGATGTTAACCTTTTTCTTTTGGCACTCTCTTATTATCATTAATTTTCTCTTTACATTTTGGCCTCCAGATTTGGCTAACCTACAATATAGAAAGTATCACTCCTATACCCATTCACCCTTGGTCACTTCCTGGTTGTTTTTTTGTTTGTTTTTTCGATATGGTGACTCTATTTATCAGATTAACACAGTAATTTGTGTTAACTTCGGCCAGTGATGATTTAGCTCTGACGAGCGCAATATCCACATACATAAAGTTATCTGCCCCACAGAGTCTTATATACTATATTTCGATCCACATCATTATTACTATTGGGATTTTGTAAAATTCCCATTCAGCAACAGCTCTCCAATATGATAGTCTAAATGTCACCAATAGGGACTTCCACCTTCTTGAGCAATGACACATTACTACTTGCCCATTACTATTTCTTACTTATGATCAGTGTTCACTTTATTTAATTTGATATATCAGACCAGAGTTTTTGTGGGTCTTCAGTGATATCGTAGGAGCTAATCCTATATAATTAAGCTCCTCCCTATGACCAATCAGGATCTTTGGTGCCTTATTTAAACCAGGTGCACGAGGGTATTGTTTACCTCTCGTAGAGTTGCCTACCGGCGAAACGTGCGTCGGGGCTCCTACATGTAGCCGTATCCTGCAGTTATTTTCAATCAGTTATTCTTTACTACTTGACAAGATTGATTAGATATCCGCAACTAGCTATTTAAGCTTAGTAGCCCGGTTATATCAGTAACTTATCTGACAGGGCAAGATGGATATTCTTTACTATTTCACAAGATTGATTAATTATCTGCAACAAGCTACTTAGGTATAGCTGTCCCGTTAGATCAGTGACTCATCTGACAGGGCAACTCTCACTACGATTAACTCAGTATATTATCCTGACTACCGGAGGCTATATATCTTATTTTTATTCACAGCTAGTAAAGCAGCTCCTATATTAGACTTAAGTGCCCTCGAAGGCACAGTTTAGACAATAGGTGCCCGTTTAGGCATTAAATCACTAAACACCTGCTGGTGGTTTTCTCCGTGTGACTATTATCAAGCATCCAATATAGAAATGTTCTGTATATGTCTAGTTTACCGTGCCGTAGCCACCGTAATCTACATTTCCACTGCTATCTCAGGCTCTTAGGAAATTTGGCTAACAAGATACTTTGTCCCTACTATTACATACCTTTAGGGAAGTAGCTACAGTGTAACTTTTATCATTCCTAGCTGTTACTACACGTATTTGAGAAAGACAATGAGCAGTTTTATTACTGTCTATACAAGTAATTACGTTTGAGAAAACTGCCAGCCTATCTATTGTATATATTTTCCTTCCTTTGTCCATGTCCCTCCCCTCCTTTTTGGTTTTGAATTTGTTATTTACTAAGAGCTAGACATCCCTCTAGCCTTTTTATCCAATATATTAAAAGTTAATTTTTAACTTCACAATAGGCCACTGCACAGTACTGTTTCTTTTTGTTCTTTATACTGACATATACATACAGATACAAATACACACACACCCTGGCACAGATACACACATTGATACACACATACTGGCTTAGCTATACATACACACACTGATACAAATACAAGTCATTATTTCAATATTTTTAGCCACCCTCATGTTTCTATACCTTTGGAGTGCAGGATGGTGGCTTCAATGGGGTCCAGTGGGTCCTGCATGCTGAGGATTAAGGGAGTCTTGGGCTGCTGGAAATCTGCTCCTTCCTCTGTTTGCCTCCTCTCTCTCCTTCTCCTCAATGCTTCCAGTCCTCCTCACATCTCTCTCTCTCTCTGTGTTAACTGTAAGGAAGTGATCTGCTCTCACTTCCTCCCAGCACGATCTGACAGGGGCTGGCCGTGCTGTTAATGGTCCGGACGAGCCCCCGATCAGTGATGCCCATCGAGTGTGCGGGGTAACCCGATATGCCCGTCAGTGTGCATGTCTGGATGCAGCTGCACCAATGGTAGTTCTGGCAATTATTTTGAGGGGACTAACCCATCATTAACCTCAACAATTTTTTTTGATGATAATTTATTTAAGTTTGGCAGGTAATCGTTAGACCAGTAATGATCAGTTAGTCTCTTCATTAGATCTAACCCAGCTCCTGATATGCCTATTCGTGAGACAAAAATGTAAATAATGAGGCTTTATTGCTCTAATATCAGAATTATGAAAATGTAGTTCAAGTGTGTAAAAAAAAAAAATACAAATAAAAGTATAACCATTAAATGGGGCCTGCATTTGAGATAAAGTGGCTAGACCAAAGATCTCAAAATATGCCACTTGGAATAGTCTTGGTTTCCTAATTTTGAAAATGGTATGCCAAAATGGTGGAAATGTTATTACCCAGCCTGCTTTTCTCTCTCAAAGAAGACGTAGCCCCCCAAAAAATCACTTCTTCAGGTCTGAAAACTGAAATGTTTTCCTTATATTTGACCCTGGGGTATCCCATTCTATTGTACTCGTGAGGGCCGCATCGCTTAACACAAATATGAGTAATTCAGAGGTGTAAAATATATAATGATAAATATGTCATCAGTGCCCTGTATCCCTCCAAAACACCAAAAAACTGTACATGGAGAGCATTGTTTGTTCTACTTGTGGGACATGACAGACTACAAAGATGTGTATTTTATTGCAGGAAAAGCTAACCGTATTATAACATTCACAGATGAAATGCTATGCAGAACTCAATTTCTTACTTCCTCTTACTTTTTAAGATTGAATTATTATTAAATTATGTTTAATTTATCAATATTTTATGAGAAATGAAAGCCCTATTTCTCCTGAACAATATGATATATCATATGTGTGTGTGCACTTAATCTGAAAGAGGTAAATTATGGTTGAGCAGACATATAGCTCAAATTCTAGGTTTTGTTTTGGTCAGTACAATTGCCTTCTTCTTTAAGGGGTTAAATATGAGCAGCAAAATGTACCAAGAATGAATTGTTTTCTTTTATATATTACCTTTCAGGAAACAAAATGCATAATAGAATTCAATTCTTTTTTTTCTTGTATAATTCCTGACTTTGGCAAAATAAGCCGCCCCCCAAACGCCCTGGAAAATGCCTTGTCAGCCTCTTGTACCGTACTGGCCACCTCAGAGGCCCCCTCTTCTCCCCCCCAGGCTGCCATGCTCAGCTCACTCGCGTGCCCTGCAGTGATGCCGGAGCCGGGATGTGACGTAACTCCGGCCCCGGCATCACTAAGAGGTAGGGACGCTGGGTGGATTAAAATGGGGAAAAAAAAGTTTGTGTGTCTGTTAGTGAGAGTATGTATATGTGTCTGTCAGTGAGTGTCAGAGTATGTATGCGTGTGTCAGTGTGTATGTGTGTCTGTCAGTGAATGTGTATGTGTCAGTGTGTGTCTGTCAGTGAATGTGTGTGCTGGTTAACCACTGTGTGTGACAATAACTGTGTTTCTGTCAGTGAGTGCATGTCATTGCATGCATCAGTGAGGGCGTGTGTCTGTCAGGAAGAGAAATTTGGAAGGAATAGGGGAGTGCCCGAGTTTTGTCATGCCTAGGGCAGCACAAAACCAAAATACACCACTGCCTGACACCCAACCTACCTCCATATCCTATAATTTCCATATTATTTTTTATACACCTACTTTTTACGTGTTTTTCAAGTTTAACGCAAAGTAGGACAAAATTACTTGTTCCCGCACTTAGTTTTTTTAGTTTGATTATAACCAATTACTGTTTTCTGGATAATACCACATTGCCCCTTATAATCTGTAGAGTACACTATTTATAGGATTTTACTGATCAATGCTACCAAAACAGCTCTAAAGCATTGAGGCATGGACTCCAAATGAACTCTGAAAATGTCATGTGGTATCTGGCATCAATACATTAGCAGCAGATACTTACTTTAAGTCCTGCAAGTTGCGAGCTGAACCTTCCATGGATCATATTTGTTGTCCCAGCATATCCCACATATGCTCAATTGAATTGAGATCTGGGGTATTTGGAGGCCAAGGCACAACCCTGAACTCTTTGACATGTTGTTCAAACCATTCCTGAACAATTTTTGCAGTGTGGCAGGGTCCATTATCCTAATGAAAAAAGCCAATGCTCTCAGGGAATACCATTGACATGAAGGGGCGGACATCGTCTGCAACAATCTCTGGATAGGTGTTATGTCTAAAAGTAACATCCAAATGAATGCCAGGGCCAATGTGGACCTGCAGAATATTGCACAGAGCATAACACTGCCTTCTTCCCATAGTGCATCCTGCCTTCTTCCCATAGTGTATCCTGCTGCCATCTCTTCCCCAGGTAAATGATGCACACACACCTGGCCATCCACCTGATCTAAAAACAAAATGTGATTCATCAGACCAGGCAACCTTCTTTCATTAGTCTATGGTTCAGTTCCCCATTGAATGCTTTTTCAGCAGTGGAAAGGTGTCATCATGGTCAGTCTAGATGATCTGCAGCTATACAGCCCCATGCATAGCAAACTGTAATGCACTGTGTGTTCTGACACCTTTCTACCATAGCCAGAATTAGGTATTTCAGCAATTTGAGCAACAGTAGCTCTTCTGTGTGATCAGACCAGACAGGCTAGCCTTCACTCCCAACACACATCAATGAGACTTAGAAGCCCATGTCCCTGATGGTGTCCTAGTTGTCCTTTCTTGCACCACTTTTGGTAGGTACTAACAACTGCATACAGGAAACACCCCACAAACCTTGTTGTTTTGAAGATACTCTTATCCAGTCGGCTAGTTACTACTATTTGGCCCAGAGCCACACAGATCTTCTTACTTATGAATCTCATAGGCATTTTTTCAGGTGGGTGACTAGGGGCCTGGGTACCCTTACTTACGGGGGGGGGGAGGGGAGGATAATTGTATTGTCTCCCCCAAACTTACCTCCCCCCTACTATTCCCCCCCCCCCTCTACTTACCGGGAAGGTAGGCAATAGGTACATTTGCCATTTTAATGCTTAGGGATCCACTGGGGAGGCTGGGGGGAGGGACAAAAATGTCTTTCACTTTACTACTTAGGGCTCCATCCACCAATGAGTGAAAGCTGAGAGGAAACAATTGGTCCAATGGCTTGGCCTGGAGGGACAATACCCCCTCCCCCTTCAACTTTATTGCTTAAAGCCACTAGGGGGAGACAATATGTCAACCTCACTTAATATAGGTGCCCAATTAATTTTAATAGCCCCTACTTGTGGGTCATAGGGGAATACTATGTCCTCCCAATCCATGTTATTGCCACAGGTGGGGGCAGGGGACTCCAATTTATCTTGTGGCCCCCAGTCACGGGGCAAAGGTGGAGGTGCAGGGGGACAATATGTTCACCCCAGTTAATTATTTTAACTCCCCACAAATTCGGAACCCCTTTGATGGATAAGCGACTGGGCAGCATTAGAATGGAGATGCTGAAATTTCTCTATAGAGATGCATTGATTCACAGATCATAATTTCATTCATCAAAGTGAAATCTGAAATGAAAATATTGACTGAATTTAGTCTAAAAATTAATGAACAAAATCCAGCTTAGATAAAACTTAAATATTTCTAGACTGAGTGAAATCTTAGGCGGTATCCAAGTCTACTTGTTATCATTGGGCATTCAATAGATTTGTGTTTGATTCTCCTTAGTACATTTACGCCACCAGTCCTTGTATCCTATATAATAGAAACGCCACTCTCTCCTCTTCTACTTTGAGCCGCATACCAGTTCCTTGCTTCACACCATTACCTAGATTTATCTGTCCTACCTCTCCTCTGTTAGCATGTTCTTTCTCTTTTTGAATCACTTCCGCTTGGTTGAACAATTATTATTTTGATTGCCAATAACTTACTGATAAATATCACCATTGAAATCTTGTAAAATATAGGCTCTATATAAATAACAATATTAATAATAATAATGAGCATTTTTCTGCTAGATAGCTGTTTTGAGAGGGCTTGTTATGCTAAAATCATATTTACCGTGCTCTAGTTTACCATGACTGCTAATACTTTAAATTGCAGCAGATGTTGTTCAGCTTTGTAATCACTGACGCCAGTTTTAAGAGACATCTTGAGAAAGAAAAAAAAATAAAGAATGTCAGAAATGCAGAAGCAAGAAGATATTGTTTGAATGTACACAGTTGCTATTCATTGTTCCTTAAAAATGGGAAACATCACAGGTTTACACATGTTAAGATCGGCTCCTTTGTAATACAGGAAGATTCTCCTTCGCTGTGATCTGAAAGTCAAAATAAATCTGGTTCAGCAACATTGCCTGTCCCTTTGTATTGTGGGTACTTTTCCAGTGACAGGAAAGACAGACAAACATTATATGACAAGTGAGACAGTTAAGATGGCTAGTTGGCCCAGTGAGAAGGAATGTACTTTGATTTATACAGCAGATGTTGTTCTTGGCTTTGCTAGTGTTTGACAAAGGGGGAGGGTTAAGTATAATTGCCTCCATCCATGGTTTAATTTAACCCACTCATAGCTACAGGGTTTAGCAATAAAGTAATGAAGGCCTTATATCTGTCACCACACATTTTGAAAGTGTGTCTCTCTCACTCTGTCTACATAAGATGTGCGTATGTAATATATATATATATATATATATATATATATATATATATATATATATATATATACTAGACTGTGAGCTCGTTTGAGCAGCGTCCTCTTCACCATATTGTTCCTGTAAGTTTTTGTAATTGTGTCATTTATTGTTAAATCTCCCCCTCTTAAAATATTGTAAAACACTACAGAATTTGTTGGCACTATAGAAATGCCAATAATAATCACTGTGTGTGGATGGTGATGTTTTAAATAAACGTGGAATAATGTGCAGTTACACTGTACTCTCTTGATGTCCCTAATAATGGACATAAATACATGTCCCACTGTGCCCGTGTGGTGGAATCTCGGTAAAAATAAATGTAGTAGGCCGAGATTACCACGTGGCATGTGTACGTGCATATGCTGACGTATCGATCAGTTGGTTGCACGAGGCAAGATACGATCAGTAGTGTACGGAGCATGTGCAAGAATACAGGAGGTAGTATTCCCCTCCTCCATTGTGCTGGACAAGCCATGCGGTCAAGCAGGAAGTTAATTCTTATTTGTATTGATTGGTCAAGAGAATGTGCGGGTGGAGCTTAATATGGGAGAAGTTATGTGCCTATATAAGGAGCCTGCACTATTGTCCGGGGCTCAGAACTTGCTGTATTTTGGTGACATTAGTCCCTCTGAGTCCCGATCGGTGATCCAATAAAGAATCTCTTCCTTCCTGAAGAAACCTGTGTCCATCTCTCTGTGCTTGGCTTCCATCAGTTTCTCCGGTATCATTTGGTGCATTGGCCGGGAAGCTCATCGTTCAACGGTAGCTGAGAGGCAGAGGCGTGAGACGGTCTATCTTTGCCCACGTTCTCTACGGCTGCACCCCTGAACTTCTGCGTGGACCTCCCTTCGTCTCGGCGCCACTGGTCTGTTGTCCAGGAGATCATCGGCCTCTACGTAAGAAGTGCTGGGGTGTCCCCGTCGATGAGTGTGAACTCAGGTTCAGGAACGAGGAGGTAAGACAACTGCTGTTTTAGACGGCAGACCCACTAGGGGTATACCGATTGTGCGGTAGGCCCATAAGGGGTTATTTGTGTATGGAATCTGCCCCCTCTGTCGGAGGGAAGGAGCGAAGGCGCACCGCTCGATCGAACGCTCTTTAGTCAGACCGTTTGATTTTGTTAGTCAGGCGGGGTTCTGGTGTAAATAGCCCTAGCCGGACACCGGTGTCTTGTCTAGACTAGCGTTCTAGGGTGTATATTTTGTTCGCTAGGTTGGAGGGACCGGGAGACTAAGCGGCGTCTGTGTAAATTCGGTTCGCTAGCTCTCAACCTATCTTGGCTAAGTGGGAAGGCGTGTAAATTTGGAACCCACTAGATTTTTGATAGTAATCGACTAAGAGGCGTCTGTGTAAATTCGGTCCTCTAGCTCGCTATATGTGGTGCTTGGGCAGTGTGGCTAACCAAAACGGGTGTACATAGTTTTAGGTAGTCCATTCAAGGTACTGGCCAATAGTTTAGTTGGGAATTGTAAATGTGTTAAAGATTGTTTAGTAAAGTGTATATCTTGTTAGCGCAAGCTCAGCCGTCTAGCGAGAGTGTTAATAGTGTGTTGCTGTATCATAGTGCACGGTACCATAACCCTGTATATTTACTGACACTGTATATAAGTACTAATCATTGTCGTCTATTGCATGTTTAACACCATAACCACTAATAATTGTATTGTGACCTTAAATTGTGCTTTGACCTATGCTAACCGTACTGTAACCGCTATTTGTAAAAGACGATGTTACTGGGGTGTGTTATAGACGGGTAATTCATATATAGAGAATTATAGCGTGGGTGACTGTATAGTTTCGCCAAAGGGCATAATATTGATTATTTAGTGACTGGTGTAACAGCTGTGTGTGTACGGGAATTCCCTGAGTGTTTATTGTTATTGTGTACGTTTCACTTGGTAACCGTACCACGTGGTGCTGTTGCCAGAGGAAACGGGTGTGACTGTTGAAAAGTACGCGTGCATAGTATTCGTTGTCAACGACGTTCCATTGATAAGTATGGGCGCGTCGGAGTCAACGATTCCGGATCCCTTAGGTTGTATGGTAAAGAATTTTAAAAAGGGATTCAAAACATGTGATTTTGGGGTTAAAATGTCTCCTGTACGTTTGGTCACTTTGTGTACTAGGGAGTGGCCTACTTTGGTTGCGGCATGGCCACCACGTGGCAGTTTGGATCCAACTCTGGTACAGCGCGTACACGTGGCTGTATCGGGTAGGCCTGAACTTTACGGGCAGTTTCCTTATATTGATTGTTGGAGACAGGCCGTAAATGACTCGCCAAAATGGATTCAGACATGCCACGAGGAGCAATGTCGCCTCATGGTGGCTAGGACTTGTTTGTCCACTAGGACTGGTGTTAGGCCCATTTTGGACACGCCCCCTGAGTCCGAGATCCCTTTGCCGCCCCCTTACTTTCCTTTAAGAGGAAGTGACGCGAATGCAGGAAGTCCTGCACCCCTTCCCCCATTGCCCCCATCCACTTCCGCTTCCTCCTCCAGTACAGAATCCACCCCCTCTCGTACTAAATCTCCCCTTCCGGAACCAGAACCAACCCCCATTAGATCTGAATATCCTGATTTGGCGCCACTTCAGACTTCCGGTCAAGCTTCTTCTAGCTCGGCTCGAAGTGTTCTTTTTACTAACTTTTCCCAAAACCAAGCTCCCACATCCTCATGCTTTATTACCCCCCGACCGGAACCTCTAACTGACGCCCCTCTACGTAGCCCCATACTAACCCGACAACTGACCGGTACCCAACAATTAAAACATTATCAGATGCCTCTTCGTCTGAATCCCGGGTCAGCCTATATCGATGCCGCAGGTCAAATGGCACATGCTGACCCAGTCTTCGTATATGTCCCGTTCACGACTACCAATCTCTTGAATTGGAAGACCCACAATTCCTCGTACACTGAGAAACCACAAGCTATGACCGATCTGTTCACCTCGATAGTTCAGACACATAACCCGACATGGGCTGATTGCCAGCAGTTATTAATGACTTTGTTCAATAATGAGGAAAGGACAAGGATTAATCAAGCGGCCATTAAAGCGCTAGAGGATAGAGCCCGTGCTTTGAATCAAGCCAATCCAGCAGCATGGGCCGCAACACATTATCCTAACACCGATCCCGACTGGAATGTAAATGGTGCTGATATGGTTCAACTCAGAGCCTATAGAGACGCTATAATTGCTGGCATGAAAGCCGGAGGAAAGAAAGCTATTAATATGTCGAAGACAGTTGAGGTGATTCAGAAAAGTGATGAAGCGCCCAGTGTCTTTTATGACCGATTATTGGAGGCATACCGCTTGTATACCCACTTTAATCCGGAAGACGCAGATAATTCCCGAATGGTGAACTCCGCCTTTGTCAGCCAAGCTTACGGAGATATTAAGCGCAAGCTACAGAAGTTAGAAGGGTTTGCAGGTATGTCTATCACCCAACTAATGGAGGTAGCGAATAAAGTATATATGAACAGGGAAACAGAAAGTAAGAAAGCGGAAGAGCGCAAGATGCGTAGAAAGGCAGATATGCTAGCGGTAGCGATCGCAGGCGTAGATAGACGGGGCCCAGATAGAGGCGATAGTAAGTGGAATGAGGAACCTCTGAGTAGAAATCAGTGCGCATACTGTAGAGAAGAAGGGCATTGGAGAAATGAGTGTCCGCGAAGAGAACAGTATGAGAGAGACAGACCTAGGACAGGTTACGGAAACTTTAGAGGCAGAGCGAGAGGTAGAGGAGGCCCCGGAGGGAGCAATGGTAATAGAGGGAGCAATGGGAACAGAGGAAGTGTTAGGGAAGATAGGTATTTTCCAGCAGTGCAAAGGTCCCGCGATAGAGAAGGTAGGGACTTTGTAGGATTGGCTGACACGGTCATGGAGGACTATTGATACCGACCGGGCTCCATCCCCCTTGGTCGAGCGGAGCCTATGGTCGATGTATCAATAGGGGGAAAAAGGAGTGCGTTCATGATCGACACTGGTGCTGAACATTCGGTGGTGACTGACCTAGTTGCTCCTCCATCTGGAAGAACTATTACTGTAATAGGAGCAACTGGAAGAAGTGCAGCAAAACCGGTTCTTAAAAGTCGACTCTGTACATTGGGAGGCCATGTAGTAAAACATCAATTCCTTTATATGCCTGAATGTCCAGTCCAATTGCTGGGACGTGATATGCTATCTAAGTTACAAGCGCAGATTACGTTCCTACCAAATGGAACAACATCCTTAAAGTTTAATGGACCTTCAGGTATTATGACATTATCCGTACCAAAGGAAGAAGAGTGGCGACTTTATACAGCGTTGACTAGCCAAAACCCTAGGAGTGATGAGTCCTTATTCAACATACCAGGAGTTTGGGCAGAGAACAACCCACCAGGACTGGCCCGCAATATTCCACCTATTAAAATCGAACTAAAACTTGGGGTTTATCCAGTGAGCCTAAGACAATATCACATCCCGCAGAAGGCTAAGAAGAACATCCAATCTTATCTGGATAAGTTCATACGGTATGGTATCCTAAAATTCTGTACTTCCCCCTGGAACACCCCATTGCTGCCTGTTCAAAAGCCCGGTACAGATGAGTATCGACCTGTGCAGGACTTGAGAGCAGTCAATGATGCGGTTGTTAGTATACATCCAGTTGTACCCAATCCATATAACCTGCTTGCTTTAATTCCGGGCGGGGCTACTTATTTTACAGTCTTAGACCTCAAAGATGCCTTCTTTTGCCTCCGAATTGCCGCAGAAAGCCAATGTATCTTCGCTTTCCAATGGGAAAACGCTGTAACGGGCTCAAAACGCCAAATGACCTGGACAAGACTGCCCCAAGGGTTTAAAAATTCACCTACCCTATTTGGTTCAGCTCTAAGTCAAGATTTATTGGATTTCGAGTCCATCCCAGGAGAGTGTGTATTGTTACAATATGTAGATGACTTGTTGATAGCAGCAGTTACAAAGGAAATATGTCAGCAAGCAACGCACGATCTACTACACATTCTCTGGAAGGCAGGATACAAGGTGTCTAGAAAGAAGGCTCAGTTGTGTTTGCCAACTGTCAAATATCTGGGATTCCATATCTCTGAAGGTCAAAGAATTATGGGGCCAGAGAGAAAAGAAGCTGTGTGCCAAATACCGATACCCAAGAATAGAAGACAAGTGCGAGAATTCTTGGGGGCAGCAGGCTTCTGTAGGATATGGATTCCCAGCTACGCGATACTGGCAAAACCTCTGTATGCAGCTATCAAAGGTACAGAGCACGACCCCTTCTTATGGACTCAAGAACAGCAAACGGCATTTGAAGATGTGAAGAAGGCTTTGATGAGTGCCCCAGCATTAGGTCTACCTGATCACACACGACCATTCTACCTGTATGTACATGAGCAAAGAAGAATGGCTGTGGGAGTATTGACACAGTACTTGGGATCATGGCAAAGACCTGTTGCCTACATGTCTAAGCAACTGGATGCAGTGGCCAGCGGACTTCCACCTTGTCTAAGAGCCGTAGCTGCAGCCGCCCTGCTAGTAGCTAAACTCACTCTGGGTCAAGAACTTTATGTACGAGTCCCACATGCAGTACAGACGTTGTTGGATTACAAAGGAAATCATTGGTTCAGTAATAGCCGTATGACCAAGTATCAAGCAATGTTGTGTGAAAACCCAAGAGTGCATTTAGAGACTGTAAACACCTTAAATCCAGCTACCCTTTTGCCACAACCTACTGAAAGTCAACATGATTGTTTGGAAGTAATGGATGAAGTATTTTCAAGTAGACCAGATCTTCGTGATTTTCCCATCCAGAACCCCGATGTTCAATATTACACCGACGGCAGTAGTTATGTGAAAGAAGGGATCCGCTATGCAGGATATGCAGTAACAACAATAGACAAGGTGATAGAAGCTCGGCCACTGGCAAAAGGAACAATAGCACAAAAGGCAGAATTGATAGCACTGACACAAGCGTTACAATTGGCTGAAGGTTTAAGAGTGAACATCTACACGGACTCCAAGTATGCGTTTTTAACCACTCATGCCCACGGAGCTTTGTATAAAGAAAGAGGACTATTGAATTCAGAAGGCAAAGAAATCAAGTACGCAGCTGAAATCCTACAACTATTGGAAGCAGTGTGGGAGCCGAAAGAAGTCGGTATTATTCATTGTCGAGCGCATCTGAGAGGAGATGGTGATGTAACCAAAGGAAATCGGATGGCAGACAGTACAGCTAAGCGTGCCGCTGAATCGGGAAGACAGGAGTATGTGGGGCATATAGCTGCTCTTATACCAACTCCACTGTCTCAATGGACTCCAGTTTATACAGCTCAAGAAGAGGAGTGGTTAAAGACTGAACCTGGAAAGTATTTGGAGAACAAATGGTATCAGTTAGAAGATGGAAGAATAGTCATTCCAGCATCACTAGCGGTAGAAATTGTCCAAAACTATCACAACGGGACACATTCTGGGAGAGACAGCACAGAAGAATCTCTCAGAAAGCATTTCTACATACCAAGATTGTCCAACTTGACTCAGGCCATTGTACGAAGATGTGTAACGTGTGCTAAAAATAATGCAAGGCAAGGACCAGTAAAGCCACCAGGAGTCCAGTTTATGGGGGGACTCCCCATGTCCGATTTACAAATTGACTATACAGTGATGCCTAAATCAGGTGGACATCGTTACCTGCTGGTAATTGTGTGTACCTATTCAGGCTGGGTAGAAGCATGTCCTACTCGTACAGAGAAAGCAGGAGAAGTTGTGAGATTCCTGTTACGAGAAATAATACCCCGATATGGACTACCCTTCTCTATAGGATCGGACAATGGTCCAGCTTTTGTTCATCAGTGCCTACAACAACTGACTCATATGCTTGGTATAAAGTGGAGGCTTCATACGGCATATAGACCCCAGAGTTCTGGTAAGGTAGAGAGAATGAATAGAACTATTAAGAATCAGTTGGCTAAAATGTGTCAGGAAACCCAACTTAAGTGGAACGTTCTCTTACCCATAGCTCTATTGCGAATCCGCTGTACCCCTACCAGAAGGATGGGCCTCTCTCCTTTTGAAATCATGTATGGGCGACCACCTCCCGTACTTGGTAACTTAAGGGGGGATTTGAGTCAGTTGCGAGAAGGAATTACCCGGCAGCAGGTTGTAGAGTTGGGTAAGACTATGGAGGAGGTACAGAAATGGGTACAAGATAGATTACCTGTGAATATTTATCCCCCAGTTCATAGTTACCACCCAGGAGACCAAGTGTGGATTAAAGAGTGGAATAATGTACCGTTAGGGCCCAAGTGGAGAGGTCCTTATGTTGTTCTTTTGTCTACCCCAACAGCGATAAAAGTAGCCGAAGTGACTCCGTGGATACATCACTCCAGGGTTAAACCAGCAGCAGTCGATTCTTGGCAAGTTACAGCAGATCCAGAGAATCCCTGCAAGATCCGGTTAAAGCGCACGACTCAGTCGGAGTGACGAGGAATTTTGTGGATTACAAAATGTTATTGTTTCAGAGATTTGGTACGTGAGTGAGAGGGCCATAATAAAGCCTGTCCGCTCACCGACGTATAGTGTATAAGCCAGGAAAAGTCTCGAAGGGACTCCTGTGAAGACGAGCAGAACTCCATTCCCTGCAGCCCTTACATCCTGGAAGCTGAGGTGCCTTCGCACGGACGAAGACTGAGGATGACGACGAAAGATGTGTTCTTGATAATGTTTATTTATGTGTATTTTTATATTCAGGAAGGTAGAGGTACCGACACTCCTAGCAGGGAGGTATGCATTAAGACTACAAGAACAGGTAACCATATTTCCCAGACCCTAATTTGGCATTCGCAATATGAGTGTAAAGGAGATGTATCAAGATGTAGATACCTAAATATAGAATATAGTGTGTGCCATTTAGGAGTAGGAGAACCTAAGTGCTTCAGTCCGGAGTATCAACCTCGTACAATTTGGTTGACTCTCAGGAATGGAGATCCTCAGGGGACCCTAATTAACAAGACAGTATTAGAATCCGTACATTCTTCGGGTGTTCTGCTATTTGATGCGTGTAAGGCGATATCAAGTGGTAGAAAGCCGTGGAATGTATGTGGGGATCTTAGATGGGAGAGGACGTATGGGTCTAACGATAAATATATTTGTCCCAGTAGTAAAAATAAATATGTGAGTCCTAGATGCCCAAATAGAGATTATAACTTTTGCCCATATTGGTCTTGTGTGGGGTGGGCAACTTGGGGACAGACAGTAGACAAGGACATGATAGTGACTAAGTTGCCTACCAGCCCATATTGTAAGTCTATGGAATGCAATCCAGTCCATATACTTATAAATAACCCCGACAAGTTCTTAGACAAATATGGTAATTTATTTGGGTTTCAAATATATGGGACGGGTTTAGATCCTGGGACAATATTGTTTATAGGGATAGAGACTGATACGGTATCCTCCCAAACTCATCAAGTATACCATTCCTTTTATGAAGAGATGAGTATAGATAATAAGATCCCCCATAATGCTAAAAACCTGTTTATTGATTTAGCCGAAAGTATTGCCGGTAGTCTTAATGTTACCAACTGCTATGTGTGTGGAGGTACTAACATGGGAGACCAATGGCCTTGGGAAGCAAAGGAGGTAATGTCCGGTTCTGAGGCAGTTGACCAATTAATATCTACACAAGCCGATTATCATATGAGTGTTAGAGGTAAATCTGAGTGGAGATTAAAGACCTCCATCATAGGTTATGTTTGCATAGCAAGGAAAGGAATGATGTATAATACTTCTGTAGGAGAATTAACTTGTCTAGGGCAAAAAGCTTATGATGATGATACAAAGAATACAACTTGGTGGTCGGCTCCAAATGTCTCAGAACCATCTAACCCGTTTGCTAGATACGCCAATTTAAAGGATGTGTGGTTTGACCTATCCATCACATCTACCTGGAGAGCCCCAGCCAATTTGTACTGGATCTGTGGTAAGAAAGCCTATTCGGAGTTGCCACAGGACTGGGAAGGGGCATGTGTGTTGGGTATGCTCAAACCATCCTTCTTCTTGTTACCTATTGAAACAGGTGAGACTTTAGGTGTTAAAGTGTATGATGTGAATCATAGGAAGAAAAGGGGACCCATAGAGATAGGCGCCTGGGAAGATAATTAATGGCCTCCCCAGCGCATTATAGATTATTATGGGCCAGCCACGTGGGCAGAGGATGGTACTTTTGGTTATAGAACCCCTATTTATATGCTCAACCGTATTATACGATTACATGCGGTGGTTGAGATTATTACTAACGAGACATCACAAGCGCTCAATCTTCTAGCGAAGCATAATACCAGGATGAGGACAGCAGTATACCAAAATAGATTAGCCTTGGATTACCTTTTGGCAGTAGAGGGAGGTGTATGTGGGAAGTTTAACCTGAGCAATTGCTGTCTTCAAATAGATGACGAAGGGCAAGCAATAGCTGAGCTTACTAGCCATATGGTTAAACTAGCGCATGTGCCTACTCAGGTATGGAAAGGGTATAATCCAAGCAGTTGGTTTGGTAGCTGGTATGAGTGGTTTGGAGGGCTTAAGGCAGTGGTAGGTGGAGTCCTACTGATTTTAATGTTGTGTCTACTCCTGCCGTGTCTTATACCCTTAGTAGTTAGGTCTGTGCAAAGCCTGATAGAAAATATAGCAGAGAGGAAGGCTGCTGCACAGATAATGGCAATTTATAAATATAAGGCTCTAGATCAGGGAGAACCAATGCAGGAAAATGAGTGTTGAAGATTCACATCATAAGATAAGTCTGGTCTGGTTCAAGGTAACTTGCGGTGTATGCAAACTAAGGTTAAGTGATGCCTCAAGTAATTGTGAAATATCAAGAGGCATCAAAGGGGGGAATGTGGTGGAATCTCGGTAAAAATAAATTTAGTAGGCCGAGATTACCACGTGGCATGTGTACGTGCATATGCTGACGTATCGATCAGTTGGTTGCACGAGGCAAGATACGATCAGTAGTGTACGGAGCATGTGCAAGAATACAGGAGGTAGTATTCCCCTCCTCCATTGTGCTGGACAAGCCATGCGGTCAAGCAGGAAGTTAATTCTTATTTGTATTGATTGGTCAAGAGAATGTGCGGGTGGAGCTTAATATGGGAGGAGTTATGTGCCTATATAAGGAGCCTGCACTATTGTCCGGGGCTCAGAACTTGCTGTATTTTGGTGACATTAGTCCCTCTGAGTCCCGATCGGTGATCCAATAAAGAATCTCTTCCTTCCTGAAGAAACCTGTGTCCATCTCTCTGTGCTTGGCTTCCGTCAGTTTCTCCGGTATCACCCGAGATCAGTAAACTAACTCTTCTGAGTTGTACCTGGAAACATTTAAATTCAGCTCTTTCCTGAGTTGATTTATTGTCAGAAACTGCTTAGTTGTAACTCTAACTAATCCCAGGCAGCATGCTAATCCCATACATGTATGTCCAAGTGCTGCTCTAGCATTAAACCACCCTGACACCTATTAACACTAACACCAAGCTTAAAGCACTAACCCTAGTTTAAAATATAATGTAATTTAGAAGATGCTTAACAGGGAAGTATTTTTAATGACAATTATAAAAACTCAAATATCAGTGATGGAACTAATGTAGAGAGGGCCCAGGTGTAAGATTTTTTTGATTTTTTTTTTACCTTTTAGGTGCAGGAGGGTTTCTTCCCTGGGGTCCAGTTGGCTGGATGAGGCTGTTGGGAATCATGAGCTCTACCACTCCATGCCCCCACCTTTCTGCTGTTTCCTCCATGCGTTATCTGGGAGGAAGAGACCATTTTGTTTCCTCACAGCACTGCCGAGATTACAGTGTCTGGTCACACTGTTAAAGGGGCGCAGTGCAAAACCAGGCCCTTGAAAAAACTTTGTCATCAGGTGACCATAAGTGCCAGGCCCTGTAGACTATTATATACCACCCTATATTTGCTCTTGAGGTTTATTACAATGTTTCCAGAACCCCTTGGTATCATCTGTAGGGTTGTGTGTCTTCCATATACTATACTATACATCATTTTATGTGATATTGTCAGGCTTGGGATAGTCTGATAGTCTAGGGTTTCGGGTTTGTATTAAAGTTGGGTTAGTTATACCTCATGAAGATATATGTTCACATACTACTCTCATACAGATGTGCATTACAATCGTAAACGAACCTAACCTAGTACTTAGAGAGAGACATATTAAGACAACTCAATTTTTTTTTTTTATTCAGAACCCTGGAATCCATGCTGTATGCAAAGTTGTTTGGTCCACTTATGACTCTCTAGCAGGGCCGGTGCTAGGATTTTTAGTTACACAGTCGAAGATGCATTTTGGCGCCCCCAACCCTCATTAAAAAAAAAAAAAAATGCATCTTCACCTGTGTGTCTTTCCTCCCAAGCCACAGGCACACAGGCATCATTTTTCAGTCACACAGTCAAAGTCATACAGGTACACTGTCATACAAAGACAGAAATAATCATACAGAGACATACAGACACATACAGTCAGAGACATTCAAGCAGAGATATACATGCATATAGAGACATGCAGGCATATAAAGACATACATGCATACAGAGGCATACCGTCATACAGACACATACATACAGACAGGCATACAGAAACATACATACAAAGACATTCAGGCACATACATACAGACATACAGGCATAAAGAAACATACATACAGAGACATACAGGCATGCAGACACATACATACATACAGAGGCATACCGTCATACAGACACATACAGAGGCATACCGTCATACAGACACATACATACATACATACATACAGAAACATGCATACAAAGACATACAGGCATACAGAGACACACACATATGTACATACAGAGACATAAAGGCATACAGTTACATACATGCATACAGAGACATATATACAGACATTCAGAGACAAACATACATCCAGTTACATACATGCATACAGAGACATACAGAAACATACGTACAAGACATACAGACACATACATACATACAGAGGCATACCGTCATACAGATACATACATACAGACAGGCATACAGAAAAATACATACTCACACACACACACACAAACTCACAGACACATACTCGAACACACACACACTGACAGACACACATACTCACATGCACACACACACTGACAGACACACACACACACACACACTGACAGACACACACACACACTCACATGCACACACACATACACACACAGTAATTAATTATCTAAATTAAATTTAAATTTCCCACCCAGCCTCCCTACCTGGAGTGCTGGCGTGGGTCTTTCATTGGTGGTCCAGTGGGGCTGCTGGGAGGCGTGCGGCTGAAGTTGATTAGGAGGCGGCGAGGGAGCTCTCTGATCTCTCTGACCGGCTCCCTCGCAGGCTGTTTTCTGATGCCGCAGGAGCCGGAAATAAAAATTCCATTTTAGGAAAGCAATGGACCATGACACCACATATGGGTTCATCCAGTTGTTAATCAGGTTACAGATGAGATACAGAAGAGTCTCTGACATAGATAGGAGCAGGTTTCTAAGTAACGCCTCCGTCTTGCCTTGATGACTATCACTGCAAAGTGTATGTAATGTAGTTCAGATCTATCTCCCTGCTTTTATATTTATCTCAAAGTCAGGCATTTACATCAAGTGCATCTTCATCTTGATGCCTAAGGTCTGATACTCAGTAGAATAAGGGTATTTAACCCCTTAAGGACACATGACATGCGTTTGGTCCATAAGGGGTTAAAGAAACACTCCAAGCACTAGAACAACTACCGCTCTTTGTAAAGCAATCAACCAATGGTCTTATACAATAAGCTAATAGAGGTAGGGTATGGAACCTGGTGAATCTCAGATAAGAAGTCAAGTTGTTCAAAAATGTTTTGATAAATAACAGTGGGGTAGGGGGTGGGGCACTCCTAGCAAGAGATTATGTTATGATTATGGTTTTTGGTGTGTTCTGTATGTTATTTTATCTCCATGTCTTGATATCTGCATCACAGCTAAATGTATGAAGCCATGCTGAGATCAATCTTGATATATGTGATCTATGCATTGATATCCTGGTACTCCTCCTACCTCTCCCAGCGCTCTTTCAGTGTTTATTTCTCTGGCTCTGCTTCTTCTCCCCAACTCCTCTCTGTTGGTGTCCCCCAAGGTTCAGTCCTTGGTCCCCTACTGTTCTCCATCTATACTGCCTCCCTTGGTAAACTCATTAGCTCCTTTGGCTTCCAATATCATTTCTATGCAGATGACACTCAAATCTACCTGTCCTCTCCTGATCTCTCCCCGTCCCTCTTGACTAGTGTCTCTGACGGCCTCTCTGCTGTTTCTAACTGGATGGCTGCCCACTTCCTTAAACTAAACTTGACCAAAACTGATATTCTGGTTTTTCCTCCCTCAAGTGTTGTTACTCCTGTGTCTGTCTCCCTCCAAGTCAATGGTGCTACCATCAGCTCCACCATGCAGGCTCGCTGCCTAGGTGTTCTCTTTGACTCCGACCTCTCCTTCAAGCCTCATGTTCAATCTATCGCCAAATCCTGTAATTTCCATCTCAAAAACATTGTGTGCATCCGCCCCTACTTAACGCCAGATGCAACGAAGGTGTTGGTCCATTCCACTGTCCTTTCTCTCCTTGACTACTGTAATCCGCTTCTCAGTGGTCTTACGTGCTCCCAACTTGCGCCGTTACAGTCCATAATGAATGCGGCGGCGAGGCTCATCTTCCTGTCCGCCCGCACCTCCCATGCCTCACCCTTCTGTCAGTCCCTACATTGGCTTCCTATAAAATATAGAGCTCAATTTAAGATTCTGGTTCTTGCTTACAAATCTCTACATAATGCTGCTCCCACCTATCTATCCTCCCTTATACACAAGTATGCCCCGTCTAGGCCCTTACGATCTGCTGAAGACCTTACGTCTATCTTCTGTCCGTACTCCCACCTCTGATGCTCGCCTTCAAGACTTCTCGAGGGCTGCACCGTTCCTGTGGAACTCGCTTCCCTCCTCCGTTAGATGCTCACCCAGTCTCCACTTCAAAAAAATTGTTAAAAACCCACTTCTTCATAAAAGCGTATCAATTAAACTGTTAATAGCTCCCGACTGATTCCTCTTCTGCAACTGTCACTAGTCTAATACTATCCTTACCTTTTTTGTGTAATTTTACCCCACTCCCTCTAGCATGTAAGCTCATTGAGCAGGGCCCTCAACCCCTCTGTTCCTGTGTGTCCAACTTGTCTTGTTACAACTACATGTCTGTTCGTCCACCCATTGTAAAGTGCTGCAGAATTTGACGGCGCTCTATAAATATCATAATATTAATAATAATATATGTCTCACACATTAGATGTGTGCTTCTAGCTAAATATTTATTTCACTGTTTTTGTGTATGTCTCACATGTGCAATGCGAGAGACATAAACCGAAATGAGAACTAGGTAATTGTTATTAATTAGATGCTAAGGGCATGAAGGTAAAATTAAATGAACACATCAACGTTCTGTAGTGGTTATGATGGCAGAAGTACCCTGGCATCCTCCAGTGTAAGTAGTAAAACCATTTTAGAGTCGCTTAACCTGGGGTTCTTGATGTGCTGATCCCCACCTCCACTACTGCATTCAAAGTGTTGGAGGTCATTGAGAGAGCAGCTCAAGAGAGCTAAAATGAAACAGTAGCGTATGTCTCTCTGAAGGTTGTACTGGAAGAAGGAAACAGTTTGGCTACTTACAATATGAGGGGTGACAGGGCACTCATGGCACCTATCTCGCTGCAGGTCCTTGACGTTTCGAGGAATACTTGAGTACAAGTTTTATGAAAACAGGTTTTCTGATATGAAGCTCTCACAGAACCAGAGCAAATTTTGTCTGATCTTTAGCTATGCTATCTTAGATCTGCGAGATATACAAGGAATGTCTTTTAAGATCAATAGCCAGCCTGGGAAGAAAACTACACACAACACTAACAAGTACGTTATATAAATCATAGCATGGCTGTGACAAAAAAACAAAACAAAAAACAATGTATACATTAAAAACATCATGAGATTCAGGAACAATACAAGGTAAGGTTACGATTTTATAAATAAAACCAAACAATTGATATAAAGCAACATATGTGGTTGTGGGTTTCCAATGTTACTAAGCAAGACGTTAATGATTACCAGGTTTATAATGGCATGAAATCAGTTGCAGCTGGTGGAATTACAGTTAAGAATTCCCAGGTGTTGCACAAGGAACATACCAAGATATTAACAAACAAGCTCTACTTATTGCCAAATCCTTTATTGGCATATGGGAAATTCATTCTCAAAAATGCCAAATCTCAAAAGTTTCAGGGTTCTTATAATGGTAAAACTAACCAATAGAAAAAACTTAAAAGCCATGTATGATATTTTATATGAAACAAGGGTGACATGAAGCTAGGACATAAGGTAACAGTATGTAATCAAAGTCAACTATCTGCCCGTCAATTTTGCTCCCAGATGCTCCCTCATAAGCACTCTGTTTTATCTCTGCCTTTTAGTCTGATTCACACCTACTATATGTTATCTAGCTCCCCATCCATATCAACATCTAGGGATACGCATAACCCAAACATTAAGTGGGACGCTGGTGGGTGGGATAAAAGAAGGCAGATCAGTGTTGCTAATCACCCAGAAAGGTGAGTGTCCGCCCGAAGAATAGGCAGATCAATGTGGCAAGGATGTACACCAGGCTGCCTGCCAATTACACAGGCTGCCCCACTAATGGTGCACCATGTAGACAGTGCTGTTTACCACTCTCTACACGGTCCTAGTGTCCTGAGTATAGTGCTAACGTGTCTAATAATGCACTTGCGCTACACTTTCTTGGGGCAGTGCCCTGATGTCTCCAAAAGCAAGACAGTGACATAAAATTGGGATTGCTTGAAAGGACCCTGAAATAAATCAGGACTGTTGCAAGGCCTCATAAACTGGTCTCACAAATAAGTGTATACAATCTGGCTATGTTAATTTATTTAATCTTACTTAGATCCATGTTTAAGGTATGTTTCTATTAGCCAGCATAACAAAATACGAGAAGGCACACAAATAAAGGATCATCCTAGTGCCATCAGTCCAGAGCAAGTCCAGAAAAAGGTATCTTGTTAGCCAAGTTGCTTTCTGCATTCCAATACATCTGCCTTGGATTGCATGTTATTTGGTGCCCATTCCATTACTTTTTGGTCTGTTAGATAGTATTGACTTGATTAACTGGTTTATATATCTAAATATTATATTCGGTCTAGATGACAGAATTCTTTTTCCTAGATTTCAATTAAATGTTTAAATGTATGTATAAAAACATAACTTCTCGATTGTTTGGATGTAGATTTGAACAAATCATCTAATGCTGCAGATGGGGGCATAATGCGGTCTAGGGAGAGAATCAGATCAACCTTTATCAGATTTTTAAAATTATATTATATTTTTTACTCTGCGTAGAGTTTTTTTTTTTTAAACTATTCACATGCTGGCAACATATAATTCAGATCTTTAAAATCTGGGCCTAGATTTTAAGCATCCAGGTCTGGATTTCAGTCATTTGGTATTTTTTCCACAAATTTGACCTTAAATTTTCACTTTAGTAAATAACATGCTTGAGTCTTTTTGTTGGTGTTTCCTTTTTGGGGGTCTATTGTTTTGCTCAAATCATTAACCAGCACAGTAGGAGATCTCACTTCCACCTTCCCAAAGTCTGGACGTGCTTCCATTCCGCTCTTAAGCCGTACTATTTTTAAATTCTGTTATATTACTACATAAGAAAGGCTCTCAGAGCTCTGCACATTATATAATATATAAATGATTCATGTCAGGTATAGAACGTCTAGCTTTTGTTGGGTTAAATACAAATTCTGCAGTTTTCAAAAGGATGTACCATAAAGAGGGTTACATATGAAACAGATCAAACCGTGAATTATCCTCTGACATAGCTCTGACATGAGACGCCTACAGGAAGAATTTATAAGGCAGCTGGAAGGTAGGCCGTAACCTTTAAAAGGGTAGTAAATTCTAAATTTTCTAGATGGAAAGGTGAACAATTTGCTACAGATACACTTCCAGGTATTTATCAGTACAATTTCAATTCAAAACAGAATTTCTATCAGAAACACTGGTCAAATACGTTCAAACATTCCCATCTTTGTTCGCTAAATGGATCTGATCATAAGACTTGTGCACGTATTCTTGTCAGCTGGTGCAAACAAATTAAAATTCCTTTTAATCTACTCCTGTACAAATCAAAAGGTCCAGAATTAACCTGTGAAGTCTTATTCATTAAAGCAATTTGATTGGTTTGTACCAGTTTAAAGGACTTTTTGCAAAAGTCTACCACGTAACATGATAAGCAAGTCACTTTGTATCAAATTATATTTAGAAGCTGAGATATAAATTATAATCGTTAACATAGTACCTTTTAAAGCGAAACAGTTTAATGACACCAAAATGTATGAAGCAGTTCATTTGGGTCAATAAAATGTAACCTGTAATATAAAAAAAAAGAGGGGGAAAAAAAGCATACATTTGGAAAATGACCCTTCTGTAGTAAAACAAATGGTATTTAGCATGAGATGTAGTCCATACATAAAGGGAATATGAAGTTTATGAGAATTTATGAAAAAATGCAGATCATTTTAAAGGTGGAATATCTTGAATGTCTCCAAAGTGTATGCAAGAAAAGTTTACAAAAACACTTTATTAATTCAATAAAAAGGACTTCAAATATATAGTGGTAATGTCACTGACTTTGAACTGGGAATCACTGTACCAGTAAGTGTCCCTGGGCAAGACACCTAACAATATATACCCTGCCCACCTCAATAATATGAGAGCACCACAAACCAGGAGGTCATGCAGGCTCAGACGTTGCCCGGATTAACGATGTCCACGTCAGATGCTAGTGAACCAGGACAATCTGATCACCAGTGGTCTACTGGAACAAATCATTCCTGGACACATAGCGAGAACCTAGACCTGCTTGAATGCTACTACAACAGCAGACCCAACGAGAGAGTCTGCATGAAACCTATGTGGGAGCTATGAATAAGAGACCATCATCTACTGTAACACCAAAACAGATGGTTACACAACGTTCCTCTATTTAAAAGACATTTTGTGTCACAACTGGAATTAAGCAGACTACAATAGAAATCAACCATGCACCATGAGGAGGAAGAAATTCCCATACCCACATTCTTATCTGCAGAGAATTGTGAACTTAAATCCATACCCCAAGACAACAGATATAAGGGAAATGATCCTAGAAAAACTATCAGTTGTTGACCAGCGGCCAAGACTATCGAAGATCATTGGAAAGCTACCACCAGCCAGCATGCTAGCTGCAGTTATTGAGCCATTGTCCACAATCCCAACCTGCACCAATACAGAGACCAACAGGCTCATATGTTCCACTGCATTAGTGGTCCTCCAGCTCCTACAAGATCAGGCTCAAAGAGAAGCAATAGGAAATATTCAGAAAAGGGTCAGTGCTGAATAAAGTGACAAATAAGATTTTGTTTTAGGGCAGCACACCTTAGGATAGAAAGGGGTTCCCTTCTTATATCCCACAATTAGCAGCAAGAGAAAGAGAAAGAGAGTAAGGTTGCGCCCAATATAAATTAAGATATACTAAAACATATATAAGTAATTTATCAGAGATAAAATATTCAGTTAAATATATAAAATACAGGTGAACTGAAATAAAAAGAAAGAATAAAAAAAGTATCTAAGAGGAACAGCCTCAAAGAGAAGCAATGCCCCTCATGGAGACTACGTCTAGAAGATAAAGACAACACGGAAGGAAGTTAGTAAGCTGGATCAACTTACCAGAGGTGGAAAGAGCAAAAATAGATTCTGGCTGTTGCAGAAGTACAAGAATATGCCCATACCAGAGGTGCTTGAAACAGCTAAGCAAAGACTGGCAACCAGACTAAGTAGATACACCAGAGAATCAATGCCCTCTTTACCAAAGTACCATCCAAGGTGTATGCACAGCTACAGGGTACCACCACATCTCCTCTCAAGACCCACCCATAGCTGAGACTGAACAGTACTGGGAGAAAGAAGCATCTCATAACACTGAGTCCCAGTGGCACAACTTTTCCTGTCAGAACAGTAAATGTCATTAATTTCATTTTTATATGTTGATGAATATGTGACATTACCCAGCACCTGAAGAACGCCCACCGGGCGGGCAGGACCAGGCTTGAGAGGAAACTTGGCATGAAAATAGCGAACTTGCGGCCAGCATGTATATCAGATGCTGGAACCCAAGAACGATAGGCTGGTCCATAACCTTTCCAATCCACCAAGTACTGTAAAGTGCCCCGAGAAAACCTGGAATCAATTATGGAGGAGACCTCATACTCTTCCTGTTCAGAAACAACTAAGGGAAGAGGAGGGACACTTGAGACAGTATATTTATTGCAAACAAGAGGTTTGAGTAGCGACACACGAAAGGTATTTGGAATACGTAATGAGGCCAGGACGGCCAGAGAATATGACACAGGGTTAATCCTCCGAAGGATACGAAAGGGGCCCAGGAATCTGGGTGCAAACTTCATAGTAGGAACTTTCAATTTGATGTTCCGCGATGATAACCATACCCTGTCACCCACTTGGTAAACGGGGTTGACACCCCGCCGTTTATCCACATAGAAGTTGAAGCGATCAGCCGCAGTTTTGAGAGCGGAATTAACTTTGGTCCAAGTATCACGGATAGAAGATAGTATCAGGGATAGTTGTCTCAGAGAAAACAGCCGGAAGGACAGTAGGATGACGACAATTATTAACAAAGAATAGGCTGTGACCAGAAGAGTCATGGGTAGCATTGTTTCCAGCAAACTCGGCCCAGGGTAGTAATTCGGACCAATTATCTTAAGTGCTATTAACAAAACAATGCAGATATAACTCTAATGACTGGTTAGCCCTCTCAGCCGTGCCATTAGTTTGGGGATGGTAAGCAGAAGAAAAAGACAATTCAATCCCCAACTGTTTTCTGAACGCCCTCCAAAACCGAGTCACAAACTGAGAGCCCCTATCAGACACAATATTGTGAGGAATGCCATGCGGTTGGGCAATCTCACGTATAAAGATAAGAACCAGGTTTTGAGAAGATGGCAATTTTTTAAGTGGAATAAAGTGAGCCATCTTGGAGAATCGGTAAACCACCATAAGTATGGTGGTATGGCCATTGGAACTTGGAAGTTCAACGATGAAGTCCATTGACAAGTGGGACCATGGAACACTAGGTACAGGAAGTGGTTGCAACAAACCATAAGGAAGCTTATGAGGGACCTTAGAAACAGCACAAACTGAACAAGCCTGCACATAGTCCTTCACATCGTTTTTAAGGGAATCCCACCAAAATGATCCCGTGATCGCAGATATGGATTTATTGATACCTGGGTGTCCAGCAGTAACATTGTCATAGAACACCCTCAGCACATTCTTTCTTTCACCAAATGGAACAAACAATTTGCCCAGTGGTTTATTGCATGATACCTGAGACTGAGCCTCCATTATAGCACCAAGCAAGGGAGAAGACAGTGAAAGAACAGTAGAAAAGATGATACATTCAGGAGGCACGATAGGGGATGTCTCGTGTTCCTATAAAGACTCAGTATCAAACTGTCTAGACAAGGCATCAGCCTTCACATTTTTGGGACCAGGTCTGCAAGTTATAAGGAAGTTGAAGCGAGACAGAAACAAAGACCATCTAGCCTGTCTAGAAGATAGACGTTTAGCATCCCCTATAAAAGCCAAATTCTTATGGTCCGTAATGATCAAAAGGGGATCCTTGGAACCTTCCAAAAGATGTCGCCACTCTTCAAGCGCTAGGACAACGGGCAACAATTCTCTGTTGCCAATATCATAATTGCTCAGCGGGAGACAACTTTCTGGAAAAGTAACCACAGGGATGCAAAGGGGTGTCCTGACTCTCCCTTTGAGAAAGAACCACCCCTACCCCAGTTTCGGAGGCATCGACTTCCAATATGAAGGGTTTGCTGGTGTCAGGGTATCTCAGTATGTCGGCAGAAGCAAACCTTTGTTTAACCCCTTAAGGACCAAACTTCTGAAATAAAAGGGAATCATGACATGTCACACATGTCATGTGTCCTTAAGGGGTTAAGAAGTTCAAAAGCCTCTCTAGCTTCCTTAGACCATACTGTACTACTAGCCCCCTTACGTGTCATATTGGTGATGGGGGCTATTACAGAAGAAAACCCCTTGATAAATCTTCTGTAATAGTTTGCAAACCCAATAAATCTTTGGATGGCTTTTAGTCCGCTAGGTACTGGCCTCTAGTTTCTTAGGGTCCATATGAAAACCAGAGGCAGAAATGTTATACCTCAAAAACTGTACTTCAGTCTGATCAAACAAGCATTTTTCCAATTTACAATAAAGTTTGTTTCCCAGTAAAGTCTGCAATACTTGTTTAACCTGTTTGTGGTGGGTTTGAAGGTCAGGGGAATAAATAAGTATATCATCTAAATAAACAAGGACAAATAAATAGATATAATCCTTGAGTACATCATTATTAAAATCCTGGAATACGGCCGGTGCATTGCATAGCCCAAAAGGCATAACAAGGTACTCATAGTGCCCGCATCTAGTGTTAAATGCCGTTTTCCACTCATGAATTTCCTTGATTCTTACCAAATTGTATGCACTCCTGAGATCCAGTTTGGTAAAGATCTTAGCACCCTGGAGTCTATCAAACAATTCGGAAATGAGAGGAATAGGATAGGCATTCTTAACAGTAATCTTATTTAATGCTCTGTAGTCAATGCATGGCCGTAATTCTCCATATTTCTTTTCTACAAAAAAGAAGCCTGCACCAGCAGGTGAGGATGATTTCCGTATATGGCCCTTGTTTAGTGAGTCTTTGATATATTCTTCCATTATTTTACTCTCCTGTGGTGATAAGGCATAGCGCCGGGTAACAGATTTATGGAGCAGTTATATGACCTATGAGGAGGTAAGATATTGGACTGACTCTTACTGAATACTTCCTTAACCTCCCAGTATTGTATGGGAACTTCGGGGTTTGAGGTGTAGTAGTGGGTAATTTAATGGTACCCACTCTCTTGGTGAGGTATAACATACACTTCCCATTACAATCCTTGCCCCATTCCAATATTTCCCCATTAGCCCAGTCGATATGAGGGTTGTGCTTACTAAGCCAAGGAAAGCCTTATATGATAGGGCAAGAAGGAGATGCAATAACTTGGAATATTATATCTTCCTTATGTAAGGCACCAATAGACATGTTAATGGGCAAGGTTTCATGGGTAATTAAGGGTTGAGAGAGTGGTCTCCCATCAATAGCCTCAATGGCCAGAGGTGATATTCTCGCCGTGATAGGTATAGCATTCTTTTTAACAAAATGAACATCAATGAAATTTCCTGCTGCACCTGGGTCTTGCATGAAAAGTTATTTTTGTCAACTATGATCGTAATATCAAGGAGAAATCTATTTATGTTATTCCCAGAGGACGTATCCATTACACCTGTCCCCTTATGGTTCTTAGGTGCGGTTGTTTTCCGTATGGGACAAGTACTCCTCATATGTCCTTTTTTACCATAGTATATGCATTGACCCTCTCTTCTCCTATGTTGTCTTTCTGCCTCGGACAGTCTAGTGACCCCCAACTGCATAGGTTTGGACTGTATAGAGAGGTCAGGAACAACCGGTCTGGAGAAATGAGGTGCTAATGGCAAAGCCATATGTCTGGTTTTATTTCTGGTTCTGAGTCTATTATCAATTAGCATAATAAACTTAATAAACTCATTGAGGTTTTTGGGTAGTTCTTTCGCAGTAATCTCATCCAACATAGTCTCAGATAATCCTTTCTTAAATGCTGAGATTAATCCGCTGTTAGTCCAGTCTACCACGGAAGCCAAGGTGCGAAATTCTATGGCATACTCCGAGATAGACCGGTTCCCTTGTCTAATATGCAGTGGCGTACTAAGGGGGGGGCGGAGGGGGTGGTCCGCCCCGGGTGCCATCAGGCAGGGGGGTGCCACCAGGGCTGGCCAGGCTTGCTATTCAGTGAGCTGTGTGGCTGCAACGGGTGCGCCGGGCAGCCGACACAGCTCACACGCAGGGGCTGGAAGCAAGCAGGAAACCTGTACGCAGAGTTGGGGGCGGAGCTAGACCGGCCGTGGGGGTGGAGCTAATTGCAGCCTCTTGCTGCTCACACAGAGGGGAAGCAGGAAGGAGTCCCTGCTTCCCCAACTACAGCAAAGGAGGGGCTGAATCCACTCCTCCTCCAGCCAAGCTGACTGTAAGTGAGAGAGTGAGTGCTGTGTGTAACTGTGATTGTGACTGTCTGTGACTGTGTGTATGCTGTGTGTAACTGTGACTGTCTTTGACTGTGTGTGTGAGTGTGTAACTGTGATTGTAACTGGCTGTGACTGTGTGTGTGAGTGTGTAACTGTGATTGTGACTGTGTGTGTGAGTGTGTAACTGTGATTGTGACTGTCTTTGACTGTGTGTGTGATTGTCTGCCTGTGTGTGTGTGACTGCCTGTGATTGTCTGTGTGACTGTGTGTGTGATTGTCTGCCTGTGATTCTCTGTGTGTGTGTGACTGTCTGCCTATGATTGCGGGTGTGTGTGTGAGTGACTGTCTCTAACTGTGTGTGTGTGTGTGTGTGACTGTCTGCCTCTGAGTGTGTGTGTGACTGTCTGTCATTGTGTTGTGTCTGCCTGTGTGACTGTCTGCCTGTGATTGTGTGTGTGACTGTCTGTGATTGTGTGTGTGACTGTCTGTGATTGTGTGTGTGACTGTCTGTGTGTGTGACTGTCTGCCTGTGATTGTGGGTGTGTGTGAGTGACTGTCTGCCTGTGATTGTGTTTGTGTGTGTGACTGTCTGTGACTATGTTGTGTGTATGTGTGACTGTCTGCCTGTGATTGTGTGTGTGACTGTCTGTGAATCTGTGTGTGTATGTGTGACTGTCTGCCTGTGTGATTGCCTGCGTGTTTGACTGTCTGCCTGTAACTGTGTGTGCATCTGACTGCAGCCAGGATATGATGTCATCGCGGCCTCGGCGTCATTACAGGGCGTGCGATGGACCTGTGCAGAAAGAGCACAGAGATCCCAGCAGCAACCACTGACCACCAGGGACTGAGGATCCACTCCAGCCGTTCTAGAGCAAGGTAGGGAGGCTGGGTGGACCTCTTAATTACTAAATGTGTGTATGTATGTAATGTTTGTGTGTGTCTGTGATTGTATGTGTGTGGGTCAGTGATTGTGTTTGTGTATATCTGTGATTGTGTGTATCTCTGCGTATGTGTTTAGTAGAAAGCTCCCTTATTTCCTGTCCTTAAATATTGCAATCCCACATAGGGATAACAAATAAGGGATTTATCTACTAAACAACTTGAAATAAGAAAAGGGCGTTTTTTTATTCCTTTAGCTGTTTAGTAGATAAATCCCTGAATTGGTGCCCGTATGTGAGATTTCCATATGTAAAGATACCAAATGCACCTTATTTGGTGTCCTTAAATATGGCAATCCCACAAAGGATAGCAAATAGAGGAGTTATCTGCTAAACAAAGATTGAAATTAAGAGGTGTCAGCCAGCCCACAACAAGAAATCTGGGTGGCTAATGTGAATTATATGCAAATGTGTAGTCAGATGCCAGCATGCAGAACACAGCATGCTGGCATCAGACAGCCAATGGCAGCATATTACCCCATCCCCAAGTGAGAAGTTTTACTGCTCCCCTCCCCCTCCTGTTTTGACTGTGTATCTTATGTGCCCCCCCCCCGCCCCCGCATATATAGTGTTCCTAGAGTCGCCATGATGTCTGCATGTGTGTCTGTGTGTGACTGTGTTTGTGTGTATATGTATCTGCATGTGTGTCAATGTGTATCTGTGTGTGACTGTGTTTGTGTGTATATGTATCTGCATGTGTGTATGTCCGTGTATGTGTATATGTGCAGACATCTAAAAATCTCGCCAACACTACACACAAATACACTCATGCATTTGAACGTCAACACTACATACAAACCCCACCATTATATATAACCATACCACTGCATTCAAATACCACACAACACACAAATGCATGCTTGCATTCAAACGCCAACACTTCATACAAACACACCGCTACATTCACTCACATATACTCCATACAAAAACATGCATACATTCAAACACACAATCACTGCTTAGTGCTAAATACATACAAAACTATTTTCTTTATTTTTATATTTAAAGTTGAGGGGGGGAAGGGAGGTGCCAAAAATAGGACCCGCCCCGGGTGCAAAATGCTCTAGGTACGCCCCTGCTAATATGCATTAGGGCAGTGGAGGTGTCATCCTCCCTGCCTAATGGTTTAAACGCAAGTTTAAATTCCACAAGGAATTCCTGGTAATTGTGTGCAATGCTCCTACTACTCTCCCATAACGGATTGGCCCAAGCTAAAGCTTTACCTTTAAGTTGGTTCATCAAGTAAACAATTTTAGCTCTGTCTGTGGGAAAAGATCCCGGTGAGGCCTTAAAATGATACTCAATTTGGTTAATGAATTCCTGGCATTCTTGAATATTACCATCAAAATGCAAGGGAGGAGATAGGAAGACAGTTGGAGAAGCCGCAGGTTGCAGATGCGCTGTTCGAGTAAGGAGTGTACTGAAAGCCTGGGCAAACTGATCCATACGGTGATCATATTCCACTTGCTTTCTCTCGCAAGCAGCTGTGTGCTGACACAATTCTACAGGATCTATGGCCATGTAGAATTGTGTAGAAACGTAGAATTGTGTCACACAGATGACTAATAGGTAATGTATTACCGGGCCTTAGAATGGCCGGACTTAACATACCAAAGAGTAGTCAGGATACTTGCCGAGGTCAGGGGATACAGAAAGAGACACAACGATAAGGGAAAGCCAGAAGTCAGGGATACCAGAATACATGGAAGTTAAAATCAAAGCCAAAGTCAAAAACCAGAAGAAACTAGAATCAGGAACGCGCTCTCGGACAACCACTAGGCAAACCACGACAAGGCACTGAGCAGGATGAGAACTGGGCCTAAACACTTCTCCTCTGGATCTGATAGGCTGTAATCGGCCTTTGACCCCATAGGCAATTACCAGGTTTCTATTCGCATAATTGCTTCTCAGCACAAACCCTCATGTGGATTTGATTGCTGCTCGGCACAACTTCTCCTCTCAGGACAGTAATGTTGCTTGGCACAACTTTTCCTGTCAGAACAGTAATTGTCATTAATAACATTTTGATATGTGGATGAATACGTGACACTACTATACATGAAAGCAGACCGTTGCATGCTGCCAGAACAGCAACTAGTCACCATCACAGTCGAAGATATCCAACAGAGAGCAGCACACATGAAGAGTTGGTAAGCCCCAGGACCTGACATGATCCACAACTACTGGATAAAGGTGTTAACAGCTCTGCATGAACGCTTAGCAGCACAAATGAACTAGCAACAGGCTCCCACCCTGACTGGTTAACACAAGGCAGAATAATACTGATCATGATGGACCCTCACAAGCGAACAACACCATCCAACTTCCGACCTCCTCACAACATGGAAACTCCTGTCAGGCATTGTAGCCTCCAAGATCCAAGGGCATATAAGTCAATATATGAGCAATACTCAGAAGGGTATTGCAAACAACACCAGAAGATCCAAACACCAAATAATGGTAGACCAAGCAGTCACAAGGGATTCTAATACCAGACACACCAATCTGTGCACAGCTTGGATTGACAAGAAAGCCTTTGACACAATGCCACACACATGGATACTGGAATGCTTGGCTCTCTACAAGGTCAGCAAGGTAATAATAGTTCTTGATCAGGAACCCAGCTGGAATAATAAGCTGGGTACCTGATGACCTGATGGGACAATAGGCACTAATCCTAGCAGCACAGAAACAGGCACTCAGCACCAGATCAATAGAAGCTTGAGTCCACCACACCAAGCAAGACCCAAGGTGCAGACAGTGCAAAGATTCCTCCGAGACAGTCCAGCAATTAGTAGCCGGATGCAGGATGTTAGCAGGAAGAGCATACACGGAGAGACACAACCAAGTTGCTGGGATTGTATACCGAAACATCTGCACAGAATATGGATTGGACTGGCCTAAATCCAGATTGGAGATACCACAAAGGGTGGATGAGAATTGCAGGGCTAAGATCCTCTGGGACTTCAAGATCCAGACAGACAAGAGAGTGCTGGCCAACCAACCCGACATCATGGTCGTAGACAAGCAACGGAAGACTGCAGTCGTGGTGGATGTTGTAATACCCAGTGACTATAACATCAGGAAGAAGGAGCATGAGAAGGTGGAGAAATGCCAAGGAAATAAGAAATGGAAAGGATGTGGAAAGTGAAGGAAGGCAGTAGTAGTTCCAGTTGTGAGAGGAGCACTCGGGGCTGTGACTCCCAAGTTAGGGGGGGGGGTGGCTGCAACAGATTCCAGGTGGGTCATCTGAGATCGCTGTCCAGAAGAGTGCAGTTCTAGGAACAGCTAAGATACTGCGCAGAACTCTCAAACTCCCAGGCCTCTGGTAAAGGACCCGAGGATGAGGAATAAAACATATCACCCAGGAGGGGTAAGGAAATCAATGTATATACCTACATACAATACACAAGATCCAGTGTACTCACTTATCCACTAACCAGCAACTTCAAAGCTCACATATTTTATTTGTTTTTCTTTTTTTCCTTAAATACCTAAACTAGGCATCTAGACAAAAATAATGGAGGTTTAGTTACAGTGCATAATCATGCATTGCACAAGCCTGCCACAATGTCAATTTCTTGGGACTGGCCCAAATGCTCCTTACATGTAACTTATGGTGACAATTCAATAGAAATACAAATATTCAAAACATATCATTACATACAGGGAAATATAATAACACAATAACATATCTACAAAGGGGTGGGGAAGTCAATAACCAACATAAAGTATCTCTCCTGCCTGCAAAATTAGCAATATGCAAATCTAACTGAATATGCAAATTAACAAGCCTTGCTATTCAGGGAGTGCATATAGTTGTTGCTACCAACAGAGGGCACTAAACAAGCTCCATAGCCAAATTCACTTAGGTGGTAACAAGTATCAGCAGGACAGGAGAGCACACAAAACAATTAAAGGGACACTATAGTCATTAAAATAACTTTAGCTTAATGAAGCCGTTTTGGTGTAGAGATCATATCCCTGCAGTCTCATTGCTCAATGATCTGCCATTTAGGAGGTGCCTTGTTTAGGTACCCAGTGGGCACACCTCACTGAATATTACATAGTCGGCCTATCCTATCAAGACTTCCTGTCAAGAGTCATCTAATGTTTACACTTCCTTTATTGCAAATTTTGTTTACTGTAATATAATGTAGAACTTAGTATATCCTACTCTGTTAATCGCTTACTAGACCTTGCAGGAGCCTCTTGTATGTAATTAAAGTTTAATTTACAGAGCAGGAGGTACAAATGTTTAAAGCAAGTTACTTCTGATTGAAAAATTAAAAAAAAAAAATTTCCATGGAGGCTGTGTAAGTCATGGCCAGGGGAGGTGTGGCTAGGGCTGCAAGGACAGGAACAAAATTGATTTAACTCCTAAATAGCAGAAAAATGAGCATTGAGACTGCAGGGGCATGACCTATACACCCAAACGACTTCATTAAACTAAAGTTGTTTTGGTGACTAAAGTGCCCCTTTAACAATACACAAACACTTTATATAAACACCCTGCACCTATAATGGGTACAGGAGGAACAACTTATAAACCTCTGTAAAGTGTACTTCTGCTCCCAGGGATTGTGACTACCATCAAAACAGTTTTATTTAAAAACACCTCATTTAGGCAAAAAATAATGGGGTTTAGTTACAGTATGTAATCATACATTGCACAAGCCTGACACAACGTCAATGTACCCTATATTTGGCAGGTCCTGCCCTGTCACAGGTGTCTCATTCAGTGGCCCCATTTAACCTTGACCTGCAGAGAGTCCAAGAAGGAAGCATTTCCCAAGTAAGTGCATTAATCTAATAAGAGCAGGCATTAGGATGCTAGAATAGAACCTTAAAAGTGGGGTGGTAAGTAAATCTGCTTTATTTTGTAAATACCATATATGTTGGTCCTGTAGCTCTGGTTTTAACTGTGAGGGGGCCCTCCTTGAGTCAGCAGAGAGATCAGATAGATCTCCCTGCTGAGGCCTGTGTAACTGCTCGAGGAAGAGTTGTCGTCTGCACCTCTAGTGGGTGTAGATCACTTTAAGATCTTCCTCACAGTTCCTCAGAGCTTCTCAAGTACTCCATTGTCATTGAAAGAGCTCCGTGGTGGACCTCTTAAAGATATCTGAACAAAATATTGGTACAGACTACAATGCTCCCCATTAAACCTCCAGGCATCCAACTCAGAGTGTCGTCCACTGGACCAAAAGAGATAACAATGCCTCCCTAAAGGTAATAAGGATGGGTGCAAATGATCATACACATTCAGACACTTTGACTCCTCCACACACAAAATTCATCCATCGCACAAAACCTCACTGCGCTTCCCTGCTTTAAATGTATCTTTGGAGGTGACCACAGGAGAGCTTGCGGCTCTCCCTTCCAACTGAGGGGAGATTGAATACGGCGCCCTGCAGTCCTCTGTTAAAAAGTCAGATCATTGCTAAATGGATTGACTACTTCAATTGGGGGTTCAACAAGGCACTCCTGGTACCATAAGCACTATAGTGCACTTTAGTGGTTATGCTGCTAGAAGTGTTCCTGTGACTCCTATTCTGATGTGCAGTAGATTGATATTTTGGTAGTTCAGTGATATTCTAGCTCTTTATCAACCTCATCACTGAAGTGCTGCTGGTGGCACAGAAAACATCAACAGCAGCAGCCCTAGTAACAGCATTTTTTACTGCCCCAGCATTAGCATTCTCATGAGCTTTGCTTCCCATGGCATCAAAGGGAAACATGATAAACAACTGGATCATACACATCATATACGTGTTTAAGTTATATTTTTGCCATAGTTAAATATAACCTGCCCTGTGCATTTATGCTGTTTACGAAATTGGTGCAATCTAGTGATGTTATATGATTGTTTTAATATTTAAAAGTTGATAAAATATTTGAGGAACATGGGTATATATGTGCCAATAGTAAGTCTAAAACTCGGAAGCCGTATTTAACCAATTTGTGCCATACTACGCATTACAATACCCATCGTATAGTGACATCACCCACTTACTTTGATAACATTATTAGATTTGAAGACATGATGTGCCCATTGAAATAACATATATTCATGTTGAATATAAATGTTAGCTTGGAGACTTCAAATGTGTACAGCTTCTTGAAAACTACTTTGTGAATCTCCAACAAGGGGCCCATTTACAAAGGTGGAAATCAGTCAATAGACTCATTAATGTGTTCAGAAACAGATGCTTGACAAATATACTTAAAAGGTTACTTTGCAAAATGAATTCATGCTTGAAATAGTGCCTCTCACACCTAATATACTTGTCAATAGCTTGTTTAGAATGGCCAGATTTATTACCAACACACTTAGTGCGTAGCTAAAAAAAAACTGTAATTTGAATTAGAAAAGCTTTTGAAAGGAGTCTGTCATAATCTTAAATATTGATACAATTTGTAGTCTTAATTTTCTCCTCATCAATTGTTGGGTCTCGCTTTTACCCCCTCATCTTTTATGTATTCTCACTTCTCTAATTATTTTTATTTTTTATTATAAAAAATGCAATAACCATTGAACATATTATATATTTTTAAATTCTGGTTTCTAGAATGAAAAAGTTATAATATAAAAACCAAATTTATCCAGTCATTCTCAAGGGTCCTTATGTCAAATCCTTTCAAATTGATATAAAAGTTATGTGATCAATCTTCATTTTCATACCAAGTGCTGGGCTGTTATATTAGATGAGCAATGTGATTTTTTTATTTTTTTTTCCCGTGCTTTCACCTCTCCCTATAGGTTCTACTAATAATTTATTCTTCATTCATTATCACTCATTATTTTTCTCCCAGGCTTCCATCATTTGTTCTAATTTCTAGCCCTTCTCCTAACACCTTTCTAAATTATTAATTTCTCTCGAAATTATTTATTTTCTCCTCTCGTTTTCCATCTCTAGTTTTCCTTTTATTATTATAGTATTAAGCACACTCGTATGTTCTTCAAAATGTTTCCCATTTTCAGTTATTGATATAGAATTAAATATCTTAAAGAAGGACAAATTGCTGAGAGCTCCTTTATACTTCAAAGCATCAGCAGCTTCCTCATTTGAGGAAGCAAAGGAGACTGCGTGGGCATAATACACCAAAACCACTTTATCAAGCTAACTTTTTCTGCTGCTTAGGGTGTCCCTTTAAACTTTTTTCTTGTTAGCCAAAACGAAGTCTTTCAACTTTTTGTACATGTCTGAAAAACTCTTAACTTTCATCCTTTTTATTTTCAGTATAATCTAGCTTTTTACAGAATTTTTTTTTCTGTAAAATCTAGCTTTATCAGTTCTCCTCTCAAAATGCTTTTAGAATAATGTTTAATAATTGGCTAGACACCATTTCCTTGTTTTAAAAAAAAAATAAAAAAAATACTTGCTGGCATATTTTATTATTTTGTCTAAATTAAATATTGTGTCTATTAACCGTTCATAAAACCTTCATGCTAATCTTATGCCAAATTTGTTTTCTTTGGATTACAAAACTGAATTGGTAGAACAAACAATTATGTTATTTTAGAGATGAATGAGGCTTGCATTTACAGCTGCATTGGAGGTTTTTCACACTTTTCAGCTCACAAAGTGTTTCACAAAGCCAAAACATTAAAACCACCTGCCCAACATTGTGTGGGTCCTACTCATGCTGCCAAAATAGCTTGGATGTGTTAAGGCATGGACTCCTAACTTGTCCTGTGGTACCTGGCCCCAATACAATAGTTGCAGATCCTGTAAGTCTTGCAAGTTGCAAGGTTGGTCGTCCATATATCAGATTTGTTGTTGAACCTTTTTTACAGTGTTGCAGGGTGCATTATCCTGATAAAAGAGGCCACTGCTACCAGGAAACACCATTGCCGTGAAGGTTTGTACATGTTTGCAACATTATCTAGGTAGGTGGTACATATCAAAGTAACATTCACATTGATGCCAGGACCCAATGTTTTGCAGAAGAACAGTTTTTCAGCAATTTGAGCTACCATAGATCTTCTATGTGAACAGATCAAACCGGATAGTAGTTATAGGATGGCAGATGTGGAGGAAATAAAGATTCAAAGAAGGGAAGGTGAGGAAGAAGCAAAGAGAATATGTTCAGGAAATGCAGGAAATAGACAAGATGTCAAATAAAGCAAACCTAGCAAAAGAGAATTAATATAAACTGTTGATGCAAAGGTACAAAATAAACAAGGAACGAGAGCAGGAGAAGCTGGTTCTCATGCTGAATTCCACCAGAGAATCTTGCCTTGTTAAATTTCTCCTTAGCATCTTGTTTTGCTTAATTTTATATGCACATCTTTCCTTGTGATATAGACAATATTTTATTTAAAAGACAAAACTGCAAAAAAAATGTTTTGTAAAAAAGTAATGAAAGAGGCCTATCAATAGGATGATTTATTAGCTGTATTAAAACAGCATAGACAACTTAATACCAGAAATAAACTCCATTCTATTTAATAGAGGACTCAAGATAAGGTGCTACGGGGTGTGGCTTGGCGCGTGGTTGAGATGGCTGCGAGACCTCAGCTCCTGACACCAGGCCCCAATAAACACTGCTATTAGCACTCCACCTGGTCCAGATGGATAGTACCAAGAAGTCCTGCACTTCCCAGCCGACCTGGCTTGTTCTGACACCACAAAGATTCAGACCTATGGATGAATTCCTGTCCACTCCGGCAGAACTGGCAGACACCGCGGCCTTCCACCACGTGGATGACTCCTCAGACCTGGGAAGCCAGGGGCCCTCCAAAACCAATGAAGCAAGCTTACAATACCCGCTGGCGCAATTAAGAGCCGACATACAGGCAATATCTCAGGCCATGGATAGAAAAAAAATGGATTTCTAATGCTTGTGCAATGGCTGCTTGGACTTCCCAAACCAGAGTCTCTTCCTTCTGGCTGTAGATAAATATGAAAAGGTGATGTAGGGAAGCAGCACCTTCAGTAATGTCCTCAAATCCAATAAGAAGACAATAAAACAAAATCTAGTGCAGTATTTTCATTGCTGGTGATATTAGATGAAAATAAAGAAGTTCACTTAAATTTTCTGGAGCTTAAAATCAACTCCAGATGTATTCGCTTGGACGGTATGATCCCCATCTATGCAGGGCCGGTCAGGGGCGGACTGAGCACTCGGGCATATCGGTCATGGACTGAGGGCCCGAGTGCAGTGCAGTAATGGCTGAGCCGGGGAGTTACACAAGCTAGCCTGTACTCAGTAAGGGGCCCACGCAGCCCTCTGCGGGCCCCTTGCACTACAAATCCTCTCCCCCATGCAGGGCAGACTGAGGGATAGCTAAGGGGCTTTCCCAAAGACCCCACTAGGCTGCTCTTTAGTGTGCCTGTCTGTGTGGCTGAAGGAAATGGAGCAGAGCCTCCAGGGAGAGTATGAACAGTATTGGCGAGAGAGGGCAACCCTGCCTCGTACCGTTGCTCAGGCGGAACAGTGAAATTCGTGCTCCTGCAATCTGAATCTGGGCCCTAACGTTCGAGTACATGGCCTGGACCGCTGTAATAAACGTGTCCGGTACACCGAAGCGTCGCAGCACTTCGAATAAGTAAGGCCATTTTACCCTATCGAAAGCCTTCTCGGCATCTAGTGATAATAACAATGTCGGGGTGCCCATTGTAACCTGTCTCCCTATAAGGTCAACAGTACGCCTAGTGTTCTCGAACAGCTGTCTCCCTGTCACGAAGCCTACCTGATCTGGGTGAACCAACCTTGAGAGGAGCGGATTCAATCTGCCCGCCAAGATTTTAGCTAGGATTTTCGAATCATGGTTGATCAGGGAAATAGGGCAGTAGTTCTCCGGCATCGAATCATCTTTCCCGGGCTTGGGCAGTAGTACGATGTTTGCCAGGGACATATCCCTGTCAGGCAATCCTCCGCCCATCACTTCATTAAACCAGGATTCCATGTGAGGCAGGAGTTCTTCTCTGAAGGTTTTGTAATAGCTTCCCGTAAAGCCATCCGGGCCAGGCGCCTTGTTACTTTTCATAGCGGATATTGCCGCGTCTACTTCTTCAGCCGTTACGATGGTTCCCAGGGCTTCCGCGACCTCCGCCTCTAGCTTGGGGAGAGATAGCCGAGACAGGAATCCGAATACCTTCCAAGTCCCGTTCCATGTCCACGGCTTCGTCCGACGAGTGATTATAAAGCTTTGCATAGTATTCTGTGAAAACCCTGGCTATGTCCGTGGGGTTCGTCTGGTAAACGCCCGCTGTATCCTTAATCCTAGTGATGTGCGTGCCGCGTTGCCGCGGTCGGAGGGATCTTGCTAGCAGGGTATCCATTTTGTTCGCCTTCTCATAAAAAGTGCGTTTCGACCATATGATGGCTCTAGCAGTGTCATCCAATAGCGTTTCCCTGATCGAGTTCCGTACGGTCTGTGTTGATAACAAATTGGCGGGCGTGGGGTCCGATTTATGTTTCTGTTCCGCTGATTGCAGCGCTTCTAGTAGAGAGGACAATAGTTGAGATTTGCGTCTCTTCCGTAAAGTCGCTTCCCTGATCAGTATACCCCTTATGACAGTTTTATGAGCCGCCCACATTGTAGCTTTCGTAACTCCTGATTCCGCTTCCCTAGCAAAATATTCTCCGAGCTCCGTGCGTACAGTCGCCACGATATCTGGGTCTTGTAGTAGGGAAGTATTCAGCCTCCATGACCAGGGAGACGCCGCGCTCAGTTTGTCCAGGGTAAGGGATACATCCGCATGATCAGACCAAGTTATGGACCCAATCCCTGATTCCGAGACCCTGGGGATCGCCAGGGAGTTCACGAGGAAAAAGTCTATCCTCGAATACGTATCGTGCAGTGGGGAATAGAACGTATAGTCAGTATCATCTGGATGGTGTGCCCTCCATATGTCTATCAGACCGGAATGTTGTATGAATGTGTGTAGTAATTTGTCTTGCCCGCCCCGCTTATGCGATCTTGGGGCTCCCCTACATGGGCCCCTGTCCATTTCCGGGGACGGCGCCGCATTAAAATCCCCTCCGACAATAATTATTCCATGCGGTAGTGTGTTTACTATGTGAGTCAATTCTGACCAGAAATCTCTAGATGGATCATTAGGCGCGTAGATATTAAGGACGTGTATAGTGTGGGAATACAAGGACCCCGATACCAAAATATAGCGACCGCCCGGGTCCGCGCTTACCTTGCTAACCTGGAGTGGGCATCTATTATGTATGAGGATAGCTACCCCATTCTTCTTATTGAGAGCCCTGGCCTCGTAAGAGGTCCGTAAGGTATGATCCTTCAGGGTAAACTTCGCTGATTTCGATAAATGCGTCTCCTGCAAGAAAGCGATATCTGGGTTCAAGCGCTTCAGTTCTCGGAACATGAGTCGTCTCTTATTAGGGGCATTCAGACCCTTAACATTAAGAGACAGTAGTTTCACTGGCATGTCACATCACTTATGATATTGCTATAGTGACGCCTACTGTCTCGGCTTTTTGTAGCCATGGCTCCTAGGGCGTATCTCGATTCCCCCCCCAAAGGGGATATATGAAGGATAAGGGCACAAGGGTGGAAAGGAAGAAAAAGTGGAAGAAAGGAAAAGAAAAGGAAACAAGACATTTTGTACAGAAACTGCCTGGTCTTACCCATAGCCAGGCGTATTTGGGGCAGAAGTCCCGACGCTCCCAGAACAGGGAAAAGGCTCTGGGAAGTTAGGGACGCGAACCATCCAACAATGGCACTATTGTAGTGCCATCGAAAGTAAAATACAAAAAAAAACCACACTATAACCTGTGTTACCTTGAAAAGTAAGGGGATAGACCTACATGAGGTTACGCGCTAGGGAACTTAACAGATCAGGGCCAATATATACATAGGTGGTATATCACTTTTATATTATTTTGTTCTTTTTTTTGTTTTTGTTTTTGTTTTTCCCTTTTTATTTTTGCTCCCCTCCCCCCCTTAGGAAACGCTACCCGAATTGAGTACATCTAACGTCAGTTAGGGGCCTATTCTTCGCTCATAAGCCTATGTTATGGGGACATGTTTGTGAGTCACATGGCGACCCGCAGTAGTTGACCGGGGTGGAAATCTACCGGCGTGGGGCGTGGGTGGGCCCCCCCTCCCAAGGCCATGCATTATTACAATACTAAGTACCCAGTACAGGAGAGCCCGGAAGCAGGGCTGGGGGACGACAGAGCGAGCCCCAGCCACCAGGGTCTCCCTAGGGAAGAACCCCAGTGGCAAGCAAAATCAAACCCCTCGTTCGGCAGCAAAGATTTACAGTGTTTCCCGTCCCCCCCTCAGAAACCGCAACAGTATAACAGTATCGTAAAAGCGATGACCATGACATGCATATCGAAAAAAACACATTATATCCCCCCCTCCTCCCCCTCAGGCGCGGAGTCAGTGTGGACAGAGTTTGGAGGGACAGGCGGTGATGTCCCACGGCAAGGGCTCCCCCCGGCCCGCCTTGTAGTGACTGTGAGGGTGAAAAAGCCCGAAATCTCCCTACACAATACCCTCCGAAACCCGACACCCCGCCGCCCAAACAAATAGTGAATCCGTACCAGCCCCGCATCGGGGAAGCTAGAGGGCGCAGAATAGAAAAATCGAGGCCCAAGGAAGGGGCATCACGCTCCATCAACCCTAGCCCACCCAATAAGGTGAAAAAGCCCCCCCCCTCACCCGCTCTGGCCCAAGGGCCCCCTTAGGAGCTCTTACTTTGACTCCCCAGCTGTATCCCCACAAAAAAAGGCCTAGGTGATCCCAGGCTGTAAAACCCGCCGACCCATTAGCATCCTATATACCCCCCAAGGAGCGGAGAAAGAGGGAGAACCCCGTGACTCATACCCGTCGACCTCCATCGGATCTCCTCGCCCGGCCTCACTCGCCTGCTGTGAACCACTCTCGGGGGAGTGGACGTAGCTCCTCTGCGGTGGAGGGAAGCTCCGGCAACTCGATCCGATCCCGGATGTCCAGACTCTGCAGGAACGCCAACGGATCTCCGTCTTCGTAGAGGGTTTTAGTGCGGCCATCCTTGAATGCCATCAAGCGGAACGGGAAGCCCCAGGCATATTGTACTCCATGCTGCTGCAGGAGCCCCGTCACCGGGCGCCACAGCCTCCGTTTTTGGAGCGTAGCCGGCGTCAGGTCCTGGAACAGGGTGAGTTCCCCCCCGCCATACTTGATCGGGCCTTCTCTGCTCCGCTTCAGAAGGGCCTCCTTCGTCCGATAAAAGAGGAACCGGCTGATAACATCTCTCGGGCGATTGTCTGCCGCTCTCCTCGATCTGAGAGCCCTGTGTGCTCTCTCTATGTGCCACTGGTGATCCGGCACATCGGGCACCAACGGTCTGAGGATTTTGGAGATTACCTCCAATAACGGTCCCTCTCCATCCCGTTCAGGCAGACCTCTAAGCCGAACGTTGTTGCGCCGGGATCTGTTGCCCAGGTCATCCAGAGCGGATTCAGCTGCGGTGAGTCTGGAGGACAGCCGGTTGATCTGAGCTGCAGCTGCATTGTGGGCCGCAGCAGTGGATTCCACTCGCTGCTCAAGTACAGCTGTCCTCACTCCCAAGGCCTGAATTTCGGCCTTCACCTCCTGAGTATTTCTGGTGATCTCCGCAGCCAGATAGCCGCGGACCTCCGCTAATTTCGCCAGGATCTGTGCAGTGTTTGCCTCCGAAACTTCAGAGGCCGCCGCCATGCCTGGGTTTGAAGGTGAGCGCGGTGCCATCGGGCTCTCCCGTCCGCCATCTTGGGCGTGTGATTGCATAGCGCGGGAGGCCGCGAACAGATCAGTTACCGTGGTGTTCTGATCCGTTTTTTTGGTCGGTTTCTTCGGTGGCCGTTTATCCATGTCTATTCCCCTGTCGTTTTCATCAGGTCAGTGTGTTAACGCTTTAATTAGCTGATGGCGTGGTGGTCCCAGCGGAGCTTCAGCAGGACACGTCCATCTTGCTCCGGCTGCAGACCACGCCCCCATATGTTTTTTTAAACATTCCCCCTCCCACCTTTTTTTTATTAAAATTTTAAATATTTAGTGTTTAATCTAACCACCCCTTCACAGCGCCTATCTCTCCAACCACATTAACATCAAAAGCCCCTATAACCCACTACACTCGCTATTCCCCTGCTCTTAATACAACTCCTATCAGCCCCAGGCACCCTCTAGAGCTCTATACCCCCTACACCCACTACCCTTCTGCACCCACTACAGCCCCTGCACCAACATAAGCCCCTTCCCCCCTGAACCCACAACACCCTCTACCCCCTGCACCCGCAACATCCTCTTCCCCACTACATCTACTACAGCCCTACGCTCTGCACCCACTAAAGCCCCTACCCCTTAGCATCCACTAAAGCCCTTACACCCCTGCATTCACAAAAAAGCCCCTGCCCCCTCAACCCACTAAAGCCCCTACCCTCCCTGCACCCACTAAAGCCCCTACCCACCTGCAACCACTACAACCCCTACCCCCGCACCAACTTAAGCCCCTACTCCTCCTGCATCCACTACAGCCCCTACCCCTCAGAACCCACAACATCCTCTACCCCCCTGCACCCACTACAGCCCCCGCACCCACTACAGCAACTTCCCCTCCTGCACCCACTACAGCCCCTACTCCCTGCACCCGCAACATCCTCTACCCACTACAGCCCTACCCCTCCTGCACCCACTACAGCTCCTCACTCTTCTGCACCCACTACAGCCCCTATCCCTAGGCACCCTCTAGAGCCCGTATACCCCCTGCACCAGCTACAGCCCCTACCCACAGGGACCCTCTAGAGCCCCTATAACCCCTGCACCCATTACAGCCTGTGCAACCACTAAAACCCATATTACCCCCTGCAACCACTGCATCTCCTACTCCCCTAACCTCACTACTTGAATTAAAAAAAATAATCAAAACAAGCAGTTAAAGGGACACTTTAGTCACAATACCAACTACAGCTTAATGTAGTTGTTCTGGTGTCCCTGCAGGCTTTTTAATGTGAATACTGCGCAGGAACACATCTAGTGGCAGTCACTTAGATGGCCTCTAGATGTGCTTCCCGGGTCAGTGCTGCCCATTGTGAACGCTCCTCATATTTATTTTATTTTTCATTTTTATTTTTATTTTCATTTTTATTTTTATTCATTTTCATTTCTTAGTGAATTATTTAATAGTTTGTGCATTCCAGTATTGCTCCATTAAATAGTCACAAGTCATCTTCTTTATTATTAAGTGGTCTTGCATAGCAAGACCACTTAATGTTATCTCACAAATATATTATTATAGCCAAATTTGCCACCCTAACTCCTCCGACAGTTTTTACACTACATAGACAGTAATATACCGAAACGTGCGGATTGTTCCCGATTGGATTGCTATTACTTTGTGGAACGTTTCGCCGAACGGTTCACGGAATATCGTCGTTCTTGTGGAGTAATTGGTCCCATAGGAATGAATGGCAAAATGTTCAAAACTAGAGTGGGAGCTGGAAAAAGCTGAAAAATGAGTACATGATTTCTAAACTGCCACCACTCCCTCATTTTCAAGCCCACCTACACAAATCTTATATCAAAACTTTCAGCTATCCCTGCTGCCACTAAAAATGTCCACGGCTAAGCCATAGTCCTGATAGTTTTCACAATATGACCATTTGTTTGCAACTCACGCCGACCATTGACATTCATTGAAACTCCACTCTGAAAAGCTCACATTTGAAGGGCAATTTCTAAACTGCGACTGTGCCTTCATTTTTAATACTTCAGAGACAAAATGTAGGTCTGGGTCTCGTGATTCTCACAATATAAAGCTCTTCGCTGTAGGATGTATAGTTTTTAAAATACGACCGTTTGAAGATGGCAACCGCCAAAATACTCTGACCTGTGCCAGGCTGGAGCAGCAAGTGATGTAATAGACAGGGCATTTTGTACACCTGCTAATGTTTTTATATATGTAAGTTTTAATGTTAACTGTGAAGCACTTTGGGGAACAACGTTGCAATTAAATGTGCTATATAAATAAATAATAACAGTTACTCCGCCCACTCCAGTTGTAGACTACTGATGGAGGCAAGAACACTTCACTATGTGTTAATTAATTTTCTCTGGATTACTGATATACATTTTAATATCTGTTAACTTACTAATATGTTTTTGTATGTTCATGACCATTATGTCTGTTGAAGGGGATCAATTTTGGGTACTTCCAAGTTTTGGTCTTTACAATATTTATTTTTTTAAAATACATAGGGTTAAGTATATGTAACCGATATATTTATACACATTTTTTCTTCTTCGTTTTCATTCTTCTTTTTTCACTTGGTGCCGAGGCTGGAGTGGAACGCACATGCGTTCCAGCCGCGGCTAGATGACGTATTTAGAGGGACGCAGAGAAAAAGAAGACCTCTTCCGGATTGGTGGAACGCATGTGCGTTCCACAACGGCTAGGCAGAAGTCCATATATGGACTTACATAGTTACATAGCTGAAAAGAGACTTGCGTCCATCAAGTTCAGCCTTCCTCACATATGTTTTTTTCTGTTGATCCAAAAGAAGGCAAAAAAACCCAGTTTGAAGCACTTCCAATTTTGCAACAAGCTAGGAAAAAAATTCCTTCTTGACCCCAGAATGGCAGTCAGATTTATCCTTGGATCAAGCAGTTATTACCCTACATTGAAAGATTATATCCTTCAATATTCTGTTTTTGCAAGTATGCATCTAGTAGCTGTTTGAAAATGTGTATGGACTCTGATAAAACCACTTCTTCAGGCAGAGAATTCCCCATCCTGATTGTTCTTACAGTAAAAAAACCTTTCCTTTGCCTTAGACAAAATCTTCTTTCTTCTAGTCTAAACGCATGACCTCGTGTCCTATGTAAAGTCCGGTTTGTGAATAGATTTCCACACAATGGTTTGTATTGGCCTCGAATATATTTGTATAATGTTATCATATCCCCTCTCAGGCGACGTTTTTCTAAACTAAATAGGTTTAAATTTGTTAACCTTTCTTCATAGCTGATATGTTCCATTCCTTTTATTAATTTTGTAGCCCGCCTCTGCACTTTTTCTAGTGCCATAATATCCTTCTTTAAAACAGGGGCCCAAAATTGCACAGCATATTCAATGTATGGTCTTACCAGTGATTTATAAAGAGGCAAAATGATATTCTCGTCCCGAGAATGAATGCCCTTTTTCATGCATGACAATACCCTACTGGCCTTGGCCACTGCTGATTGACATTGCACATTGTTGCATAGTTTGTTGTCTATAACAATTCCCAAGTCCTTTTCGTGTGTTGTTATCCCTAATTCGCTTCCATTAAGGGTATACGTTGCTTGTGTATTCTTTACTCCGAAGTGCATAACTTTGCATTTTTCAATATTAAATTTCATCTGCCATTTGAGTGCCCAGTCCTCCAGTCTATCTAAATCCTTCTGCAGCAGAGTAATATCTTGCTCACATTGTATTATTTTACAAAGTTTTGTGTCATCTGCAAACACTGAAACATGACGTTCAATGCTGTCTTCAAGATCATTTATAAACATGTTAAATAGAAGGGGTCCCAGAACAGACCCCTGAGGGGCACCACTTGCCACCTCTGTCCAGCTTGAAAATTTACCATTAACGACAACTCTTTGTACTTTGTTTTTAAGCCAATGTTCTACCCAAGAAAGAGCATTTTCATCTAGACCGATTTCCTTGAGTGTGAACACTAATCTTCTGTGTGGAACTGTATCAAATGCCTTGGCAAACTCCAAATAGATCACATCCACTGCAACACCCTGATCTATACTTCTATTTACTTCTTCGTAGAATGCAATCAAGTTAGTTTGACACAACCTGTGCTTCATAAACCCGTGCTGATTTTTGCTGATAACCATGTTCTTCTCAAGGAATTCTTGAATATAATCCCTTTATAACCTTTCAAATATTTTACCAGCCACAGAAGTTAAGCTCACAGGTCTATAATTTCCAGGCAAGGATTTTGAACCCTTTTCGAATATAGGAACCACATTTGCCTTCCTCCAATCCCCCGGAACACTTCCTGAAAGAAAAGAATCTTGAAAGATTAAAAACAGAGGTTCACTTATTTCTACACTTAGTTCCTTAAGTACACGTGGATGGATACCGTCAGGCCCTGGAGCTTTGTTTATATTAACTTTCTTTAGTTGCTGCAGCACCTTGTCTTGAGTTAACCAATTACAATTATTCTGCAAGTTTTTAGTAGCAATCATTTGCACATCTATTGCCATGGGTTCTTCCTTAATATATACAGAGGAGAAATAGTTATTTAAAATTCCTGCCTTTTCCTGGTCTTCATTGACTAACACCCCCGTTTCAGTTTTTAGTGTACCTACACTTTCATTTTTGTTTTTTTTAGAATTTATGTACTTAAAAAATGCTTTGGGGTTGGTTTTGCTCTCTTTAGCTATCATTTTTTTTTTTTTTCATTTTGAAGTTTAGCAAGTCTAATTGCCTTTTTGCACGCATTATTTGCTTTTATAAGATGCATCTGATTTGTCCGGTTTAAATGCTTTAAATGCCCTTTTCTTATTTTTAATCTCTTGTTTTACTTTTCTAGTAAGCCACATTGGTTTTAATTTGTTTCTTTTATATTTATTTCCCAATGGTACATACTGAGAAATGTACCTTTCTAATATTTGTTGGAAGATGATCCATTTATCCTCAGTGTTCTTTTCACTAAAGAGTTTATGCCAGTCAATATATTGTAAAGCTTCCCTTGACTTGAACGCAAGAAAACTCAGAATAGCTGTTGTGGAACACACGGATTGGCGGACAGGGCGTGGAATACGGCTTTTTATTGATGCATTTTATTTGATTGTATTACATGTTTTTTATTATTGCTCCTGATGAAGTCTAGTATATAGACGAAACGTGTAGAGCTTCCTGCCATCTCTGGAACCTGCTCCTTCCATTTACCATCTTGGAGAGAGGGACACAGATCCTTGATGAGCATTTTTATTTTCTACTTTTTGTAAGTGTTTCAATTAAAGCGTGCTTTTTATATTAGTAAGATTTCACACATGTCCAGTTCTTCTTTCTTCTGCATGTACCCTTGAGGAATTCCATTGCAAGATCTAAAGATACCTTGATGGGCTTGAACTACTCCTTTATTCTGTGAGTGCAATATTTATAGCAGGGACATCTCTACTCAACGGTGTTTCCCTATGAGCGTTCTCTGCTTTTGTTTTTTCTAGGTGTATCTTGTTTTGCACACCTTGAATATGCTGTGCAATTTTGGGCACCTGTTCTAAAGAAAGATATCATGGCACTAGAAAAAGTCCAGAGATGAGCTACAAAATTGATAAAAGGAATGGAGCATTTTAGTTATGAAGAAAAGTTAAAAAAAAATTTAATCTGTTTAGTTTGGAAAAACGGCGCCTGAGAGGAGATATGATAACGTTATACAAATATATTTGGGGCCAGTACAAACCTTTATCTGGAAATCTATTTCCAGATAAATAGATCACACATTTAGGCTGGAAGACAGGATATTTCATCTAAGGCAAAGAAAAGGTTTTTATACAGTAAGAGCAATAAGGATATGGAATTCTCTGCCTAAAGAGGTGGTTTTGTCAGAGTCACTACATGTGTTTAAACTGCAATTGGATAAATACTTACAAAAACATAACATACAGGGATATAATTTCTAATTAGTGGGGTAATAGCTGCTTGATCCAAGGAGACATCTGACTGCTATTTTGTGGTCAAGAAGGAATTTTTTCCTAGTTTGTGGCAAAATTGGAAGCGCTTCAGACTAGGTTTTTTGCCTTCTTTTGGATTAACAGCAACAACATATGTGAGGAAGGCTGAACTTGATGGACGCAAGTCTCTTTTCAGCTATGTAACTATGTAACTATGTAAATCAATGCTTTCAATGAATGCTAACCCCTTAAGGACACATGACATGTCTGACACGTCATGATTCCCTTTTATTCCAGAAGTTTGGTCCTTAAGGGGTTAAGGGTCTTCTAGCGTTAATAATAGATTATCTGCATATAAGTTCAGTTTACTTTCCCTGTTAACAGTATATAAACCCTTAATTTGCTGGTTTATTCGTATATTAATTGCCAGTGGTTCTATTGCGAGGATATACAACAAGGGTGAAAGTGGACACCCCTGCCTTGTCCCATTTTTAATATGAAAGCTTTCTGAGAAAAAATGGTGTCCTTTAACCCTGGCTGATGGATTTGCATATATGGCCTGTACTGCATTCAGCATTCCCAACCTAAAACCGCAGTTCTCTAATGCAGTAAACATAAACTCCCATCCAATCCTATCAAATGCCTTTTCGGCATCAATCGATAAGACTATCATGGGAGTCTTCTTTTTTTCTGCTCCATCCATAATGTCTATGATTCTTCTCACATGATTAATTGTGTACCTGCCTGGTATAAAGCCCACTTGATCTTTATCTATGACATCCTATATTATAGTTTTTATTCTTTCTGCCAGAATTGATGAATATATTTTGATGTCAGTATTAAGTAATGAGATTGGTCTGAAATTGGATAAAAGTTGTTAGTCTTTATTCTATAGGGATGATGCTCGCCCTCAACAATTTATCTGTTGCCTTTGAATTCTGTTTGATCTCATTGAAGTTTTTTTTAAACTCACTACTAATGTGATCTTTTAGCAGTTTATAAGGGTTTAAAGGTTAAATGTTTTTGTTGACTCACAACTAATTTGATCTTTTAGCAGAATAAGTTAGATAAACCATCTGGTCCTGGGGATTTCATTTGCTTCAATTTATCTATTGCCTTTATCATTTGCTCCACTGCAATTTGAGAATCCAATTTCTCTTTTTGGATCTCACTGATTTTTAAAATAATCTTTAGGTCCTGGGTTATAGGTATTTTCCAGTAAATTGTAAAGATTGCGGTAGTAATTAGTAAATGCCTCCCCAATTTTATCTGAGCATTGTATTACTTCTCCCTTTTCTAATATCCTAGTTATTAACCTATCAGCCTTTTCATTTTTCAGCCCTTTTGTGGTTCATTTGTTTACCCTGTTACCTTTGTTGTACCATTTACATTTAAATTTGTCTAATGCTCTGCTTGCTTTTAATGCGAGATGGTTATAGATCTCTTTTTCCATTGCACTTATCTTTCTAGTGATTCATAATAATGGGCTCAATTTATTTATTTATTTACACCATAGTCACCTGAACAACTTTAGCTTAATGAAGCAGTTTTGGTGTATAGAACATGCCCCTGCAGCCTCACTGCCCAATCCTCTGCCATTTAGGAATTAAATACCTTTGTTTATGAACCCTAGACACACCTCCCTGCATGTGACTTGCACAGCCTTCCATAAACACTTCCTGTAAAGAGAGCCCTATTTAGACTTTATTTATTGCAAGTTCTGTTTAATTAAGATTTTCTTATCCCCTGCTATGTTAATAGCTTGCTAGACCCTGCAAGTGATTAAAGTTCAATTTAGAGATTGGGATACAATTATTTAAGGTAAATTACATCTGTTTGAAAGTGAAACCAGTTTTTTTTTTTTCATGCAGGCTCTGTCAATCATAGCCAGGGGAGGTGTGGCTAGGGCTGCATAAACAGAAACAAAGTGATTTAACTCGTAAATGACAGTGAATTGAGCAGTGAAGTTGCAGGGGAATGATCTATACACTAAAACTGCTTTATTTGGCTAAAGTAATTTAGGTGACTATAGTGTTCCTTTAATTTTCTTTACTCATGTAAACTTATGCATAAATTAGGTAAATCTTTACCCTTATTTTTTTGTTTCTCCTTTGTAGATAGATTAATAAATTTGCCTCTGCTGGTGCATTTGTAAGCACACCAGATCATTGTAGGATCCATTGAAAGATTATTGTCCTGAAAATACCACTCTGTCTCTTTCTTTATATGTTCAAGGTATTTCTGTTTACTTAATAAATAATCATTTAACCTCCATTCTGTTCTTTTCTTCTTAAAGGTATTTTTAATGACTAAAATTATTGGACAATGGTCGGACCAGGCAACCTCTTTGATCACTATTTTGTTGGTATTTCGTATTACATGTAGATCTCCTATAATTAGATCAATTCTTGAGTAGGATAGGTGTGTTTTGAAAAACACGTATAGTCTTTTGTAGTGGAGTTTAGAATTCTCCAGATATCATATATGGAGTATTGTTTTATTTTGGATTGTAGTCTAGATGGCATGATTTAATTTTTTTATATAATATGTTTCTCCCCTCTACTGTACATCTATCATCTTCAATGTCTGGGACACAATTACAGTCTCCCATTACTAACATAGTCCCTTGTTTTAGGGCCTTTTAGTAGTCTGGCTATAAATCTTTCAGAAGACTTATTAGGAGCATATAAATTTATGATTGTATATATTGTGTTACTTATCTCACATATTAATATTATATAGCATCCCTCTTTATCAAGTTCTTGATATTTTATATTCAATGGTAAGTTGTTTGAAAATAGCAATGCTACACATCTTTTCTTCTTATCTCCTAGTGAAGCAATTATGGTTGGGAAATCTTTTGATCTTAGTAGGTTTTTATCATTCTGTCTCCAATGGGTTTCTTGAACTTCACATATATTTATTTTTTCCTTCTTCAGGAAATGTAAAATTATTGATATTTTTGTTGTAGAGTTAATCCCCTGCGCATTAACTGAAACTATCCATATCCTATATGGCCCTGTTTACCTATACTGCAATCATATTATCTCTCAGGGAAACTTAACATACAACAGAAAATCTTTCTCCACTGAATTGGAGACAACCTACAACCTACACTTTTACATTCCTAATCATAACGGAAGTAAGCCCACCCTCTACTTCCCTTACGTCGAACCTTGGTCATCTTAAACGTATTCAATTGATAACATGATATCATGACACTCGGTGGCTGGAGCAGGAGCCAATCATTTAATGTATAGTCATCCAAATGTAACAAGAAAATATAGCAAGAAAATGTAGTCAGAAAAGAGGGTGCGGGAAGAGAAGTAGAGGGAGAGATTCACATCGGATTTCTTCTCCCCCTCACGCCATCTCCCATCCCACACTCCCATAAAAAAAAAAATGTTTCCCCTTTCCTTTCTTTTCCTTTTCATTCTATGTTAGTTTAACAACATTGATAAACATATCCCTTATTTTTGTCTATTTTTAAATTGTGGAACTCCTGTGCTCATCTGATACATTGGACCTCAATTCACATCTAAACAAAAAATGTATCTTACATATGTGAAAAAACACTTTATGGACCTATACATCAATTCTGTGAAAATCCAATCCTGTGTAGCAATTTCGTTACTCAACAACATCCTATTTGTGAAATTAAAATTTGATAACAGATTACGAACTATATTTCACGTGAATCTCCAATATACCACTATCTGTGTATTAATTGTGATGTCTGTGTCTTTAAATTAATTATTCCTTACAAAAATAGATTTTCTTTTCACTCTTATAAATCCGTTCATATGTATATCCATAGTGAATACTACTCTTTCTCTATGTATGATTAATTTTAAAAAATTGTGAACTTTGTATCATTCGTAAAAATAAAAAAAAAGATAATTGCTTTCTTGCTGCAACAAGTATATACTTTATTTGTTATTGGGAATGTCCCTTAAGATTCTGCTCTTGAATCTACTTTTTTTTAAGTTCTTTGGAGAATTGAAAGTCCCATCACTGCTGCATTGTAGACTTGTTGGGAACCCCCATGCATATTTTATATTGTTGTCTCTTAAGATTTTCGCCATTGGAGCAAATTCTCTTCTCTGCTACCTGGTTTGAAAAGAGATATCTGAGAAAACTAGACTCATATGCTGTACCTTTTGTTCCATTTTATATTTATATTAGAGCTGAGGTAATTTGTTGTTTTGCTCTGTAAGAATGACAACAGACTGTAACATCTCTAGGTAGGTGTATTGGTGTATTTGAAGGTTTCTGTAGCCTGTGCATTCTCTCAAAAAGCACAGATAGGTTATTGCTAGGAATATTCAACACTTTAAGAAATTCTTCCATGTACTGATTGAGTTGACTGTTCAATATTGATTCTGGGATACCTCTTATTCTAAGACTAGATCTTCTGGATCTATCCTCCAAGTCTTGTACTTTTTGTTCAATACTTTAGATTTTTCCTTCTACTGCTGAATTTATGTATTTTTGGCCCGCTGTCTTATTTTCCAGCCTTTATCCTTCTTCTTTTATTTGTTTTAGTTTTGTGACCAAATTCAAAATTTAAGATCTTAGATTCTTTTTTTTGCAAATCTTTTTTTATTGAAGAAAAATAAATCAGATAATGAGGCTCGCAGGCCTCCATGAAAAACAGTATGACAGGTCATAACATATGGTATTTGTCAGGTTATTACAGTGAATGGCTCATTCAACTGTAAGGCAATGCTCATCTAGAGCGGTATAAGGTATAGCTAGTGTACATGCCGTTTGTTCAGATACATCACAAAAGAGCGTTCTCAATGGTTGGTTTCAGGCCGTTATCTTATATGTATACGTGGTTCATGTTCTACGTTCGGTGTCTGACCTCCTATATATAGACAGACATGTATCGCTTTTAATCATCAAGGCAGATGCTTATGTCCCCAAGATACGGGTGAGTGTAGTAGGGAGGGTGGGTGTTGTAGAGATAAGAGAAGAAAGAGAAAGAATGATGTGCAAGTATAGAGGGATCCTTCCCTGGTGTCCGCGCTAATCGAAACGAGCGGTGCGTAGGCGCGTGGTGTTCGGATTTTTGTCAGGTTCTGTTGTAGCGGCTTGTGGTATGCATGCATGGGCATGCAGCGTAAGCCTTGTCTGTGCTACTGTCCTTCGTCATTGGAATTGTTTGGGGTCTAGCCCAATATGTTGTGTTGGGCCCTTCCCTCTGGGCGTCAGTCTCCTGTTTGCACGTCCGTGTGGTGTATCCCGTAGCCTGCGATGGAGTCTATAGTGTATATTAATCGGTCGAGAGAGGCTATGTGATGCCATGTCGTCGGTCATCTAGCGCGTGCATGCGTATGTTCCATGAGAAGCACGAGCTGGCAAGGGATCGTGTGTTACCATGGGCTAAGATTCCTCTCAAAGTGAAGTATCCCTTGGGGGAGTCATGGCCAGCAAAAGTGACGGGTCCGGGTCTGCCGTCCAGCCCTCCGCTCCCGATGTGCTTGTCATGGGCCCTCTATCTATCTGCCTGTTAAGAGAACCAGGGTCACCACATCTCCACGTGCTTTGTCGAACGCCCCGCCAGGGATGCCTGCAGTGCCTCCGCCGCCTGTATGTCTCTGACCCTATGAAGCCATTCCTCCGTCGTGGGAACGGTTGGTCTCTTCCAATAGACTGGAATTAGGGATTTGGCAGCGTTCAATAAGTGGCGTAGGATTGATCTTTTATATCCGGGAATAGATTGTGAAGTGATATGCAGTAGGGCCAATTCTCGGGACCATTCTGTGTCATCCCTTGGATCGCCTTTATTTCTGAATAGATATGATCCCAGTATTGCGTGATGGCATGGCATTCCCACCATAAGTGTAACAAGGTACCTCTCGCCTCCTGACATCTCCAGCAGGTTGGGGACGCCTCCGGATAAATCTTCTGTAGGGCAACCGGGGTCCTATACCACATGGAGATCAATTTATAATTGACCTCTTGGTAGTAGGAGCTAGAGGAGCTTTTATTCTGCCATAATAGCGCTGTTCCCCATTGCGTTGGCGTGATTGGTATGTCCAGTTGTGTTTCCAATCGTCTTTGAAATATATTATTATGCGATGAGGCCCCTATCAGCAGGTGTTGGTAGAGTGTAGATACCGCTCTTTCGAGTTTGGCACCTTTGCGGCATAGGCCTTCGAACCACGTAAGGTCTCTGTGTAAAAGGGTTTTGTAGGGTAGGGATTCGTAATAGTGTGCCAGTTGTAGGTAGTGGAGGGTCAGTAGGGGAGTCTGTGTTCTACCAGCCAGTAGTGAGTTGAGGGACCGCTTTTTACCACCTTCCAGGATCGTGCACATTGGGAGATATTCCCTCTCCCCCAGAAATGCCCAGGTCCCGTAGGGGAGTCCTCCCCCAATATTGGGGTTATGGGTAATTGGGAGCATAAGGCTGGGGGTTGGGGAGAACTGTTCCAATCTTCTAGCTGATTTCCATGTCTTCAGTGTCTGTGCCACCGGGTTCCCATCTTCCTCCGTCCCGTAGCGACCTGACCCCTCCCGCCACACGTCAGCTTTAAGTTTGGTCCCCGAATCTCCTCTGTCCAGGGTCACCCATTGTTTCGGGTTGTCGGCTGCGTGCCACTCCAGGATACGTTGCATTGTGGTAGCTTGGTGGTACTTTTTGAAGTCCGGGAGTGACAGGCCTCCTCTGGTCCTGGGTAAGCAGAGCGTTTCATGTCGAAGACGGGATCTTTCCCCTCTCCATACATATCGGATGACTGCCGATTTCAGACTTGAAAAGAAAGCTGCCGGTAACGAAATTGGGATGGTTTGAAACAAGTATAAGATCCGTGGCAGCACGCTCATCTTGAGGACCGCTATCCTGCCGTGCCAGGTGATGTGTGGATATCCCCAACGGTCAAGGTCCGATGTTACTTGTTGTAATATGGCGGCAAAATTGTGTAGGTAAACGTTGTGTGGGTTAGTGGTTACCCAGATGCCTAGGTATTTCATCTTCCCCTCGCACCAGCGGAATGGGAAAGCGGCGCTCAGTGTAGCATATTCATTTGGTGGGAAGGTAACGTTGAGAACCTCACATTTTGTTAGGTTAAGTTTGAATCCTGCAATTTTGCCGAAGCGTTCAAATTCTAGGAGCAGGCAGGGCAGTGTGATTCGTGGGTTAGAAACGAAAAAGAGAAGGTCGTCCGCGTAAGCAGCCACTTTGTGTTCTGACCCCTTCCATGAGTAACCGTGGATGTCAGGGTTCTGTCTTATTGCCTGTAAAGCGGTTCCAGGGACATTGCAAATAAAAGGGGGGATAAGGGACATCCATGCCTGGTCCCGTTGTGAATCTCAAAGCTGGAGGTCAGTGCTCCATTCACCTTGACCGCTGCGCTGGGTTTATCGTATAAGGCAGATATCCACGACATCATCTTGTGTCCCATACCCATGGCCCTCAGCGTGTGCATCATGTAAGACCAGTTGACTCAGTCGAAGGCCTTTTCAGCATCCGTGGATAACAGTAGAAGGCGGTCCCGTGAGGCCCGTGCTCGGTGTTGTATGGAGAAGAGTCGGAGTGTGCTGTCTCGGGCTTCCCTACCAGGAATAAATCCCGTCTGATCCGCGTGGATTATACTCGGTAGTACGCGTTGTAGTCTGGTAGCCAGTACTTTCGTAAGAAGTTTCGAGTCCATGTGAGTAAGGAAATTGGCCGGTAACTGCCGCAGTGCTCGGGGTCTTTCCCGGGCTTGAGCAAGACTGCAATTGTAGCTGCCAGTGATTCTGTGCCAAAGCGTCCTCCCTCCGTGACGTTATTGAATGCCTTTGTTAACCAGGGCAGGAGTATTGAGGAGAAATGTTTGTAGTACCCCGTTGAGAATCCATCCGGTCCCGGTGCCTTGCCTACTTTCATGGCCTTCAGGGCCGCGGCCACCTCCTCGGTACTGATCAGTTCGTCCAGCATGGCCGTCGCGTCTGGGGTCACTCTTCTGCATACGTTATCGCGAAGAAAGGTCTGGGTCGGCGTGGAGAAGGGTACCTCTAATGAATCTAGCCTGGTTTGCGTTGGGCACATAAATCGATACCAATGTGTAAAGTTTGTCGGCAATGGTGCCTTTCAGAAAAAGGAACCTCCCTTGTGTATCGGTCATCTTGTCTAGTTCCTTGAAGTCCAGGTCAGCGGACAAGATGATGGCAACGCCAGCTTTACGAGCCGTGTTGTGGTTGCTGAAGAAATTGTTAGGATAGTACCGGTTCCGTAGTTTTGGTGTGGATCCCTCTAGGAAGTGAGTTTCTTGAAGCATAGCAATGGATATTTGTGTCTTCCTTAAGTGACGTAGTAGATGGGTGCGGCGTTCGGGAACATTCAGTCCCCTGCAGTTAAGAGTCAGGACGCGTAGTGGAGCACTGTGGTATTGTGTGGCCATCCTGGTAGGTGTCAGAGAGCACGCGGAGAGCTTGGCGTCTATCCCCTAATCCCCCCACTGTAATTAGTTGTAGGGTCCCGTCAGGTTCCCTCCCGTTGGCGTAGTTCGCTAGGCGCTAGTGGTAAATACAGTAGCGGGAGCGGAGGGCTAGATAGCGCACCCCCAGTCTGGGGTCGGAGTCACTAGTACTAGAGTTGTCTTGTATAGGAATGACCCTTCTACTTCCTCTTAGGTCTGCAGGTTCAGTCGGGTTGTATAGTTGCTACCACGCTCTTGGCAGTTGGTGGGGAGTGTTACTGGTGGGAGGAGGGCGTGTTTCGTGTTTATGGCACGCGCCCGAGTCAGAGCCAGGGAGGGGCTACCAGGGAAGTATAAGTGGTATTGGGTATAGCGGTTAGAAAGTTATAGAGTAAAAAAGTGGGGTATTAAGGTCAAGACCTCAAGTGGAGGTGTCCCTTGAAGGGGAGAGAGAGGGGAGAAGAGAGTTCACCTCAGTCCCTCCTCAGTGTAAGGAGGTAATAGTCGTGCGACAGCTGGAGCTGCCGGAGGCCACTCCAGTAACCAGACCGAGATGAGGACCTCCGGGTGTTCCGCTGTCAAAAAGAGTACGCGACCCTTAGGTGGAGTCAATGGCTTCGCTCTGACCCGGTGTGGGAAAGAAAAGTGAGAATGATATCAATAGTGGTCCCCCCCCACCAGCACCATAGTCTAGTGCCATATGAAGTTTCTAAAAGCCAGGGCGCCACCTAACAGGGGTGGTACGGATTAACATGGATATATTAACAGTGCAACAGCAGAGTAATGCGAAAACAACATGGAGACTCATACATGTGTGATGAATGTCCTATCCTACTCATCGCCCAAAGCTCCATCTGTCCCCCTCCCCCAGTGTCCCAGAGCACCCCCTCTATGTGGTTGGTAGCCGCGTTAGTCCTCTCAGTACCCCTCCGCCCTCCTATCTGAGAGGGGGTCCCTACAGCTAGCGTCATGCTTAGGTATGTCGAGTATCGCAGCTCCCCGTCAGGACCCTCCTCTAGCCCTCATCCCCTCTCAGACGTCTGCTCCCCAATGTCAGTAGCGTTAGGAGGTTAGTCCGTCCCCCACCTTTGATGCCATCCCCCTAGTCGCCAGCCCACCTGGTCCCCCGGGTAGGGTGAGTCGGTTCATCCCGTTGATCTGTATGCCTGGGGGGTGTGGGGGGTACATAGTCAGGTGGTGTGGAATTCAGCAACTATCTCAACGTGAGTATAAAAGCTATGGGTAACATGCAGTTTAAGTACGGTATATTGTGTGCAACAAACATTTGCAATGTGTCAGGTAATTTGTCCGGTGAGACATGAGTGGTGCGTACTGGATGGTATCACCCCGTACCGTGAGTCCAGAGCATAGATCTGCAAGAGAGTTGGTGTAGTCCCGCTGAGCTCTGCTCCGCCTTGAGTAGAGGAGTTCCCTGGTGCCGGTGATATGAAGCATGTGTCGTGAAATCAGTATCGGGACCCACCCCAAGCAAAAGGTTCCCTGCAGTAATCCCCCCTCCCCAACAATATTCCGCTGTGCCGTTTATCTTGGGAGTCTACAAGGCAGGAGGTCCCCTTCTGTATATTCCAGTCAGCTAGGGGGAGAAACAATACCCTTCACCCCCACCCAAAGCGTCATGGAGACGTAGAGATTAGGAACAGCCCCTGTTCATCTCCCTGGAAATGGTAAGAGGCCATAACCGGGGGCAACTACATGGCTTTCACGTCCGAAGAGCGAATAGGAGAGATAACAGTTCCCATCATAGCGTCTGTGCAGAGCAAAGTGTTCCCTTGAGTGGGATGGTCAGGAGGGGAGAGGGGCAGGCGGAGGGCCTACCTATTATTCAGGTGCCTCCGGGTTGACACGTCTGCGGGGAGCTGGTCCCCTTGGCGGATTGTCTCCACGTCTCTGGGGTGCCCTCTGTTGGCGGGGCCTCCCTCCCAATGGGCTTAAGACCCAGTCTTGAATGGATATCGGAGGCAAGTCCATCTCCTCCAGGAACCTTGGGATCTCCTCAGGCCAGCGGACTGACACCCATCCATTCTGGTTACGAGCTAACAAGGCAAAGGGAAAGCCCCACCTATAAGGAATGTTCCGCTCTTGTAAGGCCATGGTAATGGGTTTCAAGGCTCTTCTGGCTTCAAGTGTAATGGGGGAGAGGTCACTGAATAGGGAGACCGATGCCCCTCTAAAATCCCAAGTCGTGCGGGAGCGGGCCACCTTCATGATAGCGTCCTTATCCTGAAAAGAATGGAGGCAGCAGATCAAGTCCCGCGGGCCATCTTCTAAGGACCGGGGGCGCAGGGCTCTATGTACGCGTTCAAATTTAAGGGTATGGGGTGCGGCCTCTCCCAGTATTAAGCAGAATAAACTAGTTAAAATGCCTGCTGCGTCTTCTTCTCCTTCCTCAGTTTCGGGGACCCCACGGACCCTGATATTGCATCTGCGCCCCCTGTTATCTAAGTCTTCAACTGACCTTTTCATGTGTAATAACAGCTCTCCTTGGCGTGCAAGGGCCGTATCTGTTGCTTGGTGCCTCGCGGTATGAGTCTCCTGCGAGCGTTCCAATTCCTGGATGCGGCCTGCTTGCGCCGTCACCTCCGTCCAGATTCCCGCCATCTCAGCTCTGAGTGCATCCTAGATGGTAGTGGTTAGGACCAGTAGGTCTGCTTTCATAGCCATCGCCGCTGCCATAGTGCGGAGTTCGGCTCCTATCCTCTCCAGTGCGGCGCCATGCGGTTCCCTGGGGGATGGTGCCGTCGGCGCCATATTGGAGCCACTTGATTCCCCGCTCGCATCAGGCTGAGACTGGAGAAATCCATCCATTGGGCCGTGTGTTTGACCCAGTTGCGAGCCCCTCGGCGTATGGGGACATCGGTGCGTCGGTGGCGCCCCATAAACGCTAGTGGTAGCTATTTAGCAGGCTGTTTAGAGCGCTGGTGGTACGGAGCTCACAGATCAGGCATCCATCCCAGTCAGAGCCCAAGCCACACCCCCAGATCTTAGATTTCCAGTACTTGACTCAGTTTCCATTTTCATTTTAATAAAATGTTTGTTAAAGCATTCTTGGAGGTATTATGGAGTGATATTCTTTGGATCTTTGTTATCTTTTGTGTTATCAGTATTTTGGTCAAGGTCTCCATCTTGTACTTTTGGCCAGTGTTTGTGACTAAGTGGCTACTAAGAAAGACTGAACATGCCCCATTTGCAATACCTTGGCTTGTCTACTTTTGCAAATTGTATGCCATAATGGGGGTAATTCTTATTCCTGGGCTACCATACGGTCTCAAAGGCAACATAACCAATCAGGCGAATTTCAATGTGAAAAAACTGAAACGCAAGCCTTATATTTGACTCTGTAACTTTTGAAAACACCATAAAACCTGTACATGAGGGGTACTGTTACACTCAGGAGACTTTGCTGAACACAAATATTTGTGTTTCAAAACAGTAAAAAGTATTACAGCAATAATATCATCAGTGTAAGTGCCGTTTATGTGTGAAAAATGCAAACAAATTTCACTTTCACTGACGATATCATCGTTGTAATACATTTTACGGTTTTGAAACACAAATATTTGTGTTCAGCGATGTCTCCCGAGTAAAACAGTACCCCCCATGTACAGGTTTTATGTTGTCTTGGAAAGTTATAGGGTTAAATATAGTGCTAGCAAATTAAATTCCATATACTTTCGGCCTGGGATGTCAGGCAGGTCCCGCAAATTGTAATTAATAAAAGGACCTAATTATGTTAAATTATTATATAAATATATATGTAAAATTATTTTATATATACGTGTATTATTATTTTTATTTATATATAGGTATACATAGAGTGATATACGTATATACTTATGTATATAGATATATATATTATTTAGTTCTACGTGTATTTTGATATCAATATATATATATATATATATATATATATATATATATATTATCAAAATACAGTTAGAATGAAATCACACATATATATTTTTTAATTATTTATTTATTTAACTTTTTAACGTATTTACATATTTTTTATTATATATAAATATATATATATATAATTATATATATATTTAATCAATATCCTTCTACGTGTATTTTGATATTAATATATATATCATTTTATATATCTATATTAATATTAAAATACACTTAGTGTATGTGTAAATGTGTGTGTGTGTGTAGATATACTTAGATCATATATATAACATATATGATCTAAGTATATTTTATTTGTAACTGTAATTTATTTATTTTTTTATCTAATGTTTTATTTTTATTACAGGAGAGGGGCAGAGACATTGTCAGCCAGTGATTTTACATTCATCTATGCTTGGTGATATAAATTAGTACTCCCCAGCCATCTAACCTTTTTGACAAATTCACAGCGTTTTTTTGGCCTGGTGCAGCTTGTGGATCGTGGCTACTGTTCTCCAGCCTTCACCCATGACGCGCAGCTACGCTCCGTGCATCTCTACGTCATCACTCACCTTCAAGCAATGAGTTAAGATCTACCTGAAGACGAGGAAGCAACAGTTCTCAAACAGTCTTATAGTATTTTAGGGGCAGCCCATCAGGCCTGGGTCCTTTCAGGTTGAGAAGTCGTCATAGCCCACTTCAATTTTTCCACCAATATCGGGCCTTCCAAAGTACCTGCTTTCTTAGGGGTCAACTTAAAATTGACATACCATTTTAAAATTCTTCCCACAGAGGTTCAATTGTCATCCCCTGATGAACATTGATACAGCATGCGATAGTAGTCTTGAAATACTTTGGAGATCAGAAAACCTAGTCACAGTCATCAACATTTGGTAAATAGCTTGTACAGGACACTGCAAAGTTTTTTTCTGCAGCATACACACCAATAGCCAATAGGCGACTGCCCTTATTCGAGAACTCGAAGAAGAGACGCTTGGATCTCTGGAGAATGAATCGTTTCTGTGAGATAAGATCATTAAATCGTCTATGAGCCAAAGACAAGATCTTTGAAAACCTCATACATTACCCCTTATGTATTTTTTTCAAGATGTCGGGGATCCTGCCAAGCAACTTCAAGATCTCCGCTCCCTGCTCCCGCTTACAGACTATCCCTATTTTGATTATGTGTCTCCTAGTAAAGCACTTATGGGCTTCCCAAATAATAAAAATAAGTGGTATTATCTATGAAATTGACGTTTTCCTGCTCTGAAAGTTTGCACCATGAAGAAAAAATTATATCCCAATGAACCTACATCATTTTAGGAATTACAGTCCAGGAAAATTGAATGATAATGTATAATATAAGTATAACAGATATTTTCTGTTTGTGTGTCTCGTGTGTGTGTGTGTGCACATATATTTATATATATATACACTATTCACTATATAATTATACATATAGTTACAGTAACTATATAAGTATAGTTATATAGTTTAAAGTAGAATCTATGTCTTCATCAGTGGACCATTATTTAATACATTACTATTTAATGTTATTATGAAAATGCTGGTACATTTTCTTATCAGTAATAACATAAATAGTTCCTATGGCCTTTATTCAGTGATATAGGTAAGCTGCATCAGAATAGTGATGTTGAATAAATATTTAGTTTCTTTGATTCCTAGCCTTTCAATTTTAACTGGTAATTATGCTTACAATTTTCAACTGGATATTTAAAGTTATTATTATCAGTATTATTATTATTATTATTATCATTTGCATCTATATAGTACCAACTTATAATGGATGGGAAATACAATACTGGGCAATTCCCTATCTAGATATATGTGGATGTAAACACAGATACATAGAGTTCTGCTTCTATACAGCAGCAGCAACTTGAAATCGTTGATGTTAAAGGCATTCAGTATTATAATGCAGTTATGCAGATGCTTATTCTAATTCCTAGTCTGGTTTCTTTTGTGTACATGCAGCATTTATTTATTGTACACACAAAGAAAAACTATTTCAAGTGTATTTATCTAACTTTTAGAATTATTAGCACAGACAATGTTAGCATTCCATCAGTTGTGTGAATGCAGTTAAATTAAATCTATCTTCAACTGTCTAGATGACATGACACCAACATATGCATGCCTAGGGATCACATACTAACCTAAAAATGAAAGTTTACATGACTACTTCCTCTAATTCATATGCTATGGGTGGTGCTGTTACAAATTCTTCCAAGTCCCAGTGAGTCCTTGACCCTCTGAACCCTTTGCAATACTTCTTTTTACTGGTTATCTAATCAGGAGAGAGAGGAAAACAGCAAGAAAATAAGTGAAATGCAAGATATGTGGAGTAAAGCTTTCCTGTTTCTAGCATTTATTTAAAACACACTGAAAAAAGTTCAACAGGGGTTGAGAACCCCAAGACATATTGTGCATGCAGCCCAAACAAACACATCACATGAATTGATGAATTGTACATTTCAATATTTAACCCCTTAAGGACTGAGCCAAATGTACAAGTTGTGAACAAAACAAAACGTAAACAAAACCTGGCATTTGCGCTATATGTCTGTCCAACCGTAATTCACCTCTTTCATATTAAATGCACCCACCCTTATTATATATCATTTTATTCAGGGGAAACAGGGCTTTCATTTAATATCAAATATTTAGCTATGAAACATAATTTAATATGAAAAAAATGGGAGAAAATAAGAGTTATTTTTAGTTCTACATGACATTTTAACTGTCAATGTCATAATACTGTTTGCTTTTACTGCAATAAAATACACATATTTGTATTCAGCAAAGTCTCACGTGTAAAACAGTACCCCCTATGTACAGGTTTTATGGTGTTTTGGGAAGTTACAGGGTCAAATATAGCACGTTACATTTGAAATTGAAATTCGCCAGATTGGTTACGTTGCTTTTGGGACTGTATAGTACCCCAGGAATAAAATTTACACCCATAATGGCATACCATTTGCAATAGTAGACAACCCAAGGTATTGCAAATGGGGTATGTCCAGTCTTTCTTAGTAGCCATTTGGTCACAAACACTGGCCAAAGTTAGCGTTAGTATTTGTTTGTGTGTGAAAAATGCAAAAAACGCCAATTTTGGCCAGTGTTTGTGACCAAATGGCTACTAAAAAAGACTGGACATACCCCATTTGCAATACCTTGGGTTGTCTACTATTGCAAATGGTATGCCATCATAGGGGTAATTTTTATTCTTGGGCTACCATAGGGTCTCAAAGGCAACGTAACCAATCTGGCGAATTTTAATGTGAAAAAAATGAAACACAAGCCTTATATTTGACGCTGTAACTTTTGAAAACACCATAAAACCTGTACATGAGGGGTACTGTTGTACTCGGGAGACTTTGCTGAACACAAATATTTGTGTTTCAAAACAGTAAAAAGTATTGCAGCAATAATATCGTCCGTGTAAGTGAGGTTTGTGCGTAAAAAAAAAAAAAAAAGTCACTTTTACTGGCGATATCATCGTTGTAATACATTTTACTGTTTTGAAACACTAATATTTGTGTTCAGCGAAGTCTCCCGAGTAGAACAGTACCCCCCATGTACAGGTTTTATGGTGTCTTGGAAAGTTATAGGGTTAAATATAGTGCTAGCAAATTAAATTCCTTTTACTTTCGGCATGGGTTGTCAGGCAGGTCCCGCTAATTGTAATTAATTAAGATACCTAATTATGTAAAAATATTACATAAATATATGTGTAGAATTAATATATGTGTATATATATGTATGTGTGTGTATATATATATATATATATATATATAATTTTTTTCAATATTTTTATGTATATATAGGTATATATATATATAGTGATATATACGTATATATTTATGTATATAGATATATATATTATTTTGTTCTATGTGTATTTTGATATAAATATATATATTAATATCGCAATACAGTTAGAATGAAATAACACACATCTATATATTTTTTAATTATTTATTTTTAATTATTTTTTTTATTTTATTTTTTAACGTATTTACATATATTTTTTATATTATATATAAATATATATATATAACAATAATTATATATATATTTAATCAGTATCAGTCTACGTGTAATTTAATATATATAGATAATTATATATATATATTAATAGTAAAATACACCTAGCCAGGGATGTCGAACATGCGGGCCCCCAGATGTTGCTGAACTACAACTCCCATGATTCTTTCAATGAAACAGATAGCCAGGGAATCATGGGAGTTGTAGTTCAGCAACATCTGGGGGGCCGCATGTTCGACATCCCTGACCTAGACAGTGTATGTGTGTGTATGTATATGTGTATATATATACTTAGATCATATATATATATATATACTTAGATTAAAGTATATATATATACTTAGATCTAAGTTGTGGCAGAAGCAGCCACCAGAGACTCTTATTTACAATGTTATTTGTCCCTAGCTCTATATGTCCATGCATAATGTATATTGTACCTGCCTGTTACGAAAGAAACAATGTTGCACCTATCGTTATTGGGTCCGTGGGTGGCCGCCGTTCGCCTAATCTCCACGTGGCGGCGGCCATCTTAACTGCCGAACAGCGGTGTTTGGTCGTCGAGCGTCTGGAACTAAAATCGGACGCTCGACTACCCAGACACCGCTCAGACCTCCAGGATCCCCAAATCGTATGATCCAAACTGCCGAACGGCCCGCCGTTCGGTAGTTTGCATTCCCCAGTCTAGGGGATTCATCCGAACCAAAGATTGGGGTCGGATGGCTGAGCTGTTCGGCACTTTCTATGCAGTGAAGTAGACCGACTACAGGGCCAGAATCTATGGAGCTGTTTTCGGCTACTGTGTCCCTGCAGTCGGTCAAATCTTTAAATATCTGTAACTCCCGAATCCCTGGTCTGATCTGGGTGAAATTTGAATATGTTACTCACCCAGAGCAGACCTACCAGGGGACCCCTCGTTTATCATCGTACCCCCCGTATTTAGGGGACATTCAGAAACTGGGGAAAACTCGGTTCCCTCTAATTAATTTACCTGCTAATCTAAGGGGAGGAGAGGGAGGGGAGGTGATTGTGAGGTGATTGGTTGTTTTGAGTTACCTCCCTTGCATGGGAAAAAGCCATAAAAGAAATTGTGTGAATAAAGCTGACAGTTGACCTCCAAGCTATGTGTCGTCTAGTTCTTGGAGGGAAGGGATTGTAACTACGCTACCCGTTTGATACCTGTATTGGATTGCTGTTCCTGTCTACCAGCGGAGCTACCTTGGATCAAACCTCTACTCCGCTACAACTGGTGGCAAGCGACGGGATCGTACTACACAGCAAGAGGCATTCAGCAGGAATTAAAAAGGACTGAATGGAAACAGATTATACCCTCTTAAAACGGGACACGCTAAAAGAGTTACTGGAAGCGAGAGGGAGGATAGCAAGCAACAAAACAAAGGCTATCCTAATCGCAGAACTCATGGAAGGAGACAGAGTCGCAGCTGCTGCAGCACCTCCAAGGGAGGGGGAAGAAACTGAGTTTACCAGAGAATATAGGGCCAGGATGGCTCTATTCTCACCAGCCATGGCAGCACAGAAAGCAGACCAGGTGTACAACGATGTACAGGCTCTCTTTATGCAGCGATCAGCGCAGGGAAGCGCAACATCGGCCCCCACCCCGCCAGCGAAAGCTAAAATACCGTACCAGGTATTCAAAGCATTTAATGATACCGAGGGGGACATTGATGGCTATTTACAGAACTTTGAACTTTTGTGCCAGCTGCATGCCATTAGCACCGAAGAACAAGTCCGAGTGCTAGCGGGTAACCTATCCGGCCGCGCAGCAGATGCCTACCGAGCTATGCCGGCAGAGGATATCCGAGACTATCAGAAGGTAAAACAAACCTTGCTCGCACGGTATGCCATTACACCTGAAGCATACCGAACACAGTTCCGGACATTACCCAAATCAGAAAAAGACTCACATGCAGAATTTGCACACCGCCTACAACGGGCAGCTAACGGGTGGCTTGAGGCAGCCAAAGCCGTCACGGCCCAAGAGATCCAGCAATTGATGATGCTGGAACAGTTCTACAAACGTTTGTCTCCACAGTTACAGATCTGGGTAAGAGACCGTAAGCCCCGTACTCTGCATGAGGCCGCTCAACTAGCAGATGAGCATCAGGACTCCCGGCGGGAACAGCATTTCTCCAGTAGAGTGCAATCTACGCCAGCTGTTCCCCAGCTTACCCCAGTAAATCCGCCCCGACCAGGGGGGACCTACCAGTCCCAACCCCCCGGTACAACAACCGGGCATCTGTCCGGTGCCATGCATGTAACCAGCTGGGTCACATGCAACGAGACTGTCCCCAAAACTGGGCCAGACCGGCCTGGACCCCTCAACGACCACCAACCACCCCCCGAGCCGCGGTACACTGCTATCAGGGCAGGCCCTGGGCTCAACCTTTCACCTCTACCCAAATAGAAGAACCCTTGGGCACCCTCCATGAGGTAAACCCGGTCCAGGCGGCCTCAGACAACCGCCAGGGCCACCGGCAAGTGGTCCATGTGGAGGGCAAGCGGCTGGAGGGGTTAAGAGATTCTGGGGCCACCATCACTCTGGTACGGAACCATTTAGTGGCCCCGAACCATCTCACTGGGGAGTGCATTGCAGTTCGAGTGGCAGGGGGAGCTATCTACAAGGTACCCACTGCTAAACTACATTTGGACTGGGGAGCGGGGGCAGGACAAATTGAAGTGGGGATGATGCAGGATCTACCTGCCGATGTGATTTTGGGGAACGATTTGGGGGAGCTAACTTCCGCTTTTGTTACCCGGCCTCCTCCACAGGAAGCTTACCCGGTCGTCACCCGCCAACAGGCTCGCACCACGGCACCCCACCTTGACTCTGAGGCTCAGGTAAGCACGAAACCCCCTGATCACACTGTATTACCCTGGGCTGCCCCATTAGAATTTGGTAGCGAGGTCGCCCTGGACCCGTCCCTACAGGTTTACAAGGACAGGATAGATAAAGACCAGACTGGCAGAGAGGGGGAAAGATATGCTTGGGATAAGGGGTTATTATACCGGTATGCAGAAAAAGTAGTAGCCGGGTCAATTCCTGTACCCATTAAACAGTTAATTGTGCCTCGAAAGTATCGACAAGAGTTAATGCGGATCGCCCACGACATTCCCATGTCCGGACACCTAGGGATCAGCCGAACCAAACATCGGCTGCTACAGAACTTCTTCTGGCCAGGGATATCCCAGGATATTAAGCAGTACTGTAATACCTGTGATACCTGTCAGAGAGTGGGAAAGCGGGGGGACCGATACAAGGCCAAACTACACACCCTGCCCATTATTGAAGAACCCTTTAGCCGGGTAGCGGTAGACATTATCGGACCACTGAGACAAAAAAGCCCGTCTGGTAAGAAATACATATTGACCGTGGTAGACTATGCCACTAGATACCCCGAAGCAGTAGCCCTGACGAATGTACACGCAGAGACCATAGTAGACGCCCTCATGCGTATATTTACCCGTATGGGGATCCCCCGGGAGATCATTTCAGATCAGGGTACCCAATTCACGGCCGAGGTCACGCAACAGCTTTGGAAAGTATGCGGGGTCCGAGCTATCCTTAATTCCCCATATCACCCCCAGTCCAATGGCCTCTGCGAACGGTTTAATGGGACCTTAAAACAAATGATCCGCACGTTCGTAGCCACTCAGAAGAACTGGGAGCGGTTCTTACCCCATCTCCTGTTCGCCTACCGAGAGGTGCCCCAAGAGTCCACTGGGTTCTCTCCCTTCGAACTGTTGTTCGGAAGGAGGGTAAGGGGACCCCTAGACCTAATAAGGGAACACTGGGAGGGGGGAACGACCATTGACGGCACCCCTATCGTACCCTATGTGTTGGAGTTTCGGAACCGCCTGGAGGAATTGACCCGGGCTGTGCGCAACAACCTCCAGGCGGCCCAGACACGCCAGCGCCAATGGTATGATAAGGGAGCCAGGGACCGCAGCTTTCAGGTCGGCCAGAAAGTACTAGTCCTACGCCCCGTCCCTACTGACAAGCTGCAGGCTTCCTGGCGGGGCCCATTCAAGGTGGTAGAGCAGGTCTGCGATACCACCTATATAATCGGCCCCTGCGCCGGGACCGGGGACCGACGCATGTTCCATGTGAACATGCTGAAGCCCTACCACGAGCGCACAGAGGAAGTATCCGCCATCTGCGCCTCGGCTGCAGAGGACACAGATAACCTACCCCTCCCTGACATGCTGGCCCGAGGAACGCTACAAGAGGATCTCGCAGCCGTACAGCTAGGAGACCGCTTGAATCCCCAGGAAAAAGCTCAGGCCCAAAGTTTAATTAGGGAAAAAGGAGCCACTTTTTCCAACCTCCCGGGATATACCCCGTTAGCTACCCATCGGGTAGAAACCCTAGATCCGATCCCACTCCGTCAACCGCCCTACCGCATTCCCGAAGCAGTGAGGGGGAACATGTACAAGGAACTGAAGGAAATGTTGCAGTTAGGGGTAATTGAGCATTCCGATAGCCCCTGGGCATCCCCCGTAGTACTCGTGCCGAAGCGGGATGGAACTACCCGCTTCTGTGTAGATTACCGGAGGCTCAATGATAAAACCATATCCGATGCCTATCCCATGCCCCGGATAGACGAGCTATTAGACAAAATGGCTAGGGGGAAATACTTAACCACCATTGATCTTTGTAAAGGATATTGGCAAATTCCTCTAGCCGAGGACGCCATTCCCAAGTCGGCCTTCGTCACCCCATTTGGCCTGTACCAATTCCGGGTCATGCCATTTGGGATGAAGAACGCCCCGGCCACCTTCCAGAGGATGGTGGACCGACTATTGGACGGGTTTCAGGAGTACGCTTGCGCCTATCTAGACGACATAGCCATCTTTAGTTACTCCTGGGCCGATCATCTAGACCATATCGGAGCAGTACTAGACCGCATCAGGGAAGCCGGACTGACCCTCAAGCCCAGTAAATGCCATATAGGGATGGCCGAGGTCCAATACCTCGGACACCGAGTAGGCAGCGGCCACCAAAAACCCGAACCAGCCAAAATAGAGGCCGTAGCTAAATGGCCAACCCCCCGCACTAAAACCCAGGTACTAGCCTTTTTGGGGACGGCAGGATATTACCGAAAGTTTGTACCTAACTACAGCGCCCTAGCCAAGCCCCTTACCGACTTGACCCGCAAGAACCTTCCCAAACTAGTAGTATGGGCCCCAGAGTGTGAACAGGCCTTCCAACTCCTAAAAAATGCCCTTGTTAATGCCCCTGTGTTGGCTGCTCCCGATCCGACTAAACGCTTTCTCGTCCATACAGACGCTTCAATGTTCGGATTGGGAGCAGTACTGAGCCAGATCGGAGCCGATGGCGGTGAACACCCCGTAGCTTACCTCAGCCGAAAACTTTTACCCAGAGAAGTAAGCTACGCCGCCATCGAAAAGGAATGCCTTGCCGTGGTGTGGGCCCTCAAGAAACTACAGCCCTATTTGTATGGACAAACATTTTCCCTGCTCACAGATCACAACCCGTTGGTCTGGCTGAACCGGGTGTCAGGAGACAATGCCAGACTGCTGCGCTGGAGCTTAGCGCTTCAGCCCTTTGATTTCAATATCCAATATCGCCCGGGGAAGCTCAATGGAAATGCTGACGGGTTATCCCGACAAACGGAACTAGACAAGTGATCTGTGGGTACTCCTCCAGACATCCCCAAGCCGATCCGTTGGGATCAGACTGTGTATGCTGGCTTGGTTCTGGGGGAGCATTGTGGCAGAAGCAGCCACCAGAGACTCTTATTTACAATGTTATTTGTCCCTAGCTCTATATGTCCATGCATAATGTATATTGTACCTGCCTGTTACGAAAGAAACAATGTTGCACCTATCGTTATTGGGTCCGTGGGTGGCCGCCGTTCGCCTAATCTCCACGTGGCGGCGGCCATCTTAACTGCCGAACAGCGGTGTTTGGTCGTCGAGCGTCTGGAACTAAAATCGGACGCTCGACTACCCAGACACCGCTCAGACCTCCAGGATCCCCAAATCGTATGATCCAAACTGCCGAACGGCCCGCCGTTCGGTAGTTTGCATTCCCCAGTCTAGGGGATTCATCCGAACCAAAGATTGGGGTCGGATGGCTGAGCTGTTCGGCACTTTCTATGCAGTGAAGTAGACCGACTACAGGGCCAGAATCTATGGAGCTGTTTTCGGCTACTGTGTCCCTGCAGTCGGTCAAATCTTTAAATATCTGTAACTCCCGAATCCCTGGTCTGATCTGGGTGAAATTTGAATATGTTACTCACCCAGAGCAGACCTACCAGGGGACCCCTCGTTTATCATCGTACCCCCCGTATTTAGGGGACATTCAGAAACTGGGGAAAACTCGGTTCCCTCTAATTAATTTACCTGCTAATCTAAGGGGAGGAGAGGGAGGGGAGGTGATTGTGAGGTGATTGGTTGTTTTGAGTTACCTCCCTTGCATGGGAAAAAGCCATAAAAGAAATTGTGTGAATAAAGCTGACAGTTGACCTCCAAGCTATGTGTCGTCTAGTTCTTGGAGGGAAGGGATTGTAACTACGCTACCCGTTTGATACCTGTATTGGATTGCTGTTCCTGTCTACCAGCGGAGCTACCTTGGATCAAACCTCTACTCCGCTACATAAGTATATAATTTTTTTTTTTTTTTTACACTGATCAATTTAATTTTAATTTATTTCCAGCCAGCGGGGGACTACCTGTCATTACAGGCAGTCCCCCTGCTGGCAATGCCTGAGCCAGCTAACCCGGCCATGTGATTGTTAGGTCCTCGCAAGGACCTTACTCTCACATGGCCGGGAAGCCCCCCAGGAGGAAGGACGTGCCGCGGGGGGCTCCCTGGGAGTCCCCCCAACCGCGATCGCCGGCGTTGGATCGCCGGCCACCGGGTAAGTAACAAAAGACCGGAGGGCGTACTATTACGCCCGGCGGCGTTTAGAGCCGCTTAAAATAGGGCGTAATAGTACGCCCTCCGGTCTTAAAGGGTTAAAAAAAAAAAAAAAACTTTCTATAACCTGTCATTTGAAGTTGCAAGAATTATCATTCAATTGTATGGAGCAAGGCATCTTTATTTGCATTTGTGCTTTCACAAGCAGGAGGTTATATTAAATGAACAGTTCTTGCACCATGACCTCTAAATGGGAATGATGCAGTTATGGTGCAAAGAAATCTCCGGCACCGGCTTTTCCTGATTCAAGGAAATAGCTCGGCACAACGATTGGGTGCTGGATGCAATTCTTTGAGGTAAGCCAGCACCCAGGAACCCCTGGCACCATAAAATCTTCAATCTGGTAATGACTGGAGTATCCCTGTAAGTTACAGCAAGAAATACAGTATACTAATGATTTCTCAGAGAATGGTGAACAATGGACATTTTAAAATACCTACCTAAGTTATAGCAAACTGTATTTTTTGCTTTAGGTTTTCCCAAGTCTATAATTTTATATTATTTTATATATTTCCCATAGAGAGAATTATGACTGTAAGAAATAATAATGATATAATAATTATATAATCATATAATAATAAAGTGTAACAACTATTGTGTATTGACTGACTGTACTGACTATATTCCCAGTGATGGCTCTGACATATTTTTTTTTAAGTGTAGGCCTCCACTCAGAATGTTTTTCATTCCATCTATTTTTTTTTCAGATTATGCCACACCTGGAGGACAGCAAACAACTGGTACAGATGGCAGAAAGATGGCAGGTCATCAGTCTTCTGAAGGATATGCTCACAATAGAATCTGAAAAAAAGGATAACTCCCATGGAGAAACTCGGTCATCACTTAGTCACCGTGGAACACCTCTCATACCACCCTCGTGGTTCATAGTATGTAATTTATTCTGGTGTACTGGGCAGGGTGCTTTAAATGGGATTTACAAACAAGTAGCGATATAAAGGAAGGATTATATCAAAGGAAGACAACTGATTAAATGTACAAACAGTTGAGAGTGAATATTTCATCTAGATTAGGTACACTGTCTCTAAATACTATAAACCAGGGTTTCCCAATTAGTTTTTCGCGAGGACAAAATTGGGGTTGCACAGCGATTTGCCCATCGAGTGACTCAAGCATTTAGGGCCACCCGATGGATATTGCTAAACAGGGGTCCAATCAGGCGCATGGCCATCTAAGACCGCGACCGGACCCCTGTTGTATGAGATGCTGGGAGGAAGTGACAGCACTTCCTCACAGACAGAGCATGCCGGCTGGAGGGAGCAGCGGTGACGAAGCAGCACACAAGGTTCTACCAGCAGCACTGAAGACCCTCCTGCAGAAAAAAGGTAAGTGGATTGCAAATTTGCACATATCTGTGTGTGTATGTGTATATGTGTGTGTGTGTGTGTGCCTGTGTCAGTATGTGTATCAGCCAACATGTGTAAATCTGAATGTGCCAGTTTGTGTATCTGTGTGTCAATGAAGCTGTCAGTGTGTGTATGTGTGTGTGTGTGTGCCAATGCGTGTATCATTGTGCCGGTGTGTGTATCTGTGTGCCAAGGTGTGTATCTGTCAGTGTGTGTATCTGCCAATGTGAGTATGTGCCAGTGTGTATCTGTGTTTGTATGTTCCAGTGTGTGTGTGTGTACCAATGTGTGTATCATTGTGCCAGTGTGTGTGTATCTGTCAGTATGTGTATCTGTGTGTAAGTGCTTTTGTAAGTGTGTATATCTGTGTGCCACTATGTGCCAGTGTGTATCTGTGTTTGTATGTGCCGGTGTATGCACCTGACGCACAGATACACACACTGGCTCAAAGTGGCACACAGATACACACACTGACAAAATCAATAACACACAGATACACATACTGACAGATACATACACACAGGCACAATGATGCACACATTGGTACACACACACACACACACACACACACTGGAACATACAAACACAGATACACACTGGCACATACACACATTGGCAGATACACACACTGACACACAGATACACACCTTGACACACAAATACACACTGTGTGTCAAGGTGTGTATATCTTTGTACCAGAGTGTGTATCTGTTTGCCTCTGTGTGTTTGTGTCAGTGTGCTTATTTCAGTGTGTGTATCTGTGTGCCAGTGTGTATCTGTGTCTGTATGTGTATCTGTGTGTTATTGATTTTGTCAGTGTGTGTATCTGTGTGCCACTTTGAGCCAGTGTGTGTATCTGTGCGTCAGGTGCATACACCGGCACATACAAACACAGATACACACTGGCACATAGTGGCACACAGATATACACACTTACAAAAGCACTTACACACAGATACACATACTGACAGATACACACACACTGGCACAATGATACACACATTGGTACACACACACACACACTGGAACATACAAACACAGATACACACTGGCACATACTCACATTGGCAGATACACTGGCAGATCCTTGTCCCCTCACGCACCTCGCACTCCCACACTGCGTCTCTCACTCCACAAGGATGCTGTGTCGGAGCGCGACCCCCCAGGCAGCACGGTCGGTTAAATCACAGCACCTCTGTTCGCACGGACGCCACTTACCAGATACAGAGGGAGGAACTCCATGCGTACGAACGCCACCTCTGTTCATGTGAACTCTACTCACCCATACTGCAGACTTTGTTCGAAAGGATGCCGGCTCCCGAACACAATAAGAATCATGAAAATGCTGTTGCTTCCACATGCGACCACACAGAAGGTAGAACTTCAGGAGAATTAAAGGTCGCGTACACGCCAACACAGAGCCTTTTTAAGGTACAGGAGGTGGAGACCAGGGTGGAACCTCAATTAACAAGACTTCCCCTATTTAAGTCGCACAAACCGTTCACTCAGCTTTACTGTGCTCCTAATTGTGTAAAGACCTTCGGAGACTCTCCTGTACTCTCCTGTTGTATCCTGATCCTGTTTTTGATTTTGACCCTTGCCTGTATCATCACTACTTTCCTGACCTTTGGCTTACCTGACTATTCTCTTTGTCTAATCCTTTGGTACTGAGAACTTGGTTCTTTGCTTCAGCATCTATCTGCATATTGGGCTCCGTCCACTAGACTGTGTTCCCGACAGAACAACTGACCCATAAAATGGAGCTTGCAGAAATGCTTGATACCCTAATGAAGCAAGTGTCCAACCTGACTCAAGCAGTCCAAGAATTGCAAACACAAGCAAGGGCACCTATATCTGCTGCAACCGCCCATCAAGTGCCCCATCCAGAAGATACAGCTATGGCACCTGAACCTCAGATCGCCATGCCCAAAAATGTTTACAGGTGATTGCTTAACCCCTTCCCGACCGCGGACGTATCAGGTACGTCTGGCAGAAAACAGTCCATAATGACCTTGGACGTACCTGGTACGTCTGCACCTATTTTGAGCTCTGGAAGCTCTGATAGTATAGCAGTGATGTACTGCATGTGATGAGTGCCTTGAGGGGTCCTGGCACTCCGTGCATATAAAATAATATATATAAAAAAATAAATATAAAATAAAGAAAATGATCAATATTAACTCCCCCCCCCCTTTTTTTTTCGAAAGGCAGTGAATCATGGGGCTTCTGGGGGCGTCCCTAGCATGCCGCATCATAAGGGGCAGGCTGGAGTCATACAATCACAGCTTGCCCCATTAGCAATTTCATCCCAAGTGTGTTCCCCATTTCTCTGATTAGTGTGGATCTGCCTCCCTCTCTTCACTTGTGTTTTAGTGTGAGAGAGAGAGAGAGAGAGAGATCTGTGGTTTAGCTAGAGAGATTTAGGTATTTATAGGTAGGGATTTGTAAAATCTTGAGACCCAAAGGCTCTTTTCAGAGCCATTAACCCCTGTCTTGCCAGTGATCACTATAATCACTGGCTCTTGCACAGCAGAACTTTTCTGCTGTTTGTGCCTTTTTTTTAGGGGTTCATTTTTTTGTGATCTTTTTTGAGACCCAAAAGCTCTTTTCAGAACGATTAACCCCTGCCCTGCCAGTGATCACTATACAGATCACAGGCTCTTGCACAGCATCACTTATTTTGCTGTCTGTTCATTTTTTCAGGGGTTATTTTTTTTTTTTTTTTTGTGACAGGTCACTAAGTAAAGCAATTGTGATCATGGCACACGGGTCACGGAAGACAACCCGCGCTGAGCAGTCATATGCCACCCTTGCGCTAGAGTCTGACGCGTCTATGTCAGACTCTGACCCTGATTTTGACCCTGCCAGGTGCTCAGATACATCATCACTCGATACAGTGTCTACTGCTAGTGATGTATCTGGTGATGTTGTATCTGTGCCTGCTAGTCCCCCTGCCAGAAGGAGACGTGCTGCTCCAGCTGGCAGAACTGCTGAGGAGTGGGTAGTGCCTCATAACCAGAGGCCAGACATCCCATCCTTTACTGCAAATCCTGGCATTAATTTGGATGTCACAGGATTTAGCCCTCAGCAGTTTATGGAGGTGTTTCTGGGCGATGATGTATTGGGGAACATTGTCGCCCAAACTAATTTATATGCCCATCAATTCCGAGCTAAAAAACCGGACTCTTTTTTGGCAAAGCAGCAATGGGCCCCCATCGATGTGCCAGAATTTAAAAGATTCTGGGCATTGACTATGCTGATGGGCATCATAAAGAAGCCCTCCATCCGCTCCTACTGGAGCAGTAGCCCCATCTGCTCTACCCCCATTTACTCCCAATGTATGTCGAGGAAGAGGTATGAAATGATTCTGCATTTCATGCACTTCAGCGACAACAGCCTGTGTCCCCCTAGGGAGCATCCCCAGTTTGACAGGCTGTATAAAATCCGCCCCCTGATTACCCACTTTGCTGCCAGGTTTGCAGAGGCTTATACACCTGGAAGGAATATATGCGTGGATGAATCCCTGATGAAGTATAAGGGAAGGCTGGGATTCAAGCAGTATGTTCCTTCCAAGCGCTCTAGGTATGGTGTAAAGATGTATAAGCTCTGTGATAGCGAGACTGGGTATACTCAGGCCTTCCGGGTGTACGAGGGAAAGGATAGCCACCTTGACCCTCCAGGTTGCCCAGAACATATGGGAACCAGTGGCAAGATTGTCTGGGACCTGATATTCCCCCTGATGAACAAAGGGTACCACTTGTATACTGACAATTTTTATACAAGTGTCCCTTTGTTCAAGCTACTGTACTGTTTTGATACAGTAGCTTGCGGCACAATTAAAAAGAACAGCACAGGTTTCCCAGGACAACTTGCACGCACCCGGCTACGGAGGGGGGAGACCTCAGCTCTGCGCCAAGAGGAGCTGTTGGCAGTTAAGTACAGAGACAAGAAGGATGTGTACCTTCTTACCACCATCCACACTGAGGGGACTGTGGAGGTCCCTGTACGTGGCAGAGCTGAGAGAACGAGGAAGCCAGTGTGCATCAAGGCCTATAACCGTCATATGGGTGGGGTTGATCTGGCAGATCAGCTGCTGCAGCCCTACCTAGTTATACGAAAGACAAGGGCCTGGTACAAAAAGGTTGCAATCTACCTAATGCAGATTGCAACCCACAACGCTTTCTTGTTGTTCAAAAAAGCAAACCCCGGGACGCAACTGAGATTTTTACAGTTTCAGCTCCAGATCATTTCGGGGATTTTGTACCGTGATGCACCTGCTCCCCGGGCGGTGATGGGAGAGAGCAGAGTTGGGGCTACACATTTTATTTTTAAAATCCCCCCTACTGCGGCAAAACAGAGTCCCCAAAAAAGATGCAGGGTCTGTTCTAAGAGGGGGCAGAGAAAAGACAGTGTATATTACTGTCCTGATTGCCCTGGGCAGCCTGGACTCTGCATTGGAGACTGTTTCAAACGATACCACACGCTGGCCCATTTTTAATTTATTTTTTGCCGTTCAGTTATTTTTTTTTGGTGTCTTTTTCTTTGGGGGGGGTTGTTACATTTACCCCGTGCATGGGGGGCATGGGTGTCCTTAGGAGGCCTCGCAGAAAACAACCCTGTAAGGGGTCCGCGGGCGGCTAGTAGGGGAGGCTGCTCGCAACTCGCAGCACTCACCCTCAGTCCATCGCCGCCCGCGGTCTCCCCTCCTCCTACCTGTCGGCGAGCGGCGTCTCCTCTCCGCCGCTCGCATCCGTCACGCCTCCCAGCGGCAGCATGTATAACGCTGCACGCTGAAAGGTCGTTGATTTATGCAAACGCCGGGGTCACGTGAGTGACCCGGCGTTAAAGCAACAGTACTACAATCACAGTGGGAGGCTTAGATATCTCCCACATGTGATTGTTAATTCTGATTGGAAGTTATCCAATCAGAATTTAACCTAGGGTATTTATACTCACCTTTCCTGTTCCTCCCTGCCCTGTTGTGGTCTTTGCTGTATAGTATTGATTCTGAACTTGTGATTTGTGGTTACGTACTCTCTGGCTTGTTAAGCTGACTTTGTGACTTTCTCCTACCCTTTGACCTCGGCTTGTTTCTCGTTATTCTGTTTTCTGGTTCCCCTGACTATTCTGTGTGTGCTTAGCCCGGCCACTCTAAGGTCCGGTACGGCACCTTTTCTGTGTGTGTGTGTGTGTGTGTGTCTGTTAGCGTGTTAGGTTCCTGGAATCGTGATAAACCCGGGGTGTGTTCCACAGTCAAAAAGCGGTGTGCGTGTCTACGTTTCAAGTATGTACCCTTTTGTGGCGATATATAAAACTGGGGTATGTGTTAAGCCCCAAGCTAAAGATAGGCCTATCAGAAGACATACTCTCAATTTCAACTCAAATGGCAAGTCATTCAGTTGTTACCGTACCTTCCCCAAATCCTGGCAGACCTATGCATGGGGGGGGGGCATGGGTGTCCTTAGGAGGCCTCGCAGAAAACAACCCGGGGTGTGTTCTTGCAATAACCAACAGCGGGCTCTCCTAAATCACAGTCAAATAGCGGTGTGCGTGTGTAAAATTGAGGATTGAACAGTTACCTCCACACACGTTCTTCAACTTGTTTTATCTTTTTTCTGGCTAAAAAAAAGTTGCATCAAAGCACTCCACATACATGCAATACCTCGGGGTGTCTACGTTTCAAGTATGTACCCTTTTGTGGCGATATATAAAACTGGGGTATGTGTTAAGCCCCAAGCTAAAGATAGGCCTATCAGAAGACAAACTCTCAATTTCAACTCAAATGGCAAGTCATTCAGTTGTTACCGTACCTTCCCCAAATCCTGGCAGACCTATGCATGGGGGGGGGCATGGGTGTCCTTAGGAGGCCTCGCAGAAAACAACCCGGGGTGTGTTCTTGCAATAACCAACAGCGGGCTCTCCTAAATCACAGTCAAATAGCGGTGTGCGTGTGTAAAATTGAGGATTGAACAGTTACCTCCACACACGTTCTTCAACTTGTTTTATCTTTTTTCTGGCTAAAAAAAAGTTGCATCAAAGCACTCCACATACATGCAATACCTCGGGGTGTCTACGTTTCAAGTATGTACCCTTTTGTGGCGATATATAAAACTGGGGTATGTGTTAAGCCCCAAGCTAAAGATAGGCCTATCAGAAGACATACTCTCAATTTCAACTCAAATGGCAAGTCATTCAGTTGTTACCGTACCTTCCCCAAATCCTGGCAGACCTATGCATGGGGGGGGGGCATGGGTGTCCTTAGGAGGCCTCGCAGAAAACAACCCGGGGTGTGTTCTTGCAATAACCAACAGCGGGCTCTCCTAAATCACAGTCAAATAGCGGTGTGCGTGTGTAAAATTGAGGATTGAACAGTTACCTCCACACACGTTCTTCAACTTGTTTTATCTTTTTTCTGGCTAAAAAAAAGTTGCATCAAAGCACTCCACATACATGCAATACCTCGGGGTGTCTACGTTTCAAGTATGTACCCTTTTGTGGCGATATATAAAACTGGGGTATGTGTTAAGCCCCAAGCTAAAGATAGGCCTATCAGAAGACAAACTCTCAATTTCAACTCAAATGGCAAGTCATTCAGTTGTTACCGTACCTTCCCCAAATCCTGGCAGACCTATGCATGGGGGGGGGCATGGGTGTCCTTAGGAGGCCTCGCAGAAAACAACCCGGGGTGTGTTCTTGCAATAACCAACAGCGGGCTCTCCTAAATCACAGTCAAATAGCGGTGTGCGTGTGTAAAATTGAGGATTGAACAGTTACCTCCACACACGTTCTTCAACTTGTTTTATCTTTTTTCTGGCTAAAAAAAAGTTGCATCAAAGCACTCCACATACATGCAATACCTCGGGGTGTCTACGTTTCAAGTATGTACCCTTTTGTGGCGATATATAAAACTGGGGTATGTGTTAAGCCCCAAGCTAAAGATAGGCCTATCAGAAGACATACTCTCAATTTCAACTCAAATGGCAAGTCATTCAGTTGTTACCGTACCTTCCCCAAATCCTGGCAGACCTATGCATGGGGGGGGCATGGGTGTCCTTAGGAGGCCTCGCAGAAAACAACCCGGGGTGTGTTCTTGCAATAACCAACAGCGGGCTCTCCTAAATCACAGTCAAATAGCGGTGTGCGTGTGTAAAATTGAGGATTGAACAGTTACCTCCACACACGTTCTTCAACTTGTTTTATCTTTTTTCTGGCTAAAAAAAAGTTGCATCAAAGCACTCCACATACATGCAATACCTCGGGGTGTCTACGTTTCAAGTATGTACCCTTTTGTGGCGATATATAAAACTGGGGTATGTGTAAAGCCCCAAGCTAAAGATAGGCCTATCAGAAGACATACTCTCAATTTCAACTCAAATGGCAAGTCATTCAGTTGTTACCGTACCTTCCCCAAATCCTGGCAGACCTATGCATGGGGGGGGGCGTGGGTGTCCTTAGGAGGCCTCGCAGAAAACAACCCGGGGTGTGTTCTTGCAATAACCAACAGCGGGCTCTCCTAAATCACAGTCAAATAGCGGTGTGCGTGTGTAAAATTGAGGATTGAACAGTTACCTCCACACACGTTCTTCAACTTGTTTTATCTTTTTTCTGGCTAAAAAAAAGTTGCATCAAAGCACTCCACATACATGCAATACCTCGGGGTGTCTACGTTTCAAGTATGTACCCTTTTGTGGCGATATATAAAACTGGGGTATGTGTTAAGCCCCAAGCTAAAGATAGGCCTATCAGAAGACATACTCTCAATTTCAACTCAAATGGCAAGTCATTCAGTTGTTACCGTACCTTCCCCAAATCCTGGCAGACCTATGCATGGGGGGGGCATGGGTGTCCTTAGGAGGCCTCGCAGAAAACAACCCGGGGTGTGTTCTTGCAATAACCAACAGCGGGCTCTCCTAAATCACAGTCAAATAGCGGTGTGCGTGTGTAAAATTGAGGATTGAACAGTTACCTCCACACACGTTCTTCAACTTGTTTTATCTTTTTTCTGGCTAAAAAAAAGTTGCATCAAAGCACTCCACATACATGCAATACCTCGGGGTGTCTACGTTTCAAGTATGTACCCTTTTGTGGCGATATATAAAACTGGGGTATGTGTAAAGCCCCAAGCTAAAGATAGGCCTATCAGAAGACATACTCTCAATTTCAACTCAAATGGCAAGTCATTCAGTTGTTACCGTACCTTCCCCAAATCCTGGCAGACCTATGCATGGGGGGGGGGGGCGTGGGTGTCCTTAGGAGGCCTCGCAGAAAACAACCCGGGGTGTGTTCTTGCAATAACCAACAGCGGGCTCTCCTAAATCACAGTCAAATAGCGGTGTGCGTGTGTAAAATTGAGGATTGAACAGTTACCTCCACACACGTTCTTCAACTACTGTGGGGTGTAAACTTTTCAAATATATGCACGCTCATGGCAAGAAAATACATTGGGATATCTGATAAGGCCCTCAAAACAAGATAGGCAAACAAGATATATAAAATTTGAAAAACGCATATCAGACATTTTGCTTTGCACCCCCCCAGTGAACCCGACAAACGTATGCATGAGTGTTATCGCTGTACTCGGGAGATGATGCCAAGTACATATTGTGGTGTCCTTTGGCAGTAACACCTAACAGGAGCTTAGAATCTATGCACAAAGTAGAATGTGTGAGTGAAAAATAACACCACAAAAACGTTTGACAGAGACTGGTGGTAGAATTAGTGCATGTAAAGTGTTCAAATGCCACCATGTGAAATGCCCTAGGGTGTGTACTTTTCAAAAACATACAGTTTGACTGAGGTGAATTACATTGGTCGGCTTCAGACATGTTCCAACTGGGACATGGGTGCATGATGGCCAGCTGTGTTTTTTTTTGTTTGTTTTTTTATCATATTTTACTTTTTTTATTCTAGTACATTATATGATATGATGAAAATGATGGTATCTTTAGAATGAACATTTAATAGCGAGAAAAATGGTATATAATATGTATGGGTACAGTAAATGTGTAAGAGGCAAATTACATCTAAACACAACCACTGCAGAAATGTAAAAAGAGCCCTGGTCCTTAACGGTAATACAATTGAAAAATGGCCTGGTCACTAAGGGGTTAAAGTACTGGTCCTTCATCATGTCCTGTGAGCTGATGTTTGATCTACAACCACGCACGTACCACTCTGACTTCATCAAATTACGTACCTTGATATCCCTCCTCTCTGGCCCTCAACAAGAATGGGCACATGAACTATTAAGTGATGACGATCCTGTTGTACTACACTGGGACTCTTTTGTGGCACTCATGTCTACTATGTATGATGATCCCAGCAGACAGGATACTACTCAGACAGTCAACAAAACATTACATCAAGGACGCAGACCAGTAGAGGAATACATCACTGATTTGAAATGCTATGCCAAAGATATCCGGTGGAATAAAATTGGACTTATCAACCAGTTCCACTTGGGCGTTTCAGACTCACTCAAAGATTACTTCGCCCACTTTGGCATTCCTGATTCGCTGGAAGACTTTATACAACAAGCCATCAAGCTTGACAGACGGCTACGTGAGAGACGTCATGAGAAAGCAACCTCTTTCGCCCTACCTGCAAAAGCTTTCACTCCTCCAGGTTCCAGTCACTCCCTGCTTCACACATGACTGAAGAACTAATGCAAATGGGACTGACCATGCTGAATTTCAACGTAGAAAGAGAGAAAACCTATACTGTGGACATTCACAACATACTGTAAGGACCTGCCCTGAATTACCAAGAGCCACAAGAGGTAAGCAAATAAGCATTACTCTCCTACCCTCTACCTTGCACACTACAACAACTCCCTTAATAGTCTCCCTCTCTTTACAGTGGAACACGACTAGCCATGAATGCCAGACACTATTTGACTCAGGTGCAAGCGGATGCTTTCTTGACTCATCCTTGGCCAATACCCTACAAATACCAGTGAATAATAAAAAAAAGTTCAATTAAAATAGTGCAACACTGTAACACATTAAAATCATGAATGTAGCTTTTTCTTGAACCACTCACGTTGATCTGAGCTTCATATAGCATGCTCTGGCTTTTGAAGCATGTAGATTAAGTAGTTAGTTTCCCTCTGAGATAGTTCAATCTCGATATCTTAAGTCAGGCAGAAAAATGGATTCTTAATCAGAAGATGAATGTATTGGTTAAAACCGCCAAACACTGGAACAAGTATAAAAAATCAATAGCACAACGCATTTCAACATAGTCTTTTTCAAGAGCATAAAATTATTTGTCCATCATCCAGTTTTTAAATCCCTCTGGTGGAAGTCTTTTTTTGCTCCCTAAGTGGCGTTATCATATGATAACCGGCATACCAGGATATACATATGCGGACGTATATCCTATGTAGCAAGGCATCCAGACTCCAAGCCTCTCTCTGGCTGTTTGGTTGCACCGATTGCATCTCATGCGTATGCTATTGGCACACGTCATTACCTATATACTCACCTGAATCCTGTATACGTAAGCAACACTTTTTGGAATTCCATAACAAAGACCCAAGTAAATTAATATTCTTTGGTATACAATCTTTTCAGAGTCATTGGAGGGGTAATACTGTATCAATGACTTTAAGTAGGAATAAAATTAGGTGGATTTTTTATTTAGACACGCTATCACCAAAAGGTTTAAATATGGATTTTGAAATGGGTGTTTTAGTTTAATTCACTTTTTTAGAAAAGTAAATTATTGGATATGTTTTTTATAATATTTTTAAAAATTTATAATTCCTTTTTTTTTCTCTCTAGTGTATCCTTTTTTCCTTTCCTTAGTATATATCTCAATATTTTAGTATAACAAGAGATGATATTTTATACCAAGTTATAGGATTCTTATCATTTTCAGTGATATATTCTAATGTGATTTATGTGTATTATGACTTTATTTTAATATGTATGATGCCATGGTATATAGGATATATGATTATCTATAGACAATGCTATGATATATCTTATAAATCATTTCTTTCCTTTGCATGATATAGTTAGCGCTACGTATACGCAAGGTGAAACGCATAGTATACAGGACTCGGGGTGATGAGCTTGTCGGTAGTGATGTATCAACACACGTCCTACGCATGAGACACAATCGGTGCGACTAAAGAGCCAGAGAGAGGCTTGGAGTTTGGATGCCTTGCTGTACAGGATATACGTCTGCATGAGGATATCTGGGTACGCAGGTCATCATATGATAACGCCACTTAAGACGGGAAAAAAGACTTCCGCCGGAGTGATTTAAAAACCTGATGATGGACAGATTCTTTTATGCACTTGAAAAAGACTTTGTGTTGAAATTTGCTGTTCTATTGATTTTTTTTATACTTGTTAGTGTTTGGCTGAACTAACCAATAAATTCATCTTCTGATTAAGAATCCAGTTTCCTGCCTGACTTCAGATATCAAGATTGAAACCAACTACTTAATCTACATGCTTCAAAAGCCAGAGCCTGCTATATGAGGCTCAGGTCCATGTGAGTGGTTCCATAAAAAAGCTACATTCATGATTTTAATGTGTTACAGTGTTGCACTATGAATATTTTGTTATATCTGTTATACAGATATATACTGAATCAACTCTGAGTAGGAGCCATTCATAATAAGTATCTCTTTGTTATATATTGCAATATCTGCACTCCCCTATTGTATTGTGAATTTTTCACATTCTAGTGTTCTATTTTTACCAAAGAGATATGACTGCCATTCTGGGGTCAAGAAGGATATTTTTCTTAGCTTGTTGCAAAATTGGAAGTGTTTCAACCTGTTTTTTTTGCTTTCTTTTGGATCAACAGCAAAAACAGATGTGAGAAAGGCTGAACTTCATGGATGCATGTCTCTTCTCAGCTATGTAGCTATATCAAGGGTCAACAAACCCAAGCATAGGCGTATGTCAGCCCATTCAGCGGAGGTGGCGAGGGAGAATGCAGGCATCAGACTGTGTAAGAGCGGATGACGCCGGCCAGCTGTGGGAGAGAGTTGTTTTTACTCATCGTTTTTCCCACGCCATGCCAGTATTGCTGCTGTGGCTGGGCCGCCTCATGACTGAAATCATCAATCTTGATGATCTCAGCCATACCAATGCTTTCCCATAGGACATCATTGGGAGACTATCGTGCATGCACGCTGAACGTGGGTGCTGCATACTGTGCAGTACTGGCCTAGGCAACAATGTAGGCAGCAATGTAAGCACTGCCTTTTCTCTGAACTTACATTGCTACATTGCTGCTTCACTGGAGCTCCTATCCTATACTAACTAAAATTGCAGTTTTAGCCCCAGTGGTAAGGATAAGAGCGATATACCCAATTCCCTACCCAACTGTGACCCACTGTAGGGTTTAAGATCTTGAACAACTCACCTGCTGCACAGCCTCGATCATGCAGCCTGGTGCACACCAGTTGGGGGAGGAGGCTGATCTCCTGGGCCACCTGTCGGCATTCAACATGAAGCAGAAAACCTGTTACACTCTCCTTTGGACTGGTAGGGGTAATCCTTGTACACTTTCTAGAGGCCACCCCTACCTACTGTGAGCTCAAGGCAACATCATGATGACTACTACAAACCTCTGCGACTTAACCAAAATGGCAGATGCCACGTGGGTTCCCAACACCATAGAGGGGAAACTCGACATCATGTCCAGGCTGTCGCAAGGTGGAGGAAAAATTGTACCAACCTGTCCGGAGTCAACCCTGTGACCACCCCCCACAAATGCAGAAATCTGCAGCTGCAGTAGCACATCAGGCCCCAACATGGCGGCGAGGAAAGAAATGCGCCCCATTATGATGAGGAGCGACACACAAGAAGGCACCAATGTAATCCATTGCAGTGACTCCCCATCAGTCGGAGGTACTGAGGGAATCCCACATTCAATCATATGGCTCAGCTAGCCGGATCCCGTTGAGGCTAAGTTCCTGATTTTCACCCCTCAGCTATGGGACTTTGTTATGTCGCTAGTTGGTGTAGGCTAGTTGGAGCTCTGGGACTGTATCAGTAAGAGGGCTTCATCAATTCCTCTCACCATTGCTTATATAGGGAAATGGCTACAACACTTATTTCTCCAGCACCTTGGGTTTCATCTCATTTTGCCTATCTCGTCTCCTCTTATCCATTGTTTAATCTAAAACATTGCTTTTATTTGACTTTATTACCACCAGCCTGGGGCCTCCAGAGGAAAATCATGATCTCTCTTGTTTATATATACATACCAATACAAAAAGAGAAGTCCTGCGCTAAAGCAGCAAGGACTACAACACACATCAGCCCCATATGTAGTAAAAACCAAAGAAAAGAAAATGTTACTTGCGCTTTTTCCTTAATCCCTATGTATATTTAGACAAATGGAGGTCATTTAGTTGCTCCAATGGCCATTGGAGGGATGCCCGCCTGCCAACGTCAAGGCAGACCCCCCCTAAGCGGGTCCTAACACTGACCCTTCAGCCTGCTTCCTTGAGCTTCTGGCAAAGATATCTCTAATGAGACAGAAAGGGGTATTTTTTATATACACCCCTTTACTTATTAACCCTTAATAGGGAACACATGGGATGGGTAGCAGCATTGTAACCAGGCTGTGTGTTACAAAGTAAATACAAATACAAAAAGAGAAGTCCTGCGCTAAAGCAGCAAGGACTACAACACACATCAGCCCCAATATGTAGTAAAAACCAAAGAAAAGAAAATGTTACTTGCGCTTTTTCCTTAATCCCTATGTATATTTAGACAAATGGAGGTCATTTAGTTGCTCCAATGGCCATTGGAGGGATGCCCGCCTGCCAACGTCAAGGCAGACCCCCCCTAAGCGGGTCCTAACACTGACCCTTCAGCCTTCTTCCTTGAGCTTCTGGCAAAGATATCTCTAATGAGACAGAAAGGGGTATTTTTTATATACACCCCTTTACTTATTAACCCTTAATAGGGAACACATGGGATGGGTAGCAGCATTGTAACCAGGCTGTGTGATACAAAGTAAATACAAATACAAAAAGAGAAGTCCTGCGCTAAAGCAGCAAGGACTACAACACACATCAGCCCCAATATGTAGTAAAAACCAAAGAAAAGAAAATGTTACTTGCGCTTTTTCCTTAATCCCTATGTATATTTAGACAAATGGAGGTCATTTAGTTGCTCCAATGGCCATTGGAGGGATGCCCGCCTGCCAACGTCAAGGCAGACCCCCCCTAAGCGGGTCCTAACACTGACCCTTCAGCCTGCTTCCTTGAGTTTCTGGCAAAGATATCTCTAATGAGACAGAAAGGGGTATTTTTTATATACACCCCTTTACTTATTAACACTTAATAGGGAACACAAGGGATGGGTAGCAGCATTGTAACCAGGCTGTGTGATACAAAGTAAATACAAATACAAAAAGAGAAGTCCTGCGCTAAAGCAGCAAGGACTACAACACACATCAGCCCCAATATGTAGTAAAAACCAAAGAAAAGAAAATGTTACTTGCGCTTTTTCCTTAATCCCTATGTATATTTAGACAAATGGAGGTCATTTAGTTGCTCCAATGGCCATTGGAGGGATGCCCGCCTGCCAACGTCAAGGCAGACCCCCCCTAAGCGGGTCCTAACACTGACCCTTCAGCCTGCTTCCTTGAGCTTCTGGCAAAGATATCTCTAATGAGACAGAAAGGGGTATTTTTTATATACACCCCTTTACTTATTAACCCTTAATAGGGAACACATGGGATGGGTAGCAGCATTGTAACCAGGCTGTGTGATACAAAGTAAATACAAATACAAAAAGAGAAGTCCTGCGCTAAAGCAGCAAGGACTACAACACACATCAGCCCCAATATGTATTAAAAACCAAAGAAAAGAAAATGTTACTTGCGCTTTTTCCTTAATCCCTATGTATATTTAGACAAATGGAGGTCATTTAGTTGCTCCAATGGCCATTGGAGGGATGCCCGCCTGCCAACGTCAAGGCAGACCCCCCCTAAGCGGGTCCTAACACTGACCCTTCAGCCTGCTTCCTTGAGCTTCTGGCAAAGATATCTCTAATGAGACAGAAAGGGGTATTTTTTATATACACCCCTTTACTTATTAACCCTTAATAGGGAACACATGGGATGGGTAGCAGCATTGTAACCAGGCTGTGTGATACAAAGTAAATACAAATACAAAAAGAGAAGTCCTGCGCTAAAGGAAAAAGCGCAAGTAACATTTTCTTTTCTTTGGTTTTTACTACATATTGGGGCTGATGTGTGTTGTAGTCCTTGCTGCTTCTCTTTTTGTATTTGTATTTACTTTGTATCACACAGCCTGGTTACAATGCTGCTACCCATCCCATGTGTTCCCTATTAAGGGTTAATAAGTAAAGGGGTGTATATAAAAAATACCCCTTTCTGTCTCATTAGAGATATCTTTGCCAGAAGCTCAAGGAAGCAGGCTGAAGGGTCAGTGTTAGGACCCGCTTAGGGGGGGTCTGCCTTGACGTTGGCAGGCGGGCATCCCTCCAATGGCCATTGGAGCAACTAAATGACCTCCATTTGTCTAAATATACATAGGGATTAAGGAAAAAGCGCAAGTAACATTTTCTTTTCTTTGGTTTTTACTACATATTGGGGCTGATGTGTGTTGTAGTCCTTGCTGCTTTAGCGCAGGACTTCTCTTTTTGTATTTGTATTTACTTTGTATCACACAGCCTGGTTACAATGCTGCTACCCATCCCATGTGTTCCCTATTATGGGTTAATAAGTAAAGGGGTGTATATAAAAAATACCCCTTTCTGTCTCATTAGAGATATCTTTGCCAGAAGCTCAAGGAAGCAGGCTGAAGGGTCAGTGTTAGGACCCGCTTAGGGGGGGTCTGCCTTGACGTTGGCAGGCGGGCATCCCTCCAATGGCCATTGGAGCAACTAAATGACCTCCATTTGTCTAAATATACATAGGGATTAAGGAAAAAGCGCAAGTAACATTTTCTTTTCTTTGGTTTTTACTACATATTGGGGCTGATGTGTGTTGTAGTCCTTGCTGCTTTAGCGCAGGACTTCTTTTTGTATTTGTATTTACTTTGTATCACACAGCCTGGTTACAATGCTGCTACCCATCCCATGTGTTCCCTATTAAGGGTTAATAAGTAAAGGGGTGTATATAAAAAATACCCCTTTCTGTCTCATTAGAGATATCTTTGCCAGAAGCTCAAGGAAGCAGGCTGAAGGGTCAGTGTTAGGACCCGCTTAGGGGGGGTCTGCCTTGACGTTGGCAGGCGGGCATCCCTCCAATGGCCATTGGAGCAACTAAATGACCTCCATTTGTCTAAATATACATAGGGATTAAGGAAAAAGCGCAAGTAACATTTTCTTTTCTTTGGTTTTTACTACATATTGGGGCTGATGTGTGTTGTAGTCCTTGCTGCTTTAGCGCAGGACTTCTCTTTTTGTATTTGTATTTACTTTGTATCACACAGCCTGGTTACAATGCTGCTACCCATCTCATGTGTTCCCTATTAAGGGTTAATAAGTAAAGGGGTGTATATAAAAAATACCCCTTTCTGTCTCATTAGAGATATCTTTGCCAGAAGCTCAAGGAAGCAGGCTGAAGGGTCAGTGTTAGGACCCGCTTAGGGGGGGTCTGCCTTGACGTTGGCAGGCGGGCATCCCTCCAATGGCCATTGGAGCAACTAAATGACCTCCATTTGTCTAAATATACATAGGGATTAAGGAAAAAGCGCAAGTAACATTTTCTTTTCTTTGGTTTTTACTACATATTGGGGCTGATGTGTGTTGTAGTCCTTGCTGCTTTAGCGCAGGACTTCTCTTTTTGTATTTGTATTTACTTTGTATCACACAGCCTGGTTACAATGCTGCTACCCATCCCATGTGTTCCCTATTAAGGGTTAATAAGTAAAGGGGTGTATATAAAAAATACCCCTTTCTGTCTCATTAGAGATATCTTTGCCAGAAGCTCAAGGAAGCAGGCTGAAGGGTCAGTGTTAGGACCCGCTTAGGGGGGGTCTGCCTTGACGTTGGCAGGTGGGCATCCCTCCAATGGCCATTGGAGCAACTAAATGACCTCCATTTGTCTAAATATACATAGGGATTAAGGAAAAAGCGCAAGTAACATTTTCTTTTCTTTGGTTTTTATATATACATACCAACACATTTCTCTTGTTCATATATGTCATTATTATTATAAAAATATTGTGCAGATCACTTGTCATGTACACTGCAGCTTGATCACTTTTTCTGATATTCTAACATGACTGTTAATCTGATGTCACATTGCATGCACAACAAAAATAAATAATTTTAAAAAAAGCCTGGTTCCTAATTTTTTTACGCCTCCCCACTACAAAGATAGCGGCGATTCGAAAGGAGAGATGGAGTGTACTCTGGAAAGACACCATTCCCCTTGGCCTCCTTGCCAGAGTGGTCGGACTGCTATTCAAGCGATCTTCCTGGGACCGCTACATTATTGGGCCATGCAGCGATTGAAGGCTCACTACCTATGGTCAGGACACTCGTACAACCATTGAGTACCAGTTCCCGCAGAGGTGCGAACGGAACTTCGATGGTGGCTCCTTCACATGGAAACCTGGAATGGCAGGGCCATATTCTTACCAACGCCGGATTTCGTCTTGGATTCGGATGCCAGCCTCTGGGGCTGGGGAGCCCACTGCACACATGCTTCCACAGGAGGCCCACGGTCAGAGGAGAAGAAACTCCTCCACATCAACTGCTTGGAACTGATCGCGGGATCTTTTGCGATCCTCAGTCTGGCCAAGGACATGTCCAATTGTTGCAGACTCCTACGCATGGACAACATATCAGCGGTCCAATACTTAAACAGGTCGGGCCCTGATGGAGGCAACGAGGGACATATACAATTTCTGTCTTTACCGAAAACATTACAATCAAAGTGGAATATCTACCGGGGATCAACAACCTCATGGCGAACTGTTCCTCAGCTGCCGAGGTATTACAGCTGGCTCCCGGGTCCCCAGTGTGAAGCAGTGGATGTGTTTCAACAGCCATGGCCCCCGATAGGAGCATATACGTTCCCACCATTCTTGATACAGGCGAGGATTCTCCATTACCTCCTCGTGTCCAGGACTTCAATGATACTGAACACACCATTAGTATAATAGACTGTGGGACGTAGAATTGGTTATTCAATTCCTTCGAAATTGTCCGGATAACCCGGATCTCTGGCTCCGACAACTATCAGCCAAACTCACATTGCTTTTATGTGTAGTGTCCTTTTGTTGTATTTCGGACATTCGAGCATTCGATGTAGACGTTTTTTTGGTATCCCCAGACAGTGTTTCCTTTACGGTGTCTCATAGAACCAAGACGGACTCCTCGTCCGTGTCATACCCGTTTTTCCCAGCGGTTCCCCGTCTCTGTGTCGTGAACACTTTGCTTCGCTATGTAGAGGTTACTACTCCCATTCGGTCTTCATGTTCAGGTCAACTTTTGGTCTCTTATTCCAAACCGTACAAGCCAGTCACTACGGCATCATTGGCTAGATGGGTACGTTGACTTTTATCCCTAGCGGGAATGGAGTCGTGTTTCGGGGCTCACTCGGTTTGGGGGCGGCCGCTTCTCGGGCCTTCACGGCGGGTGCCTCCCTAGCGGATATTCTATGTACGGTGGATTGGACCAGAGAAGATACTTTCAGAGTCTTTTATTTCCGCCAGACTTCACACGCGTCCTATTCGTTTTTGCCACATTGTTAAAAGTGCAAAATAGGAAGCCTCCTGTCATGTAATAAAATTGCAGATTATGCTAACGTAGTGTACCTATTATCTTAATTTTAATAATGACAGGAGGCAAGTATTTTCCCTCCCTGGGTTTTTTCCTCCCTAATATTATTACAGGCAATGTTTACATTTCTTATATTATTACAATTTAAAATGCAAGGACGCTTCTTTATATAGTATTGATGATTTTGTTATCGTAAGTCTTGCAGGTTAATACCTTATATTGTGGTTATATAGTCTAGATATTTAATATCAGTTAGCTTATATTATAAATTATCAAAACGTCTAAATTGAATTAAGTTTAATATGTGGACACACGTTGTTTTCCACCACCTTTTCGCATCAAAGAAAGAGGAAGTAATGTGCCTGTCAAGTCTTCATATGGATGTAATGCTTGTTTCTTATTGTTTTAAAGTTTCTTGATTGACTTGTGCTGCTGGAGGCATAAGTAAAGAAAGTTATGCAAAATCGCCTCCTGCCATTATTCAAATTAAGATTATAGGTACACTACGTTAGCACCAGTGTTTGTGACCAAATGGCTGCTAAGAAAGACTGGACATACCCCATTTGCAATACCTTGGGTTGTCTACTATTGCAAATGGTATGCCATTCTGGGTGTAAATTTAATTCCTGGGCTACTATACAGTCTCAAAGGCAACGTAACCAATCTAGCGAATTTCAATTTCAGATGTAACGTGCTATATTTGACCCTGTAACTTCCCAAAACACCATAAAACCTGTACATAGGGGGTACTGTTTTACACGTGCGACTTTGCTGAATACAAATATGTGTATTTTATTGCAGTAAAAGCAAACAGTATATTGACATTGACAACATGTAGAACTAAAAAAACAACAAAATGTCTTATTTTCTCCCATTTTTTTCATATTAAATTATGTTTCATAGCTAAATATTTGATATTAAATGAAAGTCCTGTTTCCCCTGAATAAAATGATATATAATAAGGGTGGGTGCATTTAATATGAAAGAGGTGAATTACGGTTGGACAGACATATAGCGCCAATGCCAGGTTTTGTTTACGTTTTGTTTTGTTCACAACGTGTACATTTGGCTCAGTCCTTAAGGGGTTAAGCTAAAGTTGTTTAGGTGACTATAGTGTTCCTTTAAAATTATAAATAAATACAGAAAAATAGAATGAGAAAAAAATGCTTATTGATGTAACAGACTGCTATATTTTACTGTTTTTACTTTAAGTTTTGAGATATTGAACTTTGCCCTTTGCCCTTTGCCCTGTCTTGTGAGGAGGGGCTAGGATGGCAGGAAGAAGAGGACAGGGGAGAAGCCATGTTCTCTGAGTCTGCCATAAAGAAAGTGTGTTCCTACCTGTTTCAATAGTCTATTACTGCTGGGACAGTGAGATAATTACAGGGGAAGGCTAATGCACTGCAACTACAAAAAGTTGGAGACTGTCTACTGCTCTGCTAAGAGAATTAGAAGACTGTCAGTTTATGTTCAACTCCCTGCAGATTCTGGAACTTTCTGCAGGAGTGTGAATGAGCTCTTGCATCCTGCCATTGCTGTTCTGCTGCTGTCCTACATTCTGCTGGATCTCTCTGGAAATATCTGCAGTTACAGAAGTCACTCATAGGTACTGTCTCCAGAGATTGCTTCAGGATTCTCCCTTATAACTGTACCTACACTTAAGGGCCCCGACATTGTGCACATAATTTACCTGCAGGTACCTAGAAGTTTAACTGTTCAGATGTAGTTATTAATGTTATTAAGAGAAGTTTGTTGTCTGCATTCCTGCTGCTAAAGACTCTTGTGACTGTGTTTAACATTAGCCAGGGACTGCATTGCTGTTCTGCTGTTATATGTGTATCTCTTTAACCACAATACAGTGTGTATCTCCATGTCTGTATTTATTTCATGTCTCTGAGTTATTAACTCATCTACTCAGTGGGGTGGGTTCCCCATAAATAGAAGTTGCACTGAGTGGAGGCACTGCGTCAGAACAAGATGTCCCGATCTCCCAACTATAGCAGAGGCTCAGGATCCCTGTCAGCGACAGAAGAAGGTGTAACTGCTGCTAGCTACGGCTTGTTGCCAGGAGCAGGGCAAAAAAGGGTTACAGATGGAGGCACTGCTGAGATGGATCGTGACTGTGAAATTGTAAAAATAATCCAATGTCTCAGCCCCAAAGAAGTCAGGGACTGTTGCGGTCACCGGCCCGCCGAGCCTCACGGCCGTGCCCGACCGGCACGGCCACGCTGACAACACGAGCTTACCTACTCGTCGGCGAGCGGGGAACCGCTCCTTCCGTTCTTCCGGGCATCACGCCCGAATCAAACATGGCGCCGACCACGTGGTCGCGCCTAAGAGTAGCTCCGCCCCCGAAAATTATACCAACGTGTGCGTGACGTCACGACGTCAACGCACACGCACGTTCTGGGGTCAGAGGTCGCCCTCTGACCAATCATAGCCTAGAGAGGGGTATTTAAACCCCTAGCTTTTCCCATTACTTTGCCATGTCGTGGTTTCAGTTTCCTGATTTCCTGAGAGTGCTATTTCCGTGATTCTGATTTCCTGGTATCCTGATCCTTGGCGTTTCCCTGGTTATTCTGATCTCTGGTTTCCCTGACTTGGCTTGTTTTATCGGTATTGAGTATTTTCTGGCTTCCTTGACCTCGGCTTTCCCTTTGACCATTCTCTGTCTCTAGCGTATTAGTCCGGCCATTCTAAGGTCCGGTTTACGCTCTATCCTGTTATTTTCCTTTTCTTACCTATGTATATGTTTACATAGTTTCTGCATGCTGGACCACATTACTAGTCGTGACATTACGACATGGCCATGGATCCTGCAGAACTATGCAAGCATATGATCGCCTGTGAGAGTAGGGTGGAGGATATGGACCACAGGTTAGACCAATTTGCCCAGGCATTTCAGACCTTGCTCCAGAGGACTGCCTATTTAGAGGTCCCTCCGGTACCACCTGTGGTTCCGCCACCTGTAGTGGTTCCCGTACCACCTAAACCACCGTCCATAACCTTGTCACCGCCCCCTCGCTATGGAGGTGATTCTAAGGAATTCAGAGGTTTTTTAAACCAAATTGAATACCACTTTGAGGCCTCCCCAGGTTCATTCCCAACAGATAGATCAAAAATAGGCTATCTGATGAACCAATTAACTGGAAAAGCCTTGACCTGGGCTAACCCCTTATGGGAAAGTGGTGACGCAGTAGCCCGTGATTACAGTACTTTTCTTACGGCTTTTAAGGCTACGTTTGAACCTAAAGGCAGGGAGAAGAACACTGCCAAAGCCCTTATGAGAATCAAGCAAGGCAGTCGTTCTGTAGCCGATTATGCAATAGAGTTCAGGACATTAGCGTCTGAGGTTGATTGGACCAATAGTGGTCTGGTGGCTGCTTTCTCTGAAGGTCTAGCTGAGAGTATACAAGATGAGACTGCAGCTAGAGACCTTCCGGTTAATCTTAATGAGTTTATTGCCTACATGATAGACATTGATAACCGGCTCAGAGAGAGAGAGAAAAACAAACAACGTAACAGACGTTCTAATTTGTCCATAGCTCCTCATTTTTCTAACCCAGTGGTGCGTAGCCAAACGCCTCTTCCAGAACCTGAACCCATGCAATTGGGTAGCGCTAAACTCACTGAGGCAGAGAGACAACACAGACGTAAAGAGGGGTTATGTATGTATTGTGGCAAGAAGGGACATCTAAGATCGTCATGCCCGGTTCGGCCGGAAAACTTGCACACCTAAGGCACGTACGGGGACCGACCTTAGGTGTGATGTATATGTCCCCTAAATTGACTAAGAACCGTTTCCTTGTCAAAGTAACCTTATCTTTCAAGAACACTACTGTTCAGTGTGAGGCTATGATTGACTCTGGGGCAGCGGAGAATTTCCTAGACAAAGAATTCTCTGCAAAACATCTCCTGCCCTTAAGACATAAAGAGAAACCGATAGCAGTCGAGGCCATTGATGGAAGGCCTCTTACCCAGCCTTTCATCACACACGAAACTCTGCCAATCACTGTTTCAGTGGGTATTCTCCACTTTGAAGAAATGACCTACAGTTCCGATAATACTCGGTTTCCCTTGGCTCCTGAAACACAATCCACGTTTGGATTGGATTGAAGGAGAGATTGTGAGTTGGGGTGAGAGATGCAAAGGTGTTTGCTTTAAGCAAATCCCACAACCTATTGGTACCATTAATGTTCCTGTTGCACCTCCCTTGACCACACAAATTCCACCGCAGTATATGGATTTGAAAGAGGTATTTAACAAGGTCCAGTCAGAAGGGTTACCTCCTCATAGACCTTATGACTGTACCATAAACTTATTACCAGGGACTATGCCTCCCAAGGGAGGAGTCTATGCCTTGTCCCCCCAGGAAAATCTTTGTTTGGAGGAATATATTAAAGATGCTCTCAGAAAGGGTCATATCCGTAGGTCCTCCTCACCAGCCGGGGCTGGATTCTTCTTTGTCTCTAAAAAAGAAGGAGACCTATGCCCTTGTATTGATTATAGGGGTTTGAATAGGATTACCATAAAAAATGCCTACCCTATTCCCCTTATATCAGAGCTGTTTGACAGATTGAGGGGAGCTCGAGTCTTTACCAAGCTCGATCTCCGAAGCGCATACAATCTAGTCAGGATTAACCCCTTAAGGACACATGACGTGTGTGACACGTCATGATTCTCTTTTATTCCAGAAGTTTGGTCCTTAAGGGGTTAAGGACGGTCACGAATGGATGACCGCATTTAACACCAGAATGGGACATTACGAATACCTGGTTATGCCGTTTGGATTATGTAACGCTCCAGCGGTATTCCAGGATTTTATTAACGATGTCCTAAGAGAGTACCTTCACATGTTCGTTCTAGTGTACTTGGACGACATTCTCATCTATTCCCCAGACCTATAGACACATCACGAACATGTGAGAATTGTACTGAAAACCCTGTTACAGAACGGCCTTTACTGTAAACTGGAAAAATGCCAGTTTGACCAAACGGAGATACAATTCCTTGGATACGTTATATCTCCGTCTGGTTTCCAGATGGATCCCCGTAAACTGGAGGCAGTCTTACAGTGGCCATTACCCAAGGGCCTTAAAGCCACTCAACGCTTTATAGGTTTTGCGAATTACTACCGCAAATTCATAAAGGGTTTTTCCTCCGTGATTTCCCCTATAACCAATTTAACCAAAAAAGGAGCAAATTGTACATCTTGGCCCAAAGAAGCAAGAGAGGCATTTGAACTGTTAAAATCTTTATTTTCCTCAGCACCTGTCCTGACCCATCCTGATCCAACCAAACAATTTATCCTAGAGGTGGATGCATCAGAGACAGGAGTTGGAGCCATTCTGTCTCAAAGAGAAAGTCCTGATACACCTTTACATCCTTGTGGATTTTACTCTCGCAAACTCACACCTGCAGAGAAGAATTATGACATAGGGAATAGGGAACTTTTGGCCATTGTACTTGCCCTTAAGGAATGGAGGCATCTCTTGGAAGGTTCCAAAGAGCCACTTTTGATCTTTACTGATCATAAGAATTTGGCTTATATTGGGGACGCTAAGAGACTGTCCTCTCGTCAGGCTAGATGGTCATTGTTCCTCTCCCGATTCAATTTCATAATTACGTACAGGCCTGGTACTAAAAACACCAAGGCAGATGCACTTTCTAGGCAGTTTGAGACAGATGAAGCTCCGGAACAGGTGATATATCCTATTATACCTCCTGAATGCCTCATTGCCACTACAGTTACCGAAGTGTCTTCTCCACTCGACTGTGCCATAATAGCAGATCAAACTCAGGCACCTGTGGGAAAACCTCCGGACAAACTGTATGTTTCACCTCAGTTTCGAAAGAAGGTACTAGATTTGTTCCATGACAACCTCACAGCAGGCCATCCTGGAGTCCATAAAACCCTCTCTGCCATCTCCCGGAGGTTTCGGTGGCCTGCTCTTAGAAACGATATCAAAGAATATGTTGGGGCATGTCAAATATGTGCCGTTTCTAAAGTTCCTCCTAGATCGCCTCCTGGACTCTTACAACCACTGCCCATACCCAGTGCTCCTTGGACCCATTTAGCCATGGATTTCATTGGGGATCTACCCAGTTCAAACGGGTTTAATACAGTCCTTATGGTTATCAATAGGTTCACAAAGATGGCACATTTTGTCCCCCTTAAAAAATTACCATCTGCTCAAGATCTAGTTCAAATATTCTTGAGAGAGATCTTTCGGTTGCACGGTGTACCTAAAAGCATAGTATCTGACAGAGGTACCCAGTTTGTTTCTAGGTTTTGGCGTTCCTTTTGTAAGCAATTAGGCATTGAACTCTCCTTTTCGTCGGCGTATCACCCTCAAACTAATGGAGCAGCAGAGAGGGCGAATCAGTCTCTAGAAGCCTATTTACGTTGCTTTATAAATGCCAATCAGTCTAACTGGTGTGAGCTCTTACCCATGGCTGAGTTCGCCAGGAACAACGCCACTCATGAATCTTCTAATCATAGTCCATTCTTTGTAAATCAGGGTTATCACCCCGCTGTTTTTCCTTCTGAATTCTCAGACACGGAAATTCCTGCCTTGAACACCCGTTTGGAATCAATTCATGATACCTGGGATTCCGTCCATTCAGCTCTGCAGAAAGCTTCATTACGAGCAAAGGCCCAAGCTGACAAAAAACGGGGCGCTAATCCTGTATATCTTCCAGGTGACAGGGTGTGGCTCTCCACAAAACATATCAAGCTTAAGGTCCCGTCCATGAAATTTGCCCCTCGGTACATAGGTCCCTTTCGAGTTACCCAACGTATTAATCCAGTGACCTATTCTTTGGCACTTCCGGCTCATATGAGAATTGCAAATACTTTCCATGTGTCTCTGCTCAAGCCCCTTACTTGCAATCGCTACACCAGGTTATCCACTCCTCCTCCGCCCTTGGTAGTGGGTGATCAAGAAGAATACGAAGTCCGTTCTATCATGGACTCCAAATTATCCAGAGGTGTCTTGTCCTATCTCGTTGACTGGAAGGGTTATGGTCCCGAGGAACGTTGTTGGGTTCCTGCTGACCGGGTCCATGCGCCCCGTCTTATCCGGTGCGCGGTCTTCGAGTGGGGGGTACTGTTGCGGTCACCGGCCCGCCGAGCCTCACGGCCGTGCCCGACCGGCACGGCCACGCCGACAACACGAGCTTACCTGCTCGTCGGCGAGCCGGGAACCGCTCCTTCCGTTCTTCCGGGCATCACGCCCGAATCAAACATGGCGCCGACCACGTGGTCGCGCCTAAGAGTAGCTCCGCCCCCGAAAATTATACCAACGTGTGCGTGACGTCACGACGTCAACGCACACGCACGTTCTGGGGTCAGAGGTCGCCCTCTGACCAATCATAGCCTAGAGAGGGGTATTTAAACCCCTAGCTTTTCCCATTACTTTGCCATGTCGTGGTTTCAGTTTCCTGATTTCCTGAGAGTGCTATTTCCGTGATTCTGATTTCCTGGTATCCTGTTCCTTGGCGTTTCCCTGGTTATTCTGATCTCTGGTTTCCCTGACTTGGCTTGTTTTATCGGTATTGAGTATTTTCTGGCTTCCTTGACCTCCGCTTTCCCTTTGACCATTCTCTGTCTCTAGCGTATTAGTCCGGCCATTCTAAGGTCCGGTTTACGCTCTATCCTGTTATTTTCCTTTTCTTACCTATGTATATGTTTACATAGTTTCTGCGTGCTGGACCACATTACTAGTCGTGACAGGGACTGGGCCAGGAAGAAATTAATCCCCCCAAATCAAGTTGTAGCTGTGTGTAACATGCCTCTCAACTTGGAGAGGAAATGTTTTGATGATGCCATTCGACAGATCCCAGGGTTACAGAAATTCCGCCTTATACAGACACAGAAGGATGAGAAGGCCAGACTTGCTGTTGCTCTAGTGAAGAGTCATAGGCCACTAAATAAAAAAGATTGTCCTACGTATTTACAGTTGCCAAAGACTCAGCTCCCTGGGAGTCCTTTGATTTATGCTCAATATGCGTCTGAAGATGAAAGTGACCCCAACGATGGGGACAGTGATCACATATTTGGTATCCCTCCTAGGAGAATAATTATGACTGATTCTGAAGGAGAAGGCAGTGATGAACACACACAACAGCGTCTGAAACTACCCAAAAGAAACAGGGCCCATAGGAAGCTTCCTAGTGTTCCCACAAGTCAGAAGACCGAGGAGAGCCTCTCCCTAACCGAAGTCTTAACTCAGTTATCTAAAAGTGTGGTCCAAGCATCTAATGAGCATAATTACACGAGACTTAAAGCTTTCTCAGGAGTTATGCCAGTGCCAACTGGGGAAGAAGGATTTGCTCTGTGGAGAAGTAATGTAACCCAGGCACTAAAAGAGTGGATCTGTACTGAAGAGTCCAAGCGACTGAGGTTGATCGAAGGCCTGAGATCTTCTGCACTAGAATTAATAAAGTGTCACCTACTGCGCTTCCCGAAATCTCCTGCTGACGATCTTTTAAAGGTGTTAGACCATACTTATGGTGAGGAAAGGGAAGAGGAAGAGCTCCGGTTACAATATGCTGCCACGGTTTAACAGGAGAAGGAATCCCTCACTTCCTATCTCATTAGATTAGAGTTAATGCTAGGAAAGTTGTTTGAGAAGAATGTTATCACATCAGATATGTTTGATGAATATAGAAGGAGACAAGTTCTAAGAGGAACTCTAGCAAATGATCCTGTAGCTACAGCTTTGGTCAACCTTCTACGCGCTAAGGTGTTGTTGGATTATGCTGAAACAATGAAAGAAGCCAAAATAATACATAAACAATTTGACCATATCCTAAAGCATCATGATGGCATAAATAAATCATCATCACCTGAAAATCATACAGCACCTAAAACTAACTTACCAACAGCCGTATTAAACCGGGAAGAGACAAGGGAACAAGGAAGCTCTAAAACAAGTTCTCAGATTTCTCCTCAGCCAGGGAAGAAAGGAGAATTTAAATGTTTTAGCTGCGGGAAAGCAGGACATGCTGCAAGCAAATGTCCCTTGAAGAATTCTCATATTTCAGAGGGCTTAGTTGTTGATCCAGGCCCTACATGTGGCAGACCCTGGAAGTAGAAGCGGTTTTGGAAAGGAAGAAAGAAGTTCTCTGAGTACTTGGCTGGAAATTCTAGAGTAGGACCAAAATCCCTCCTATCTCTTGTGATTGAAGGCATCCATGCATCTGCCCTCCTAGACACTGGGTCTCAAGTAACGATAGTCTTCCGGTCTTTTTATGAGGAGCATCTAAGCCATTTACCAATGTTACCAGCAGATGATGTGAGATTGTGGGGGCTGGGTTCTCAGAATTACCCCGGTGAGGGAGTTATTAAAGTACAGACTGTGATCCCTCAATTGGACACTGGGAAAGAATGCCTTATGAATGTTATGAATGCCCTATGAATATCCCGGAGTTCCCATCATATTGGGGACTAATACTCAGGTGGTGAGAAATGTGTTTCGAGGTTACTTGAAAGAAATGGACAATGCTGGCTTAAACAAATTGAATGAACTAGAACCAGCTCTGAGGCAAGAATGTCACAGACTAGCCCTTGAAGCCGGAACAGGTCAGTTCCATTATTGGGGGCCAACGCCTGTTGACCTTCAACCAGGGGAAATGAAATCCATTACTGCTGTTGCAATTTTACAGGAAGGAATGCTATCAGGAGAGTGTCAGTTTTGCCTAGAGTCTCTTCCTGAATAGGATTCAATTAAAGGCTGGACTATCATGCCCGAGGTAAAAGATAGGCGAAGTAAGAAAACTGACGTGTTTTCAGTAACCATTCACAATCGATCGCCAATTGATTTACGCATAGAACATTGCCAGAAGTGACCCATCTCTTGGAAGAAGTAAGGCCCATTTCATCCTTGCAAGTTGGATTGAACCACGATTCTGTTCAAGAGTTGAAATTTGATTTAGAAGGTACCAGACTACCTGCAGAATGGAAAGATAGATTACAAAAGGCCCTTCAGACTAGAGAATAAGTTTTCTCTAAAGGGGATATGGATGTAGGCTGTGCCAAGAATGCTCAGCATGCCATTCGGCTAAATGATTCTACCCCATTTAGAGAGAGATCTCGAAGGATAGCTCCTCGAGACATTGAAGATGTAAGGGATATCCTTCATGAGATGAAGGAAGCAGGAATTATTCAAGAATCAAGAAGCCCATATGCATCATCTATAGTGGTGGTCAGAAAGAAAAACGGGTCAGTACGTCTTTGTGTTGATTACCGTACAACGAACAAGAGAACTATTGCTGATCAATATACCTTGCCAAGAATAGGAGATCTTTTGAATGCCTTGAATGGCAGCCGGTGGTTCAGTGTCTTGGATCTTCGCTCTGGATACTATCAAGTCCCTATGAAAACAGAGGATCAAGAAAAAACTGCTTTTATTTGCCCTTTAGGATTCTTCCAATTTACTCGCATGCCTCAAGGTGTTACCGGAGCCCCTGCAACCTTCCAGCTATTGATGGAGAAGACTCTAGGAGATATGAGCCCTAGGGAATGTCTAGTTTATCTGGACGATGTAATTGCATGAGAAACATCTGTTAAAGGTAATAGATCGTCTACAAAGGGAAGGCCTGAAGTTGTCTCTTGCCACAGACCCAGCGAAAGTAGAAGCAGTCATCAACTGGCCTAGACCCAACAACATTGAAGAATTGCGTTCATTCTTGGGATTTTGCGGCTACTACCGTAGTTTTGTAGAAGGCTATTCAAAGATAGCCCGAAGCCTCCATGACCTCCAGAAAGGGGACCCTAGGAAGGCTCGGACTGGCCACTCTAAGGAACCTATAGGAGAGAAATGGACTTCAAATTGTGAAGAAGCTTTCCAACTGCTCAAGAGAAAGATGACTGAAGCACCCGTGTTAGCTTATGCTGATCCCAATATGCCATATATTCTCCATGTAGATGCAAGTTTGGAAGGACTAGGAGGGGTTCTCCATCAGGCATACCCTGAAGGCCTGAGGCCAGTTGCATATATTAGTCGGAGTCTTACTGGAAGTGAAAAGAACTACCCAGTACACAAGTTGGAGTTTCTTGCTCTGAAGTGGGCTATTGTGGACAAGTTGCATGATTATTTGTATGGTGCTAAGTTTGAAGTGAGGATGGACAATAACCCTCTTACCTACATCTTAACCACAGCTAAGTTGGATGCCACAGGACACCGGTGGCTAACAGCACTATCCAACTATGATTTCTCTTTGAAATACAAGCCAGGTCCTAAAAATGTGGGGGCAGATGCTCTATCTAGGAGGCCTGGATTGCCTATTACCAATGAAGATGGGGAGTGGGTTGAGATTCCAGGCCCAGGAGTCAGAGCCCTATGTCAGACTTCTATTGTGGAAGATGGATGGGTCAATTTTTCTGAGTTAAGGTGTATTGATTCTCTTAGTTGTTCACCCCAGGCAATTCCTGAAGCCATGTGTCTTCCATTTACTATCCCTGAATGGTCTGTTATCAGCTTAGATGAGAAAAAAACAAGCTCAAGCTCAAGACCCAGTAATTGGCCGTTTCATCAAAGCTGTGGAGAAACAGGATTTCCAGTATATGAAGGATTTGCCTGTGGAACTCCGAAACCATTTTTAAAGGGAGTGGAGTTGATTCCATATTGAAAATGGAATCCTATTACGAGTCATACAATACCATGATCACCCTGGCTGAAAACAGTTGGTCCTCCCTCAAAAGTTCAGAGGAATGGTGCTTAGATCTCTACATGACTTCCATGGTCATTTAGGAATTGACAAGACTTTTGGCCTAATCCAGGATCGATTCTACTGGCCCTACATGAGAGAATCTGTGGAGATGTATTGGCGAAGGTGCAGAAGATGCATCCAGCGGAAGACTTTACCTACCCGCGCTGCCCTCATGGGTCACCTAACGGGTTCTGGCCCTATGGACTTAGTGTGTATGGACTTCCTATGCATTGAACCTGACACTACTGGTAAGAGCAACGTGTTGGTGATTACAGATCATTTTACTCAATATGCTCAAGCCTACGCTACCAAGGATCAGAAGGCAGCTACAGTTGCTAAAGTGCTGACCAAGGTCGAGATTTTGAAAGCAGAATAATTAAAGAAATGCGGAGACTGTTGCAAATTGAGAAAACTAGGACGACTCTATATCATCCTGAAGGAGATGCTCTTCCAGAGAGATTCAATTGAACTCTGTTGGATATGTTAGGCACTCTTAAAGATGTAGAGATGAGGAATTGGAGTCAACATGTAGAAACTCTGGTCCACGCTTATAATTGTACCAGACATGAATCCACTGGGTTTTCCCCTATTTTCTGATGTTTGGCCAGGAGGTAAGACTGCCCATTGATATCCGTTTAGGGGTGTCTTCTGATGGTATGAGCCTTGCTTCTCAAAATCAATATGTTAGGAATTTAAAAGAAAGTTTATAAAGGGCATATGAATTGGCTGAGATAGCTACTGACAAGATTAATGAAAATAACAAGCGAAGATATGATTCCAAAGTACGTTACAAAGACATTCAGCCTGGAGATAAAGTACTCTTGAGAAATCTGGGAGTTCCAGGGAAGCAAAAATTAGCAGATCGCTGGAGAGACACTCTCTTTCAGGTAATTTCCAAAGTTCCTGGGATTCCTGTGCACTAAGTTAATCAATGGTGTAGCGGAGAGGTAGTATAATCCACAGTATCTCCGCTGGGTAACAGGAACAACATTAAATAATCCAGGCAAATAAATACAGCAGACAATAATGCGTTGCAAGAATCCTTCCTTCCCAAGAACTAGACAACACATAGGCTGGGAGTCAACTGAGGTCTTTATTCATAGTTCCAGTATTTATGCAAGTCCCCATGCAAGGGGTTTCCATACTGACATAACAGGGGCATTCTGCACATTTCTCCCATCAGGCACTGCTGGACGAGAGGGATACTCCCACTAAAATATACAGTTAAGTGGATTATCCCTCCGTGCAGCAGAACCGTCATTTTACACTAAAACCCATAACTTTTACAATATTCCTCTTATTTAAACGAATGGACGTTCGGTACATAGCTGGGGTCTGAGCGCACATTTCGTGAAAGTACCGCTCAGATCCCAGCATAAATAACCGAACGCCACACGAAACAAGTATTACATTCAAGTTACCTTCAAACTACCGATCGACTTTAGGGAACCACTTTACCCTAGGACCGGGGCTCCCGAACGGCTTGGAAGTCCAGCGGTATTCGTGCCGTCGAGTAGCCGATTTTAGTTCCAGGCGCTCGACAACAAAATACCGCTGGGCTAACAAAGGATCCAAGATGGCCGACCGCCGCGTGGTCGGTAGCCGAACGGCGGCCACCCTGAATCCCTCTAATTACCGATTGCAACAATGTTGCAATCCTTAATGGGAGCCACACGACCTCCTGTGTGTTGTCTCCCTTCGGTAGTTTGTTAGTTTCACGAACAGTGTTGAAATTCACTGTTCGTGAAACTATTGTATGAATGCTGGCGGTTTTTCATGCCGCCAGCATACGAACGCTATTGTTCGCATGGAACCTATACAGAATACACATACTTGGTTCTTAAAGGTATATACAAATCTTTAGGCAAACACAATAAACAGTGGCTAATCCGCCACAAATAGATTGCATACTTTGACTGAAATATTGAGTGATAGAATTTCCCTGTATTAGATTGTATTGTACCATCTTGTAAAACAGTTATAAACCAGATGGACTGCTCTTGCCAGTGGAAGGCAAGGATTCTACAGAGGGGAGGATGTAACAGACTGCTATATTTTACTGTTTTACTTTAAGTTTTGAGATATTGAACTTTGCCCTTTGCCCTGTCTTGTGAGGAGGAGGGGCTAGGATGGCAGGAAGAAGAGGACAGGGGAGAAGCCATGTTCTCTGAGTCTACCATAAAGAAATTGTGTTCCTACCTGTTTATATGGTCTATTACTGCTGGTGATACCGGAGAAACTGACGGAAGCCAAGCACAGAGAGATGGACACAGGTTTCTTCAGGAAGGAAGAGATTCTTTATTGGATCACTGATCGGGACTCAGAGGGACTAATGTCACCAAAATACAGCAAGATCTGAGCCCCGGACAATAGTGCAGGCTCCCTATATAGGCACATAACTCCTCCCATATTAAGCTCCACCCGCACATTCTCTTGACCAATCAATACAAATAAGAATTAACTTCCTGCTTGACCGCATGGCCTGTCCAGCACAATGGAGGAGGGGAATACTATATCCTGTATTCTTGCACATGCTCCGTACACTACTGATCGTATCTTGCCTCGTGCAACCAACTGATCGATACGTCAGCATATGCACGTACACATGCCACGTGGTAATCTCGGCCTACTAAATTTATTTTTACCGAGATTCCACCACATTCCCCCCTTTGATGCCTCTTGATATTTCACAATTACTTGAGGCATCACTTAACCTTGGTTTGCATACACCGCAAGTTACCTTGAACCAGACCAGACTTATCTTATGATGTGAATCTTCAACACTCATCTTCCTGCATTGGTTCTCCCTGATCTAGAGCCTTATATTTATAAATTGCCATTATCTGTGCAGCAGCCTTCCTCTCTGCTATATTTTCTATCAGGCTTTGCACAGACCTAACTACTAAGGGTATAAGACACGGCAGGAGTAGACACAACATTAAAATCAGTAGGACTCCACCTACCACTGCCTTAAGCCCTCCAAACCACTCATACCAGCTACCAAACCAACTACTTGGATTATACCCTTTCCATACCTGAGTAGGCACATGCGCTAGTTTAACCATATGGCTAGTAAGCTCAGCTATTGCTTGCCCTTCGTCATCTATTTGAAGACAGCAATTGCTCAGGTTAAACTTCCCACATACACCTCCCTCTACTGCCAAAAGGTAATCCAAGGCTAATCTATTTTGGTAGACTGCTGTCCTCATCCTGGTATTGTGCTTCGCTAGAAGATTGAGCGCTTGTGATGTCTCGTTAGTAATGATCTCAACCACCGCCTGTAATCTTATAATACGGTTGAGCATATAAATTGGGGTTCTATAACCAAAGGTACCGTCCTCTGCCCACGTGGCTGGCCCATAATAATCTATAATACGCTGGGGAGGCCATTCATTATCTTCCCAGGCGCCTATCTCTATGGGTCCCCTTTTCTTCCTATGATTCACATCATACACTTTAACACCTAAAGTCTCACCTGTTTCAATAGGTAACAAGAAGAAGGATGGTTTGAGCATACCCAACACACATGCCCCTTCCCAGTCCTGTGGCAACTCCGAATAGGCTTTCTTATCACAGATCCAGTACAAATTTGCTGGGGCTTTCCAGTTAGATGTGATGGATAGATCAAACCACACATCCTTTAAATTGGCGTATCTAGCAAACGGGTTAGATGGTTCTGAGACATTTGAAGCCGACCACCAAGTTGTATTCTTTGTATCATCATCATAAGCTTTTTGCCCTAGACAAGTTAATTCTCCTACAGAAGTATTATACATTATTCCTTTCCTTGCTATGCAAACATAACCTATGATGGAGGTCTTTAATCTCCACTCAGATTTACCTCTAACACTCATATGATAATCGGCTTGTGTAGATATTAATTGGTCAACTGCCTCAGAACCGGACATTACCTCCTTTGCTTCCCAAGGCCATTGGTCTCCCATGTTAGTACCTCCACACACATAGCAGTTGGTAACATTAAGACTACCGGCAATACTTTCGGCTAAATCAATAAACAGGTTTTTAGCATTATGGGGGATCTTATTATCTATGCTCATCTCTTCATAAAAGGAATGGTATACTTGATGAGTCTGGGAGGATACTGTATCAGTCTCTATCCCTATAAACAATACTGTCCCAGGATCTAAACCCGTCCCATATATTTGAAACCCAAATAAATTACCATATTTATCTAAGAACTTGTCGGGGTTATTTATAAGTATATGGACTGGATTACATTCCATAGACTTACAATATGGGCTGGTAGGCAACTTAGTCACAATCATGTCCTTGTCTACTGTCTGTCCCCAAGTTGCCCACCCCACACAAGACCAATATGGGCAAAAGTTATAATCTCTATTTGGGCATCTAGGACTCACATATTTATTTTTACTACTGGGACAAATATATTTATCATTAGACCCATACGTCCTCTCCCATCTAAGATCCCCACATACATTCCACGGCTTTCTACCACTTGATATCGCCTTACACGCATCAAATAGCAGAACACCTGAAGAATATACGGATTCTAATACCGTCTTATTAATTAGGGTCCCCTGAGGATCTCCATTCCTGAGAGTCAACCAAATTGTACGAGGTTGATACTCTGGACTGAAGCACCTAGGTTCTCCTACTCCTAAATGGCACACACTATATTCTATATTTAGGTATCTACATCTTGATACATCTCCTTTACACTCGTATTGTGAATGCCAAATTAGGGTTTGGGAAATATGGCTACCTGTTCTTGTAGTCTTAATGCATACCTCACAGCTAGGAGTGTCGGTACCTCTACCTTCCTGAATATAAAAATACACATATAAGAACATTATCATAAACACATCTTTCGTCGTCATCCTCAGTCTTCGTCCGTGCGAAGGCACCTCAGCTTCCAGGATGTAAGGGCTGCAGGGAATGGAGTTCTGCTCGTCTTCACAGGGGTCCCCTCGAGACTTTTCCTGGCTTATACACTATACGTCGGTGAGCGGACAGGCTTTATTATGGCCTTCTCACTCACTTACCAAATCTCTGAAACAATAAAATTTGTAATCCACAAAGTTCCTCGTCACTTCGACTGAGTCGTGCGCTTTAACCGGATCTTGCAGGGATTCTCTGGATCTGCTGTAACTTGCCAAGAATCAACTGCTGCTGGTTTAACCCTGGAGTGATGTATCCACGGAGTCACTTCGGCTACTTTTATCACTGTAGGGGTAGACAAAAGAACAACATAAGGACCTCTCCACTTGGGCCCTAACGGTACATTATTCCACTCTTTAATCCATACTTGGTCTCCTGGGTGGTAACTATGAACTGGGGGATAAATATTCACAGGTAATCTATCTTGTACCCATTTCTGTACCTCCTCCATAGTCTTACCCAACTCTACAACCTGCTGCCGGGTAATTCCTTCTCCCAACTGACTCAAATCCCCCCTTAAGTTACCAAGTACGGGAGGTGGTCGCCCATACATGATTTCAAAAGGAGAGAGGCCCATCCTTCTGATAGGTGTACTGCGGATTCGCAATAGAGCTATGGGCAAGAGAACGTTCCACTTAAGTTGGGTTTCCTGACACATTTTAGCCAACTGATTCTTAATAGTTCTATTCATTCTCTCTACCTTACCAGAACTCTGGGGTCTATATGCCGTATGAAGCCTCCACTTTATACCAAGCATATGAGTCAGTTGTTGTAGGCACTGATGAACAAAAGCTGGACCATTGTCCGATCCTATAGAGCAGGGTAGTCCATATCGGGGTATTATTTCTCGTAGCAGGAATCTCACAACTTCTCCTGCTTTCTCTGTACGAGTAGGACATGCTTCTACCCAGCCTGAATAGGTACACACAACTACCAGCAGGTAGCGATGTCCACCCGATTTAGGCATCACTGTATAGTCAATTTGTAAATCGGACATGGGGAGTCCCCCCATAAACTGGACTCCTGGTGGCTTTACTCCTTGCCTTGCATTATTTCTAGCACACGTTACACATCTTCGTACAATGGCCTGAGTCAAGTTGGACAATCTTGGTATGTAGAAATGTTTTCTGAGAGATTCTTCTGTGCTGTCTCTCCCAGAATGTGTCCCGTTGTGATAGTTTTGGACAATTTCTACCGCTAGTGATGCTGGAATGACTATTCTTCCATCTTCTAACTGATACCATTTGTTCTCCAAATACTTTCCAGGTTCAGTCTTTAACCACTCCTCTTCTTGAGCTGTATAAACTGCAGTCCATTGAGACAGTGGAGTTGGTATAAGAGCAGCTATATGCCCCACATACTCTTGTCTTCCCGATTCAGCGGCACGCTTAGCTGTACTGTCTGCCATCCGATTTCCTTTGGTTACATCACCATCTCCTCTCAGATGCGCTCGACAATGTATAATACCGACTTCTCTCGGCTCCCACACTGCTTCCAATAGTTGTAGGATTTCAGCTGCATACTTGATTTCTTTGCCTTCTGAATTCAATAGTCCTCTTTCTTTATACAAAGCTCCGTGGGCATGAGTGGTTAAAAACGCATACTTGGAGTCCGTGTAGATGTTCACTCTTAAACCTTCAGCCAATTGTAACGCTCGTGTCAGTGCTATCAATTCTGCCTTTTGTGCTGATGTTCCTTTTGCCAGTGGCCGAGCTTCTATCACCTTGTCTATCGTTGTTACTGCATATCCTGCATAGCGAATCCCTTCTTTCACATAACTACTTCCGTCTGTGTAATATTGAACATCAGGGTTCTGGATGGGAAAATCACGAAGATCTGGTCTACTTGAAAATACTTCATCCATTACTTCCAAACAATCATGTTGACTTTCAGTAGGTTGTGGCAAAAGGGTAGCTGGATTTAAGGTATTTACAGTCTCTAAATGCACTCTTGGGTTTTCACACAACATTGCTTGATACTTGGTCATACGGCTGTTACTAAACCAATGATTTCCTTTGTAATCCAACAACGTCTGTACTGCATGTGGGACTCGTACATAAAGTTCTTGACCCAGAGTGAGTTTATCGGCTTCAGCTACTAGCAGGGCGGCTGCAGCTACGGCTCTTAGACAAGGTGGAAGTCCGCTGGCCACTGCATCCAGTTGTTTAGACATGTAGGCAACAGGTCTTTGCCATGATCCCAAATACTGTGTCAATACTCCCACAGCCATTCTTCTTTGCTCATATACATACAGGTAGAATGGTCGTGTGTGATCAGGTAGACCTAATGCTGGGGCACTCATCAAAGCCTTCTTCACATCTTCAAATGCCGTTTGCTGTTCTTGAGTCCATAAGAAGGGGTCGTGCTCTGTACCTTTGATAGCTGCATACAGAGGTTTTGCCAGTATCGCGTAGCTGGGAATCCATATCCTACAGAAGCCTGCTGCCCCCAAGAATTCTCGCACTTGTCTTCTATTCTTGGGTATCGGTATTTGGCACACAGCTTCTTTTCTCTCTGGCCCCATAATTCTTTGACCTTCAGAGATATGGAATCCCAGATATTTGACAGTTGGCAAACACAACTGAGCCTTCTTTCTAGACACCTTGTATCCTGCCTTCCAGAGAATGTGTAGTAGATCGTGCGTTGCTTGCTGACATATTTCCTTTGTAACTGCTGCTATCAACAAGTCATCTACATATTGTAACAATACACACTCTCCTGGGATGGACTCGAAATCCAATAAATCTTGACTTAGAGCTGAACCAAATAGGGTAGGTGAATTTTTAAACCCTTGGGGCAGTCTTGTCCAGGTCATTTGGCGTTTTGAGCCCGTTACAGCGTTTTCCCATTGGAAAGCGAAGATACATTGACTTTCTGCGGCAATTCGGAGGCAAAAGAAGGCATCTTTGAGGTCTAGGACTGTAAAGTAAGTAGCCCCGCCCGGAATTAAAGCAAGCAGGTTATATGGATTGGGCACAACTGGATGTATACTAACAACCGCATCATTGACTGCTCTCAAGTCCTGCACAGGTCGATACTCATCTGTACCGGGCTTTTGAACAGGCAGCAATGGGGTGTTCCAGGGGGAAGTACAGAATTTTAGGATACCATACCGTATGAACTTATCCATATAAGATTGGATGTTCTTCTTAGCCTTCTGCGGGATGTGATATTGTCTTAGGCTCACTGGATAAACCCCAAGTTTTAGTTCGATTTTAATAGGTGGAATATTGCGGGCCAGTCCTGGTGGGTTGTTCTCTGCCCAAACTCCTGGCATGTTGAATAAGGATTCATCACTCCTAGGGTTTTGGCTAGTCAACGCTGTATAAAGTCGCCACTCTTCTTCCTTTGGTACGGATAATGTAATAATACCTGAAGGTCCATTAAACTTTAAGGATGTTGTTCCATTTGGTAGGAACATAATCTGCGCTTGTAACTTGGATAGCATATCACGTCCCAGCAATTGGACTGGACATTCAGGCATATAAAGGAATTGATGTTTTACTACGTGGCCTCCCAATGTCGACTTTTAAGAACTGGTTTTGCAGCACTTCTTCCAGTTGCTCCTATTACAGTAATAGTTCTTCCAGATGGAGGAGCAACTAGGTCAGTCACCACCGAATGTTCAGCACCAGTGTCGATCATGAACGCACTCCTTTTTCCCCCTATTGATACATCGACCATAGGCTCCGCTCGACCAAGGGGGATGGAGCCCGGTCGGTATCAATAGTCCTCCATGACCGTGTCAGCCAATCCTACAAAGTCCCTACCTTCTCTATCGCGGGACCTTTGCGCTGCGGGATAATACCTATCTTCCCTAACACTTCCTCTGTTCCCATTGCTCCCTCTATTACCATTACTCCCTCTGGGGCCTCCTCTACCTCTCGCTCTGCCTCTAAAGTTTCCGTAACCTGCCCTGGGTCTGTCGCTCTCATACTGTTCTCTTCGCGGACACTCACTTCTCCAATGCCCTTCTTCCCTACAGTATGCGCACTGATTTCTACTCAGAGGTTCCTCATTCCACTTACTATCGCCTCTATCTGGGCCCCGTCTATCTACGCCTGCGATCGCTACCGCTAGCATATCTGCCTTTTTACGCATCTTGCGCTCTTCCTCTTTCTTAGTTTCTGTTTCCCTGTTCATGTACACTTTATTCGCTACCTCCATTAGTTGGGTGATAGACATACCTGCAAACCCTTCTAACTTCTGTAGCTTGCGCTTAATATCTCCGTAAGCTTGGCTGACAAAGGCGGAGTTTACCATTCGGGAATTATCTGCGTCTTCCGGATTAAAGGGGGTATACAAGCGGTATGCCTCCAATAATCGGTCATAAAAGACACTGGGCGCTTCATCACTTTTCTGAATCACCTCAACTGTCTTCGACATATTAATAGCTTTCTTTCCTCCGGCTTTCATGCCAGCAATTATAGCGTCTCTATAGGCTTTAAGTTGGACCATATCTGCGCCATTAACATTCCAGTCGGGATCGGTGTTAGGATAATGTGTTGCGGCCCATGCTGCTGGATTGGCTTGGTTTAGAGCACGAGCTCTATCCTCTAGCGCTTTAATGGACGCTTGGTTAATCCTTGTCCTTTCCTCATTATTAAACAAAGTCATTAATAACTGCTGGCAATCAGCCCATGTCGGATTATGTGTCTGAACTATCGAGGTGAACAGATCGGTCATAGCTTGTGGTTTCTCAGTGTACGAGGAATTGTGGGTCTTCCAATTCAAGAGATCGGTAGTCGTGAACGGGACATATACGAAGACTGGGTCAGCATGTGCCATTTGACCTGCGGCATCGATATAAGCTGACCCAGGATTCAGACGAAGAGGCATCTGATAATGTCTAAGTTGTTGGGTACCGGTCAGTTGTCGGGTTAGTATAGGGCTACGTGGAGGGGCGTCAGTTAGAGGTTCCGGTCGGGGGGTAATAGAGCATGAGGATGTGGGGGCTTGACTTTGGGAAAAGTTGGTAAATAGAATACTCCCAGCCGAGCTAGAAGAAGCTTGACCGGAAGTTTGAAGTGGCGCCAAATCAGGATATTCGGATCTAATGGGGGTTGGTCCTGGTTCCGGAAGGGGAGATTTAATACGAGGGGGGGTGGATTCTGTACTAGAGGAGGAAGCGGAAGTGGATGGGGGCAATAGGGGAAGGGGTGCAGAACTTCCTGCATTCGCGTCACTTCCTCTTAAAGGAAAATAAGGGGGCGGCAAAGGGATCTCGGACTCAGGGGGCATGTCCAAAATGGGCCTAACCACAGTCCTAGTGGACAAACAAGTCCTGGCCACCATGAGGCGACATTGCTCCTCGTGGCATATCTGAATCCATTTTGGCGAGTCGTTTACGGCCTGTCTCCAACAATCAATATATGGAAACTGTCCGTAAAGTTCAGGCCTACCTGACACAGCCACGTGTACACGCTGTATCAGGGTTGGATCCAAACTACCACGTGGCGGCCATGCCGCAACCAAAGTAGGCCACTCCCTAGTGCACAAAGTGACCAAACGTACAGGAGACATTTTAACCCCAAAATCACATGTTTTGAATCCCTTTTTAAAATTCTTTACCATACAACCTAAGGGATCCGGAATCGTTGACTCCGACGCGCCCATACTTATCAATGGAACGTCGTTGACAACGAATACTATGCACGCGTACTATTCAACAGTCACACCCGTTTCCTCTGGCAACAGCACCACGTGGTACGGTTACCAAGTGAAACGTACACAATAACACAATAAACACTCAGGGAATTCCCGTACACACACAGCTGTTACACCAGTTACTAGATAATCAATATTATGCCCTTTGGCGAAACTATACAGTCACCCACGCTATAATTCTCTATATATGAATTACCCGTCTATAACACACCCCAGTAACATCGTCTTTTACAAATAGCGGTTACAGTACGGTTAGCATAGGTCAAAGCACAATTTAAGGTCACAATACAATTATTAGTGGTTATGGTGTTAAACATGCAATGGACGACAGTGATTAGTACTTATATACAGTGTCAGTAAATATACAGGGTTATGGTACCGTGCACTATGATACAGCAACACACTATTAACACTCTCGCTAGACGGCTGAGCTCGTGCTATCTAACAAGATATACACTTTACTAACAATCTTTAACACATTTACAATCCCAACTAAACTATTGGCCAGTACCTTGAATGGACTACCTAAAACTATCTACATCCGTTTTGGTTAGCCACACTGCCCAAGCACCACATATAGCGAACTAGAGGACCGAATTTACACAGACGCCTCTTAGTCGATTACTCTATCAAAAATCTAGTGGGTTCCAAATTTACACGCCTTCCCACTTAGCCAAGATAGGTTGAGAGCTAGCGAACCGAATTTACACAGACGCCGCTTAGTCTCCCGGTCCCTCCGACCTAGCGAACAAAATATACACCCTAGAACGCTAGTCTAGACAAGACACCGGTGTCCGGCTAGGGCTATTTACACAGAACCCCGCCTGACTAACCAAATCAAACGGTCTTACTAAAGAGCGTTCGATTGAGCGGTGCGCCTTCGCTCCTTCCCTCCGACAGAGGGGGCAGATTCCATACACAATTCAAACCCCTTATGGGCCTACCGCACAATCGGTATACCCCTAGTGGGTCTGCCGTCTAAAACAGCAGTTGTCTTACCTCCTCGTTCCTGAACCTGAGTTCACACTCATCGACGGGGACACCCCAGCACTTCTTACGTAGAGGCCGATGATCTCCTGGACAACAGACCAGTGGCGCCGAGACGAAGGGAGGTCCACGCAGAAGTTCAGGGGTGCAGCCGTAGAGAACGTGGGCAAAGAGAGACCGTCTCACGCCTCTGCCTCTCAGCTACCGTTGACCGATGAGCTTCCCGGCCAATGCACCAAATGATACCGGAGAAACTGACGGAAGCCAAGCACAGAGAGATGGACACAGGTTTCTTCAGGAAGGAAGAGATTCTTTATTGGATCACCGATCGGGACTCAGAGGGACTAATGTCACCAAAATACAGCAAGATCTGAGCCCCGGACAATAGTGCAGGCTCCCTATATAGGCACATAACTCCTCCCATATTAAGCTCCACCCGCACATTCTCTTGACCAATCAATACAAATAAGAATTAACTTCCTGCTTGACCGCATGGCCTGTCCAGCACAATGGAGGAGGGGAATACTATATCCTGTATTCTTGCACATGCTCCGTACACTACTGATCGTATCTTGCCTCGTGCAACCAACTGATCGATACGTCAGCATATGCACGTACACATGCCACGTGGTAATCTCGGCCTACTAAATTTATTTTTACCGAGATTCCACCACACTGGTACAGTGAGATAATAACAGGGGAAGGCTAATGCACTGCAACTACAAGAAGTTGGAGACTGTCTACTGCTCTGCTAGGAGAATTAGAAGACTGTCATTTTATGTTCAACTCCCTGCAGATTCTGGAACTTTCTGCAGGAGTGTGAATGAGCTCTTGCATCCTGCCATTGCTGTTCTGCTGCTGTCCTACATTCTGCTGGATCTCTCTGGAAATATCTGCAGTTACAGAAGTCACTCAAAGGTACTGTCTCCAGAGATTGCTTCAGGATTCTCCCTTATAACTGTACCTGGGTAGCGTTACCTACACCTAAGGGCCCCAACGTTGTGCACATAATTTACCTGCAGGTACCTATGAGTAACTGTTCAGATGCAGTTATTGATGTTATTAAGAGAAGTTTGTTGTCTGCATTCCTGCTGCTAAAGACTCTTGTGACTGTGTTTAACATTAGCCAGGGACTGCTCTGCTGTTATATGTGTATCTCTTTAACCACAATACAGTGTGTATTTCCATGTCTGTATTTATTTCATGTCTCTGAGTTATTAAGTGGAGCAGTGGCGTACACATGACCTATGGGGCCCCGGTGCGAAAATTGATCCATGGGTGTCCCCCCGCACGCTTACCCTGCGACCGCGGTATGTACACCAGTGCATGCAGATGCACACACACTTAAAGGACCTTAAAGGACCACTACAGACACCCAGATCACATCAGCTCAATGAAGTGGTCTGGGTGTCAGGTCCCTCTAGTTTTAACCCTGCAGCTAAAAGTATTGCGGTTTCAGAGAAACTGCTATGTTTCACTGAGGGTTAATCCAGCCTCTAGCGGCTGTCTCACTGACAGCCGCTAGAGGAGCTTCCGCGATTCTAAGACACAACGTCCATAGGAAAGCATTGAGTAATGCTTTCCTATGGGCGGTTTGAATGCGCGCACGGCTCTTGCCGTGCATGCGCATTCGGAGCTGAGCGGCGGAGGGATCCCCAGCGCCAAGGGAGTCTGGCGCTGGAGAAAGGTAAGTGCTGAAGACACACTCTCACGAACAGACGCATACACACTAGCTAACAGACACACACATTTACTGACAGAGACACACTCAGCGACAGACATACATACACACTCACTTACAAAACATACACTCACTGACAAACACACACTCACTAACAGACATCAAACAGACTCACTAACACAAACACACTCAGTAACAGAAACACACAGTAACACACTCACTGACACTCACTAGCAGACACACACTCACTGACACTAACACTCACAGTAACACTAACACACTCACACACACACTAACACTCACAGTAACACTAACACTCACAGTAACACTAACACACACACTAACACTCACAGTAACACTAACTCACACACTAACACTCACAGTAACACTAACACACACACTAACACTCAGAGTAACACTAACACACACTAACACTCAGAGTAACACTAACACACACACTAACACTCAGAGTAACACTAACACACACACACACACACACACTAACACTCACAGTAACACACACACACTAACACATATTTTTTTTTCATTTAATCCCCCCAGCCTCCTTACCTTTTGGAGTGCTGAGGGGATTCCCTGGGGTCCAGTGGTGCTGCTGGGCTCCTGGGGGGCCGGTCACCCGGCGGGCAGTCAGGCTGGCGGGCGCGCGAGGGAGCACTCTCCACTGAGTGCTTCCTCTTCAGCTCCCTCGCGCGCCGCGTACTGATACCGGCGCCGGAAGATGACGTCATCTTCCGGCTCCGGTATCAGTGCAGTGCGCGAGGGAGCTGAAGAGGAAGCACTCAGTGGAGAGTGCTCCCTCGCGCGCCCGCCAGCCTGACTGCCCGCCGGGTGTAAGCAGGGCCAGCTTCGGGGGGCCCGGAGGTGGCCGGCTCCTGGGCCCCCCAGGAGAAGAGGCTGGCCCATTGCGTACATACCGGGTCGCAGGGGCGGCCGGGCCCCCTGGTGGGCCGGGCCCGGTCGCAGCCGCGACCCCTGCGACCCTGGTATGTACGCCACTGAAGTGGAGGGTACTCATCTACTCAGTGGGGTGGGTTCCCCATAAATAGAAGTTGCACTGAGTGGAGGCACTGCGTCAGAACAAGATGTCCCGATCTCCCAACTATAGCGGAGGCTCAGGATCCCTGTCAGCGACAGAAGAAGGTGTAACTGCTGCTAGCTACGGCTTGTTGCCAGGAGCAGGGCCAAAAAGGGTTACATTGGTAAAAATGGACACTGTGAAAATTTAAAAAGGTCAAAATCAATGTTGAGGCCATTAGGGTGTAAAGTAGTGCACCCACTCCATCTCAGTTTTTCCAGGTTTTTTAACCATGTCTCTGCCTCTCCAGTGTTTAGTAAGGATTTAAATGCCCATACATTTTTATTTTTTGGAGTCATTATTATGTACACTGAAATGTGAAGAGACAAGGTGCTTTTTAAAGCCTTTCTCTATGTTGCGACAATGTCCGCTTATTCTTATTCTGATTGTCCTTATTACATTTTGGAGGCCCTAAGGGCACTCCAACAGGTATATAACATTCTTACTATTACAGGTAATTGTATTTTTTATACTGTATATCTTGTTGGTCTTATTTGATTTAAAAGTGGTTATACATCTGTCTGTTTTGTCTGTCTTTCTGCATACAACTCAACAATTGCAATTTAAAAAGCCTTGGTTGTTTTTTAAAAAAAAAGTTTTTGGTCCTAGAATCAATTTTTCGTGGATAATTTCTTGTAAGGTACAGTTAATTTTATTTCTTTTAAATGTATATAAATGTATATAAAGGGAATATATACAAGAACCCTAACTGGGTAAGTGACTAAAAAAGTCTGACTCCAGTAGTACCTGTCCAGTAGTACCTGTAAAGTAGTACCCCCTGACGAGCCTGGTATACAGGCGAAACGCGCGTTGGGCTAGACAATTGGGAGACATCCTTCACTCTCGTTCGGAAATACCGATTTCGGGTCTGATACCGACCCGACCTACCTGGGCTTTCCCTGTTCTTTAGCGGTTATGATGTCGATGTCGACCACTATCATACCTTACCTGATCTGTGTTACAGCAAGGTTAATTTGAAAGGTATCAGTGTCGTCAGATATCTCTCTGCCTAAAACGGGATCCCTTATTGCCGATTAGGGCATATTTTAGACTTGAATGGGAATTCTGAAACCCCCTGGGTTATCCCTTAGACTACTACTATAAGGCTCAAATACACACTAACGACTAGAACAGTGTTTTTTGTATATGTAACCTTTGTTCGTCCTCCTCCTATACTACTTTACTATCCCTGGTACCCAAGAAGGCACCATTCCTCTCTGTCTGTTATCCTGTCTTACGCAGTATATATGACTGACTAACATTTGATCTCTGCGATTAAGGTTTCCAGTACATAAGGAATTCAGGTTACAGCCTAACCCTGTGTACACTTAGTAGAGTTTTTTAGACGGACTTTAATATACACCGTGTTCTCTGGGGTAACACAGCTCTAGCTTGATGCTCTTTTTTGATGTATTACGGCATCTTCACTTGAGGTTTTCAGTTTCTCTGATGACTCATTCTAACTCCATGTTAACGGTACCACATTTAGTATAAATCTCTTGTCACATCTGTACCTGCTCCATTGACCCTATCCTGTGTCACTATATACAGCTAGAGTTACATGTGTGACATTTGCATCTGCTATAGTTTTGGCTGCTTCAGGTTACACACTTATTAGGATCGCTTTCATTAACATTTATGATCACGTGTGTCTATTCCGTTTTGGAGACTGCGATCTAGTGTTTATTGCTCCGTGATAACGTTATTTAGCGCTATTACCTACTGTGGTAACCTACTGTAGCCAGTGCTATCACAAGCACACCTATCGAGTAGTATCGCCCCCTATAGACACCTACTATCAGGTGTCTCTCTTCCTGTGGAGTCAGCAACCGACTGTGGTTTGCTCCCCTTAGAGACGTATCCAGTGATATTGGTGTCTGATGCGATTATACACTCCAATAGGTGTACTGTGGTATCACTTAGGTACTACTGGAGTCAGACTTTTTTAGTCACTTACCCAGTTAGGGTTCTTGTATATATTTCACCTAGGTGCGTTGCACCTTCCCCCCTCCCCCTTTCCCTTTATATACGGTAAAGTTTTCGTTTGTTTATACAATAAAGGTTATTCTTTTAACTGTTGTTTATTGATACCGCATACACGTATATGCGCCCAAGGACAGTTTTCGCTTCTTTTGTTTTTTTCTCAAATTTACCTAGGGCTACCCCCTGTCCTTTTGGATTTATTTTGGCCCTTTTTCTCTATAAAGGTGTAATTAGTACACTTCTGGTTGTTTCAGTACCTGTATTCCTAAACATTTATGTAAGAGCTGTTCTACTTCAGTTCAGAAGCTTGTCAAGCGTGAACAGGACCACCAAATATGGTGCGTTGTTCCTGTTTCGGACAAACAGCGCCAACATTTATCCAACAGGCTTGGGTTACTGTGTTTTAATTGTGTAGGTACTAGATATCATCTGTACAAGATCTTCCTAGCAAGCTCTGTGTGGGAGATTCATAAAAAGAGGGGTTTGTGTGCCAGTAGTATTTACCGCCATTGATTTTCGCTGAGTGGGTGATTTAGTTCTCGTTCCCATGCTTTTTCAAAGTTAAAGATTTTGGGGCTTGTTTGGGTTTGACTTTTGGCGTATATGATGGTGATCAATTTGACGGTTTTAAGAGGAGACATATTGTTTCTACATCCGTCAGCTGTAGGCCATTTACAGTATCATACGCTATAACATTTTGTTTTCTTGAGAGCATTTGTGTATGTGGGAATTTAGCTGTGTTGGGCAGTCCATATTGTTTCTGTAATTCCTCAAAGTTTCTCAAGCTGGGCCCTTGAAATATGTGGTAAAGCTGCGTTATGTAGTGCTTATGCCATATTTTATGGTTAAAGTCTGGGATGAGGGAAGGTAGCGCAGCAGGTGGAAGTGCGAGTGAGATCCCGTTGTGTAAAGCATGTGTGTCTTGGAATTGATCCCATATTTGGAGTGTGAGTTGGGAGTATGTCTCTATTTTTCAGTCTCAACGTTTTGGGCATCCACGCCAGCACGGTAAGAGTGATATCATTAGTGTAGGCTGCTTCAATATTAAGCCAATGCCGAGGTTTGGGGTGGCTGTTTGCTGACAGTAATGGGCTGATTATGGCTGCTTTATAATACCCCCTGATATTCGGTAGTCCCATCCCACCTTGTGAGAAAGGTATGTGTAAGGTAGTTTTTGCTACCCTCGGTTTCGAGTTATTACATATGAAGTCATTAATAAGTGATTGCACTTCCCGGAAGTATCAGGTCGGGAGTCAGAGCAACAGAGTGTGGAGTAAGTACTGGAACCTTGTGATGATTAGCATTTTAATGGCTGCTATTCTGCCTGTTCACGATATAAATTTTCCTTTCCCGCCCTGTAGTTGATTTTTTATGTCAGTTAGCAAGCATAGATAATTGGCCTTGAAGAGGCCTCAGATCTGTGGTGTTATGGCTACACCTAGAAATTTCAAGAAATCTGTGCGCCATTCATATGCGAATGTACTTTTTAAGTTTGTCAGTGAGTTTTTTGTAAGTTTCGTGTTTTTGAGAGGTTCAGTTTATAATACAAGCATTTACTGTACTGTTGGAGGATGTTGTGGAAGTTTGGGAGGGAGATGTTGGGTTGTTCAAGTGTTAATAGGATATCGTCAGTGAATAATATTAATTTATATTCTCTGTTTTTTTTATCTTAACACCATGTATGTTGGGATTGTCTCTGACTAGCTGGGTCAAGGGTTCTAATGTCAAAATGTAGAGGAAGGGGGAGAGCGGACAGCCCTGTGGTAAACCATTGGTAATTGTAAAGCTGCGGGACATGAAGCTTTCATTAACCACCTGTGCCGATGGATTAGAGTATAGCACAGTCACCAAAGAGATGAACCATGGGGGGTACCTAAATCTCCTTAGGACTGCGAGGAGGAAGGGCCAGTGAAGCCGGCCAAAGGCTTTTTCCGCATCTAGCGAAAGGAATACGCTGGGGGTCCCTCCTCCTTGCAGCCCACCCAACAGGTCCAAGACCCTTCTGATGCCATCTGCTCACTGGCTCCCAATCACAAACCTCACTTGGTCTGCATGAAAGATCGTGGGGATAAGTTTGGTTAGTCTGTTGGAGTATATTTTGGCTAGTAATTTATTTTTATTTTTTTAAATCTAATATATTTTTATTGGCTTTTAACAAAGCAGAAAGCATCAAGACATCAAGACATACAAATGAAGTATGGGTAATACAGTGTTTGAACAGGTGACTATTACATTTACAAATTGTATTAACAAATTACATGAAATCCGAGCATACGTTGAGATATCATACATGAGTGATACATTTCACAATTGAAGACTTTACAGCAGTTTGAATGTGGAATCATGAGGGCAATAAGAAATGATAACTAATGCATTTCAATGAATGTCTGTAGCAAGGTATTTATGCATTTTGTTAATGGAGGTAAAACAGAGGGGTAAGATGCAGTGGGAAGCAGTAAATAGAAAAGAAAGAAGCAGAGTTATTAATGCAAGTCAATTCAGGTATTCAGTGGATCTATCTAAGGGTCAATCTTGGGTCAATCCTCTGGCTTCCCAAGTTTTATTGGTTCTATTTTATTGGTAGAATTATTGAGTATATGGACCATGTGTAGTTTGTGAAAAAGGTATATCCAAGTATAACTGAACGCCCATGACATCTTTTTTTTTTAATTCTTTATTTTATCGATGCATTGAGAATGTTAAAAACATGCATTTAACATGTGGATACACTGTTCACAGTAGTTTGTTTTGCATTTTCGATAAGAATAGTGTTACAAGGTTATGTTTACAGAGGATACAGGATTTAGAGCGTGTCCGACATGTTTTCGACTGTGCATCAGTTTCATTTTGTAACGGGTGGGGGTGAACTGGGGAGTATAGTCATGGGGTCCGTCGGTTGAGGGGGGGGGGGGGTGGTGAGGTAAGCTCTGCTTCTGTGGTCTCTTGGTGTTGTGTGTGTCTGTCTAGTCAGTCTGGTTTTGGACTAGTCGGTCTAGGTTTTCTTAGGGTCTCTAGAAGGGTCGTTGGTCGTATAGTCTTCATACGTAGTCTGTCGAGTTGTGTCCTCGTATGGGTCCTTTGCCCAGGGGTATGTGGTTTCAAGGTCAGCGTTACGTTGTGCAGTGTAGCTGCAGGCCGTGGGGCGTGCGGCGGTGGCGCTAGGGAGTATTTTGTGTGTGGGTGGGGGTGAGGTGGGGGGGTGGGGAAGGATTGTGGAGAGTGCGGAAGGGAAGCGGGCGGGGGGAGAAGAGGAGAGAAAAAAAAGGGGGGGGAAATGGGGGTTTCCTCTGTATGGGATAGTGGTAGACGGCATTCCTGCCATGGTTCGGTGTGCCTAGTGTTGTGTAGATGTGTCACGGGCCTATTATGTAGGTATTGGGAATTCGTAGAACCATGGGTCCCATATTTTGTGAAAGTGTTTAGTTGTGTCGTGTACCAGCGCGGACATTTCGTCCATTTTTATTGCATCTGATATTTTCCTCTTGATGACCTCCATGGTCGGTGTGTCTGGGCTGCCCCATTTTTCTGCTATTGCCCATCTGGTCGCTAGGGCTATCTGGGCTACCAACTTGTTTTGTGCTCTGGGTATGTCTGCATGTGGTTTTGATAGTAGCCATATCCATGGATTGAGTGGGATGTCTATGTGTAGGATTCCAGAGACCAGTGCTGCGACCTGTTGCCATATTTGTGTTATGGGTGTACACTCCATCCATAAGTGGAGGTAGGTTCCCTTGTGGCCGCATCCTTTCCAGCATGTGTCTGTGTCTAACCTGCCCATCTGTTTTAGGGGAGGGAGGTACCATCTCATTAGCGTTTTATAGGCCTGTTCTTTGTGGGTGACACATATGGATATTGTGGCTGTGGCCTCCCAAATGTCAACCCAGTCTGATGGGTCCTCTGCCGGGCCTAGGTCCCTCTCCCAAGCCGACACGTAAGATAGGGCGCCTTCCTTTATGTTTTGGATTATGTGGGAATAGAGGGTAGAGTTTTGGCCCCTCTGTATCGGTGCTTGCATGCATTGTTTCTCAAAGGGGGTTAGTGTTGTGTTGCTTGCTTGTTTGATTGCTGGTGTGTCGAGAACACTTTTGATCTGGATATATCTGAAGTAGTCATAGGGTGTTGTTTGTGGTAGGTCCGTGAATGGTATTAGTTGGTTATCTTTGAAGAAGTGGTGTAGGCGTGTGAGATTGTTATCTTCATATTGTGTGAAGTCTCTAGGTGTCATCCCTGGTGGGAATTGTGTGTTGCGAAGCAGTGGGGTTAGTGGGGATAGTGGTTTCGTAAGGCCGCTTTTGTGTGCTCTTATCCCATACTTTTATGGTGTTAGTTAGTGCTGGGGTCGTCCTAGGCATGGGTGGTCTGGCCTCTTTTGGTAGCCAGATGTATAGGGAGGGGAAGTCCCTCCTGAACATGTCGTGTTCAAGGTCTACCCATCGTTTGACTCCGTATGGGGCATGCAGGTTTTGGGCTTGTGTGACTTGTGCTGCCTGGTAGTAATAGGTGAGGTGTGGTAGGCCCAGTCCTCCTGCTCTGTTGGGTACGTACAGGGTTTGCCTCTTTATCCGTGTGCGCCTGTTGGACCAGATGAACTTGTCTATCGTAGTCTGTAGCATTTTAAAGTCCAGTCCTGAGATGGGGATTGGTAGCGCTTGGAATAGGTATAAGAGTCTGGGCAGGATATTCATTTTGACCGAGGCCAGCCTGCCCAGCCAGGATATCGCCATATTCTGCCAGGTTAGTATGTCGTGGGTGATTTTGTGTATGATCGGTGTGTAGTTCAGTGTGTAGCATTGTTATAAGTCTGCAGGTAAGGTAACTCCTAGGTATTGTATTTGGGTGGAGTCTAGTTTAAAGGGGTATGTTTGTTGTAGCGTCTCTAGGGTAGGGGGGTCTATGTGTAAGGGCAATGCTTCTGTCTTGTCGATGTTGAGTTTGTACCCTGATATGCGGGTGTAGTCTTCTAGGGCCTGTAGGAGCGGTGGTAGGGAGGTGGTTGGTTCCGTGATTGTTATGAGTAGGTCGTCTGCGTACGCTGCTGTTTTGTATTCTTCCTCCCTTATTTTTAAGGGCTAGTAATTTTTTTGTGCACCATGGTGTCTGAGCTCTGTGTGGGAATTCATTTTGGAGGGTTAGTGTGATGGTGCATGGTCAGACCACACTATGGGTCCATAAGATGCATTTTTAAACTAGGAGCCCCTCTAAAAATTATTCTCGGATTGTCTGGAATCACAATTTTTTGTAGTTTGTCTTCCTGTAACAGATGACAGTTTTTCTTAATAATCTTTTTAACCTGTTTTTTTTTTTATTATTATTATAGTTCAGTATTATGGGTAAGGTAAAGTATTTTTTTTAATTTTGGTGTTATGATCAAATCCCTTGTTTTTTATCAGGCTATTTCTATCAGTTTGTTTTGTTGTATCTATAATTTTATCTATTGATTTGGAATTATAACTTTTTTTAATACATTTATTTTTCATCTCGGTGGCTTGAGTACTGAATGTATCGATTTCTGAGCAATTTCTCCTTGGTCTAAGCAGTTGGCTTTTCGGTATGCTATCCAACTATCCAGCCAGCTTTTATACTAATAAAGTATTTAACCAGGAAAGGTACATTCAGATTACTCTTGTTTTCAAGTACGGGGATGTTACCTTAAGCCCAAGATCCAGGGGTTGTTACTATTACCCAATTTAATGGTACTCAATTTTTCTACCTTGGAAGAATCAACCCTGCTAGGATTTGAACCTTCGAACAAGAGTGCGTTTTTGTATGGATTTTTTCTCCTTAATAAAAAAATATCTTGATCTAAAAAAAATAACATTTGTGGTGCTAAAACCTACAGTAAGTTTAATCCCATGATTGGCCTCAACGCTGATTTTGACCTTTTAAATGTTTTATAGTGTCCATTAGTGATGTCCTGAACGGTTCGCTGGCGAATAGTTCCTGGCGAACATCGTGTGTTCGCGTCCGCCGCGGATGGCGAACATATGCGATGTTCGGTCCGCCCCCTATTCGTCATCATTGAGTAAACTTTGACCCTGTTCCTCACAGTCATCAGATACATTCCAGCCAATCAGCAGCAGACCCTCCCACCTCCTGGACAGCATCCATTTTAGATTCATTCGGAAGTTGCATACATTTTTTTTTTATTTTTTTTATTTATTTTTTTTTTTTTATTGAATTTTTTTTTTTTTTTAATTCTTTATTTTTGTAGTGCATGGAGGTATAACAAATGAGCATGTGGTACCCCAACGGCATTCCTCATGCTTTTCAAGTAACAATTGTAACAATAGGGTATATGTTAATACCCTAGTCTGCGCGGAGCCCTCCATGGGTGAAGATGGATTAATTTTTTGAGCGTCTGGTTTTTTCTTTTTCGTCAGGATTTTTTTTTGGCGCTCGGGTTTTTTATTTTATTTTTAAGTTCGACGTGTATGATGTCTTTTTGTTTGGCCTTTTTTGGGGCTGAAAAATGAAGATTTTAGAAAAAAGAAGACGTCGAATAGTAAGTTGAATTTTACTTTACAGAGTAGTAATTTTATTCCCCCCTCACTATTTTTTAGGGTGAGGGGGGTAGGTAGGGGCTTTTTTATTTGGGTGGGGGGTGGGTGACTAGGGGCTTGGGGACCCCTAGTCACCTTTGATGGGGGAGGATTTTCATTTAGGGTCCCCACCCGCCGCGCAGGGGTGGGGGCCGGGCGGGGAGGACAGTAGGTCCCCCCCATTATTCTTTTATAGGGCCCCCACCCGGCGCTGAGGGGTGGGGCCGGGGGGGACAGTAGGTCCCCCCCCTTATTGTTTTTTAGGGCCCCCACCCACCACGCAGGGGTGGGGGCCGGGGGGGAGGACAGTAGGTCCCCCCCTTATTGTAACTTAGGGCCCCCACCCGCCGCACAGGGGTGGGGGGGAGGACAGTAGGTCCCCCCCATTATTCTTTTATAGGGCTCCCACCCGCAGCTCAGGAGTCATGTTTACACGGTATATAGAGGGGAGCCATGTTACACTGTATATAGAGGGAGCCATGTTACTCTGTATATAGAGGGGAGCCCTGTTACTCTGTATATAGAGGGAGCCATGTTACTCTGTATATAGAAGGGAAGCCATGTTACTCTGTATGTAGAGGGATCCATGTTACTCTGTATATAGAGGGAGTCATGTTTACACGGTATATAGAGGGGAGCCATATTACACTGTATATAGAGGGGAGCCCTGTTACTCTGTATATAGAGGGGAAGCCATGTTACTCTGTATGTAGAGGGATCCATGTTACTCTGTATATAGAGGGAGTCATGTTTACACGGTATATAGAGGGGAGCCATGTTACACTGTATATAGAGGGGAGCCATGTTACACTGTATATAGAGGGGAGCCATGTTACACTGTATATAGAGGGGAGCCCTGTTACTCTGTATATAGAGGGAGCCATGTTACTCTGTATATAGAAGGGAAGCCATGTTACTCTGTATGTAGAGGGATCCATGTTACTCTGTATATAGAGGGAGTCATGTTTACACGGTATATTGAGGGGAGCCATGTTACACTGTATATAGAGGGGAGCCCTGTTACTCTGTATATAGAGGGGAAGCCATGTTACTTTGTATGTAGAGGGATCCATGTCCCTCTGTATATAGAGGGGAGCCATGTTACTCTGTATATAGAGGGGGGCCATGTTACTCTGTATGTAGAGGGAGCCATGTTTACACGGTATATAGAGGGGAGCCATGTTACTCTGTATATAGAGAGGAGCCATGTTTACACTGTATATATAAGGGAGCCATGTTACTCTGAATATAGAGGGAGACATGTTTACACTGTATATAGAGGGAGCCATGTTACTCTGTATATAGAGAGGAGCCATGTTTACACTGTATATAGAGGGAGCCATGTTACTCTGTATATAGAGAGGAGCCATGTTTACACTGTATATAGAGGGGAGCCATGTTACTCTGTATATAGAGGGAGCCATGTTACTCTGTAAATAGAGGGAGCCATGTTTACTCTGTATATAGAGGGGAGCCATGTTACTCTGTATGTAGAGGGATCCATGTTACTCTGTATATAGAGGGGAGCCATGTTACTCTGTATATAGAGGGGAGCCATGTTACTCTGTATGTAGAGGGAGCCATGTTTACACGGTATATAGAGGGGAGCCATGTTACACTGTATATAGAGGGGAGCCATGTTACACTGTATATAGAGGGGAGCCATGTTACTCTGTATATAGAGGGAGCCATGTTACTCTGTATATAGAAAGGAAGCCATGTTACTCTGTATGTAGAGGGATCCATGTTACTCTGTATATAGAGGGGAGCCATGTTACTCTGTATATAGAGGGGAGCCATGTTACTCTGTATGTAGAGGGAGCCATGTTTACACGGTATATAGAGGGGAGCCATGTTACACTGTATATAGAGGGGAGCCCTGTTACTCTGTATATAGAGGGAGCCATGTTACTCTGTATATAGAAGGGAAGCCATGTTACTCTGTATGTAGAGGGATCCATGTTAATCTGTATATAGAGAGGAGCCATGTTTACACGGTATATAGAGGGGAGCCATGTTACTCTGTTTATAGAGGGAGCCATGTTTACTCTGTATATAGAGGGAGCCATGTTACTATCTGAGGTGGTTAACTATGATTGGCCCTGGCATGTTTGTTAGTCTGGCCTGCTTGGTTGTCTGGCATGAATAAAAGTAGCATGTTTCAACTATATTAGTAGTTAGACTAGTTTGCACTAAAACATGGAAGACATCCTAGTATGAATCGTGATCAACCGCTCTCAGAGACTATGCATTGCGACATGTATATGATGTGGAAAGGTTAACTGTTATGACTGTCTATAGACAAAGTGGCTTTAGCTGCACCTTAAGGATCACCAGTCCGTGGGTGCTGTATCTCTGCGACTGCTATTCAGGAGCCATAGATTGCCAAATGGGTCTCGCGCAGTGGCGCAAGGCCAAAAAGCCGCGGTATCCAAACACGGTGCTCAGGAGATCGGAGGAGGCGGCTAAGTGGCTATCTCCCGCGATGTCCGAGGTGAGACCAACATGGATGGCAATAAAATAAAAGAAGAAAAAGTAAAAAACGGCAAACAAAAAGGAGGAGTGAAAGGGATGAAACAAGAAAACGGAATCCCCCAAATGGAGGAAAGGGAAAATAAAGTAAAAAGAAGATATAAGTAGAACCTAGTTACACAGAACAGGCACAAAATGAGATACAATCTAGGTACTTAGCAAATGAGCTAAAACAATAAAGACAGAAATATAAACAATACATAGATCTACTTAATCCCACAGCCACACTCAAAGCAATAGGAGGCAGTGGTACTGTGATCTGTGCTTGATTCGGAGCAGCAAAGAAAGAGGAAGTAGTTGGTTGGGAGTGGACATTTATTGTGCATTACCTTTTTTTCTGAGTCTGTTCTAGTAAAGAGAGACTTAAGCAAATATAAAGCCTCCTGCACATCCTTGAGTGGGGATTATACCTCAAAGACTTTATAACACCAGAGCAAGTTTATTGCTCTTCAAAGTGTAAGTAGGATACTTTATTTCTGTGCACCATGTATATTTTTACATATTGCACTATTAGACCCTTTCACCTTCATTTTATATGCTGTAGTCATACTGGACACACAATATTGTGAATATACTGAGACTGGGATTGTACCATTTAATTTTGAGGTTTTCCTGGTACTCAAAAACAAAAATACTTTACTCCAAAGAGAGTCACTATGTATGTATATATGTCTGTATATATGTCTGTACGTATGCCTGTCAGTATGTCTGTCTGTATGTCTGTCTGTCACTATGTATGTATGTCTGTATGTATGTATGTATGTATGTCTGTCTGTCTGTCTGTCAGTATGTACGTACATACATACTGACAGACAGACAGACATACATAGTCAGACAGACAGACTGACATACTGACAGACATACATACAGTCAGACAGACAGACAGACAGACATGCATACTGACATACATACTGACTGACAGACAGACAGGCATACATAGATACATACTGTCAGTCAGTTTGTATGTCAGTATGCATGTATGTCTGTTAGTATGCATGTATGTCTGTCAGTATGTATGTCTGTCTGTCTGTCTGTATGTATGTATGTGTGTCAGTATGTATATCAGTATGCATGTATGTCTGTCAGTATGCATGTATGTCTGTCTGTCTGTCAGTATGTATATCAGTATGCATGTATGTCTGTCTGTATGCATGTCTGTCTGTCAGTATGTATGTATGTCAGTATGTATATCAGTATGCATGTATGTCTGTCTGTCTGTCAGTATGTATGTATGTATGTCTGAAAGGGGTAGGGAAAACCGCGCCCAAAAGTATGTGTACAGAAATGTAAATGTACATAGATCTTTTAAAGTTGTATACACAGTTGACCTCAAAGATAAAAAAGACAACAGCAATAATAGTGCAGTACTGTGTGTACAGTGAATAAGTGGTAGATAATATTGTGTGGTATTCACTCACATTTTATTGAGCTAATTCAGGGCACAGCTGTATTGCGTGTGTACGGAACAATCCCCGTCTAAGGATATATGATGATATGAATGTCTCAGGTGCCTCAAATAATAGGCAGTATGCAGGACATATATAGGAGTGAATACAACACTCCGAATCTCACAAGAGTGAACTCTAGCAGCTCATGAGGATTCTAGGGTTCCCTGTCGCCAGTAAGACTGCCAGGGCTTCTCCACTGGACCACCAGGGATTGCAGGAAATGCCCCCCCTCCCATGCAAAGGTAAGCAAGGGAGTAGGGATATCAAAAGAATATATTTATGAATTTGCCCTCCTACCCCCACAGACCCCACATCACACAAAAACTCCCCCACACACACATACTGCCCCCCCCCATACTCCCCATACACACAAGTACCCCCATAAACACACCCTGCCCCCACCATACACACCCTTCCCAACCCATACACACACACACTACCCCATATACACACACTGCCCCTCCATACACACACACTGCACCCCCACACACACACACACAATGTACCCCTCACACAACCTGCTGCCCCACACATACTGTACCCCTTATGCATAAACTGACCCACATACACACACACACACACACACACACACACTACATCCTTCACAAACACAAGGCACCCCTGTACACACACTGCGACCCTTACACACACGCGCACTTCCCCTCCTCACAGACATGCCCACACTGCACCGCTCACACACACACGCAAGCTGCATCCATCACACACACATTCCACCACTCACACACACACATATTTCACCCCTCACAAACACACACACTATAGCCCCTATCACGGCAGACTTCACTGTTCTTAAACAGTTTGACTACTTACCCTGGAAGGGCACAACAGCACTACTGGCACCATAACCACTATAACGTAATGTAGTGGTTATTGTGCTTGGATTGTTTATTTAAATAATCTACCAGTGCCACTCCCAAGATTAGCCTCTGGATCTGCGCCTGAATGGCAAGCATTTCTGTCATACAGGGGTCCAGTATATGCCGCTGCAGTTTATATATATTCCACCTAGAAAATTTTTTGATTTGGGGTGCCTTGGAAAAATAATGAAATATTAAGGGTGCCTTGAACCTACAAAGTTTGGGAACCACTGCTCTAGGCAATGTTCTGCTGCGAAACCTAGGATCCTTGCATTTATGTGGATGCTACTTTGACATGTACCACCTACCTAGAGATTGTTGAAAAACTACGAACATCCCTTATTGACAATAGTGTTCCCTCTTTCAGCAGGATAATGCACCTTGATACACTGCAAAGACAGTTCAGGATTGGTTTGAGGAACAGGACAGAGTTCAAGGTGTTACCTTGACCTCAGAATTCCCAAGATCTGAATCTGACTGAACATCTGTGGGACATGCTGGAACAACAAATCATGAAAGACGCACCTTGCAACTTGTAGAACTTAAAGGATCTGCTGCTAACGTCTTGTGCCAGATGCCAGATATCATAGAATACGTTCAAAGGTCTTGTAGAGTCCATGCCTCAGCACATCAGTGTTGTTTTGGCAGCACAAGGGGGACCTACATGATTATTAGGCAGGTGTTTTAATGATGTAACTGATCAGTGTAATCATAACCTGTTTGCCATAATCAATAATAAGACCTCCATACCTCCCAGCATAGGAAGGTATGAGATCAGGACAGGTGGGTGGGTCATCGCAATGCAAAAAAGGGCCAGGCTACCCAGAAAAGGTGTAGGTTGGGGCTGGCCACTGAAGAACTGAAGGGATTTGTCTGTCAAGCCCCCAACCTGAAGGACATTTCACTCTCTGCAGGGTTCTAGTGCCCATGCACAACGCAAGAGCATCTAAAGACATGCTAGCACTTTGCTGCCCAAAGACAGATTTATGGTGTCCTTGTAAGCAGGACTGTCCTGCCAAATGAGGACTGTTGGAGAGCCTGGGCCTCAGAAGCAACCACTTTAATTTTGTTAATACAAATGTCACATACTCAGAACCCATGATTACCTCCTTTCACACACCTATAGTGTTTACAATATGACTTGTTCTACAACCTTAAGACCATCTGATTCTATCTTAAAGCACATTCTTCTAACTATTAAGGTTCTTGTGAGGCCAAAATGACAACCATGCAGTTTTCTGCAACTGCACTAAATTGGATAAAAAAATTAAATAATAATAATGATAAAATATAAATTTGAAGTAGTGATGTTTTCATATCCAGAGCTTTAAGCCCTGCAGTTTCCTTAGAAATCCAAATGGTGACTAGAATATGTTTTTGGTCTGGAAGAATGGAAAAAAAAAGAGAGGTTAAATAATTATACTCTAAAACTTGAATCCTCACAAAAAACAATAAAACTAAATAAATATTAATAAAGATGTCTAAAACTTTTTATTTCCTGCTTGTTTTGTGGGAAACTGCAGCTTTAATCCTTTTTCTGCCAATCATGCTGGTTTAAACATGCAGATCAAACACTTCAGGCAATATTCGCAATGGTTCACAAAGTCACATGCAGATATAATCACAGCATTGCCAGAATAATTGTAATTATTTTAATATGGTGAAATCGCAGAACAGCAGTAAAACAGTTAACTTTTTTATGCATTATTTTATTTATTTATTTTTTACACTCTGTCTCCGATTTTAAAACCCATACTTAAAAATGTAAGAGTGTGTCCACTTTACATAATTTCAAAGGATCAAAGCAAATACTTATAAATGTCAAAAGGGAATGCACATTTTGGAATTCCCTTTGATGGGATGACTGTGTAATAAATATTATGTCTAGTGCTAAACATAGCATGAACTGACTGCCATCAGTTTCAAAGCGTCACTACACTGCCCAAATACAAAACAACAACTCACAATTTAGTAGATGTAACCCAAATGAAAGAATGTATGTATTTAATTAATTAATTATGGCTTTTTTTATTGAGGGTATATCTAAAAACTGCTTGCAAAAGTTGCAGATCTGTAGTCTGAAGCATTTACAAGCCCTCCCCTTCTAACCCAGTGCAGACCTTCTGTGGCTGTCCAATCAGGGACTTCCCAATGCAGCTCAATGAGAAGTATATGCAAGGCAGAAGCTCTGGGCAATTGGGGTCTCTTGAGTTTAGCTTCAGTGATCTAAACAAGCTAGGAAGTAACAGGACCTCTTGTCTGCTTCAAAGCCAGGGGGTGTAACAAGGTTAATGTGTAAAAATACCAATTTCTATTGAAATCTGCACTTTTTGTGAAATTAAAAACGTGCACTTGCTTTTCACACATAAATTTAGCAAGCTAGGAGTGTTTCTTTAAACTTGCAGGGCCATAACAACTTCAATACTTGGTATCTTTGTAAAGATTCAGTGTTGAGAAAAATTCCAAGATTCTGTAAATTAGCTTAATAAATTGAACAAAACATTATTTTAGTGATCCATAAAGTAGAAAATAATTGACTGATGACAAATGTAGCATTAACCTCTTCTTGATTTATTGTCCTTTGTATAGTGCTATTAAGGATTACAAGAAAGCTGTTTGTACTGGTCCTGTATTTATTTTTATTTGATTAAAGGAACACTCAAAGCACCATAACCACTATAGCTCACAGTAGTGATTATAGTGCCAGGAGTGCCCTGACACCATCAAACCATTTTTTTTAACAGTTTGAGTTATTACCTGGGGTCTGACGGGCCTACCTCTCAACTTCCTACTAAACATCACTCCTAAACAGCAAGAAACGATTAAGCAGGACTTTCCATTAGCTCTCCTGAGCTAAGCTTTGCTAATGAGGTATTTTAGAAATAGTGTGGTAGTATGCCACGTAATCATTTCAATATTTTCATTTCATTTCACAAAGCTGCCGAAAGGGATACTCTATACACCACCAACGCCAGCAGCCTCTCCTCTTTTTGCTTCCTGTGCCAATGAGGAAACATTATCCTGAGCAGAAACATTTGGTGACCACTTTTAGCAGATTTACATTGCTGGTATATAATACAAGTGTATCAAGCTGGCAGAAAAAATTGCTGCAACACGTGTTTACCTATCAAGGTTTTTGGTATGCATTGTGCCACTCAACGCAACCAATGGTGTTGAGTTCACCAACACACACAGCTACAGCTTTTACAAGTTTAAACTTACAAGTTTAAAAAAATGTGTCGCATTAAGCTCATGCTTAATGCAACACTGTAGACACCAAAACAACTTTAGCTTAATAAAGCACTTTTGGTGTATAGATCATGCCCCTGCCATGCCATTGCATACCCCCCAAGTGTCCCTCCCCTCATGTCCTTTTTGTAGGAGCTCAGTATTCTTAGACTTAGACTTACTCTGCAAGTCTCCTGAGAGCCGCAGGGTCAGAACCCGTGGCAACGCTCCGCACGGCCTCGAGACTTACAGTGGGAGCTGACCGGAGGAGAGAGAAGGGAGCTGACAGGAGCTGCTGTGAAGGTAAGTTACAGCTTCCTGCCAGCAACCCCTCCTACAGCCCATCCACTGGACCACCAGGGAATGAGAGCTCCCTGGCCATGTATTAGGAAGGGAGGGGGGACGAAAAAAATATAAATAAAAATGTAAATAAAATAAAAAATAATATATTAATAATAGTAAAAATAATAATAATAATATAAAATATAATATATAAAAAAATATTAATTTAATATTAAAATAATAATAATAATAATGAAAAAAAAATTATAAAAATGCCCACCCCCCACCAAGGCTCTGCATCAGACACACAAACACACTCTGCATCACACACACTGCATTCATACACACCCACACTGCATTCATACACACACACACACACTACACACACTGCATTATATACACACACACACTACACACACTGCATTCATACACACGCACACTACATTCATTCATACATACACACACTACATTCATACACACACTGCATTATATACACACACTACGCATACTGCATTCATACACACACTGCACTCATACACACATACACTGCACTCATACACACACACACGCACACACACCGCACTCATACACACACTGTAAATAAATATTCAATTAATATAATTTTGGGGGGAATATAATTTTATTTAGAAATTTACCAGTAGCTGCTGCATTTCCCACCCTAGTCTTATACTCGAGTCAATACGTTTTCCCAGTTTTGGGGGGTAAAATTAGGGGTCTCGACTTATATTCGGGTCGACTTATACTCGAGTATATACGGTATGTTATTATGTATATAGCACCAACAGATTCCGTAGCGCTTTACAGTGGGTGGACGAACAGACATGTAGTTGTAACCAGACAAGTTGGACACACAGGAACAGTACTTTGGGGAGTAATTAAATGTATAGTTGATCTTTTTCTAACAAATGGAGGAGCCAAATACAGCATGGGGAAAGCACAAAAAGATATTTTGTCTAATATTCCTATCTGGCCTTATTGAGATACCATTGTCAGATATTGTCTGACCCTTTCGGCATGATTTACAAAGTTAAAAATAAGGGAAACAGTGTAAGCTAACGGCAACATAATATGGGTGGACAGATCTCTTCTCTTAGCATACTATATAAATTAAGGCCTTTTGGCTCCAGTGAGTCTAATGTAAAAATCCATTTGGCTTCTGCTCTTTTCCTAGATCCCCTCCTCTCCAAGGTAACTTGATTTGTTCTATTGCCATACATTTCAGACCCTCACAATTCATTGCATGATGGGTCCTAATATGTCTGGAGAGGTTGTGTGCATGGAGACACTTTCTGCTGTTCCTTATATTTTCTCCTAGTCGGGTCTTAAAAGCCCTCTAGGTTCTGCCTATGTAATATCTTTTGCAGGGACACGCAAGGAGATAGATGATCCCTACTGAATTACAACTTAGATGGGTTTTAATCTTAAAATTGTCTTCTGTATTCATATGTTTAAAGGAGCACTATAGGGTCAGGAACACAACAATGTATTCCTGACCCTATAGAGCTAAACCCACCATTAAGGTGGCTTGCCTCCCCTTCCCCCCTTAACCCCCTTCAAAAGCATGTAAAACTCACCTTTTTTTCCAGCGCGGGTCCCCCGGCACTGGCCCTGCCCCCTTGGTGACATCATCACAATTGCAGATTTTTAGCCAATCCAATGCATAGGGAAAGCATTGGATTGGCTAAAATCTGCAAGGGGGCGGGGCCAAGCACGGTTTTGGCCAATCAGCACCTCCTCATAGAGATGCATTGAATATAAAAATACACTTAGATTGACATTATATATATAATATATATACATATATATATACACACATATATTATTATTATTTTACACAGATTTAATTTTTTTTACTTTATTTTCTGATTTTACAGTTGCATGGAGACAGCCTGTCTGCACAGACAGTCCCCCTGCAGGCAGATACACAGGCACCTATTGCGGTCATGTGATCGAGCGATCACGTGACCGCGGGGTCCTGAGCTGCCGCGGGGAGACTGCCTGGGCAGACAGGACCGACGGTGATCAGGTAAGTACCCCCAAGACGTTATGACTGTTCAGGACCGTCATCGGTCCTCAAGGGGATGTTTCCGATGACGGTCCTGAACCGTCATCGGTCGTCAAGGGGTTAAGTAGAAATGTAATATGTTGATATAAACACATTTTTAGATTCTATTAATTATTTTAATATTTTTTTTCCTCTGTGACAATTTCAATTTTAATTCTGATATGTACTCCTTTTACAGAAGAAATTCGATCAGGATAGTTAACTGTCAGTATGTGGTCTGTTGAGGTCAAAAAGCCCAATGAAGCTCAGATTAAACTCTCTAAATCTTCATAAATGTCCACATAGGGTAAACAGAGCATAATGAAAGATATATCGTGAATATTATATTCAGAGAATACCAATGCCCAATGGCACCAATAATTTCCTGCCATAGACTAGTGAAGTTTGTATATTGGGCATTTAACTAATGTATTTATAATTATTCCCTGGAAATTAGGTGGAGAGTCCCCCCATGGCATTAATCCTAGTATTTGTGCACATTTATATATTTGTGCATAACAGTGCTTCATCTGAAATCTCCTAAGGGAATTTTAGCACTGCGTATTTCCATTAAGTAGACATAAACGCGCCACAGGATTTCTCCCTGATCAGCGTTCAAATAGCCCCATTAAGGCTCATGGACACATTTCAAAATAAAAGATAAAGCCATTTACTGCTGAAGAGTCCTAACTCATTGTCATTTATATGACATTTAGAAGATAATGATACGAAAACATTCACTTAAATACAATAATTATCCCTGTAAAAATATTTCCTTTCCTCTTAAAACCTTAATTCTTTCTGCTTCAAGGGAAGAATGTGAAGTACTTTTGTTGTTCCTATATATTTTCTTATTTTAGTCTTTTAATCACATGACGTTGGGAAAGATCAATCCACTGTCAGTCTACACATCATGTACTGAAAGAACAAGTGTAATTGGCTGCATGGCAGGATTGCTTCGAGCAGCGTCAAATGAATCACAATTTGTGAAACAAGAATAATGAGCTGTACAGAGCAAAGCTACCACTAACGTCTGTGACTTAAATGGTTACTCCAAGTACCAGCACATGTTTGCAATGTATAGATTTAGTTTCTTAATCTGGATTGTTTTCTTTTTTATTATTCTTGTTTTTTTCCCATAATAATTAGTTGTTTTTTTCTCCACAATCTACCATTGCTGTACATGCCGCTATGATTTATGTTCCTTGAAGTTGTAACTCATTTGGATTATATTTTATGCTATGATCTAAATGTTAAGTTTAAAAGGATAGAAAGGTACTAACGACGGGGAAAAGTTTTATTACATTTATAATAACATTACATTAATGAAAGTGACTGTTGACTTAACTGTAAAAAAAACAAAAAACTTCAAATATTCAGTCCAGATATACACACTGCAACCCAACTGGTATTCAGAGAATGTAGGGACGTGTTTTATCAATATTTCTATATTACTTTTCATGCATAACTACAGTGAAGGTAGAACTACTCTTTTCATGGCTCCTGGGTTCAAAACCTCCAATTCCTTAAATTACCTATAATGCATGTATTTGATCAGTTATTTATTTAATTACAAAAATGTGAAATGGTGGAGCAATAAAGATAAAGATTTAAAAACAGAACAACTCTATTCAAACTCCTTAAAAGGAGCAATCTTCTAAAAAAAAAAGGAAAATACAGAAAAGAAGATGCTGCAAGTCCTATATTATTATTATTATTATTTTATTATTCATATAGCGCCAGCAAATTCCGTAGCACTGTACAATGGGTGGACTAGCAGGTACAGAGGGGTTGAGGGTTCAGGGTTTGAAGGAGTGGAGACTGGGTGACAGTCTAACAGAGAAGGGAAGGGAGTTCCACAGAAAAGGTGCAGCCCTGGAGAAGTCTTAGAGGCAAGCATCAGATGTGGGAGTACGGACAGAGGATATACGTAGGTCTTTGGCAGAGCGCAGTGGCCTTGACGGAACATACTTGAGTATTAGGGAGGATAGGTAGGTTGGAGCAGCATTATGTAGGGACTTGTAAGCAAACACCAGAATCTTAAATTGAGCCATATATCTAACTGGAAGCCAATGTGGGGACTGACAGAGGGGGGAGGCGTGGGATTGCCACATTCATTATAGATTGTAGTGCAATCTGGGAACACGTAAAACCACTGAGAAGGGGATTGCAGTAGTCAAGGTGAGAAAGAACAAGGGCATGGACCAGCACCTTAGCCGCGTCTGGTGTTAAATAGGGGCGGATGCAAGCTATGTTTTTGAGATGGAAGCGGCAAGATTCGGTGATCGACTGGACATGAGTGGTGAAGGAGAGGTCAGAGTCAAAGAGAACAACTAGGCAGTGAGCTTGTGAGATAGAGGTGATGGAGGCGCCATTGACTTGGAGGGAGGGAGACACGGGTAGATGCAAACTATGTTTTTGAGATGGAAGCAGCAAGATTTGGTGATCGACTAAACATGAGTGGTGAAGGAGAGGTCGGAGTCAAAGAGAACAACTAGGCAGTGAGCCTGTGAGGTAGAGGTGATGGAGGCGCCATTGACTTGGAGGGAGACAGACACAGAAGTAGCAACACTTGAGGGAGGAAAGATCAGAAGTTCTGTTTTGGACAGGTTGAGTTTAAGGCAGCAAATTTACACTTTTATACAGGCTGTACACTTACTACTTTACATTGTAGCAGAGTGTCATTTCTTCAGTGTTGTCACATGAAAAGATATAATAAAATATTTACAAAAATGTGAGGGGTGTACTCACTTTTGGGAGATACTGTATATAATGCATATATATGACTTCATTATAAGTATACTTTGAGATATCAAAAAGTGCAGCCAGAGTGAATGATCAGAAAAAATCAATCACTAAGGATGTATTGGTTGAAGGGTATTAGGGCATAACCCAAAGTAATCATAAAGAGAGAAGAGACTGGAATGGGTTAACTACAGAAAGTGCTCCCAAAAACAGTCTCGATACCCTTGCTCAAACTGCTCCACCAGTATAAAGCAAACAAATTGCTAATCATAGAGCATAAATAGAACTAAAATAATACATTTTTATTGACCCCTCTTTGGGAAAAAATATACATAAAACCAACGTGAAAAGTGTATAAATAGTTATAATAACAGAAAATAAATAATTAAATAAACTAAAATAGGTTCATCTGTTAGTCTGCGATGTAAGCAGTAATTACACTCCGTATCTATTGGCCACTAAAATTAACTGTACGTCAGCAGCTTGTTTATTACAATGTATCTGTGGGCCAGCAACTTTAGATACGAGGTGTACACGAAAAGAAAAAAGTACAATGTATCTTGCCTAATAGAGTAATGTGCCTGTAGTTGCACATATAGATGTGATCGAGTGACGATAATCCCAGCAGATATATTCACCGTACTTGCTGGATAGGGGGAGCTCCAAGAATGATCGTGCCAAAAGGTAGTAAGGGAGCTAATGGGGGAAATAAACGTCAGTAATGAGCCAAACTAATAGAAAAGGTCAAACACTGACTGTCAAAAGAGAAATAAACCTTGATTATAACGCTCCATAGGTACCACACTATAGGGCAGGTCTGAAAAGTACCTTGCTAAGAAAAAGAGACTAGTGGTATGATTGGTCCGGCCGGATACCAATAAATAAAGGCAGTAGTCTCTCTAAATACTACACTAAGAACACCTAAGATGTCCCTGCAAGGAGAAATATATATATATATTAGAAAAAGAACTATAGTAACAAACTAGATACCAAGTATTAAGTGAAAAAGATACTATGTAGATCGGTGCAATATAAATAGATACATTACACCATGTCCGTCAGCCTATACTGAAATCACTAGAGAGTCTGAATGTATGATCTATGGCTGGCTAAAAGTACGGAAATCCAGATATAATAGTTCCTAACTAATGAATAAATTCAATAGGAGACCCCCCAATCCCAGTCAAATACTCGAGAAAAAACGGATGGCCTAAATAGAGTACAGAATGTACTGGGTATTACTCAACTCGCGTTTCGGCGCCCACGTGCACCCTTGTCAAGAGCTAACCCGTTGTGTGATTGGCGATACTTTTAAACCCTCTAGTGGCGGACGATTTTTCGTGACGTCATGAAACTATTCAGACGGCACCATTTGTGGGCGGGGCTAGGGGAATGACGTAGCCAAAGACGGCATGGGGAAAATAACCACTTCAGTACCAAAAATTTAGCTAATTAAGCATAGCAAGACCACTTAATGTTATCTCACATATATATTATTATTATTATTATTATTAAGTGTTCTTGCAAAGCAAGACCACTTAATGTTATCTCACATATATATTATTAAGTGTTCTTGCATAGCAAGACCACTTAATGTTATCTCACATATATATTATTATTATTCTTATTATAGCCAAATTTGCCACCCTAACTCCTCCCACAGTTTTTACACTACATAGACAAAAATCTACCAAAACGTGCAGATTGTTCCCGATCGGATTGTTATTACTTTGTGGAACGTTTCGCCGAATGGTTCATGGAATATCGTCGTTCTTCTGGCGAAATTTGTCCCATAGGAATGAATGGCAAAGCTAGAGTGGGAGCTGGCAAAAGTTGAAAAATCAGGACATGATTTCTAAACTGCCACCGCTCCCTCATTTTCAGGCCCACCTACTCAAATCTTAGATCAAAACGTTCAGCTATCCCTGCTGCCACTAAAAATGTCCACAGCTAAGCCATAGTCCTTATAGTTTTCACAATATGACCATTTGTTTGCAACTTACGCAGTCCTTTGACATTCATTGAAACTCCACTCTGCAAAGCTCACATTTGAAGGGCAATTTCTAAACTGCGATTGTGCCTTCATTGTTAATATTGCAGAGACATACTATGCATCAAAATGTAGGTCTGGGTCTTGTGATTCTCACAATATAAAGCTCTTCACTGGAGGATTTATAGTTTTTAAAATACGACCATTTGAAGATGGCAACCGCCAAAATACTCTGACCTGTGCCAGGCTGCAGCAGCAAGTGATGTCATAGACAAAGCCTTTTGCACCTGCTAATGTTTTTATAACTGTATGTTTTAATGGAACTGTGAAGCACTTTGGGCAACAACATTGCAATTAAATGTGCTATATAAATAAATAATAACAGTTACTCCGCCCACTCCAGTTGTAGACTACTGGTGGAGGGGCAAGAACACTTCACACAATTTCCCCAGAAATTTTAGCTTTTCTAATTAAGTGTTCTTGCATAGCAAGACCACTTAATGTTATCTCACATATATATTATTAAGTGTTCTTGCATAGCAAGACCACTTACTGTTATCTCACATATATATTATTAAGTGTTCTTGCATAGCAAGACCACTTACTGTTATCTCACATATATATTATTATTATTATTATAGCCAAATTTGCCACCCTAACTCCTCCCACAGTTTTTACACTACATAGACAAAAATTTACCAAAACGTGCAGATTGTTTCCGATCGGATTGCTATTACTTTGTGGAACGTTTCGCCGAATGGTTCACGGAATATCGTCGTTCTTGTGGCGAAATTTGTCCCATAGGAATGAATGGCAAAGCTAGAGTGGGAGCTGGCAAAAGCTGAAAAATCAGGACATGATTTCTAAACTGCCACCACTCCCTCATTTTCAGGCCCACCTACACAAATCTTATATCAAAACGTTCAGCTATCCGCGGTGTCACTAAAAATGTCCACAGCTAAGCCATAGTCCTTATAGTTTTCACAATATGACCATTTGTTTGCAACTCATGCAGTCCATTGAAATTCATTGAAACTCCACTCTGCAAAGCTCACATTTGAAGGGCAATTTCTAAACTGCGACTGTGCCTTCATTGTTAATATCTCAGAGACATACTATACATCAAAATGTAGGTCTGGGTCTTGTGATTCTCACAATATAAAGCTCTTCACTGTAGGAATTATAGTTTTTAAAATACGACCGTTTGAAGATGGCAACCACTAAAATACTCTGACTTGTGCCAGGCTGCAGCAGCAAGTGATGTCATAGAGAAAGCCTTTTCTACACCTGCTAATGTTTTTATAAATGTATGGTTTAATGTAACTGTGCAACAACATTGCAATTAAATGTGCTATATAAATGATAACAGTTACTCCGCCCACTCCAGTTGTAGACTACTGGTGGAGGCAAGAACACTTCACACAATTTCCCCAGAAATTGTAGCTTTTCTAGTTATTATTATTATTATAGCCAAATTTGCCACCCTAACTCCTCCCACAGTTTTTACACTACATAGACAAAAATATACCAAAATGTGCAGATTGTTCCCAATCGGATTGCTATTACTTTGTGGAATGTTTCGCTGAATGGTTCTCGGAATATCGTCATTCTTGTGGCGAAATTTGTCCCATAGGAATGAATGGCAAAGCTAGAGTGGGAACTGGCAAAAGCTGAAAAATCAGGACATGATTTCTAAACTGCCACCACTCCCTCATTTTCAGGCCCACCTACACAAATCTTATATCAAAACGTTCAGCTATCCGCGGTGTCACTAAAAATGTCCACGGCTAAGCCATAGTCTGAATAGTTTTCACAATATGACCATTTGTTGCAACTCATGCCGTCCATTGACATTCATTGAAACTCCACTCTGCAAAGCTCACATTTGAAGGGCAATTTCTAAACTGCGACTGTGCCTTCATTGTTAATATCTCAGAGACATTCTATACATCAAAATGTAGGGCTGGGTCTTGTGATTCTCACAATATAAAGCTCTTCACTGTAGGATTTATAGTTTTTAAAATACGACCGTTTGAAGATGGCAACCGCAAAAATACTCTGACCTTTGCAAGGCTGCAGCAGCAAGTGATGTCATATACAGGGCCTTTTGCACCTGCTAATGGTTTGTATAACTGTATGTTTTAATGTAACTGTGAAGCACTTTGGGCAACAACGTTGCAATTAAATGTGCTATATAAATGATAACAGTTACTCCGCCCACTCCAGTTGTAGACTACTGGTGGAGGCAAGAACACTTCACACAATTTCCCCAGAAATTGTAGCTTTTCTAGTTATTATTATTATTATTATTATTATTATTATAGCCAAATTTGCCACCCTAACTCCTCCCACAGTTTTTACACTACATAGACAAAAATCTACCAAAACGTGCAGATTGTTCCCGATCGGATTGTTATTACTTTGTGGAACGTTTCGCCGAATGGTTCTCGGAATATCGTCGTTCTTCTGGCGAAATTTGTCCCATAGGAATGAATGGCAAAGCTAGAGTGGGAGCTGGCAAAAGTTGAAAAATCAGGACATGATTTCTAAACTGCCACCGCTCCCTCATTTTAAGGCCCACCTACTCAAATCTTATATCAAAACGTTCAGCTATCCCTGCTGCCACTAAAAATGTCCACAGCTAAGCCATAGTCCTTATTGTTTTCACAATATGACCATTTGTTTGCAACTCATGCCGACCATTGACATTCATTGAAACTACACTGTGAAAAGCTCACATTTGAAGGGCAATTTCTAAACTGCGACTGTGCCTTCATTGTTAATATCTCAGAGACATACTATACATCAAAATGTAGGTCTGGGTCTTGTGATTCCCACAATATAAAGCTCTTCACTGTAGGATTTATAGTTTTTAAAATACGACCTTTTGAAGATGGCAACTGCAAAAATACTCTTACCTGTGCCAGGCTGCAGCAGCAAGTGATGTCATAGACAGGGCCTTTTGCACCTGCTAATCTTTTTATAAATGTATGTTTTAATGTAACTGTGAAGCACTTTGGGCAACAACGTTGCAATTAAATGTGCTATATAAATAAATAATAACAGTTACTCCGCCCACTCCAGTTGTAGACTACTGGTGGAGGCAAGAACACTTCACACAATTTCCCCAGAAATTGTAGCTTTTCTAGTTATTATTATTATTATTATAGCCAAATTTGCCACCCTAACTCCTCCCACAGTTTTTACACTACATAGACAAAAATATACCAAAATGTGCAGATTGTTCCCAATCGGATTGCTATTACTTTGTGGAATGTTTCGCTGAATGGTTCTCGGAATATCGTCATTCTTGTGGCGAAATTTGTCCCATAGGAATGAATGGCAAAGCTAGAGTGGGAACTGGCAAAAGCTGAAAAATCAGGACATGATTTCTAAACTGCCACCACTCCCTCATTTTCAGGCCCACCTACACAAATCTTATATCAAAACGTTCAGCTATCCGCGGTGTCACTAAAAATGTCCACGGCTAAGCCATAGTCCGAATAGTTTTCACAATATGACCATTTGTTGCAACTCATGCCGTCCATTGACATTCATTGAAACTCCACTCTGCAAAGCTCACATTTGAAGGGCAATTTCTAAACTGCGACTGTGCCTTCATTGTTAATATCTCAGAGACATTCTATACATCAAAATGTAGGGCTGGGTCTTGTGATTCTCACAATATAAAGCTCTTCACTGTAGGATTTATAGTTTTTAAAATACGACCGTTTGAAGATGGCAACCGCAAAAATACTCTGACCTTTGCAAGGCTGCAGCAGCAAGTGATGTCGTATACAGGGCCTTTTGCACCTGCTAATGGTTTGTATAACTGTATGTTTTAATGTAACTGTGAAGCACTTTGGGCAACAACGTTGCAATTAAATGTGCTATATAAATGATAACAGTTACTCCGCCCACTCCAGTTGTAGACTACTGGTGGAGGCAAGAACACTTCACACAATTTCCCCAGAAATTGTAGCTTTTCTAGTTATTATTATTATTATTATTATTCTTATTATAGCCAAATTTGCCACCCTAACTCCTCCCACAGTTTTTACACTACATAGACAAAAATTTACCAAAACGTGCAGATTGTTCCCGATCGGATTGCTATTACTTTGTGGAACGTTTCGCCGAATGGTTCTCGGAATATCGTCGTTCTTGTGGCGAAATTTGTCCCATAGGAATGAATGGCAAACCGGCAAAATACTCTGACCTGTGCCAGGATGCAGCAGCAAGTGATGTCATAGACAAAGCCTTTTCTACACCTGCTAATGTTTATATAAATGTATGGTTTAACCCCTTAAGGACGGAGGACGGTTCAGGACCGTCATCGGCATTTTTGCGTTGCCGACCGGTGACGGTCCTGAACCGTCCTAACCGTCCAATGTACTTACCCTATCGCCGTCGTTCCCGCGGCGGCGATCGGCGGTGCTCCCGGTGTGGGGAACTGCCTGCAGCCCAGACAGTCTCCCCATGGCGGTTTAGGACCCCTTTGGCCATGTGATCGCCCAACAGGGCGACCACATGGTCACAATAGGTGTCCAAGTATCTGCCTGCAGGGGGACTGTCTGTGCTGACAGGCAGTCTCCCTGCCAGTGTAAAATCTGAAAAAAAAATAAAGTGAAAGTTAATAAAAAAAAAATATTATTATATATGTGTATATATATGATATATAGACATATATTATACCTATATAATATATGTCTATATATCATATATATATAATGTCATGCTAAGTGTATTTTTATATTAATATGTACATATATTAATATAAAAATACACTTATAATTAAATTACACACGTATATATATAATATATATAATAACTATATATATTGTATATATATATTATTATAAAATATGAATAATAAGTAATTTCAATTAAATTAAAAAAATTAAAAATAATAACAAAAATTAAAAAAAATATATATATCTATACGAAATTTTATTCTAACTGTATTTTGATATTAATATATATATATATTTATATCAAAATACACTTAGAATGAAATTGTATATATATCTATGTATATATAAATAAATAAAAAGAATGCGAACTATTCATATGTCCATATACAAAATTACATAAATAATTATATAAATATACACGTAGACTTCAAATATATAAATATGCATATATATTTAAATTCTACGTGTGTATTTATGTAATATCTTTACATAATTAAGTTATTTTATTGATTGCAATTTAAGGGACCTGCCTGCCAACCCAGGCCGAAAGTCCAGAGAATTAAATTTGCTATCACTGTATTTTACCCTGTAACGTTCTACGACACCCTAAAACCTGTACATGGGGGGTATTGTTTTACTCGGGAGACTTCGCTGAACACAAATATTAGTGATTCAAAACAGTAAAACATATCACAGCGATGATATTGTCAGTGAAAGTGACTTTTTTTGCATTTTTCACACACAAACAGCACTTTTACTGATGATATAATTGTTGTGATACATTTTCCAGTTTTGAAACACTAATATTTCTGCTCAGCAAAGTCTCCTGAGTAGAACAGGACCCCCCATGTACAGGTTTTATAGCGTTTTTGAAAGTTACAGGGTCAAATATATGGGTCAAATATTTTTACATTGAAAACGGCCAGGATGGTTACGTTGCCTTTGAGAGCGTATGGTAGCCCAGGAATGAGAATTACCCCCATGATGGCATACCATTTGCAAAAGAAGACAACCCAAGGTATTGCAAATGGGGTATGTCCAGTCTTTTTTAGTAACCACTTAGTCACAAACACTGGCCAAAATTAGCGTTCAATTTAGTTTTTTACTTTTTTCACACACAAACAAATATGAACGCTAACTTTGGCCAGTGTTTGCGACTAAGTGGCTACTAAAAAAGTCTGGACATACCCCATATTGAATACCCTGGGTTGTCTACTTTTAAAAAAATATGTACATGTGGGGTGTTATTTAGCGATTTATGACAGATAATAGTGTTACAATGTCACTATTGATACATTTTAAAAATGTATGTTTTTAACCGCAATATCCTACTTGTACTTATAGCCCTATAACATGCAAAAAAATAGCAAAAAGCATGTAAACACTGGGTATTTTTAAACTCAGGACAAAATTTTGAATCTATTTAGCAGTTTTTTTCATTCGCTTTTGTAGATGAGTAAAAGATTTTTCACATAAAAGTAAAAAAACGTGTATTTTTTTTCAATTTTTCATCATATTTTTTCATTTTTTTAAAATTAAATTACATGAGATTATATAAATAATGGTATGTAATGAAAGCCCCTTTTGTCCTGAAAAAAACAATATATAATTTGTATGGGAACAGTAAATGAGAGAGCGGAAAATTACAGCTAAACACAAACACCACAAAAGTGTAAAAAGATGCCTGGTCGCAAATGTACAACATCGCAAAAACAGTCCGGTCCTTAAGGGGTTAATGTAACTGTGCAACAACATTGCCATTAAATGTGCTATATAAATGATAACAGTTACTCCGCCCACTCCAGTTGTAGACTACTGGTGGAGGCAAGAACACTTCACACAATTTTTCCAGAAATTGTAGCTTTTCTAGTTAGAAATTATATCCCTGTATATTATGTTTTGCAAGTATTTATCCAATTGAAGTTTAAAAATCTGTATGGACTCTGACAAAACCACCTCTTCAGGCAAAGAATTCCATATCCTTATTGCTCTTACTGTAAAAACACATTTTCTTTGCCTTAGAGGAAATCTCCTTTCTTCCAGCCTAAATGTGTGACCTTGTGTCCTATGTATAGCCCTGTTTATGAATAGATTTCCAGATAATGTTTTGTATTTCCCCGAATATATTTGTATAATGTTATCATATCCCCTCTCAGGCGCCGTTTTTCCAAACTAAAGAGATTTCATTTGTTTTACCTTTCTTCATAACTAAAATGCTCCATTCCTTTTATCAATTTTGTAGCTTGTCTCTGCACAATTTCTGATATCTTTCTTTAGAACAGGTGCCCAAAATTGCATGGTATATTTAAGGTGTGGTCTTACCAGCGATTTATAAAGAGGCAAAATTATATTTTCATCTCGAGAATTTATGCCCCTATTTATACAAGACAAAACCTTACTGGCCTTAGCAACGGCAGATTGACATTAGATATTGCTGCCTAATTTGTTGTCTATAACAATTACCAAATCTTTCTCGTGTGTGGTTATCCCTAGTTCACTACCATTTAGGGTGTAAATTGCTTGTGCATTCTAAACCCCGAAGTGCATAACTGCAGCAAGGCAATATCCTGCTCACATTTTATTACTTTACAAAGTTTTGTGTCATCTGCAAACACAAATATACATCCATGGCTTTCAATGCCCATTTCAAGATCATGTATAACTAGAAAAGCTACAATTTCTGGGGAAATTGTGTGAAGTGTTCTTGCTTCCACCAGTAGTCTACAACTGGAGTGGGCGGAGTAACTGTTATTATTTATTTATATAGCACATTTAATTGCAACGTTGTTGCCCAAAGTGCTTCACAGTTACATTAAAACATACATTTATAAAAAGATTAGCAGGTGCAAAAGGCCCTGTCTATGACATCACTTGCTGCTGCAGCCTGGCACAGGTAAGAGTATTTTTGCAGTTGCCATCTTCAAAAGGTCGTATTTTAAAAACTATAAATCCTACAGTGAAGAGCTTTATATTGTGAGAATCACAAGACCCAGACCTACATTTTGATGTATAGTATGTCTCTGAGATATTAACAATGAAGGCACAGTCGCAGTTTAGAAATTGCCCTTCAAATGTGAGCTTTTCACAGTGTAGTTTCAATGAATGTCAATGGTCGGCATGAGTTGCAAACAAATGGTCATATTGTGAAAACAATAAGGACTATGGCTTAGCTGTGGACATTTTTAGTGGCAGCAGGGATAGCTGAACGTTTTGATATAAGATTTGAGTAGGTGGGCCTGAAAATGAGGGAGCGGTGGCAGTTTAGAAATCATGTCCTGATTTTTCAACTTTTGCCAGCTCCCACTCTAGCTTTGCCATTCATTCCTATGGGACAAATTTCGCCAGAAGAACGACGATATTCCGAGAACCATTCGGCGAAACGTTCCACAAAGTAATAACAATCCGATCGGGAACAATCTGCACGTTTTGGTAGATTTTTGTCTATGTAGTGTAAAAACTGTGGGAGGAGTTAGGGTGGCAAATTTGGCTATAATAAGAATAATAATAATAATAATAATAATAACTAGAAAAGCTACAATTTCTGGGGAAATTGTGTGAAGTGTTCTTGCCTCCACCAGTAGTCTACAACTGGAGTGGGCGGAGTAACTGTTATCATTTATATAGCACATTTAATTGCAACGTTGTTTCCCAAAGTGCTTCACAGTTACATTAAAACATACAGTTATACAAACCATTAGCAGGTGCAAAAGGCCCTGTATATGACATCACTTGCTGCTGCAGCCTTGCAAAGGTCAGAGTATTTTTGCGGTTGCCATCTTCAAACGGTCGTATTTTAAAAACTATAAATCCTACAGTGAAGAGCTTTATATTGTGAGAATCACAAGACCCAGCCCTACATTTTGATGTATAGAATGTCTCTGAGATATTAACAATGAAGGCACAGTCGCAGTTTAGAAATTGCCCTTCAAATGTGAGCTTTGCAGAGTGGAGTTTCAATGAATGTCAATGGACGGCATGAGTTGCAACAAATGGTCATATTGTGAAAACTATTCGGACTATGGCTTAGCCGTGGACATTTTTAGTGACACCGCGGATAGCTGAACGTTTTGATATAAGATTTGTGTAGGTGGGCCTGAAAATGAGGGAGTGGTGGCAGTTTAGAAATCATGTCCTGATTTTTCAGCTTTTGCCAGTTCCCACTCTAGCTTTGCCATTCATTCCTATGGGACAAATTTCGCCACAAGAATGACGATATTCCGAGAACCATTCAGCGAAACATTCCACAAAGTAATAGCAATCCGATTGGGAACAATCTGCACATTTTGGTATATTTTTGTCTATGTAGTGTAAAAACTGTGGGAGGAGTTAGGGTGGCAAATTTGGCTATAATAATAATATATATGTGAGATAACATTAAGTGGTCTTGCTATGCAAGAACACTTAAATATGTTAAATAAAAGCGGTCCCAAAACAGAACCCTGAGGGACACCACTTACCACTTTTGTCCAGCTTGAAAATATACCATTAATGACAACTCGGTGTACTTTCTCCTTATGCCAATATTCTACCCAAGAACAAGAATATTCATCTAGACCAATTTATTTTAGTTTGAAGACTAACCGATTGTGAGGAACCATATCAAATGCCTTGGCAAAATCCAAATGCAGACTTCTTATGACTTACCACCAATTAAATGCTGCTGTCTCCTTCTCTGCCTTGACTCCAATCTCAGGCTTCACCCCGTGGCTGCAGCCGGCTCCTCCTTCGGTCTCCCGTGCGGCAAGCTAACCCAAAAGCATTCGCTGACCTCCGACCCGGTGGACAGGCAGTCACGCCAGCGCCCTCCTACAGCGTCATCACAGTTTGATACCACTTACTTTCATGCATTCGTTTGTTTGTTCATTTGTTATATTTTAACATTTGTTTAATTTGTCTGGTCGGCTTCGTGTGAACACTTCGTGGAAAGCTTTTCAGGCCATACGACTGAACGAATAGCAACCCGTTCGGCTCTTTCCGTACAAACGGCCCATTAGGCTCAGATGCATGTATACATTCGCATAATTCACCGTAAGCCCTGTTTGGAGTATGCGGACATGAAGGCTCTATGTCCTTTTAGTTCAATTTGCATAAATTAGGAGGTTCAGCAAGAATTTGTTCAGGTTAAAAAAGAATTGCAGTAAGGATCATAGTGATATTCAATACGAATTACATACGTTTGCACCTTTTTTATTCGAACGCCTGTCAATAGTATTCACTATTCTATAGGTAGATCTTAGGGCTCATCGTGACAACATCATTATTATACTGAATACATGTCATCAATTAGTTGAGTCACCCCTATCTCGTACTCACAGATGCTGCCTTGGCAGGCCTGCCACAGCTGTTTTAATCAGTTTCTACTAACTGTATGTTTGTTTTTTTCAGAGCGAATTTAACCACTAATATATTCAGTATTCATTTATACATAGCTTCACAGTTATGCCTTCTTCAGCTTTCGGTATTAGGCTTTTTAATGGGACATATCGACTTCTATTATAGGAATTGGCCCCCTTCATGGCTAAGTGTTGCTATTGACTAAATCATGTCAGGCCCAACTTGGGCCTACACATATGGTTCACAATGTAAATTAACTTATGTATACATTCACTGTACATAACTGTACATAACTGCAACCCTCGTGGGACTCATCGGCTAACAAAAATTGACTTTGGCTTAGTCATACTAATTAGAGGTTGTCAGTTTGCTTCTCATATAATTGTTAGCTTGAATTGTCCACCGTTATGGTCCTTGTAGATACTTGTCATCATATATTCTGGTTAATGGTGATGCTAGTTGCTTTTGCTATTTTCTGTTTTCTTTGTTATTGATACTTTTCTGGTTATTTTCCCTATATAAGTTGGTTTCATCAACTTTGCCCTCGCTATATTAATCACCTATCTGTCTCTGGGCTATCCCATTAATTTCAGGAAACAGTGGCTTATACATGTGACAGGTTCACGACTCACTTACATTACAGGCTTTTAAATATTAGAATTTTATATATGGCTTAAAGCTATAAGGTTATGGTACGGCATATGCGGGTAATTTCATATTCATGCCACCTGGTTTAGTCCAAGTCGCTCGTGGTACCCTTCATTTGTTGCAAGGTATATATTGGTAGTCATTTACAAGTTAACAACAATTTCTTTAAACCTCCTAGGGCTCACGTGTCTGGCACATTCCGCTTTTCAATGTACACAGTATTACTTCTCCAGGTTCTAAGGTATTTCAGTTGTACCCTTAGTGGTCTCCCAGCAATTGCTGCCACTAAGTCTCTCCATTACTATTCACGTCACAGATAAGTCCTTCATTACATAATGTTGGTTATTACGTCTCTGGTATCGTTCGCCAATTTTTGCTAACTTAAATTTAGGATAATTTTGACCTGCGTTATTGACTAAGTGGCTTCTACAAAATACTGGAAATGACCCATTTTTAATACCCTGGATTTTCTACATTTGAAAATGGTATGCCATGATGTTTTTTTTCACATTCCTGGGCTACCATATGGTCTCAAAAGACAACACAGACCCAGCAAACCAATCTTGCAAACTGAATTGAGCAAGCCCTATATTAACTCTGTAACTTTCCAAAACACCATAAAACCTGTACATGGGGAGTATTGTTATACTCAGGAGACTTCGCTTAACACAAATATGAGTGTTTAAAACAGTAAAACCTATCACCATGATGAAATCACCAGTAAAAGTGCAGTTTTTGTGTAAACAAATACCAAAAACAAATAAAAATGCTAACTTTAGCCAGCGTTTGTGACTAAGTGGCTACTACAAAAGACTGGAAATACCCCATTTTGAATACCCTGGGTTGTCTTCATTTAATAATGGTATGCCATGATGAGGTTATTTCACATTCCCAGGCTACTATATGGTCTCTAAAAGAAACACCCAGCAAACCAATCTGGCAAACTGAATTGGGCAAACCCTATATTGACCCTGTAACTTTCCAAAACACCATAAAACCTGTACATGGGGGGTATTGTTAAACCCGGGAGACTTCGTTCAACCAATCACAATGATGAAATCACCAGTAAAAGTGCAGTTTTTGTTTAAAAAAAATGCAAAAAACTAATATGAACGCTAACCTTGGCACTACAAAATACTGGACATTCCCCATTTTGAATACCCTGGGTTGTCTACTTTTTCAAATGGTATGGCATGGTGGGGTTAAATTTTATTTCTGGGCTGCCATACCGTCTCAAAGTCAACATACCATAGACGTAACCAGAGAACGATACCAGAGACGTAATAACCAACATTATGTAATGAAGGACTTATCTGTGACGTGAATAGTAATGGAGAGACTTAGTGGCAGCAATTGCTGGGAGACCACTAAGGGTACAACTGAAATACCTTAGAACCTGGAGAAGTAATACTGTGTACATTGAAAAGCGGAATAGCAATTTACAAAAACAGAAATTAGCAAATCTTATGTTTGACCTTGTAACTTTCCAAATCACCATAAAACCTGTACTTGAGGGTTACTTGTGTACTCGTGAGACATTACTCTACACAAATGTGAGTGTATTAGAGCAGTAAAATGTATTATACTGATAATTTCATTGGTAAAATGGCAGTTTATGTGTGAAAAATGCAAAAAAACTAATATAAATGCTAATTTTGACCAGGGTTTGTGACTAAGTGACTACTAAAAAAGATTGGACATACCCCATTTTGAATAACGTGGGTAGTCTACTTTTACAAATGGTATGCCGTGATGGAGTTCATTTTCATTCTTGGACTGCTATACGGTCTCAAAGGCAACATTGGCCCAGCAAACCAATCTAGCAAATTACAATGTGCAAACATGGAAAAGGGGAAAGCCCTACATTTGACCCCTGTAAGTTTGCAAAAACCCATAAAACCTGTACCTTGGGGGCACTGTTTTACTCAGGAGATGTTGCTGAACCCATATTGGGGCGTTATTTATCAGTAACACATAACAGGAACTGAGAATCCATGCCTAAAATACAATGTGAGAGAAAAATAACACAAAAAAGACCACCCAAAAGTTTGACAAAGACTGGTGGTAGAATTAGCACATGGAAAGTGTTAAAATACCTCCATTTTAAATACCCTAGGGTGTCTACTTTTCGAAAAATATATGGTTTGATGGGGTAAATTACATTGGCTGGCTTCGAAAATGTCCCAAATAGGACATGGGTGCATGATGACCAGCTGTGAAAACTCCAAGTTGGAAAACTGGAATGCGCACCCTCCAAATAAGGTATTTTTCCCCCAGAGAAACCAACACACCTATACATGGGAACACATATTGGGGTGTGCTTTGGAAGTAACCCTTAAAGTTCTCAGTACATGTATTCTTATTGCTATGTGTGTCAATTATTTTTATTTTTTTAAATTTGGCATAGATTGGTGGTAAAATGGTTGCATGAAAAGAGCATGAAAAGAGTCAAAATGCCCCATGTTTAATACCTTAGTTTTCTTCTTTTAAAAATAGATACATATGAAGGGTTATTCAGGGATTCCTGACAGATATCAGTGTTGTGATGTAACCTGCGTTAATTTGGGGGGGAAAATGGTTTGGAAATAGCAAAATGCTACTTGTACTTATTACCCAATAACTTGCAAAAAAAAGCTTAGAATATGTTAACATTGGGTAATTCTAAAATCAGGACAAAATTTAGAAACCATTTAGCATGAGTGTTTTTTTTGGCGGTTGTAGATGCGCAACAGATTTTAGGGGTCAAAGTTTGAAAAAGTGTGTTATTTTTAGATTTTTCATCATATTTTATAATTTTGTTTCATAGTAAATCATATTATATGATGAAAATAATGGTATCTTTAGAAGGTCCATTTAATGGTGAGAAAAACGGTATATACTATGTGTGGGTACAGTAAATGAGTAAGAGGAAAATTACAACTAACCACAAACACAGCAGAAATGTAAAAACGGCCCTGGTCCCAAACGGTAAGAAAATTGAAAATTGGTCTGGTCACTAAGGGGTTAATAAGGCAGCTGACAGAAAGGCTATGACATAATTAACCATTGCATCACCAAGCATTATTAAACTATTTGCTTACTGGCTGCTAGCGGGCAAATTGTTTTTTTTTTTTTTTTAAGTCTGGCCCGGATTTGCAGCATTCCATATTTCAACTGTCTGGCAGCGTTCAGTCCAGCGGAAATCCAGACAAAATTCATCCATTTTTAACCCCTTAACGACGAGTGACGGATCTCGTCCGTCACCCGTTAAAATTAACCCCAGATTGCCGCAATCGCGGCGATCACGGGGTTAATGGTGCTCCGGTCTGCCTCTGTATTAGAGGCAGACCGGGAGCACCGACTTGCGCTGTCCCAGCACATGTGCCCGCTCTAACAGCATGTCAGAACGAGCACATGTGCTGTGTATACTTACCTTCCGCCTCCCTGCACTTCCGGGTTCACTGTGAAGTGCAGGGAGACGGATCTTCACTGATCCTGTCCCCTGTAAAAAAAATAAATAATAAAGTTAAATTAAAATCCCACCCCCCTTTACCAATTTTAATACAAAATTAACCCCTTCCCTGCCAATTGATCACTGACTATAGTGATCAATTGGCAGGGATTACATTTTACTATGATCTGATTTTTTTTTTTAACCCCTGAGGGTTAATTCTTTTTTTTTGTTTTAACCCTCGGGGGTTAAATTTATTTTATTAATTAATTTAAATATTTTAAAATGATAAATTTAGCTAGCTGGGGAGGGTGGAAGTCAGTGGGGAATTGGGGGATTTAGTGTTAGGCTAACTAGGGGTTAATGTTAAAAAAAAGTTTTAAAATAAGCTTTAAAAAGTTAAAAAATTAAGTTAAAAAAAAGTTTTAATAACGTTTAAGTAAAAAATTCAAAATAAATAAACACTTTACCCAGTCCAAATAAAAATTAACCCCTTCCCTGCCAGTCGATCACTGCCTACAGTGATCAAAATACAGATCAGAGTATTATACTGTGATCTAATTTTTTTTAACCCCTGACGATTAACTTTTATTTATTTTTTAACCCTCAGTGGTTACATTTATTTAATTAACTAATTTAAATATTTTATAATTAAATATTCTGCTAGCTGGGGTGGGTGGGAGTTATGGGAAAATGGGGAATTTACTGTTAGTGCTGCTTACTGCTAGTTAGGGGTTAACGGTAAAAAAAAAGCTTAGAAAAATGTTAAATCTGTAAAAAAAAGTTTTACGAAAGTTTAAGAAACTTTAAAAAAATTAATAAGCAAAACAAAAGTTTAAAAAATAGTTTTAAAAAGTTTTAAAAAGTTAAAAAATACATTTAATAACGCTCATTACCACTACACCTGGTACAAGCTAGCGGAAAAATGATCCCACGCTAAGGTCTAAACATGCCTTTTGAAATACCCTGGGATGTCTTCTTTAAGAAATGGTATGGCTTTATGGGGTATTTGGATTATATAGCCTGATAAAATACTCTAAAATGGGACATGGGCACAGCGTAAAAATGTAAAGTTTGAAAAAAAATGGAATGGCTGTGTCCCAAATGTGCCCCTCCGATGTCCACATATACCTGGCAAAGGTACATACGGGGGTATTTTTGTACTCAGCAGACATAGCTGAGCAACATATGAAGTATTATACAGTGGTAGTACACATAAGGTTTGCAAAATATACTGTGCAAACTCACTTTGTGTGTCAAAAAGGCAGAAAAAAACGCTTATTACCACTACACTTGGTACACGCTTGCGGAAAAATGATCCCACGCTAAGGTTCAAAATATGCCTTTTGAAGAACCCGGGGGTGTCTACTTTAAGAAATGGTAGGCCTTTGTGGGGTAGTTTGAATTTAAAACCTGCGAAGATGCTTGGAAATTGCACATAGGCCCAACGTCAAAATTCAAAGTTCGGTAAAAACTGATATGGCTTGGTCTCCTATATGGCACTGTAGCTTCATGAAATAGTGCCAAAGACATTCATTGGGGGTGTCTTTTTACTCAGAAGACTTAGCTGAGCATAATTTGGGGGTTTTGAACTTAGTGGCACATATGAAATATACAAAATGCCCAGCAAAAATTCAATCCGTATGTAAAAAAATGCCCAATATATTTTTTTACCACATACTTTGGCATATATTGGTGGAAAAATTGGGGCATGCTAAGGCACAATATGCACCTTATGAGATACCCTGGAGTGTCTACTTTTACAAATGGTAGGCCTTTGTGGGGTTTTTATGAACAGTCAAACTGTTATAATACCCCAAATGGAAGCATAGGCTCATTAAATCCGTCTCTCAAAACTCTACTGTGAATACTGAAAAGGGCAGGTCTCCTGTATGGCACTGTAGCTTCACGAAATAGTGCCAAAGACATACAATGGGGGTGTCCTTTTACTCAAAAGACTTAGCTGAGCATAATTTGGGGGGTTTGAACTTAGTGGCACATATGAAATATACAAAATGCCCAGCAAAAATGCAATCTGTATGTAAAAAATGCACACAATTATTTTTTACCACATACTTTGTCATATATTGGTAAAATAATGGGGGGCATGTTAAGGCACAATTTGCACCTTATGAGATACCCTGGAGTGTCTACTTTTACAAATGGTAGGCCTTTTGTGGGGTTTTTTTGAACAGTCAAACTACTATAATACCCCAAATGGAAGCATAGGCTCATTAAATTCGTCTCTCAAAATTCGACTGTGAATACTGAAAAGGACAGGTCTCCTATATGGCACTGTAGCTTCACAAAATAGTGCCAAAGACATACAATGGGGGTGTCATTTTACTCAGCAGATGTAACTGAATACAAAATAAAATTGTACAGGAATAGCACACACCAACTTTACAAAATACACATGAGAAGTTCTTTGTTATAAGTTTGTGTGCCAAAACCCCCCAAAAATAAAATTTTACTCCAATATTTAGCAGAGGTTGGCGGTGAAATGGCTACGTAGAAAGTGTCAAAACAACCTTAGGTAAATAGCCTGTGGTGTCTACTTTATATAAATATATACTTTTGTGTGGCAATTTTGTTTTCTTTTATGGCTATTAAGCTTACAAGACAAACATACCAAATTCTAAAATCGCTCCACATTAAAAGTTTATTTTACTGCTTGTGCTTTGTGACCTGTAACTACAAAAAAAAAACTTAAAATCCCAGACACATTATATATTCTGTAAATCAGAACAACTAAATTAATTTATTTTAATTACTTTCCTTAACCTGCACTAATTGTGCACACATTATTGCAAAAACTGTAAAAAAAAATCAAAAATGTTCATTTTTTTTGCATTTTTCTGTATTTTTTTTATAATAAATAAGCATGTATGTATATATATGTTACATCAAATTAAAGCCCTTTCTGTCCTTTAAAAAACGGTATATAATATGCTTCAGTGCAATAAATTAGTAAAATGAAAATAGCAGTTGAACGCAAACAGCAAAAAATGCCGTTGTCATTAAGTGAAAGACAAGCTTCTGAAGCTCTGTCCTTAAGGGGTTAAATAGCATGAACAGAGTACAGATTTTGCAGTCTGAATGGCCCTGTACACAGCCAGATGGTACAGGGTCATTTGGACTTATTCTATAAATGTCAAAATTAATTTTGAATTACGTCCGCTAACCTGGTTTTGATCATATGTATCAGATCAATCGCAATGTGTGTCCATTTCTGATAGCTCCTCCTCCCCTCTCCTGGACATGTGTGGTGTTCCCCAATGCTCCATCCTCGGTCCCCTACTATTCACATTATTCATAAATGATCTGCATAATGTCTGTAAAGTCCCCATTGTTCTGCACTTTCAGATTGTAGTGGTGTTATGGAGAAAGGCTCAGACACTGAGTTTGTGGAACCAACATCCTCTGAGTGCAGCAAGAGTGCAGCCAATGACAAAAAGGACAAGGTGAGGTCTGATAGAAAGCAATTGTTGTTGGGGGATTATATCTTTAGAGGTGTAGAGTTGACCAATAGTGGCTTTGTGAGATGTCTTCCTGGAGCTACTGCTCACAGAGACAGGAGACGTATTTGTAATATTGTTAAGCAAGCAAAGCAGGAAGGGGAATTAGATATACTTTGCCATCTTGTGACAAATTAGTTGGCTTGTAATGAGGTTTCTGAGGTAAAGGAAGTGTTTTGTGTTCTTGCCAATGATATACGACAGGTTGTGTCCGCACTGTCATTCTCTGAAGTTCTGCCTGTGCATAACATTAAAGCGGCACTGTCATGCCGAATTCCGTTTTTTTTTTAACCCCCCTCCCGCCTCAACTACATCCAATCGACCCCCTAGTCATCCCCAAATGCCCCTATGCCCCCCACATTACCTATTTTTTATTCTTTATTTTCTGCCCGATCTTTATTCAGGGCGCCGCCATCTTTGTGTGGGTAGGTGAAGTCCCTGTGGGACACGTCATCTGCCCACACTAGATAGCCCTGAGATTCCCGCACATGCCCAGTGAAACACCTGGACATGCGAACGGGAATTTCACCTATTCATTCATTCATCAGACAGACGAATGAATGAATAGAAAAAATCAGACGAACAAACTAACACTGTGTATCAGTGTTAGTTTGTTCGTTCAGTTTATTACAAGGAGGGAGCTACCGGCGTGCAGCTCCCTCCTTGTAATATGTAACTATAGAAGCGGCAGGGAGCAGAGCTCCCCACCACTTCATAAGCCCCCCAGGTCCCCCCCTCACTCTATGGGGGTCAATATGACCCCCATAATAGCACAAGGGAGATTAAAATCTCCCCAATGCCCCTACTCGCTATATCGCGAGTAGGGGCATGTCCACTAAACAGTGAGCAGCCTGTGGCTGCTCACTGTAAAAAAAAAAAAAAAAAAAAGGGTAATAAGGGGGGGACGGGGGGCCTACTGTCCTCCCCCGCCGGCCCCCACCCCTGGACGGCGGGTGGGGGCCATAATGGGAATGAGGGGGGACCTACTGTCCTCCCCTCAGGCCCCCACCCCTGGGCGGCGGGTGGGGGCCATAATAGTAATAAGGGGGGGGGACCTACTGTCCTCCACCCCCCCGGCCCCCACCCCTGGGCGGCGGGTGGGGGCCATAATAGTAATAGGGGGGGGGGACCTACTGTCCTCCACCCCCCGGCCCCCACCCCTGGGCGGCGGGTGGGGGCCATAATAGTAATAAGGGGGGGGGACCTACTGTCCTCCAGCCCCCGGCCCCCACCCCTGGGCGGCGGGTGGGGGCCCTAATGGAAAAAAGGGGGGGGGGGACCTACTGTCCTCCCCCCGGCCCCCACCCCTGGGCGGCCGGTGGGGGCCATAATAGTAATAAGGGGGGGGGACCTACTGTCCTCCAGCCCCCGGCCCCCACCCCTGGGCGGCGGGTGGGGGCCCTAATGGAAAAAGGGGGGGGGGGGACCTACTGTCCTCCCCCCGGCCCCCACCCCTGGGCGGCGGGTGGGGGCCATAATAGTAATAAGGGGGGGGGACCTACTGTCCTCCAGCCCCCGGCCCCCACCCCTGGGCGGCGGGTGGGGGCCCTAATGGAAAAAGGGGGGGGGGGGACCTACTGTCCTCCCCCCGGCCCCCACCCCTGGGCGGCGGGTGGGGGCCCTAATGGAAAAAGGGGGGGGGGGGACCTACTGTCCTCCCCCCGCCCCCACCCCTGGGCGGCGGGTGGGGGCACTAAGTAAATTCCCCCCCCCCCCATCAAGGTGACTAGGGGTGCCCAAGCCCCTAGTCACCCACCCCCCACCCAAATAAAAAATGCCCCTACCTACCCCCCTCACCCTAAAAAATAGTGAGGGGGGAATAAAATTGCTAACCTGTAAAGTAAAATTAAACTTACCATTCGACGTCTTCTTTTTTCTAAAATCTTCATTTTTCAGCCCCAAAAAAGGCCAAATAAAAAAACCATCATAGCCGTCGAACTAAAAATAAAATAAAAAACCCGAGCGCAAAAAAAAAAACCCGACGAAAAAGAAAAAACCCGAGCGCACAAAAAAATAATCCATCTTCACCCATGGAGGGCTCCGCGCAGACTGAGCTCCGCAGGGCGGGGCAAGGCTTATAAAGCCTTGCCCCGCCCTGCAATTAGCCTAAGAACACTCTGATTGGTGGGTTTAAGCCAATCAGAGTGCTCTTTGTCATTTTACAAGCGTGGGAAAGTTCTTTGGAATTTTCCCACGCTTGTAAAATGTCACAGAGCACTGTGATTGGATGGCTTGAAATCCATCCAATCACAGTGCTCTGTGTCATTTTACAAGCGTGGGAAAGTTCTTTGGAATTTTCCCACGCTTGTAAAATGACACAGAGCACTGTGATTGGATGGATTTCAAGCCATCCAATCACAGTGCTCTGTGTCATTTTACAAGCGTGGGAAAGTTCTTTGGAATTTTCCCACGCTTGTAAAATGACACAGAGCACTGTGATTGGATGGCTTTAAATCCATCCAATCACAGTGCTCTGTGTCATTTTACAAGCGTGGGAAAGTTCTTTGGAATTTTCCCACGCTTGTAAAATGACACAGAGCACTGTGATTGGATGGATTTCAAGCCATCCAATCACAGTGCTCTGTGTCATTTTACAAGCGTGGGAAAGTTCCAAAGAACTTTCCCACGCTTGTAAAATGACACAGAGCACTGTGATTGGATGGCTTTCAAGCCATCCAATCACAGTGCTCTGTGTCATTTTACAAGCGTGGGAAAATTCCAAAGAACTTTCCCACGCTTGTAAAATGACAAAGAGCACTCTGATTGGCTTAAACCCACCAATCAGAGTGTTCTTAGGCTAATTGCAGGGCGGGGCAAGGCTTTATAAGCCTTGCCCCGCCCTGCGGAGCTCAGTCTGCGCGGAGCCCTCCATGGGTGAAGATGGATTATTTTTTTGTGCGCTCGGGTTTTTTCTTTTTCGTCGGGTTTTTTTTTTTGCGCTCGGGTTTTTTATTTTATTTTTAGTTCGACGGCTATGATGGTTTTTTATTTGGCCTTTTTTGGGGCTGAAAAATGAAGATTTTAGAAAAAAGAAGACGTCGAATGGTAAGTTTAATTTTACTTTACAGGTTAGCAATTTTATTCCCCCCTCACTATTTTTTAGGGTGAGGGGGGTAGGTAGGGGCATTTTTTATTTGGGTGGGGGGTGGGTGACTAGGGGCTTGGGCACCCCTAGTCACCTTGATGGGGGGGGGGGGGGGGAATTTACTTAGTGCCCCCACCCGCCGCCCAGGGGTGGGGGCGGGGGGAGGACAGTAGGTCCCCCCCCCATTATCGTTATGGCCCCCACCCGCCGCCCAGGGGTGGGGGCCGGGGGGGAGGACAGTAGGTCCCCCCCCCTTTTTTCCATTAGGGCCCCCACCCGCCGCCCAGGGGTGGGGGCCGGGGGCTGGAGGACAGTAGGTCCCCCCCCCCTTATTACTATTATGGCCCCCACCCGCCGCCCAGGGGTGGGGGCCGGGGGGGGGAGGACAGTAGGTCCCCCCCCCCTATTACTATTATGGCCCCCACCCGCCGCCCAGGGGTGGGGGCCGGGGGGTGGAGGACAGTAGGTCCCCCCCCCCTTATTACTATTATGGCCCCCACCCGCCGCCCAGGGGTGGGGGCCGGGGGGGGAGGACAGTAGGTCCCCCCCCCCTTTATTACTATTATGGCCCCCACCCGCCGGCCAGGGGTGGGGGCCGGGGGGGAGGACAGTAGGCCCCCCCCCCACTTATTACTATTATGGCCCCCACCCGCCGGCCAGGGGTGGGGGCCGGGGGGGGGGACAGTAGGTCCCCCCCCCCCTACTACTATTATGGCCCCCACCCGCCGCCCAGGGGTGGGGGCCGGGGGGGAGGACAGTAGGTCCCCCCCCCCTCATTATCTTTATGGCCCCCACCCACCGCTCAGGGGTGGGGGCCGGGGGGGGGGGGGACAATAGGTCTCCCTCCCTTATTTTACTTTACGGCCCCCACCCGTCATTTAGGGGTGGGGGGCAATATTTTTTTTATTTTTTTTCTACAGTGAGCAGCCACAGGCTGCTCACTGCTTACTAGACATGCCCCTACTCGCGGTATAGCGAGTAGGGGCATATTATTTACAAATACCAAGTCATTTTTACTTGGTGTTAGTAAATTTGGCTGAAAGACCAATTTAGGTCTTTCAGCCTTTTAGTAGATAGCTCCCTGATACCGTGGGAATTAGGGAGTTATCTACTAAGCGGCTGCAAGATGCAGCCACAGCAATGAATAGGATCGGAGTTTCATTCATTTGAATGAAATTCCGATCCGAACAAAGTACCGAATTGCATCCTAACACCAATGGAGAAACGGTACTCATTCTGTTAGGATGCAATTCGGCAGTTTTGCCGGCGTTCTGTCTAAGTGACAGGACTTTCGGCAATACTGACAGGAAGTATTGTGGGAACTGGGAGGAAAGCTAGGGATCATGGGAAAATTGCTCTGACCAGCGGAAATGAAGCACACTTTGCTCCTCCGCTGGTCAGAGCTGGTCAAGCGGAGGAATCCCATAAGACAAAGAGTCCCTACTTTGTCTTATGGTTTTAAAGAAAACTAAAGAAGACAGGAAGAAAAGAATAACAGATCCTGAGAGAGGGGGAGAAGAGGAAGAGATTGAGGAAAGGTAAGTTCGGCATGACAGTGCCGCTTTAAGAATGACATGGGGATACGTATTAGGGACTTTAACTTGTGGCTTGGTGAATGGTGCCGGGAGCAAGGATTTGGCTGTTTCTCATGGTAGCTCTATTTGGAATAGAAATGAACTGTACAAAAAAGATGGTTTGCATCTTTCTCAAAAGGGAACAAATGTTCTTAGCGAGCAGTTCAGAGGTTTTGCTAGAAAGTATTTAAACTAGGAGGGGGAGGGAGGGGCAAAAGGGTGATAAAACATCAATCAAATTGCCCCCCAAAACAAGGACAGAAAGTAACTGTAATGAGTGGGTTAAAAAATGATGTGAGTTAGAGGATTGGTTTAGTTTTTTTCAATCATTAGAGGGAATATCGTTTTGCTCTGACCATTTTGAAAATCATTTTAAAATTTTGTATCGATGGTACTTAGCTCCGTCCAGACTACACAACATGAACAACATGTATTCTGACCGGTGTTGGAGAGATTGTGGCGGTTTGGGAAATATGGCCCACATATGGTGGTATTGCCCAAAAATAACCAAATACTGGAAAATGATTTATGACTTAATCATTAAGGTAGATAGAAACATTGGTACTTTCACATCTGAGCTTGCTTTATTCAAGAAATTCCCTGAGTCCGTCAGCAGAATTAACAAAATAATATTAGGCCACATTCTGATAGCGGCCACCTCTTGTTTGCCTAGGTACTGGAAATCTAAAGATATGCCATCACTTAGAGAAGTACTGAACCTACTCCTAGAAAATAAAGCACACAAACTATCACATAGAAGTAACTCGTACCTCTTTGCACAATTGTAGTATAATTGGGATATGTGGGAAGACGAAATAAAAAAAGCCTATAATCTATAACAATTTGTCCTATTGTTGCAATGTATCACTCAAATTGTATGCCTTATATATTACTATATTATTCGTCACATTGGATGGATCTCCCCTTCCCTCTTCCAAGTCTCCCTCCCCTTCCCAACCCTTATTACAATGTTTTTTTAATTGTTTGTAATGTTAAAGAAAAAAATAATAATAATTTTTTCAATAAAAACTATTAAAAAAAAGCACAAAAAAAATATATATAACTCAACACATAGCCATTAATGTCTAAAATGTTGGCAACAAAAGTGAGTACACCCCTACGTGGAAATGGCCAAATTTATGAGTTTACCTGTCTCTTTATATTTATTTATAATAAACATATGACACTATATGATAAAAAAAAAAAATGCTAAGCTTAGAGTCATGTCTACAAATGCTCGCAGTTTAGGGAATAAGATCCATGAACTTGTGGCAATAATGGCAACTAAGAATGTAGAGTAAGTGGCTGTTACTGAGACATGGTATATAGAATGTAAGCTCGATCGAGCAGGGTCCTCTTCAACCTATTGTTCCTGTAAGTTTATTTGTAATTGTCCTATTTATAGTTAAATCCCCTCTCACAATATTGTAAAGCGCTACGGAATCTGTTGGCGCTATATAAATTGCAATAATAATAATAATGGTATAATGAGAAAAATGACTGGGATACATCAATACCAGGATACTCTTATGTAGAAAAGACAAAGAAGGCAAAAAAGGTAGAGGAGTGGCCCTGTATGTGAAGGATAGCATAATATCTAGCTGCTTGTGCCAGAAGCACACATATTCTAAACTCTCTACTGGAATTATCTCTAAAACAAGTAATTGAGGAACCAACTCGTAAGGAGGCCATACTAGATTTAGTGTTAACAAATGGAGATTTAGTATCAGATTACTGATTACTGTTAAATATAAGAACAGTGACTGAGTCACAACACACAAAAACAAAAGTTTTAGATTTTAGAAAAGCAGACTTTTCTAAAATTGGAATATGCGTAAAGGAGTCCTTGTCAGACTGGAGTAGTTTAAATGGAGTCCAGGAGAAATGGGATTATTTAAAAGTTGTACTGAAAGCAACAAGAAATTCCATTAGGCTCGTCAGGAAGAGCAGAAAAATTAAGAAACCACTGTGGTACTCAGCAGAAGTGGCTAAAATAGTAAAAAAACAAAAAGTTAGCATTTAGTAATTATAAAAAAACAACAGAGTAAGGAAGACATACAGTTCTATAAGATTAGACAGAAAGAGGCTAAACAAGTTATAAGAGCCTCCAAAGCACACACAGAAGAGAAATTAGCACAATCAGTAAAAAAAGGGGGATAAAACATTTTTTAGATACATAAATGAGAAAAGAAAGGAAAACAAGGATCAGTTAGATTAAAAACAAAAGTAGAAAGGTATGTAGAAGAGGATAAAGGTCAAGCTGACTGCCTCAATTACTATTTGTGTTCAGTATTTACAGATGAAAATAAAGGAGAGCGACTTCAGTTAAGAAAAAGGACAAACGGGTCATTTGTTACTTGTGAGTTTACAGAGGAAGAGGTTCTATTTCAACTGTCAAAAGTAAACATGAAGAAGTCAATGGGGCGATACACCCAAAGTTATTAAAAGAACTTAGTGGTGTACTAGCAAACCCATTAATGGATTTATTCAACCAATCATTGTTAACAGGAGTAGTCCCAGAAGATTGGAAATTACTCAATGTTGTACCCATTCACAAGAAAGGTAGTAGGGAGGAGTCGGGCAACTATAGGCCAGTAAGCGTTACATCAGTAGTGGGGAAAGTTAAGGAAACCATGTTAAAGGATAGAATTGTTGAACATCTAAAATCACATGGATTTAGAGATCAGAGACAACATGGGTTTACTTCAGGGAGATCATGCCAAACTAATCTTATTTATTTTGTGCAATTCGTTTCGGTCCGAATATGAATTCGGACAAATTTCGGACAATTCGGACATTCGGGTACTTCCGAATTGCCTAAGTGCCGAATTGCCGAGGTCCCGAAGTTCCGAAATTACCGAATTTCCAAAGTACCGAAGTTCCAAAGTACCGAAGTGCTGAAGTGCCAAAGTTCCTAAGTTGCAGAAGTTCCGAAGTGTCAAAGTGCCGAAGTACTATTATACTTACCCAGTGAAAGAAGAAGAATGTTACATTGTAAACAATTTTAAATAAAAAGTATACAAACATAGCCAGGATTCACCTGTAAGCATTTGCAACACTTACAACAATCAAGTAACATACATTCATATAAAATGTAAGTTACTTGGCCAGTCAATGTAATGACAGGAATGAATAAGTAGATAATTCCCTAATTCCCACGGTATTAGGGAGCTATCTATTAAAAGGCTGAAAGACCTGAATTGGTCTTTCAGACAAATTTACTAATACTAATACTAATTTACTAATACTAATTTACTAATACTAAGTATACTTTAGTATACTTTACTAATACTAAGTATACTAAGATTACTTAGTATTAGTAAATTATGTCCCTACTCGCTATACCGTGAATAGGGGCATGTCTATTAAACAGTGAGCAGCCTGTGGCTGCTCTCTGTAAAAAAAAAAAATAACCTATTGTCCTTCCCCCGGGCCCCCACCCCTGAGCGGCGGGTGGGGGCCCTAAATCAGAATAAGGAGGGGGGCATAATGTCCTCCCCCCTGGCCCCCACCCCTGAGCGGTTGGTGGGGGCCCTAAATTATAATAAGGGGGGCCTAATGTCCTCCCCCCTGGCCCCCACCCCTGTGCAGTGGGGGCCATAAATTATAATAAGTAAGGGGGGAACTAATGTCCTCCCCCCTGGCCCCCACCCCTGAGCGGTGGGTGGGGGCCCTACATTATAAGAAGGGGGGGACCTAATGTCCTCCCCCCTGGCCCCCACCCCTGAGCGGTGGGTGGGGGCTCTACAGTAAAATAAGGGGGGGGGACCTAATGTCCTCCCCCTGACCCCCACCCCTGAGCGGTGGGTGGGGGCCCTAAATACTAATAGGGGGGACCTAATGTCCTCTCCCCTGGCCCCCACCCCTGAGCGGTGGGTGGGGGCCCTACAGTAAAATAGGGGGGTACCTAATGTCCTCCCCCCTGATCCCCACCCCTGAGCGGTGGGTGGGGGCTCTACAGTAAAATAAGGGGGGGGCCTAATGTCCTCCCCCTGACCATCACCACTGAGCGGTGGGTGGGGGCCCTAAATACTAATAGGGGGGACCTAATGTCCTCCCCCTGGTCCCCACCCCTGAGCGGCGGGTGGGGGCCCTAAAAACAATGTCCCCCCCAGGTGACTAGGGGTCCCCAAACCCCTAGTCACCTCTCCCCCCCAATAAAAATTATACCCCTACCTACCCCCCTCACCCTAAAAATAATGAGGGGGGACCTTTAACTAAGTACCTGTAAAACAAAAAAAACTTACCGTTTTCTTTCTTCTAAAATCTTCTTTTTTCATCCCCAAAAAAGGCCAAATAAAAAACCATAATAACCGACGCAATTATAAAAAAAAAAAAAAAATCCTTCTTCACCCATGGAGGGCTCCGTGCAGACTGAGCTCTGCAGGGCGGGGCAAAGCTTATAAAGCCTTGCCCCGCCCTGCAATTAGGCTCAGAGTACTCTGATTGGTGGGTTTAAGCCATCCAATCAGAGTGCTCTGACAGGTAAATGAAGAGACTTACAGGTAAGTCTCTACATTTACCTGTCACAGCACTCTGATTGATTGGTTTGAAATCCACCAATCAGAGTGCTCTGTGTCATTTTACACAGCGTGGGAAAGTTCTTCGGAATTTTCCCACGCTGTGTAATTTGACTCATAACTCTTGTATTTTTTTTTAGGTCTTTCAGCCTTTTGGTAGATAACTCCCTAATACCGTGGGAATTAGGGAGTCATCTACCAAGCGGCTGCAAGAGAAGTCCTGAGGTGCCGAAGTCCCAAAATGCCGAAGTTGCCGAATTTCCGAAGTGTCGAAGTGCCGAAGTTCCAAAGTGCTGAAGTGCAGAAGTTCCGAAGTTGCCGAAGTCCCGAAGTCTTGAAGTGCCAAATTGCCGAAGTCCCGAATTGCGAAAATCTCGAATTTCGGAATGCCGAACCGAACCAAAAATTTTCCCCATGCACATGCCTAGTAGACACTGCATACTTAGATTTCAGTGAGGCTTTTGACACTGTTCTACATAGAAGACTCATCAATAAACTGCAATCTTTAAGTTTGGATTCCAATATTGTTAAATGGGTTAGGCAGAAGCTAAATGACAGGCAACAGAGGGTTTTAGTCAACGGAGTATATTCGAAGCAAGGTCTAGTTACCAGTGGCGTACCTCAGGGATCTGTACTTAGACCTATTCTCTTTAATATTTTTATTGGATAAGCCAAATGGCAAATGATTTAGATAAATTAGAAAAATGGTCAGAACTGTGGCAACTGACATTTAATGTGGATAAGTGCAAGATAATGCATCTTGGGCATAAAAACCCAAGGCAAAGTATAGAATATTTGATACCCTACTAACCTCAACATCTGTGGAAAGGGATTTAGGAGTAATTATTTCAGATGACTTAAAGGTAGGCAGACAATGTAATAGAGCAGCAGGAAACGCTAGCAGAATGCTTGGTTGTATATGGAGAGGTATTAGCAGTAGGAAGAGGGAAGTGCTCATGTCATTGTACACAACACTGGAGACCGTATCTCCAGAAAGATATTGATACTTTAGAGAGAGTTCAGAGAAGGGCTACTAAACTGGTTCATGGATTGCAGGATAAAACTTACCAGGAAAGGTTAAAGGATCTGAACATGTATAGCTTGGAGGAAAGATGAGACAGGGGGGATATGATAGAAACATTTAAATACATAAAGGGAATCCACACAGTGAAGGAGGAGACTATATTTAAAAGAAGAAAAACTACCACAACAAGAGGACCTAGTCTTAAATTAGAAGAAAGTGTTACTTTCCTGAGAGGGTAGTGGATGCATGGAATAGCATTCCAGCTGAAGTGGTAGAGGTTAACACAGCGAGGGAGTTTAAGCATGTGTGGGATAGGCATAAAGCTATTCTAGACTTAAGATAAGGCCTGGGACTAATTAAAAGTATTTTGAAAATTGGGCAGACTAGATAGGTCGAATGGTTCTTATCTGCCATCACATTCACACAGATGATACAGTAACCTATGCTAGCAAGCCAAATGTACTGTAGCATGAGGCTGTGCTCCAAGACCAGTTCACAGAGGTAGAAAAGTGGATCACAAACAAACTTTTCCTGAACACTGACAAAACTTTCAAAATGATCTTTGGAACAGTATCTATATTACATAAATTGCAAAATTCTCAAATATGTATGAGAACACATTTAAACACATTTAAATAGCACACAGTCTGTTCTTTTAAATATTTAGGTATGTTGCTAGACTCCAATCTATCCTTTGGCCTCCGCATTGAAAAACTATCTTCAAACCTTTATCCAAAACTAGGTGCCCCGTACAGAAGCAAATCCTGCCTAAATCCCAAGGTAAGGAAATAGGTGCAACACATGCTAATAATAATAATAATAATACGTATTTAACCAAGAAAGGTACATTCAGATTACTCTGGTTTTCAAGTACGTCCTGGTGATGTTACCTTAGCCCAACATCCAGAGGTTGTTACTATTACCCAATTTAATGGTACTCATTTTATCTACTTTAGCAACTTGTTTGCCGCTTTGTGCTACAATGTAATTACATGACCCACCATAGTGACATGTTAGAAGATCTTAACTGGCTATCACTAGAATCCCAATGGACCCTTCAACTTTCCAACCTTGTGTTTAAAAGTTTTTCTGGAAAGCTCTCCCCAACTGTTCCCACCTCCTATAACCTCTGATCCAGTAGCAGCACTTTCTTTAGCATATCACATTACAAAAAAAGTGATCTATGGCAATATATTAACTATATTTCTTCCCTATACTGTGTTACATGTATATATGTGTGTATATACATGTATATTGTATTTTTTTTGTAATATTATATTGTACCCTATTGTAACAATGCAGTGTTTGTGGCCTCAGGACATACTTGAAAATTAGAGGAATATCAATGTATGCTTCCTGGCAAAATATTTTATAAATAAATATATAAATAAATTCCTGGCAATTCTAAGGTTAGTAAATGTGTCTTATGGAATCCTCCATAAACCCATATGCATGAGAGTACAAAATTGGACACCGCTCCTGTTGAGTCAAGTCCTCTCAGGTAAATATATCTACTTTAAGCTTCTCTCCCCGGCCACTTCAATACATAATCTGTTGACATCAGAGACACTTTTTTTTTTTTTATAGAATTATTGTTATTAAATTGTTTTCTTTATATGACATGTACAAATAACATACAATTCAGTTTATTTGAATTAGATTATATCTACAAGTCAAACATATATCAGACATATAAGTACAAACATTTATCAAACAACATATACTACATTGAGTGTGTCTCACAGTGGATCGACGGGTTCTAATGGATTTTATCCTTTACTCTATCTAAACGATATCAATTTCTTGTACAGGGGACTCCAGTGATATTAATGTAATAATCAGATCTTTCATCTCCACATTGTCTTGTTCATTAATATTTGAGTGTTCATTAATTGCCAACTCCATTCGTAATTGAAATAATAATTGATTTATTATATTTTTCCACATTGGAACGTTTTTAGTTTTCCAGTTTCTGGCTATTAGAATTTTAAAAGCTACAAAACAATGTATAATTACATTTCTTTCCATCTTTTTTAACTTAGGCTATCTCAAATGTAATAAGGCTACCTCCAGCACAACCCTAAGTCTATAATCTATAATTTTATATATAAGAACAAAAATCTTTTTTCATTGCTTCTTCATTTCAGTACAGTTCCACCAGATATGCATTTATGCACCTCTACTCTTTTTTTCACACCTCCAGCAGAAATAACTTGACAAAGTAAACATTCTAGCTATCCTTGAAGGTACCAGATACCCCTTGTTGATAAGTTTGTATTGAGTCTCCTGCAAGCTTATACAGTGGATAGCTTTCTTTGTCTCTATTAATGATTTATAGCATTCTATATTTGTAATTTGAATATTTAATGCATTTTCCCATTTTACTAAAGCATTAATTTGACCCTCATTTTTATTCATTTTGCGCATACCCAATGCTTTGGAGAGAACTTTATAAACTTTATTTTGGTTAAAAATGCACCGTAAATCCTCATTTATTCCTGTTTTACTAAACCTTAAATGTTGCTTCAATTAAAAAGCTCAGATAAAGGGAGATTAAACTCTATTGTTAAATCCGAAAATCATTTTATTTTAGTATTTTCTGTTAGGTGGTCTATAGTTGTAATATTACATGTTTTCCAGTTTGTAAAGGCTACATTTTCCAAGTTGGCCTCCAGTACCTCCAATGGCATAAAGCTAAAATTATTTCCCTTAATATCTAGAATTTTTTTAACACGATTCCAAGTTTCATACAAATGGTTTAAAATATAATTTTCAATGTTAGGTGGTAGGGGTTTATGATAACAATTCCATATATTTGAAATACATTAGATTTATTCAGACTATTCGTTTCCATCACATACCAGTTTTTATTAAGTTCACTTTCCAGCTGAAGATTATATATGAGTAACTATACTTGCAAAATAGTTATACTTAATATTAGGGAAATTTAGACCACCTTTCTCTTTTTTTCTAGAAAGTAATGGCAGATTTAGTCTTGATTGTTTCCCGTTCCAAATATATTGATTAAAACCCTTTTGTATTATCTTCAACCAACTATCTGGATTTTTGAGAGGCAGAATTTGAAATAAATATAGCCATCTCGGTAATAGATATACGTTAATTATATTAGCTCTGCCTATCCATGATACTTCCACATGTTTCCAGTCTCTCAGGGTATGATTTGTGGCTTTTAATAATTTCAAAAAATTAATTTCCATACAAGTTTGAATATTTTTTCCTATCTTCACTCCTAGATAGTTTATTAATCTTTTAGACCATACAAAGCCATATGTGGCTTTAATTGCATTTTTAATCTCTGTTGTTAAATTACCACTCATAATAATTTGATTTCTCTATATTAATCTTAAAATTAGAAGCTTCAGAATATTCAGTAAACTCTACCATTAAATGTTCCAATGACTTAATTGGATCTATTAGTGTGATCAATGTACCATCTGCATATAGGTTTATTTTTGATTCTAGTGATTGCAATACAACTCCTTTAATATTTTTATTTTCCCTAATCCTACATGCAAATGGCTCTAAACAAATTATATAGAGCAATGGGGAAAGTGGACACTCTTGACATGTTCCATTCAATAGTGGGAACCATTCGGACAATATGTTTTGTCCTACAACTCTGGCTGATGGTGATTTATAAAGGGCCATTATAGCATTATGCATCCTCTTTCAAAAGTCATACTCAAATATTCCTAGCCGACCCTGTCGAAGGCCTTCTCTGCATCCACCGACAGGGTCAGCATGGGAAGGCGTGTTCTATTTACTAGATCCAAAATATTCAAAATCTTTCTAGGGGGGCGGGGCTGGGCCGCCGAGCCGAGCGGCAGCCATCCTTGCCGGCTCCGACACCAAGCGACACAAAACGCCCGCAAACGGGCACAAAACCTACCACCACACTCACAAAAAAATGAGCAATCAAGAGGTGAGACACCCGGGAGCACAGAGCCGTGATACCGACCCGACAGGCAACGCCATCGGCTCACGGCAAGCACCAGAAGCCTGAGGCACGCTACACAAGCAGGCAACAGGAGGAGGAGAAGTAGGATCTCCGGCCGGGGGGGGGTGATCCCGGCCCAAGAGTCCAAGCTTCAGATACTGGAGATGGGGACATGCCAGACACACAAGGTATGCCCACATTGAGCTAAAATGGCCGACGGACGCTCCACGTCAATACAGCGAGGGGCAACCTGCGCGCACGTGGCGGAGGCCCAGGCTGAGAAATCCCAGCCCCTGGAACGGAGGATCCCGCAACTGAACCCCAAAGGCGGCGGACTGGTCGGCATGGAGCCAGCTCTGACCTCTGGATTCGGAGGTGGTCCAGAGAATAAGCCCCCACTTCTGTGAGCCCTGTGGCGCTAGAGGACGCGGGCGCCGCGCCGGGCCAGAGGGACGCACACCGGCGCCATGTATGAGACCAGAGGCGGGAGAGGCAAGTTGGGGCTGGAGCTCCAGGAGGGCTCTGCTGCAGCTGGGGAGGTGCAGGAGGCTGGAGCCCTGGCTGATCCTACAGGGGGGAGAAGCTGGACAACTGTGGCCTCTGAGTGCCCACAGAGCTTTGGAGCTTACCGCAGGCACGGACGCAAGCCTTGGGGGGGAAAGAGGGAGACCTGCCGTGACAGGAGAAGCTGGGGGGGACTCAGGTGGGAACAACTGACCCACTGAGCGCACACAAACCCCGTAATAACCTACGGCGCTGCCATGCTGGAGGGAAGCCGGCGGATACACTAATTAGGCAGTTGGAAGCCTTGCACTGGACAGTCCTCTCCCACAGGGTGCCAAATCGCCCGCTCCAGTGAAGTGACTAAAATTTTCCCCCCCTTTTTTTTTTACCTTCTTTTTTCCTTTTTTTTATTAAGTATGTTCTGAAACCCCTAAACATGCAATAGCATATCTATAAACTCTTATACCTGCACTGTTTAGGTAGCTACGTTCTGCTCCTGACTGAAGCGCTATGGAATGAAAACGGTAGCATAGTCGCTTACTACTGTGTACATGACAACCTGATAGCTCCATTATCTACTACTGCACAGCAGCTTAAAAAACAAATATACTCCTAATGTTTAAATGTTAGCAAGTTATTTTTACTATTTGTATATCTACTTCATAGCACAGCTCATTATATTTGTTTAGCAACATATATATGCTGTTTGGGCCAAGGCGCCCATAAAGGCTAAAAGTTATACACGCTGCCTACTCAGGTCACATCTTACACAATACAAATATCTGCAATACAACACAATACAAATATCTGCTGTTCATCATAATTTTTCAACTCTAGACTAGCACGCATAAAAAAGTTTTTACTACTGCTTACTTAAATAGCCAGGGTGTTGCATTGGTTGACGAATATTAACATGCTTAAATCTAGGCATAGAAATTACCTTGCTCATTGAGACATATATATAAGTTACCAGCCTTGACGATTATACATTCATTTCCAGGCACGCCTATTTTGTGATTAACTAACCGCTGCTTTAATATTAATAGACAGGATTTATCATTACATCTAGAGTCCTGACTAATGTAATACTCCCGCCATATAGGATTATCGCACTATATGTTTAAGCAGATATATGAGCTTATATACGATGCATACAGTTTTATCTTTGTTTTCTTTGCCTTATTAGTTTTCTTCAAACCATTCATCAAGATTTATCTGTGTTCAAGCCCACAAAGCGCAGTTATTAGATACTTAACCGTGCAGATTAACACTCACGTGCAGCTAGCATAACATGTGATATTGGTTCATTGTGTACAGTCGGTGCTGTAATACATGAAAATGCATTCCTGCAAAATATATGTATGTTCAAATGTTCTGATCAAATCGCCTCTGCGCAGGCGATAACCCGCATTTACTTTTATGAACCGATACTTAAGCCTCTGCGTAGGCGACTGTTCGCTTTAATGAAAATCTGTCTGATATGTGAACTCAAGACACGATACCAATAAACATATTTAAAACAAAATCTTTCTAGGGTTCATATTAACTGTTCTAATTGGAATAAACCCAACCTGATCAGTATATCCGTCTGGTCCCGAAGTGTTTTGTCTTTCCAATCTATGTATTGCCCTAGCTAATTCCTCTTCTGTAATGCTCTTATTTAAATTTTTTGTTTGAGTTTTGGACTGTTTTGGGAGTGTACTAGCCTGAAGATATTTTTCTATTAATTCTTTATCTCCATTTTTTAAGTTATATAATGAGCTATAAAAGGATTTAAAAGCTTGTGCTATTAAAGTTGGATTATATATTGGTCTACTATTTTCTTTAATTTTTGAAATTCGATTACAAGCCTTTAGATTTTTTTAGTCTATTTGAAAGGAGTCTGTTCGCCTTATTATTGTTATAATAGCTCATTTTTAATTTAGACATATAAATCACAATTTTTTCTCTAAGTTTTAAATGTATTTTTTTCTTGTATTTTAATTAGATCCGATAATTTATCATAAGAGGGATTCATTTTATTTTCTTTAGAGATACCATAAAATGTAATATGCAGTTCAGATAGCCATAAACCACTTTTTTTTTTTAAATCATTTCCGCTTTCAATTTAATAAAATGTAATACATTTTAGTCTATAGTCTAGTCTATTTTAAAGGAGTCATTATTATTGTTATAATATCTCATTTTTAATTTAGACATATTACAACTGATTAAAATGTGCAGCAGTTATTGGTCCATAATGTATCCTCTCATTTATTAGTTTCAAAGAATTTTTTAATCCATTTAGCCACTATTTCTTTGCTTTTCTGATTTTTTAACAGAAAATCATTTAATTTCCAGGTCGATCTTTTGCCTTTTCCATATTCATCCTTCAATTCCAGATATACTATATAATTATCCTTAATCCAGGTTGTGCAAATTTTCCTTAATACAGAATTGTCCCCTAGGAACATATCTATCCTAGCGTAGGAAAGGTGAACACGAGAAAGATGGGTATATTCAGTTTCTGTTGGATGAGTTATTCTCCATAGGTCAAAAAGATTATATTTACAAATCGTTTTAATTTTGTGCTTGTTTAATTGTTCATGGATTGAGTTTTTTATTTGATAGAATTGTTTTATCTTCATAAGCATCCATTACACAATTGAAATCTCCACCTATGATACAAAGGCCCATCTTAATCTCTTCTATTTTTTCCAAAATTTTCTTTAAGAAGCATTCTGGTGCAGAGTTTGGAAGGTATATATTAGTTAACGTATGCATCACCTCATTAATCCTACATGTTAGTATTAGATATCGTCCCACGGGATCTGAATATTGATAAATAATCTCAACTTTTAAATATCATGAGAATAGTATTGCATCCCCATTTTTTTTTATCTGGATTTGAAGCACTAAATAATAATGGAAAACGTGTACCTCCTAAAGATATTTTTTGTGTCTGTTTCCAGTGGGTTTCTTGCAAGAAAGCAATGTCAATATGCTCTTTTATTAAAACGTTTTGAACTATGGATCTCTTTTGTGGGGAGTTTAATCACTGTAGATTGATAGATGCTAATCTAACCATTCTTTAATAAGGAACCCCGCCGATCCGCCGTGACCCTCCATGCAACAATACAAAGACATAATACAACAAAATCCACATGTATTTCCCCCTTTCCATAGAGATGAGTGGAAAAAAAAACAGTCCATAAGGAAAAAGGAACTCGGCACCCTTTGCTGGTTCCATCCAAACAAAATTTAAATAACCACATTTTGTTATACTGTCATTTATAGTGACGTTCAGAGGGAGGTAGGGGGAGCATTCTTACCGCATAAAATTTGAGACCTATGTAACATGTTTGTATCTACCAATTTCGCCTAAGTCTAGTCTTAAACTCTTAATTATATTCCTTCAACCTAGATTTAATTTAAGCATTGAAAAAAAAAAAAAAAATCAAATAATTAAGTAATTCATTGCTCCATCCATCCTCCCCCACCGTCCCAGATGTACTTACTCAAAGTGGGATGGAGGGGAAGAAGAGTGAATAGGGAAACATTCCTCATTTAGCAATAGCAAATTATCAGTACAGTATAGTACTGTATAGTACAATAACAATTTAATTAAAGGGCACGGAGGTGAGTATTATGCTTTATCTCTTTCTTTATTCCTCAGCAGCAAAGAAAATGGTTAATAACATAACATAACATGACATCCAATAAGAATGCTCCTTGCACCATAAGTTCCCGTGTGACCCTAAGCCACTCCTCTTTCTTTGCTGCTGCCTCCTCAGCTAAGTACAATTTATTTTTCTCCTGTCATTACTAGTAATTTCTGCGTAATTTTATGTGTTTTCATAATTTATGTTTCATGATTTATGTTCTGTGTACCCAAGTCGCTGCTTCTGTGCTTGGTGTTGTCTTTTTTAGTGAGCTCTGTTGGCATTTGTGTTTTTCCCTCATTCTTTCCCTCTCTCCCCCTCCTCTCTGTGCTCATTGATCGGGTTGTTTATAACCCGACGTACTGGGGCGGTTTGCAGCCTCACTACCTGAAGCTCTCTCCGTCTTGGTGTCTCACAACTCCACTTCGTGATTCTCTATCGGTCCCACTGTGCATTGCGGTGGTCATATTCGGGTTGGCAATTTTGCCGTGGTTATGTTTTAACTAGTTAGCTCACTGCAGTAACTGGTTACTAGTTAGCTCACTGGTGCTCCCCAGGGGCCATTCCTGACGGAACACTCGGTGAGCTTGCCTTTTTCATATTGTCATCTGTGTCTATATTGGTGGTCAGTGTGGGTTTCCCCTGCCTTGCCTGTGCTGCTGAATTTGCACTGTTCTAGGATCTCTAGTAGTTTTACCTTGCCCCTCTTTGTGTTTTGTCCTGCCATTGTTACCCCATTTTTGTGTGTTCTGTACTTTGCACTTTATAATGCAATCACAGAAAGACTTGGATGTTGCCACTAATGGTTCTTCCTCTAGTGCCACTAGGCACCTTACACCCCAGGTGGTATCAACACCCCCTAGCCACACTACTGTAGGCGAAACCTTGTAGGAGCAAATGAACTCAGAAGAGCTTCATTCTCTCCTGGACGCTACTATGCTTAAGTTGGGGACTCAAGCCATTTACTCTGCTATAGGGGCCATGTCGGACACGGTGTCCTACTCTATTATGTCCACCCAGCGGACCTCTACCCACATTTCTCCTAACCCCCCCGGAGAATAAACCGGTTACTACTAATGGGCGCAAAGCGGCCAAAAAGTCACGTCACCTTGACGACGAAGTCTGCAAAACAGTACAATCTGACAGGTAACATCCTGTCACAGATGATGTGGTTGCACCACAACAAAGAGCCACCCATCGGGCAAAATTGGTGAGGAGTTGGAAAAGGGCAAAAGCCCTAATTAAATCATCTGAGTCTGAATCAGAACAGGAGGAGGCACTGAGCAAGTCTGATGAGGAGGACTCTTACAATTCAGGAACATTTTTTCCTGATCACAGTTCTTTATCTGTGCCTGGAACTGACCTTAAATTTGGTGGGGAGCATTCCACCCTCCTTGACCCTCATGGTGAACCACTTTTTTATCAGGATGCAGTGCAACATCCGAGATCTTCGGAGTGGTACCCTTTGGATTATGTAGCGAAGTATATTGCCGCACGTATCAGGAGGCCACTTGATAAAGCTGCAAGGAATAAACTTCGGGCTGAATGCCCGCGTCCCACGATTCCTGACTTGGCATGCGTCACCCCAGAACCAAAAATCACCCTATTCCTGGGCAAAATTGAGTGGAAGGCCAAGAAAGGCCTACATTTGTATTTACGTAATTGCCAAGACAAAGTACCAGACGTCCTTGGACCTAGTGCTAAAATATTCAACATGGTCAAAACTGCCATAGCAGGTGGTACTCCTGCAGATTTGCTAGCCATCAGGGGTTGGATCCAGCCATTGGAATGAAATTCCTCGGTTTCACCATCAATTCCGTAGTGGGGGGCTCTCCTTCCAAGGTCAAAGCTATAAAGAAGGAAATCCGTTGAACACTGGAACATCCTGTTCTTACACTGAGGCAAATAGCCAGGATCATTGGCCTCCTATCAGCCTTCCAGGACCGCTTCATTACAGAGACCTTCAACGCTTAAAAGCAAAACACCTTCGTTTGGGTCACTTATTCAGAATCTGTTCCTCTCGACTGCATAGCCAAAGAAGAACTCAATTGGTGGCTGCAGCACATGCAGGCGTGGAACGGACAAGAATCTTTGGGACTACCCCAGACCTTGTGGTAGAGTTGGATGCAAGCGTTGCGGTCCTATTTCCACCAGAGGGAAATGATCCATAAACAAACAAGGGTTACACATCAATTGCTTCAAACTACTGGCAGCCTCGTTTGCACTTCGGAGTCTATTAGGGGTGTCAAACAACTGCACCATCCTTTTACACATGAACAACGTTTCTGCAGTTCGCTACATAAACCATCTCGAAGGCACGAGGTCCATGGTTTTGGCAGAACTGGCCAAGGAATTCTGCCTGGATCGCAATATCTCGGTCAAGCGGAATACATTCCCAGGATGTTAAACATAGTAGCAGATTGGAACTCCATATACCTACGGGATGCCAGCGATTGGCAGCTGAATCGTGCCATTTTCCTCCACCTACAGTCACTCTGGGGCTCTTTGAATATGTTCTTTTCAGCTTCCTAACTGGATTTGGCACGGGTTGCATTCTTTCCTTTCATATTCCAATGGAGGATCGTGTCTTCCATGGAATACTGGTGTCATCCACCTACGAAGTTGCTGTTTCTTCTTCAAGATTGACCATATGTTTGTTAGATTGAGATTTTAGTCTGCTTCATCAAGAAAGGCTTAGGGTCACATGGGGACTTATGGTGCAAGGAGCATTCTTATTGGATGTCATGTTATGTTATTAACCCTTCGAGGGTGCATGTTTGATTTTTTCTAAGAATATTACAGTATCCTTTCTTTGCTGCTGAGGAATAAAGAAAGAGAAAAAGCATAATACTCGCCTCCGTGTCCTTAATAAAATCATGACTTTACGTCATGAAATTAGTAAAATCTGGTAATTTTACTTTAGTTATTAATTTAATTGCATTGCCACTCTTACATTATTCATTATATTTTTCCCTCTCTCCCTTTCCCTTTTCTCTTCCTCTCTACCATCTAAAGTGTTTATGTGCTTTATCAATCAAATATCATTGATGGTTTATTACAGTGACATTTTTATATTTACTTAGAAATTAGTGTATTCTTAAAAATGGGTGTGTCCTCCCACCATCTCCCCCCTTCTTTGCAAATTAATTATTTAAGTGCATTGCCACTCTTGTATCTTTCGTTACTTATTATTATTTTTTTTATTATTATTTTTCTCCTTTCTTTCTCCCTTCTCTTTCCTGAGTCAATTTTATATTTTCTAAATTTTTATATTTTCCCTAAAAAAAAAAAGTGTCTAAGTGTAATTATTTATTCTAGTGTTTAATAATATCTATTCCACTTTTACAATCACTTAAAGTGTTCAGGTGTTTTACCAATCATGACTTATCAATTTATTTATTACAGTATCTCTTTTATATCCCCCAAAACCTTGGTGTGTCCTCCCCCCATCTTCCCCCACCATCCCAGCACATCGCGGCAGGAGGGAGAGGGGAGAAAGACGAGGGAACAAACCAGAATCATCTACCAAATGAGGAAGAAAAAGGTTGCTAAATTTCTTATAAAAAAGTGTGCAGATGCAAAAAAAAAAAAAGAAAAAATGGCACTTAATTAATTTCTCAACTTTCATCCATCTGTAAAGGCTTTCAACAGAATCAAAAAAATAGTTTTTCCATTCCAAAAACTCTTAAAGAGTCCAGAAAGCCCCATCTGAATTTGACATTGTTCTGTTTCAACATGGGAATTTTTGCAGTAAAAGTGTTACACCATGTTCTTGTTTTATAGGAGAGATCTTGCAATATTATAATGTTCTGCGATTTTTGTTGGGTGCTGTCTATACACTTTTAATAATTTAACTTTAAAGGAATGAACCAAAAACGTCTCCATTACATCTCTTGGTTTTGATTCATCTATATCTTTTGGTTTTTGTAAACGGTGTATTCTCTCAATTTTTTATTCAAACATAACGGTAACCTGTGAGAGATCATTTTATAAAAGACATTTATAACAAAGGCCTCTAAATTGTTGGGTTCAATTTCCTCTGGTATATTTCTCATCCTTATATTCGATTGTCTTGATCTGTTTTCTAAATCATTTATTTTCAGATCCATATTTTTTTTTTTGTAAATCTTTATTTTTCGAATGTGAAAATGATAAACATAAGTGTACGACCACAAAAGCCTGTACGTATCGAAACAGTAAATATCATGTGCATGGATGACTAGAATCGCTTCACAGACATTTTATAATTACAGTTGGTCTCAATGTTATAAGGAGTAATACAAGTCTTATGGTTGGTATGGTAAAGGGTACCTATTTGCTAGTGTCACCTCTAGTATTTTAGGGGTGCGAGCTACGGGGAGAGGGTGGGATTGACTAGGACGGAGTACTATGTCTAACGTCTTGTCCTACGTCCCGAGGATGTGGGTTTATTATGAGGCCCTTCTGCGCTTAGGTCTAGGAGTAGACCATGGTGGTCTTGGTCGTGGGGTCCCTCTGTGGGTGTCCCTTCTAGTTCTGGGTCCGCTCTCATGTCCGTACCTGACTAAGGTGATTAGGTGCACCTGTGTGCATGGCATGTAAGGGGGGGTCTTAAGGTGCCCCTTTTTTTTTTCTATTGGTGGCTGCGTGTAGTCGCTAAATCAGTTCACAGCTATGGCTGGTGTGTCTAGGTGGTTCCAGGTTGCTACAGTATGACAGGATCAGGTCGAACCCGTGTGGTTCCAGGTTACTGTTAACAACCTATTTGACGTGCCTGATGCCAGTCCGTGTGGTTATGTCGCCCTTGTTATCGGTTCCCTATAACCCCAGGGAGACGGGGGGGGGGGGTGTCGTCGGAGCAAAGGTGTTTGGCTCCAGTGAGCCTCATTCGTACTGCAACAGCGTGAGAACGAGAAAAAATGAAAATAAAGATCGATATATGATTTAAAGATCAGGGTTAACTACACAAAACATTTAAGAGAAGTAAAATGTTCGAACTGAAGCCTATTCGGCTCGCGGTCTAATTATGTCTCTCAGGTCTTGGGTTTGGCACCCCTGCCTCTTCCAGGAGTCGCGGTAATGTCATCTTCGGGTGTCCCAGGCTGAAGGTCTATTGGTGTCCCCATATTCGCTGCGGTGGTTGGTAGTCCCAGGGCAGTCATCAAGGCTGGGCCCTCCGTGGGTTCGGTGGCCTTGAAGTGCTTGCCTTCCTTGGTGATCCAGAGAGTTCCTGGGGTCGCCCATCTATAGGCTATACCCGCCGCTTGGAGTTGCTTGGTAATCGGGTGCATGCTTTTGCGCCATTGTAGTGTGGCTCTGCTCAAGTCCTGGAAGAAGGAAATTTAGCAGGTTTCGAAGTCGAATGGGGTCTGCCCTTGTATCGCTGCCATTAGCCCCAATTTGTCCGCCATTGATTGGCATCTTAGTATTACATCCCGAGGAGCTGAGGTGGGTGCTTGTGGGGACTTAGCTATCCTATAGATCCCGTCAAATTGGAACGTTTTTGCCTGCTTGGCTGGTAAAAGTGTGGCCGCCAGGCGTCTAGCGAAGTGCGGCAGTTCTTCCAGGGGCACAGATTCTGTCACCCCACGAATTTTAATATTTTTGCGGCGCCCTCTGTCATCCAGGAGATTAACTTGCCTGGCCATTGTCAATTGTGAGGTGTGTAAGTGCCGCACTTTCTCCCCTAGGGCTAGGTAGTTCTCCCTCAGTCCCTGGACCTCTACTTCGATTGCCTGTGTGCGCGTTGACACCGCGTGTACATCCAATTTGAGTACTGCGAGATCTGCCTCCCACATGTGTCTGAGATTCTGCTGAAGGCCTGTCAACATGGCCTGTATGTCACCTTTGGAGGCCGGTGTGCTAGCGTCTGATGTACATGTAGGTGTTGAGTGCTGGGGACTGGGGTGTGGGTTGTCTTGTGTGTCCCCTTCCTCTGAAGGCTGTGGGGATGTGTCTCTGGGAGTTTGGGCCTTCACTGCGTTTGAGGCCTGTAGCATTTGGCCTATATCACGCTGTGGCTTTGTGGTGTTTTGGGGCGTTTTTTGTGTCTTGCGGCCCATCTCACCTGAGCTCAGTGTGTCGGGGTACCCGTCCTCAAAGTCTGGGACGGTCCAGGGCCAGTGTGTACCCGAAAGGGTCTGAGGTTGCCCTCTCATCCTGCAGGCCTTGCCACCTCGGCGTTTAGTTTTGGAGCCGGGTGTCAGAAGGAACGGCATCGGCGGGTCGGTGTGGTACTCAGAGGTCAGTGCTCTGTTGTGTGGCTGAGGGTGATGTGGATTCTCCCCGGTTTCTGCGGATTGCAGTAGATTGCACCGGAGCTCCGGTAGTGTGCGGCCGCTCCGGTCCGTGTCAGGCTCCGCCCCATCCAGATCCATATTTTTAACTCTCAACTTACTGTAATATATTTTCTGCAGCTTTTTTATGATCTTGCTCAAAGGAATTGATTTTCTCTTCCAGTGTGGTTAATCTGTCTGCTACTTTGTTCATTTCTTGTTTGATTTGAGTTTTTGTTAATCTAAAGCATTAATGTTTGCAATTGATTTTCCATATTTTGCTTTATGAATTCTTTTAAATTTTCTAGAGTTTTATCCTTTTGATCTTCTCTGGTGAACATTAAACATATATCACATGTATCATTTTCTGATGATTTTTTGGTATTAAGTGGAGGGAAAAAGGCTGATAGTCTTTTTTTCAAATTTTTCAGCTTTAACAATTTTCACTTCCGTTTTCCTTTCAGTTGATGTTTTTTTTTTTTGTGGCCATTATTGAGTTTCTCCTCCGTTTCCTCTGTTTTTCCCTTCATTTTTTCTTTTTTTGAGCTTTGTTATCTCCAACTTAAGTTTAATAATGTTTGTTATCCCTTTTTCTTTTTTTCTCCTTTTCCTTCTCTTTTTCTTACCTCCTTTTTATCTATTTATCTTTTTTCTTCTCTTTTTTTCAGTGTAGTATGATTCCTTTAAATGTGATCCTTTAATTGAGCTGTCCATTGAGAGAGAGCAGAGGAGCGAAGAAAAATAAAACACCACAGAAAAACAAAACAAAAAAAAAGAAAAGGCAAAAACAATACCAAAAGGTAGCAAAGGAGTAACAGTAAGGGAATATATCCCCACTTTATATAACCTTTCTTTTCCTTTTTTTTTTTTCTTTTTCCTTCTCCTCTATAATTTTTCGGTTACTCACAGTTCCTTTACTTTCTGGTCTGAAACACGATTGATTGATAAGAGGAGCCCCTCAGGACATATAATAAGCAGGTCCCCCTTGGTAATCATCAAGGGAGAGCATGCTGTTCACTACTCACTCCAGTGTGTTACAATATCACATTGCCAGATAGCCAGCAGTCACTTGTCTGCAATCCCACGTGCACCCACCGTTCAAGCTTGAGCTCCAATTCTCCTGTCTCTGCTTGTAGTCAAGCCAGTAGTCTGACCAGTTTCTCCCAGTCAGTCTCTCCCAGCTCAGGGGGAACATGAGGGTCACTCCTTCCTCTGATCTGGCACAAACTCGCGGCACTGGAGAGCCAGCCGTCGCCGACCTTTAGTCTCACGCACTCCCGCTGCCCGAGCCCGGGCTCCTGTTCTCCTATTTCAAATGGTCTCACTCAGTTCACCTTTTCGCTGCGTGGCATTCTCAGTTCGGCATATTCCTTTTCCTGCTCCACCTCCTCCCGCCTGTCAGCGCGACGACCTTACATCATGACGCTGTGCGCCGTGTAGGCATCAGAGCCACTTAATGCAAGTATATGCAAAAACAATGTTCCCATTAATTGTTATGAAATGCCCATGTGCCCAATGAATCAAGATAGTGTTGTTATACAGGAATAAAAGAATAAGACACACTTTCTGCTGACCTAGGCCAAGATCCATTTTGCTTCCCCCTCATGTCACTCACTCACTGACAGACACACACAGGCAAATACACACTCACGGACAGACACACACTCATTGACACGCAAACACTCACTCACTGACACGCATACACTCACTCACTGACAGATACACACACACACAGACACTCAATGACAGACATACACTCACTCACTGACAGACACATACACAGGAAGACACTCACTGACAGAGAGACACACACACACCCACACTGACAGTCAAACACTCACATGCTCATTGATAGACACTCACACACTCACTGACACAGACTCCCACAATTGTATTTATTGAGGCCTCCCTACCTCCCTGGGGTCCAGTGTGTGGCAGCTCCTCACTCCTTCACCGTTTAGTATGCCGGGGCCGGAATGACGTCATATTCCGGCTCCCGGCATCACAGCCTGGCTTCTCCTCCCTTGTTGCCTGGCTTCTCCTTAGCCCTCTCCTCTGGTCACCGGCATTTGTGGTCACCTTACCTGGCACAGCTTTGGGGGCACGCTAATGTGGCCAGATGGCCACCTCCTGGCCCCACCTATGACAAATCTCCTCTCGGCGCCCCCACCTTCGGGTGCCTTGAGGATTGGCCCGGTGCTGGGGGCGGCTCAAGAGCTGCTCGCCCAGTGCTGCAGCCACAGACAGGGGCAGCCCACCAGAACACATCCGGTGGGCACCCCCAGCAGGCCGTTGTCCTAGGCAAATGCTTAGTTTGCCTAACGGTTGCGCCTGCCCTGCTTGTAACTGGCAAGGTTTTGGGTTTGTGAGTTTACAACTATACAGATCCAATAAAAGACTGTATGCAGAGATAATAAACTCCCAAAATAGTTTGTATCTGATAGTCAATCAAATCATTGTTATTAGACTCACTGATTCCTCTGCTTTAGAAATGGATGGTTCTTTATACTTGGATTATGGTATAAACAAATAAAATAGTATTATTATTATTATTATTATTATTATTATTATTGCCATTTATATAGTGCCAACAGATTCCGTAGCACCTTACAATATTATAAGAGGGGGATGTAACTATAAATAGGACAATTACAAGAAAACGTACCGGAACAATAGGTTGAAGAGGACCCTACTCAAACGAGCTTACAGTCTATAGGAGGTGGGGTATAAGCAGGGCCAGATTAAGAGCCCAGAGGGCCTGGAGCTGACAATTATAATGGGCCTAATTACAGAATCTTATCGACCAAAAACACTAAAACAACCATACCTCCCAAGCGTCATGTATCTGATGGAGATGGTGTTGGAGTGAAACTCAAAGGATGCAGCTATATGAAAACACATACTCTATGCTAATCTCTCTCTAATTTATGCTTTCACCTTTCAAGCAAATCCAGAACCCCTAACAGCAGTGTCCAGTGAAGCAGGAAGTCTAAGGGAAGGGTAAAAGGGTGGGCCACTGACGCAAATCACGTGACCAGACCTGCCAAAAGGGGTGAACATGCCCAAAAAGGGGGCATGTCTGTCCAAAGAATTGGAATGCCAGCATGAATGCTGTCCAACTAAGGGCATACTATGCAGACAGCACCCAGAGCTTGACATAAATGCATCAAATGATGCGCCTACTCCACGCTTTCTAAGGACTGTCATCTAGCACTCACATGTCCACTTGTCTCCTTATCATCTTATTAGCAGGCAGAAGTTCCTGGTATATAGTCTGGGACAGAGTAAAGGTGTATGTAGTGAGTGTAGAAGAAAGGGGACATGCCACAGTGTTAGAGAAACCAAAGTCTGCATTACCTAATTACCTAATTTTATTGTAAGCCAGTCCACACAAGTTTCGTTGCCATACATCCCTCTTAAACTTCCAAACTTAAAGGGACACTATAGTCACCAGAACAACTTCAGATTATTGTATTTGTTCTGGTAAGTAGAATCATTCCCTTTAGGCTTTTTACAGTAAACACTGTCTTTTCAGAGAAAATAACTCCACTGGCCACTCCTTAGATGGCTTCTAGAGGTGCTTCCTGGGACAGTACTGCCCAGTGTGCAGCACTGCCATTCAGTGTCTCCACCTTCTGCATGCAGACACTGAACTTTGATAAGAGATAAATATTTCCCTGGATTCTATGCCCAACCATCAAAGGAGGTCTAGAATCAGGGGAAAAGGTCAGGGTGGTGGTACCAGTTCCACCTAATATGGGCTTGAACCCGGAAAATGTGAGTACAGAAAAAACACTGAAATCGGGTAGTACCCCTTTAAGGAGTGCTCCCAATTAACTGGTATAGATGTTAGTGGACATGCCTAAAACAGACAGGAAAAGGTAATAAAAAGATATACCAATAAGCTTAATATGAGAGAATTAGGAAATAGATGAAGGGGTTGTAGCAACTATCAAAAACAAGGTACACTGAGTGTATGGTAAGCTCCCAAGTATCATGGCTAAACAAATGTTACAATTAAACTTTATTAGCTGTTGCCCAAATGATACAGTTGCCTCAGTGTACTTTTGCAGATATTGCTGCTAATCCCTATAACGTTACTGGGAGACTGCTTCAAGGGCTATAAAACGGTAAAATTAATTGTCCTTGGTATTGGAGCGATTTAACAGCCGAAATGAATATTATGACCCTATTGAAGCAGACATGCCAGTAATGCAGGTGTAGTAAAGTGGGGAGAGAATAAGGTAAGACACCACAGTGCAGACACCTATAATGAATATACAGGTAGATAAAGGGAGATAGGGGGGAGAACCTGTGTGAGATTGTCCCCTAATCGATGAGGGCAGCTAAAGGTGCTAACTCAAGAGCCGAGGAATATCTATCTGAGTCCTATAATGGCTGAAAGCACTACTATGCTAGTTCCCTGCAAACTCCTTGTAACACCTTCGTGGGTGTTCTATGCTAACACTCGCGCTAGGAGTAAAGTCCCTATAAAGATGAACTACCTGTTGAAATTCCTATTCTCAGTAAAGCATAATGTGATCGGCTTACAAAATAATACAAAACATAAGTGCGATAACGGATTCCCTTAAGTGCATAGTGAGTGCACGGTGAGTGCTCTAGTGAGGTGTAGGGATATCCTAAGGCAAAGACCCGACGCGCGTTTCGGAGTTGAAAACTCCTTCGTCAGGGGCTGAAATTTGCCGCCCAGACCCCCCCCCCGGTTTTAAATGTGGTTCGACCAATCAGGTAGCGAGACCCAGATCGGTCATCAGTGACGTATCGGTTGTATACCACGTGAGAATGCCGTGGGTGAAATACATACGTCACAAGATTGGCAGCTTCACTGCCCTCCCCCTTATGCTCTTACGACATGATGTGGACATAGATCCTGCCCATGATTGTAACGAAATATTTAGGTTGGATACTTGCAGTATGGATTCGGTTTTTGAGTGTCTTAAAGGTACATAGTTACTGTATCAATATGTGTTCCTTTATGGCCAAACTACTGAGACCGGGAAAACTGTAAATTGCCCAGGTCATATGAGTTATGAAGGTTACAGTGATTTTATATATCATTTCTTGAAGTAATGGAGTCACTGTAAATTCATATTTATCATTAGTATCTCTAATTTCAGATCGATAAGTGGTAAGTTAAATGGGTAGATATTTATTGAAAAATGAAAGTAGTAAAAAGGAGAGGGGGGAAGAGGGGGGGGGGATGGGAAAAGATAAAAAATTGTTTTGGAACACCAGAGGGCTAGATAATGTCCTCGGGTGGTGAGTGATCAACATAAACGTGAAAATGTGAAATACACATAAATAATTAAATCAGCTAAGGTATTCTTTATTATAAAATTATGAGATTATGAATGTCCATGAAATATATTGGAGACTTTTAGATAAATGGGGTATAAGAGAATCCCTCGTTAAGACCCCTGGGGGACAGCGTTTGTAGGCGATAAATCCAATAGCACTCACGTCTTCTCAGACGTTGATCCCAGTTACCTTTTCTTTGGTCTGGTTTGATTAATTCGATACCCAAAAAGTTAAGGACAGTGGGATCTCCTTTATGAGCTGTCTTGACGTGTCTTGAAACTGGAGTGTCAATATTCCTTGTTGATTTGACTGAGTTTATATGTTCGAGTATTCGTCTTTTGAAGGGTCTGAATGTTTTTCCAACATACTTGAGGTGACACTGACAATTAATCAGATATACTACCCCTTTCGAGTTGCAGTTAAAAAATGACAGGGGTTTGAAGTTCTCGGTTTTAGTGCTATTGCTGAACGTTATAGGGATTAGCAGCAATATCTGCAAAAGTACACTGAGGCAACTGTATCATTTGGGCAACAGCTAATAAAGTTTAATTGTAACATTTGTTTAGCCATGATACTTGGGAGCTTACCATACACTCAGTGTACCTTGTTTTTGATAGTTGCTACAACCCCTTCATCTATTTCCTAATTCTCTCATATTAAGCTTATTGGTATATCTTTTTATTACCTTTTCCTGTCTGTTTTAGGCATGTCCACTAACATCTATACCAGTTAATTGGGAGCACTCCTTAAAGGGGTACTACCCGATTTCAGTGTTTTTTCTGTACAGACACTGAACTTTCCTCATAGAGATGCATTGATTCAATTCATCTTTATGAGGAGATGCTGATTGGCCAGGGCTATGTTTGACTTGTGCTGGCTCTGCCCCTGATCTGACTAGTTGACAGTCTCAGCCAATCCTACGGGGAAGCATTGCAATTTGCTCAGACCACCACTTCTGATGATGTCAGCAGACAGAGTCAGTTCAGAGGCAGAGCCAGCAGCTGCAGACTACAGAATACAAGTAAGATTTTACTATATTTAGGGAGGCAAGAAGGGGCCAGAGGGGCTAAATGGTGTTTTTTACGTTATAGGGTCAGAAATACATAATTGTGTTCCTGACCCTATAGTGTTCCTTTAAGCAAGAGTATGTGAAGAGTAGTTAGGGTTGCCACTTTTCTTGGAAAAAAAATACCAGCCTTAATCATTTGTATAATTAAGTAGTTATGCGTGACATCACATGATGTAAATCACAAGGAGTGACATAAGAGAAAATTCTGTAAAATCACCAACAAACTACTCACAGTTTGATTCTGCTGTATAGAGGAATTGCTCCCAGTGTCTCCCTGTCTCCCAGTCTCGCAAGTCATCCAGTGTCTCAGTGTCCCTATGTATCACAGTGTCAGTGTCCCCATGTCGGCCAGTCCCCTAGTCTCCCAGTGTCTCAGTGTCCCCATTTCTCCCAGTGTCCCCATGTCTCAGTGTGTCACTAGGATACTAGGGGACACAATGAGACATGGGGACACAGAGACCTGGGTACACTTGGGGACACTGGGAGACATTGGGGCACATGTGAATACAGACATGGGGACACTGGGAGACATGGAGACACTGGGAGACATGTGGATACTGAGACACAAGGGACACAGAGATATGGGGACACCGACACTTGAAGATATGGGGACACTGAAACATTTGGGGAAACTAAGACACTAGGGACACTGAGAGACATGGGAACACAGACAGTGGGAGACTAGGGGACACTGGGAGACTAGGGAATACTGAGACACTAGGGACACTGGCTGGGGGACATGGGAACACTGGCTGGGGGACATGGGGACACTGTGTCCCTAGTGTCTCCATGTCCCAATGTCTCAGTTCCTCCCAATGTCCCCATGTTTTCCAGTGTCCCCAGGTCTCCCAGTGTCCCCTAGTGTCTGTGTCCCCTAGTGTCTCAGTGTCCCCATGTCTACCTGCAGCCTTTCACCCCATCCCTCACTTACCTGAGCTGTAGAGCTGCTGTCTAGACTCTCTGTGCTGTGTAGCTGCTCCCCCACAGATCAGTGAGTAGTAGAGAGAGGCAGGGATATGCTGTAACTTCCTAGCCCTGCCTCTCTCTACACACAGTGACCCCTACTGGCCGGTGCTGGTATTGCAGAGTAATGTCCATTTATACTGAGAAAATTACCTGCGTTTGTATTGCCGGTATTACTGCACGGCCAGGCAGCCTCAAATACCGGCTGTGCCAGTAAAATACCAGCCAGGTGGCAAACCTAAGAGTAGCTCCATCAGCTCCTATGTTAATCCGGCCCTGGGTATAAGACACATTAGGACAGGAAATATCAATCAAATAAGGTGGGAGTGAAGCAGGGCTGGAGGAGAGAGTAAAGTGCTGTCCTATAGGAGAGAGCAAGAGACAGGTAAGTATAAAATAGCATATTTCAATTTTGATTGTTCTTACATTGTCATTATAAGTGCCATTGAACATATCCAGAGAAAAAAATAATTGTGGAGGTGTTTGTGCCATATGTATACATGTTTTGAAGTCATAACCAGGTTTCAAGCTGTGTATATTGTAAATGTGTCACCGTTTTGATTTTCTGTAATTCTGCACTTTTATTGTTTGGTGTTTTATTGCCATTTTTTAATTTTAATGTTGCTGTCACTTTCCATTTTATTAAATTAATCATTTTTTGTCACTCTATTTCCACTTATTTTAAAATTCCCATTAGAATTTTTGATACACAAGAAAACCTATAATCAACATATGTTGATCATAAACTTTTGCAGTTATTGGCAATGGGCAGAGCTTAAAAGAACAATTCTGGATGAGGCTGTAAACGAAACTCTGAGACTCTCTTGTGGAGTTGATGGTATTTTCCATAGATCTGTTGGGAGACCATGTGCACTTATGAAAGGACTAATAATTTTTCCATAATACATGTTAACAGTCATGACAGTTGTGGTCGAACAGAACCTCGCCACTGGTTCTTGGAGGGGCCTGCTCGTCAGCCTCTTGCCCCAGGACTATGGCCCCTGCAATAGACCTGGCTAAAATACATTAAAAAGACTCTGTTCGTGAAATTGGGATTATATGGTTCAGTTACCGAACAACCGCATGAACTAGAGACTACCCTGAAGCTTGTTAACACCTATTAACAACTTGGAACGTTTCTCACCGCAGTGTTGTAATTGTTCGTCTGGGTGGCCGCCATTCCTATGAATGCAGGCAGGGGTGTTTGGGCATGAATCTCATGGAACTAAAATCGGACACAGAAACTCCCAAACGCCACTGGACTTCCATCATCGCCTGCGTTCGGTTCTATACAACATAGAAGGGCACTGTTCGGTGAAATCATTTGTCTGGATGAGGGGAACAAGCTCCAGGGTAAGACTATTGATTCTGTTCGGTAGTTTGTTCACTTTCAAACTACCAAACTAGACCGACCGCAAGCCCTGATGCTCCGGAACTGTTTTGGGCATGGGACCATGGCTGCGATCGGTCAAATAAATTATTTCCAGGAAATTCCTGAACCCCTGAACTGATCTGGGTGATTTTTGGATATGTTGGTCACTTGGATCAGGGGGTTTTCTGTATTTTTTGAGTACTTTTGGAATGTTTAGGAAAAAGTGTGTTTTTCTGTACTTGGAGATAATTGGATTAGATTAGTACAGTTCCTGATCCAATTATCTCCCATGCCCAGAGGTGGGATGGTCTGTGAATTTGTAATTCAGTCCATCAGGTCCAGGTGGGAGTACCCCTTGCATGGGGATTGTCATAAAAGTCCAAGTGTGGACCCATTAAAATCAGTCCACTTCACCCTCAACACGCGGCCTTGTCTCGTGATTGTAGGGAACAGCTATACCAGATATACCTGCTTCGGATTACTACACTGGCAGGGTGGGCGGAGGACAGCGAGGCCCTAGCCAAGCTGAGTCAGCTAAGGGGCTACGGTGCTTATGGTGTCCGGTGCTTATATTCCTCAAGGCGCCTGGGAAGCAGCGATTGGCGGAGGCACCCAGTCGGGGTGCCAGGCGGTCCGTCACAACACTGTTTTTCTATCAACAGGTATAACTAACAGGGAACTGATCTGAAAGCAGACATACCTGATAAGGGAAGAGGATATGGATTTCCACATTTTAAGAGCTCACTCAAGGAGTAAACAAAGCCTTGCATATCTCAAGGACATGTTCCATCATGTTTATAAGCCCATATTTAGACTCTGTTCTCTCCCAACAGGATGGAAAAGAAGATGTTCTGGTCAAGCATGTCCCTTATAAGGTTTCATTTTTACTTGGCATAACTGCCAGCAGAAGTTAAAGGTATGTTGCAAGGGATTTTTTGGAAGAATCGACAGATGGAAATATCAAATAAAAGCTAAATGGATTTTAAGCAAAATGTTTAATAATTCAGGGTAAGAGCTTCATGAATAAAATTGTATACAGAAATGTTTAGTATAAATATTTCCTTATGGTCTGCCTAAATTGACGCTAAAGGCACCCCGACTACTTCAGTTCATTGAAGTGTCCCAGTCCCCTTAGACCTGAAATTGTAATTATTTCAGTTATTGATAAGCTGCAATAATTACCTTGCAGGATTAACCCCACCTCTAGTGGCTCTGCATGAGGACATCCAGTGTCATCTAAAACCCCATAAGAAAGCATTGAGCATAAGAAATGCTTTCCTATGGGGTAGTCCTAATGCGAGCGTGGAGCATTATCAATATTTATATATTATATATTTAAAGGACCACTATAGTGCCAGGAAAACAAACTCGTTTTCCTGGCACTATAGTGTTAATAGGTCCCCCCCACCCTCATGGTCCCACTCCTGCAGGGCTGAAGGGGGAGGAAGGGGTTAAATTCTTACCTTCGGCGCTGGGGACTCTCCTCCTCCTTCCGACGTCATCGGCTGAATGCGCATGTGCGGCATGTAGTTCTCAATGCAATGTATTTCCCTAAGTGCGAGCCGTCATTAAACAGGTAGGTCGCTAAATGAGGACCACCTGTACCTCCCTATTCCTCTTGTAAAAACACAAGTTAATAAGGAGAGCAAGGGACAGGAAACACATAACAGCAAGCCTTGTAAACTGTTTGTGCATGTACAGATTATTACTCAGGAAACCAACCAGGTAAGTAAATTCTATATAGGTAAACATTTAGTTTGGGGCAAACATTTTAACTTTGGGCTAAGGGCGAGCTGCAATGTGTTCCCCGCAGAGAGTATTGTCAAAGACAACTTGGATATAATCCTTTGAAAATACACAATACAATGATACTCTTAAAACAAATATCTTTGTTTAGAATCTGAAATAATATCTAAATAAGCTATTTTAAGAAAATAAATCTTCTTCATAAATTCCCTAAAGTGATTTAGATGTGCTGAATTACCACACCCATATGGCGAGATGAGACACTAAGGATAAAGTTCCCTGTCTTTTAAGACTCTGAAAGGGTTAAACTTTGACTCGAAAATTAGAAGTCGACTGATTCATCTTAATCTGCCTTTGGCAACCTGGGTTTTGTTCCAGAACTTCTGACGCACCTCCTGCAGTCCCGACCACAAGTGCACTGAGGTTGGCAGCCACCTGGCTACTGGCCCTAGGGCAGCTAAATTGATTTGTGAAGCAGCCCATTGTGCTACACATTGGCTAATGCTGTAGAGTTTAAATTCAAATGAAGTAAAAACCTGAACTAAAAATAAGAGAACACAAAAAGTAAAATGAGAAGAATGTAGAGCATGAAGATTGGAAAGGAATGATTTTTACCGGGCAAGGACAAGTCCCGATATCAGCTTACATAATGGACATGCCACAAAAGTCATTATTTCCTCGGTTGTGTTATTACATGTTGTTGATGCTGATAGATATAATTTATTGTGGTTTCACATATAAGTTGTGTTGTACAGAAAGAAACTGCAACAATTTTCTACAATCCATGTTTTATAGGTATTATTGTCATTGAATATTCTGTTAAAGTTGAACTATTCTACTACGACTTTTATTAATAATGGCAATAACAATGATTGCGATATTTTACATAAAAAAAAAAAAAAATCACAGTTTAGTGGATATACAAAAATGAAAACATTCTTGCCTTTAAATATACATTTTTTCAACGAGGGCATATCTAAAAACAAACAAAAGTTTCTAAACTCCTGCCTGCAGCCTTTGCAAGCCTTTGAAGCGGCACTGTCATGCCGAATCCCGTTTTTTTTTTTTAACCCCCCTCCTGCATCCACTACATCCAATTGACCCCTTAGTCACCCCCAAATGCCCCTAAGCCCTCCCATATTACCTATTTATTAATCTGTATTTTCTGCCCCGATCTATATTCAGGGCGCCGCCATCTTTGTGTGGGTAGGTGAAGTCCCTGTGGGACACGTCATCTGCCCACACTAGACAGACTTTGAGATTCCCGTGCATGCCCAGTGAAACACCTGGACATGCGAACGGGAATTTCATCTATTCATTCATTCATCAGACAGACGAATGAATGAATAGAAAAATCAGACGAACAAACAAACACTGTGTATCAGTGTTCGTTTGTTCGTTCAGTTTATTACAAGGAGGGAGCTACCGGCATGCAGCTCCCTCCTTGTAATATGTAACTATAGAAGTGGCAGGGAGCACTGCTTCCCACCACTTCATAAGCCCCCCAGGCCCCCCTCACTCTATGGGGGTCAATATGACCCCCATAATAGTATAAAGGAGAATAAAATCTCCCCAATGCCTCTACTCGCTATACCGCGAGTAGGGGCATGTCTACTAAACAGTGAGCAGCCTATGACTGCTCACTGTAAAATAAAATCCCTACTATCCGGCCCCCACCCCTGCGCGGCGGGTGGGGGCCATAAATTACAATGGGGGGATGGGGACCTACTGTCCTCCCCACCGCCAGGCCCCCACACCTGTGTGGCGGGTGGGGGCAATAATGATAATGAGGGGGACGGATGGACCTACTGTCCTCCCCCCCAGGCCCCCACCCCTGTGCGGCGGGTGGGGGCCATAATGATAATGAAGGGGGGGACCTACTGTCCTCCCCCCCGGCCCCCACCCCTGGGCGGTGGGTGGGGGCCATAAAGATAACGAGGGGGGGACCTACTGTCCTCCCCCCGCCCCCACCCGTGGGCGGCGGGTGGGTGCCATAATGATAATGGGGGGGACCTACTGTCCTCCCCCCCCCGGGCCCCCACCCCTGGGCGGCGGGTGGGGGCCATAATGATAATGAAGGAGGGGGACCTACTGTCCTCCCCCCCCTGGCCCCCACCCCTGGGCGGTGGGTGGGGGCCCTAAACCAAATAACCCCCCCCCTCCATCAAAGGTGACAAGGGGTCCCCAAGCCCCTAGTCACCCCCCCCCCCACCCAAATAAAACTATCCCCTACCTACCCCCCTTCCAAAGAAAATTCCAAAGAACTTTCCCACGCTGTGCAAAATGACACAGAGCACTGTGATTGGATGGCTTGAAATCCATCCAATCACAGTGCTCTGTGTCATTTTACACAGCATGGGAAAATGAACTTTCCCACGCTGTGTAAAAAGACACAGAGCACTGTGATTGGATGGCTTGAAATCCATCCAATCACAGTGCTCTGTGTCATTTTACACAGCATGGGAAAGTTCTTTGGAATTTTCCCACGCTGTGTAAAATGACACAGAGCACTGTGATTGTATGGATTTCAAGCTACCCAATCAGAGGGCTCTTTGTCGTTTTACACAGCGTGGGAAAATTCCAAAGAACTTTCCCACGCTGTGTAAAATTACACACAGCACTGTGATTGGATGGATTTCACGCCACCCAATCAGAGTGCTCTGTGTCATTTTACGCAGCGTGGGAAAGATCTTTGGAATTTTCCCACGCTGTGTAAAATGACAAAGTGCACTCTGATTGGCTTAAACCAGCCAATCAGAGTGTTCTTAGCCTAATTGCAGGGCGGGGCAAGGCTTTATAAGCCTTCCCCCCGCCCTGCACAGCTCAGTCTGCGCAGAGCCCTCCATGGGTGAAGATGGATTAATTTTTTAAGAGTCTGGTTTTTTCTTTTTCGTCTGGATTTTTTTTTGGCGCTCGGGTTTTTTATTTTATTTTAAATTCGACGGGTATGATGGCTTTTTATTTGGCCTTTTTTTGGGCTGAAAAACGAAGATTTTAGAAAAAAGAAGACGTCAAATGGTAAGTTGAATTTTTCTTTACAGGTTAGTTATTTTATTCCCCCCTCACTATTTTTAGGGTGAGGGGGTAGGTAGGGGATAGTTTTATTTGGGTGGTGGGGGGGTTACTAGGGTCTTGGGACCCCTAGTCACCTTGATTGGGGGGGGATTTTTATTTAGGGCCCCCACCCACCGCTCAGGGGTGGGGGTCGCGGGGAGGACAGTAGGTCCCCCCCTTATTGGTTTTTAGGGCCCCCACCCACCGCTCAGGGGTGGGGGCCAGGGGGGAGGACAGTAGGTCCCTCCCCATCATTCTTATATAGGGTCCCTACCCACCGCTCAGAGGTGGGGGCCGGGGGGAGGACAGTAGGTCCCCCCTTATTGTTTTTTAGGGCCCCCACTCACCGCTCAGGGGTGGGGGCTGGGGGGGGAGGACAGTAGGTCCCCCTTATTGTTTTTAGGGCCCCCACCCACCGCTCAGGGGTGGGGGCCAGGGGGGGAGGACAGTAGGTCCCCCCACCATTTTTATATAGGGCCCCCACCCACCCACCGCTCAGGGATGGGGGCTGGGGGGAGGACAGTAGGTCCCCCCCTTTATTGTTTTTTAGGGCCCCCACCCACCTCTCAGGGGTGGGGGCCAGATGGGGAGGACAGTAGTTCCCCCCACTTATTGTTTTTAGGGCCCCCACCCACCGCTCAGGGGTGGGAGCTGGGGGGGAGGACAGTAGGTCCCCCCTTATTGTTTTTTATGGCCCCCACCCACCGCTCAGGGGTGGGGGCCAGGGGGAGGACAGTAGGTCCCCCCCACCATTCTTATATAGGGCCCCCACCCACCGCTCAGGGGTGAGGGCCGGGGGGGAGGACAGTAGGTCCCCCCTTATTGTTTTTTAGGGCCCCCACCCACTGCTCAGGGGTGGGGGCCGGGGGAGGACTGTAGCCCCCCCTTATCCTTATTTAGGGCCCCCACCCACCGGAAACGAAGCACACTTTGCTCCTCCGCTGGTCACCGCTGGTCACTGCGTAGGAAACCTCCAGAAGAGAAATAGTCCCTACTTTTTCTTAAGTTTTAAAGAAAACTATAGCAGATAGGAAGAAAAGAAGAACAGATCCTGAGAGAGGGAGAGAAGAGGAATCGATTGGGGAAAGGTAAGTTCAGCATGACAATGCAGCTTTAAGAACAGATATGAATTGATTAGACATGCTTTGCTTATGCTGTTTTTTTTATTAAAAATATCTCATTCTATCTGGCAGAAACATTTTAATATAAAGACAGTAGCAGATCTATTGGTTTGTAGAGGTAAAAAAGTTGCCCCACCCTCAGGGACCCCCTCCTGCCCGGCTCTGGGGAGAGGAAAGGGTTAAAACTTACCTTTATTCCAGCGCCGGGCGGGGAGCTCTCCGCCTCCGATCCTCCCTTTCGTCTGAATGCGCATGCGCGGCAAGAGCTGCGCGCGCATTCAGCCGGTCGCATAGGAAAGCATTTACAATGCTTTCCTATGGACGCTTGCGTGCTCTCACTGTGATTTTCACAGTGAGAATCTCGCAAGCGCCTTAGCGGCTGTCAGTGAGACAGCCACTAGAGGATTTAGAGGCTGGCTTAACCCTTATATAAACATAGCAGTTTCTCTGAAACTGCTATGTTTATATAAAAAAGGGTTAAACCTAGCTGGACCTGGCACCCAGACCACTTCATTAAGCTGAAGTTGTCTGGGTGCCTAGAGTGGTCCTTCAATGTCTTTTTTTTTTCACTACTACCTTGCTGTTTCAGCATCTCCAATGCATATGTGTGAAATTATTGTTCGTGGTTTGTACTTTGGCATAAACATTGAGTCACTCTCTGCAAACATTCTCAGCCTATATTATATTATATTATATAACTAGGTAACCCTGTAGATTATCTGAAGAAGTATCCAAATATTTACTGTTTGTTTTTACTAGTGTACTGTTATGCATTCATGTGGTGGTGCCCCCTATGTGAAGGAGCCAATATAGGTTATAGCCAATATACCCAGTGTAACAAATTAATACTATGAGGGTCTACCTTATAAAAAAAAACAAAAAAAAACCGAATTCTATAAACGAGTCAAATTGGAAGATTCTTCATAATATTACTATAGAATGTTGACATCCTCCATTAGATTAAATATACATTCAATATAGAGCTGATGTCTGCACAACCCCAATATTGTAAAGATTCATTTTCTGTGCTCTATACAACTTGCCTCTTACCACAATAGGGAAAATTGTATTTGAGCCACTGGGAGGCCCTTTGGTAGGAGATCAGCAGAGTTGAATGAAGGGACTTAGTCTAGCTATAATTATAGAGAGATCCCAATAATATGTGAGCGGGTATGTCTTTAACTTTTATTTATTTATGAGAATTACTTCATTATGAGCTTGCATTTTATTTCATTACTACACTTTTCACTTGGCTGTGCTTGACCAAACAGACACTATTATCTCAACCAGCAGATCCCAATTATTTTTTCCTGTTGAACCCTTTGACATAGTGCACCATCATCGTAGAACCCCCCAAAAATTTGGTGCCATATCACAAACATTTTAATTAGCAGAGTGTAATGTTTTCATTTTTTTTTTAGCAAATTTATTTTTTTGGTATACGTACACTAATTTCTACAGATAGTAAACAGATTGTAATACTTAGGTGCAGGTGTGCTTTTGTGTGTAAAGTTGGTGTTTGTATATAATTTCAGTATTTTAATACAGGTGTGTGTTTGTATGTAATGTTTGCATTTGCGTGCAGGGGTTTGATTGGATGTAGTGTAGGCTTTTAAATGTGGATAAACATTTGTATGTAGTATTGTTGTTTGTATATAAATTTGGAGTTTAAATTCAGGGGCATTTTTGTATGTAATGTTTGTGTTTGCAGGGGCGGGTTTGCATGTTGTGCTGTTGTTTGATTGCTGGGATACACTGCCACATACATACTTACACAGATATACATACACATTAACACACAGAGACAAACCTTGACACACAGATACACACACTGGCAAATAGACACATATACTGGCTCATACACACACTCGGATACACACACTTGCACATACACACACACACACACATACACACACAACGGAGGAGGGAAGTAAGTTCCAAAGGAACGGTGCAGCCCTCGAGAAGTCTTGAAGGCGAGCATCAAAGGTGGGAGTACAGTCAGAAGATAGACGTAAGTCTTCAGCAGAGCGTAAGGGCTTAGACGGAACATACTTGTGTATTAGGGAGGGAGCAGCATTATGTAGAGATTTGAAAGCAAGAACCAGAATTTTAAATTGAGCCCTATATCTTAAAGGAAGCCAATATAGGGACTGACACAAGGGGGAGGCGTGTACAGTGCAGGCGGACAGGAAGATGAGCCTCGCCACCGCATTCATTATGGACTGTAACGGAGCAAGTTGGGAGCACGTAAGACCACTGAGAAGCGGATAACAGTACTCAAGGGAAGAAAGGACAGTGGAATGGACCAGCACCTTAGTCGCATCTGGCGTTTAGTAGGGTCGGATACACACACTGATACACACACTGGCACATACACACACTTAGATACACATACACACACACATACACTCTGATACACATACACACACCTTGACATACTGACACACAGATACACGCACACTCAAATACACACATTGACACAATGATACACACACTGGCATATACTCAGATACACACAGCCATACACACACTTGCACACACGCACACTGACACACACACACACACAATCTGACATACATAAACACATACATATTAAAATGTTTGTATTTGCAGCCACTCTCCTGTTACCTTACCTTTGAGTCCAGGAGGGTGCCTTGCTTGACCTTCTGATCCTGGCTGAGGCTTATGGGAGTGAGCATTCTCTGTGAAGCTGGGAGGAAGTGGCCGGGTCAGGTGCAGCAGCTCTTTAAGGACTGTCCCCTGTTCAGCGATAATGCCAATGAGCAAATAGCAGCGGAACCTCAAGTTCCCGCAGAACACCATTTGGGAACCGCTAATCTAAACTATGGGTAGGCAACCTTTGGCACCCCAGACGTTGTGGACTACATCTCCCGTGATGCTTTGCCAGTATTATGACTGTAGGGGCATTAGGAGAAATATAGTGCTATTTCCTCATCAATTTATTGTTCCTGTAACATGTTGTAATCATCTAATTTATTGTTAAATTTCTCCCTTTATAATATTTTAAAGCGCTGCAGAATAAGTTGGCGCTATATAGACTATAGACTGTAAGCTTGTTTGAGCAGGGTCCTCTTCAACCTATCGTTCCTGTAAGTTTTCTTGTAATTGTCCTATTTATAGTTAAATCCCCCCCTCATAATATTGTAAAGCGCTATGGAATCTGTTGGCGCTATATAAATGGCAATAATAATATATAAATGCCAATAATGATATTGGAGTGCTTGAAGCAGCACTGTCATGCCGAACTTACCTATCCCCAATTGCTTCCTCTTATCTTCCTCTCTCAGGATCTGTTCTTCATTTCTTTCTAACTGATCTAGTTTTCTTTAAAACATACAAGAGACTACTTTGTCTTATTTATTTGTGTTATGCTTGACCAGCTTTGACTCACTTCCTGTGGGTCAAAGGAATATTTCCTTCATGATCTTGCGATGCCACTTTTCACTATTCCTGAACGTGCTGTCATTTAGACACTAGCGAAACTAAATTTCATCCTAACAGAATGAGTACAGTTTGTCCATTCGAGTTAGTATGAACATCGGTACTTTCTGTTTGAAACGGAATTTCATTCAAATTAATGAAATTCCGATCTGATCTGTGCCGCCATTGCATTTTGCAGCCACTTAGTAGATAACTCGCTATTTCCCACGGTATCAGGGAGCTATCTACTAAAAGAAACTGTTGTAAAGAAGAAAAAAAAGACCCCCCACTCCTATGCAAATAATTAATGGGGGGGACCTAGGGGACTCCTGGCCCCTACCCATGAGCGGCGTTTGGGTGGCCAAAAGTAACAAAAGGAGGGAGAACCTATTGTCTCCCCCCCCCCCCCCCAGCCCCTACCCATGAGCGGCTGTGGGGGCAAAAAGTTACAAAGGAACCTATTGTTCCCCCCTTGCCTCCCAGTCATGAGTGGCCAGTTGGGCCCTAAGTCTCCTCCCCAGGTCCCCACCCACGAACAGCGAGTAAAGGCCGAAAGTAACAAGGGGGGGGGTTAAAAAAAAAAAACTGATGCGACCATGACAGTACTGCTTTAAGGTTGCGTTTTTTTTTTTTACTTTCACTTACCTGGAAAGATAATTCTGTAGCTGGATAGAGTATATAATGGCTTTTTTTTTTTATTCTGTGGTCACCAGAATTGTGTTTATGCCAGTGCTTGGCTTACCAAATTTTGGTAGTGAAAAAAATTCAAGAAGGCCATTTGGACAACAAGAACAGCAACATAAATGGTGCTTATGACTGTGCTGACACGAATAAGAAGTTACAATATTGCCTGGCCTAATGGTTATTCGGTATCATTTTTGCTGTACCAATTCTGAGTTGCCAAAATTAGATTATTATATATCTGCATTACAACAAAAATAGGTGAGCTAATCATTAGAACTTTACTTTTTATATAATGTATTATATTTCATACATTATTATGTATACATTAATATAATGATTGTCTTTTTCCTTTTGCTAAAACGCATTAATGAAAAATGGGAAGCAGCTGCAGCAGGAGTCATTTTAAGTTGATGTAGCGGTACTTACCCTTTCCAGGGGCCGGCCGGGGTCCTCTGTTCAGCCGCGCGCGGTCCTGCTACTGCACGAGCCGCGCTCGGCTCATCCGACGGCTGCAACAGGAAGGCGGGCAGTGACCGCGAGAAGCGGTCACGTGTCCCGCCTGACTCTAAGAGCGCGCCGCGGGGCTCAGGCGCGCTCTTAAAGGGACAGTGGGAGCCTAAATTGGCAGAGGCCTCCCATTGGTCCCTGTCATGCCACACTCCCCATACACTTACCTTTTGGGGGCGTGGATGTGACAGGGGCCAATCAAAATAGATGTTTAGGCATATATACTCACCTTTTTCCCTTAGTTCCTTGCCCTATCGTGGTTTCTGTTACAGTTCCCTTTAGCGCTTGTTGTGTTCAGTTGTGTTCCTTCGTACTTGACCATGGCTTTGTTTCTGACTACGTTATCTCTTTATCCTTATCTGTTCTGTTTGCCGGCTTGCAGTTTTCTGTGTACCAGACCCCGGCTAGTCCTAGTTTACGCTGTCTCTTTGTGCCCTTGACCTCGGATCGCTCCTGACTCTGTACTCCTCTCATATACGTCGAGTCCGGCCATTCCGGTCCGGTAGACGTATCTCCCCTCTGTGTTGTCTTCTGTTGAGTTGAATCCTGCGTGTTGGGGTATATTTTCGTTACATTACGATAGGGCCGTGGACTCCGCAGATTTAGCTCAGCAGATGGCTTCTCATGAGGCTAGATTTGTAGAGCAGGATCACCATATGGATCAGATAGCCCAGGCTCTCCAGGCGCTCTTATCTAGAACTATTCCAGCAACCACACCTAACCCTCCTACGCCTCTTCTTCCTGAAGTATCTACTTTGCTTAATACTTCGGCCCATTTAACACCTCCTCCTAGGTATGGAGGGGACTCTAAGACATGCAGAGGTTTCATTAATCAAATATAATTCCATTTTGAGATGTATCCACGTTCCTTTCTCACAGAAAGGTCTAAAGTGGGGTTCCTTATGCACCAACTTACCGATAAAGCACTTGAGTGGGCAAATCCTATTTGGGAGGCTAATGGAACTATGGTGCATGATTTCAATAGTTTCCTTCCTTACATAAAGCCAATCCAACACAAGATCTATTTAACAAATAATAGCTCTTAGGATACAGCTCCAGCAAATTCTAAATCTAGAAGCACATATTCCACTCTGGAATAGTGACGTTCCTAAAACAAAGACACCAAGCCTCCTTCACATCTAATATTAGGGAAGAAGAAGGTGCCCTCCAAACAACAATTGTGAAAATAGCAGAATCCTTCTGCTCCTTTTATTAGTCCCTTTGGGGTCAGTTTAATTGTGTGGTGAACTCCTCAAGAGTGAAGGGTCCATCTTGCATGATAGAATCGACTAGGGAGACAGTCTGCCCAAGGTTGGTATTTATATATTTGAGCATAGCCTCTCTCTATGGAGGGTTAAGAGAGAGGATATACTCAAATATATCAAATACACTGTGGAGTATAGCCACATGGAAGCACCTAAAGTGGTATTAGATCAAACAGGTATAATCTCCAAGACATCAACCCACTCAATGGCAATGTTGAGATATACTATGTTCCTGCATGCAAACCATGGAAAGCTTATATGACTATTTGTTTATATTTCGCTATAATTTTCAATCTGATTGTTATAAAATTTACAAAATACATGACACTTATGGATACCAAGACCTTTAATCCAATATCCCACTGCACTACCGTATGATTATTACCATGTATAACTATTATTGTTCTTTGTATTACTTGTCACTAGGATGTGTCAGGTTGTCTTGTAACCATTAAAAAGTGATTGGTGTCATGCAAAAATAAAGAATTTAATAAACTGGCTTTGAAAGGGAAAAGCCCTGGCCCAGATGACCTTACATCCAGATACTAAATCACCTTTCTGCCATATCTTGTAAAATACTTTGCTGAGACTTTCAACTCTCTTGCTCTGAGATGCTCCCTGCACACCCCTCTAAATGCTACATGCCTCTATTACAGTTTCCCAAAGGATTATCTAAGAAGGATTCCACTGTAACAGATCGACGGGCACCCCGACTGGGTACCTCCGTTGATGGATGCTCCTAGCGCTTCCTGAGGACTCCAAGCACTGCAGCAGACACCACAACCACTGAACCGGAGAAGCATATGAATGCTCTCAGGCATATGAATCCTGTAAACAGCTGAACAGGAAAAGCATACAATCAGCTTACACTCCTGGCAATCAGCATACAATCCAATTCCCCCAATAATGAGACGACACTTCGTTTTGAGGTCAAGCAGAACTGACTGTACTGGCACATACAGCCACTTTTATTCCCAATCCACAAACATAGTACTGCCCACAGGGTTTTACAGAAAAACCAATCAATACGTACAATACACACAGACACTCCCACACAAAATCCTCCCCTCTGCCTGTGATATGATTACTGAACACAATGGGTAATATAATTATCACAGACAGAGAAATACAGTTTTATAAAACATATCACAGGGACCCCAAAACATGCAATAACCCCATATCCTCAGAACCGGGGGATCTGGGTGAACCACATATCCAAAATTCCTCCAGATCCGTTCAGTAGTTTGGAAGATACAGTTTAATGCAGATTCCGCAGAACATATACAGATTATGTAAAAAATTATTACTGTATAATGTGTCCCCTGTTGTATAGTTTAAAACTACTGCACGATGTCTTTGTGCACCAAATACCGGCGAGATGGCACCGTGTAGAAAAGTCACAACAGTGTCTGTGAGTTAAAATGGCCGCCATCCATTGTTCTCACCATGTGCTTCATCCATTGTTCTCACCATGTGCCTCTGATACATGAAATGGTGGCCATCCAGTAACTCCACAGTATGTCCCCAAATGGTTCTTAAAGGGCCAGTAGCAGCATAATACAACACAACATGCCCAAATCCTGTATTTAAAGGGTCAAATCTCCCAGGGGCCATAGTCAGCAGGTAGGAGGCGGGCAAACAGGCTTCTCCAATGCCCAGTGGCGAGGTTGGTTCCGCCACATCCACCAAGTGCGGTAGTTATAGGCCAATTTCCCTTAAGCGCTTTGCTAAAATGCTGGCTCTCTGCCTTAAGCCCCACTGATCTGGCAGGCTTTGTACCAGGTCATGAAGCCCAGGACAATACTACTAAAATACTCAATATCATACATGGAGACAACATCACTAAATGGCCAACACTTTCCATGAATGTAGAAAAAGCCTTTGACAGAGTGGACAGGTCCTATCTCTTCTATATTTTGGAGGCATTGGGGCATGGGGTAAGATTCCAGTCAGAGTTAAGGGTTACTTTTCCCCAACCTTTTCAATTGGCAAAAAAGGATGCCCTTGTTATTTACAGTGGTGACTCTAGGAATAATATATAGGGGAGCATATAAGATACTACAGTCAAAACTGGTGGGGAACTAATAACTTCCACCACTAAATTATACAACTTAAAAAAAATGAAATGTGTGTGCGTGTGTGTGTGTGTGTAGGGGGTTACAGTGTATGTGGGGGGTGTAACAGTGTGTGTAGGGTTGACAGTGTGTGTGTGTAAGGGGTGACAATGTGTGTGTAGAGGGTGACTGGGTGTGTGTGGGGTGGGGGTTACAATGTGTGTTTAGGGGTGACAGCATGTGCGTAGGGGGATGACAGTGTGTGTGTAGTGGGGTGACAGTGTGTGCATGTGTGTGAGGGGTGACAGTGTATGTGTGTGGGTGACAGTGAGTGGGGGGATGACAGGTGAGTGTAGGGGGTACCAGTGTGTACATGTGTGTGGGGGGGCTGGCAGTGTGTGGGGTGGGAGGGTGATACTGTGTGGAATGACAGGTAGGTGGGAGGGAGGGGTAGGAAGAGGGTGACACTAGGGTGAGAGGGTGACACTTCAGTGTTTAAGGAGGCTGTTTCAGCGAGCAGCCTCCCCACACTAAAATATATATATTTTTTAACTAACTCTGTTCCCTGGTGGTCCAGTGGCCATGATATTCAATCTGCAGCTCCGCCCAGTGCAGAGCTGCAGACCATGTGTCTTGCCAAGGCCCATCCAGGCTGGCAGGCAGGCTGGCAGCTGTGGCAGTCCGCCAGCAGGTGTCTGTTTCTACCCTGTTTTATATATTTACACAGACAAACTAAACAGCATTTCACAATCCTTTTTCACTCTATTAATTACAATAGCAACAATCAACAACAACAAAATACACATGGAACTCAAGAGTTAAACTAAATTCCAAATGAGGCAAATTAGATAAGTTATACAGGTGCATATCATTGTATCTAGGTGTTTCTTTGCTTATACTCTTTTAATATGATACAGTGTTTGTTATTCCCAACATCTCATCCATCGATCATTTGACATACCTAGAACAATTGTTTGGAGATAAGATTAAGCATATGTGCTTTAATATTTCATCACTGGATTTGCAGTAAAACATATTTGTATGATCCCTACAATTTTACTCTGGATGGGTCGTTCTTTGATCTGGTACCAACATGACAGCAATAGTGAAAACCGCAATGTTTATTATAAGGTTCTCAAAGGTCAGAAGTAAAGCGACAGAATTTTAAGTTCAGCAGGTTTCTCCTCCTCCTGATGCATCTGTTAATCAATGTAGAATAGTGCACAGGGTGGTGGTGGAAGGGGGAAGAGGGGTCATTGCACTTTATTCTAAGATCAAAGGAGTTCCATAGAATGAATAGCCAGTGTTTGCATAATCACAACAAAGCCTGCAGCCATCACACCACCTTCCATCAACTTAAGCCATTGTCACTAGAACAATCATTCATTAGGCAAGGAGCTCCTTTCACTGTTATTGAAGGTTGAAAGTGAGGAGCAAGATATGGCAGAGGGTGGCAGATGATACTCGACCATCCTCTTGTCATACACATGTTCTAATTTTCTAATTTACCAAGTCAGTGACCTATGGGCTATATTGAGAGTTGCTGCCACTAAACTGATTTAAAAAAAAAAGAGAAACAAAAATGATGTTCTTCTGGGCCTTACAGAGGGTTTTTGAAAACAATGGAAAAGTAGGTGAATATGCAATGTAGATGGCACAAATGGGTATTTATAAAGGGAAACTGTCACTTATCCTGAAATTTACATGGTATATATTTGTATATATATATATTTTTTTGTTCTATTTTCTTTTAATTAAAAATTTGGCAAATTGGATTCTAATTCAACTTAGACCAGACAGTCATGGAAATATTTTAAATGAATAGGAGAAATAAAAGTATTGTTTAATTTCTATTCTTTTCTGTGTGATTGCCAGGTTTGAAGGACATAACACTGGCTCACAGGGAGCTAAAATAGAAGTGCCCAGTTGCGGAATAAAGAAGTGTGGGTTTCTATATTTAATTTTAATTTTCACTAAGCATTTAATTCATATTTTTTTAATATAGGTATATAAATAAGCAAAAAGACAAATTACAATTGTAATACTGCATGAAAAACATAGGAATCTACCCTCACAATCCCTTCTGGTTCATATTACAAGCCAGCACAGTCAATTACCTTTGAAGCCAGATATAACGTCTGGAGCAAATGAAGACCTATGTTTTCACATAGAACTTACTTTTATTTTAAGTTTTGCCCATGTAAAGCCTTAAATTAATATATCCAAAAACGATTAAATTATCCAAAAATATTAATTAAGGCCTAATCCTTCATAAAGAGAAGAACTGAAGACAAAATGTGCAAGTACAAATATCCATGAGATTCATTAATCCAGTGCTTCTCTTTGAGTGGCAACAGCACAAGAGCTGCTATGTGTGCATTCTTGAGTGGCAAGTTGAGTAAGAACTCATGCTCAGCTACCAGTTAACTAAAGTGCCAATCCCCCGCCGACAGAATATATCTAAGATTTCCTTCAAATTACATGATATGATCTGATAGGTAAAATAAATGTGTGTGTGTGAGGGTGCTGTATGTGTGTATTTGTTTGGAGGGACTGTAGGTGTGGGGGGGACCCTTTAGGAAATAGTCCCCCTCCATTCTTACCTTTTGTAGGGAGGGGGACCATGCTGCTGCCATCCCTGGTGGTTCAGTGGTGAGTGAACTCTAGCCTACAGGGCTAGAGTTTACTCTCGCGATATTTGAACATTGCCGCAGCAATGCTCCGACCTCGCAAGAGGAACCTGGCGGAGCTGCTGGCTTAAGCTCCCTGGGTCCTCTCCTGCCTCCCTCCCTGCCTGTGGGCTGGTGAGGGTGATGTTTTATCTCCCTCACCGTCCCATGGAGGCACATAGCGCGGGCCGCAGGGATTAGGGTGTGCCCAGGCACACCCGGCACACCCCATGCACACGCCTATGGTGCCATGTAGCCTAGACAGTAAAGACATGCAAACACCTACATAAGAAAACCTTACTGCCGATTAGACAGGTCCAGAAAGATCAAGATTGTTTCTTTTTATGTTGGAGAGGTCATGGGAACAGAAGCATTATCCATTTATTAGACTAATATGGGAGAAAAACACAAAATTGAAATCACACACATTTCAACTCCCTTTTGAGTTCTGTCCAGTCAAAGCACTGTTTAAATTATATTCTTCAAATAAACTCTGGCCATTGTACTAAATTAATCCCTCATGTTATCATATCAGTCAGCCTTGAGTCCTAGAGCTTTGAAATTCTCCAAAACACCTACCAAATCAAAAGTTGTAAATTGATGAAAGAAAATAAAGGCTGCTCATTTGATGAATACATAGCATAAAAGTACAAAAATATGGTTTAAAGGGGAAATTTTTCCTCATGTGAAACTTGCTGGTAAATATTTTCTTTCACGCTTTCTTTTTTTGTATTATGTAAATATATACAAAGTGAATACATTTCTCACAGTTTGTACTTTCTGAACAGCCTTGAATACATACTGTATATTTATGGCATTGTCAAAAATGGTGTACAATTTATAATTCTTTTGTTGATTTGAGACATAACGGTGTTACATTTCATATTAGCATTGTAACTCCTCATTTATGCTTTCTTCTATTTTTTTTATTTTCTTGTGTGCTTAGTTTCTGCTTTCTGTATTTTGTTAATGAAAAAAAAACATTATAACCATTGTGCTATACAATTAAATCTTACCAAGGATAATGGAATGTGAGATTTGATATTGCATTGCAGTTTAACGATTCAAATGTATACAAAAATGGGGGCATGTATAAAAATGGTTTAAAGTAGTTGTAGTTGCTTTAATTTGTTTTGTTCAAAACTAGTCTTATCTCAAAAGTGACAGTTCCTCTTTAATAATTAAACTTTCCTTTTCAGATTTTGTAGAGTACTTTAAAGATGGATTACCCAGTAAAGCCAAGAATTCATGCTGTGCTATATATTTGCCTTGGTTAATTGAACACATGCAGCATGTGGTCCTGGCCAACTGTGTCTGAAACACATCTAAAATTCTGGAGGCTATCTTATCTGTCTGGTTACCTATGTACTGAAACTAATCCCGTTTGATTATTTAAACATCTGTATATTAATGTACACACAGCACAACATAATTATAATACTAAGAGATATAAATATCTTTGAAAGCCTGTTCGATCAGGGCCCTCTTCACTTCTTGTCAATTACTTGCTGTCGCATATCCCCACTGTTTACTTGTTAGGCTCTGCAGAATAAGTTGGCACTATATGAATGCTAATAATAAAGATAATAAAGCATGATAAGAACTTTGTTTTATTGATATATGACAAAAGACATATTAATACATAGCATTGAATGTTCTGTTAATTTTGCATTGGCAGATCCATACAACCATTGTTCAGGATTATTAAAGAACAGATTGTTATGAGGGGAAGAAAGGAAGGTAGGAATCCCATCCCTGCAGCCAGATTCTCTTCCAGTGATGTTACTACCCAACTATGTAGAAGGAGGGATGTCCCAGAGCATGGGCTGAGAAAAGGACTTGAGTACCACGGCATGGCGGGGGCTGTACTACCATTGGTATTCTGTCACCAGCATGCTATGCGTGCTGATGAGAGACATCAAATATGCACGGTATTACCATTACCCAATAATGGCACTGCCACAGGTCATGGTGTTTTTATTTTAACCCCATTAACTGTTCTGAGAGCCACAGAGCGACAAAATATTAATCTGCTCAACCGAGGCTGCTCAGAGTTAAATCACAGCATATGATGAGAACTTTGTACTATTGTTCTTTGTAGCTGGCTAATTGTATTACAACCTGTATATCTAATTGCCTAGATATTCTGGAATTGCTATGCAAGTCTTACTCAGCACTGTTCAACACCCAAATAAAATCTTGGGAGTTGTTTGGAGAAGCAAAAAAAAAAAAGTGAATTGATCTTGTTGCTAGATGTCTTTTTGTGCATAAGCCTGTCAAATCACACTCATGAATATGATACTTCTAGAGTGAAAGACAATATTAGTCAGTGCATTGTTTCTGGTGTCAGACCTGCATAGAATATGACTTTTACAAATTTAAATAAAGCCTTTCAAATATATAGGGGTCTTTCACTGACAGTCGGCTCAAGTTTACTCCAAGGTTATGTGAGTTTAACATTGTCACCTAGGTCTAGGATATCCAATAAGATGAACCTGGTCTAACTGGACATTGAAATTCAGATAAGATGGGATCATTGGCTCACGAGAACCAACCATGCTTAAAGGATATTCTATGCCATCCATGGTGATTTGTGATCAGAATTTGGCAGACTTTTTGGATGGTTTACTCATTGAATTGGGATTTGAAATCTGAATGGTATTGTAAATTTTAGGCTAAAGTGAGTGAAAAATAAATTTTTTGCCTACAATTTTCAATTTTATTACCAATTATGCACAAATCCTGGCTTAGCGAATGACCCACTATGTGAACAAGGTTTCGGTTATTATTATTCCCCAAATACACAATATTTAAAAAAGTAAAAAATAAATAAATAAAAGCAACTAAAAGTACTGTTGCCTGCCACATTGCATTCTCCTTATTTTTTCTAACCTTCTTGCATCAAACCTGCCTAACAATGCAGATTGCCTAACAGTAAACCTCAAGTTGAAAATCTCAATAAAGGTTGAAACAGTTTGCATGAGTGGTCTTTCAAGAACCACACCCTCTGGCCTTTCAAAAGCCACCTAGTAAATACTGAAGATGTCCATCTATAATATGCATTGGAATTCCTACCCAGAAACCTGATTTGCACAGTTAGAGAGGAATACTGAGGATATTTGTTTAAATAACAAATAAACATGTTGTCTCAATTAATTGGTGAAAACTTGTGCTCAGCAAAGATCTAAAAAAAATGATTATTTAATGGATCTTAAATGTACATTTTTATGTGAACATGTAATATGCAAGTGCATTTTTAAAACATTTTTAATGTTTGTTAAATTAAGAAAACTGCTTAGCAATGAACTAATAAAATACTTGTAGATACACATGCAGATATACACACATGCACATACAGAGATACAAACACTGGCATACAAACAGATACACAGACACATAGAAACAGTGACACACATGCAGATAAACAGAAACACACTGAAACACATGCAGATACACAGACACACAGGATGCAAACACTGACACACATACAGACAGAGATACAAGCAATGACACACACACACACACACACACATATATATATATATATATATATATATATATACACACAGACACACAAGACACAAAAAATGACAAACATAAACACACATGCTGGCGACTTGGCATTAGCTGGGAGGAAATTACCTGTAATTAAAGGACCACTCTAGTGCCAGGAAAACATACTCGTTTTCCTGGCACTAGAGTGCCCTGAGGGTTCCAGCGGTGGGCGGAGAGCTCTCCTCCTCCGATCCTCCTCTTCTCCTCCCCGTCGGCTGAATGCGCACGCTTGGCAAGAGCTGCGCGCGCATTCAGCCGGTCACATAGGAAAGCATTCATAATGCTTTCCTATGGACACTTGCGTGCTCTCACTGTGATTTTCACAGTGAGAATCACGCAAGCGCCTCTAGCGGCTGTCAATGAGACAGCCACTAGAAGAAATAGGGGAAGGCTTAACCCATTCACAAACATAGCAGTTTCTCTGAAACTGCTATGTTTATGAAAAAATGGGTTAAACCTAGAAGGACCTGGCACCCAGACCACTTAATTAAGCTTAAGTGGTCTGGGTGCCTAGAGTGGTCCTTTAATTCCTCCCAGAGATGGCTGCCAATATTAGAAAGGCTGTTAAAGGGCCACAGTGCATGAGCAGGCCCCTGAGGACACATGCCTATCAGGTGGCCATATGTGCATTCGCCACCTGATGGGCCCCTTCAGTGTGCGAGCCCCGGTGCATCACAAAGTAAAAGTGTTGCCATATGAAGAGTTTAGACAGCGGTTTAGGGCTCCCAGCTGATTTGTGATCTCTAGTATTCAGAGTAAAGGAACTCCAGGATGTGTGACGCAGTGACACTATGATGTCATACCACCCAACATTTCAATTTGACAACTGGACACTTTAATTTTAGAGGTGTGGGTGGAGGTGTTGTCATGTGCGGGCTGATATGAGAAATTATAGATGACTTACTAATAACTATTTATGCAACTAAAATGCAATTTAGAAGAAGAACAATGTATCTTATTTACACAGACTGATTTCTAAACACATGTATTATACTAAAGACACATTACTGTGACTTTTATTGACAACAATATGAAGCTTCTAGAAAAGAGGGACATTAGGATAGAAAAGGGGTTAGAGGGATTCGAGCCCAAAATAGGAACTGTCCCTCTTAAATAGGGACAGTTAGGAGGGTATGTTGTGTATTTCCAAGCAAACAAATATGTCAACATGTGCATACCCTAGTTTGTGTGTAATTCAATCTATTACACGATTTAGGCATGATTCCCATCTATTTAATTTACTTAGATCCTCAACCGAGGACCACTAGTAAATAGCAACAGATAGATCTGGTCCTAAAATGTCCCATATATTATATCTCAAGGTTCATGTTAAAGAATGCAGAATTAAACTGAGTGCATACCATAACTTTCTTGCAATTTACAAACCTATTAAAGGACCACTATATGCACCCAGACCACTTCAGCTCAATTAAGTGGTCTTTGTGCCAGGCCCCCCTAGTATTAACCCTGCAGCTGAAAACATAGTTTCTGAGAACACTGCAGGGTTAATCCAGTCTCTAGTGGCTGCCTTCCTGACAGCCACTAGAGGCCGCTTCCGTGATTTGCACTTATTTGATGCTGGACGTCCTCACCGAGTCCAGCGTAAAAAAACATCTCCATAGGAAAGAATTGAGTAATGCTTTCCTATGGGCAGGTTTGAATGCGTGCGCGCCTCTGGCCGCGCATGCGCATTCGGCTCCACTCGGAAGCTGGCGTCGATGGAAGAGAGGCCACCAGTGCCGAGGGAGCCCGGAGCTGGATTAAGGTAAGCAAATAAATGGTTACTTAACCATTTATTCGCTTCAGAATGGGGCCCTAGTCACCGTGCTCTATAGCGTTTATGAATACAAAACATATTTGTATTCCTAACACTATAGTGTTCCTTTAATGTCCATGTTGTCCACTTTTGATTGGTTAGTCTGTGAATGCTCCTTGACATGTCCACTGAGTTGCATGTGTGTTGACCTTGGACATGTGGCCACACCTGCTACCACCATATGGCTATATTAGAAGGTAGATGTGAGATTATATTTTCTATTTTTTTTATTTAAAATTAAAATTTTACATTTTATTATTGTAAAAAAGATAACACTACTAAATAGCAACAGTTTCCTATTTCATATAATAATTGTCATAAACGGTGATTACAATCACAATTCTAATAAATTGTGATGATATAAATGTAACAAATACACTTTTTATCTTCTTATAATAACACACAGCAGCATGAATCCCAATTACTAATGTGTTCAGAAAAATAGAACACAAGACAGAATGTGTGCTTGTCAGTAGATAAATAGATGAAACCGAATGTTAGTGCATTAATAAAAATATTATTTTATACGGAAAAGCTAATTTATTTTAAGAGTGTGTGCAAGTTTCTAAAAATAAATTAAAAGATTAAAACTGCCCTTCACTTCTCTTCCATTTATAACTGATCCAATTGTTTGTAATTTGAAACTAAGCAGTTCACTCAAAGGTCTATTGATCAGAAGCTTCTAAGACTGTAACTTCAAAGTGTCTGCAGGAAGTTTCATACAATTTTCAAGCAGCGTGTGGTTGGACAGTTGTTTTTTTTTCTTCTTTCTTTCTGGCAAAGGAAGACATTCTTACCTTATTATCATAGTTCAGTCTGTCTCACTATACCCCTAAGCTGTTTGTCACCAGTTGCGTTACACATTTATGAGTATTTGTTAGTGTGATCATAGGAGTAAAAAAAAAAAAAATGGAGATTTTTTTTTTTTTAATTATGACATTAGGGTTTTACAATAGAATATAAAATGCTATGCATCCATATAATAATTATGAAATAGCTTTGGTGACATTTGTTGAATTTCCGAGTGGAAGTGATCAACAACATTTAAAACTGTTAAAATCAGGCAATTTTTTAAATCAGTATACAATCATTGTTTGTATTTAATCTGCCAAGGAACCATGCTATGAATTTTCTTGGAATAAAAATGTGTAGATAAAATGGGTATTTTTCAATTATTATTATTATAAATTATAAAATTTGATTATATTCAAGACATAGGAACTTTATTATGTATAGGATAATTATAATAATAATAGTAAAAAAAAAAAGTATGTAACTTCTTTTTACGTTAATACATCACATTGTTTTCTGATGATTTCATTAGCCTCTGTGTAGGCACAAGATAAACTGCATTAGTAATTTTGCTATCTGACTGCATTTATTATGTACAAATAAAAATAAAAAAACATTTAAACTAAAATTAATGTAACTTTAGGAAAATGTTGTCCTATTCAGTAAAATATTTAAATTTTATATTATAACATTAAGTTAGTATGATAACAAAGTACTTTGTATTAAATCACATTGCTAGAGCTCCACTCATTGGCAGGGCTTCTTTATTTTTTTATATTTTTTTTTGGCGAGGGGGGGTCTGTGTATATTGATACTGCCTTTTCTCCAATTGTACAGCATTACAGAATGTGTTGGCACTTTATAAATTCCAGTAATAATAATATGAAAACTGCAATATTTTTATCTATTGTGCCTAATTATAGAGTTGAAGTGAATTGACAACTAACGTGTACAATATAGATCACAACAGGTAAGATTAAGATGTTTTTTGTGTGTTTGGTTTTAATTCACCATAGTCTATGTTTAGTAAATAGACCCTTGAGTTTCGAGTGCTTAGATTCACTACTACAGTATATGAAAAGTGCTACAGGTAAAAAAAAAGCTAATTACTAGGTCAATAGATTTGTATCAATATGCATTTAGTAGCATTTGCGTAGATGCTATGTATCTGCAGTCTCATGTGTGACTTCATGTGTTTTTAAACAACATCTCAAAGTCTTCTCAATTTCAATCCACCCTATGCTTTCTATTTTCCATGCTTATGTTAGCTGGCATGCCTTTGATCTTCTCTAATTAAAGGGTTACTAAGGCTGCTCTCTCCAAAGGAGGTGATGCTGTAAGTAGGGATTTGTAATGTGACTGGGGAAACCCTCAGGCAAAATGTTGGGGGCAGGAGAAGGATGGGAGACTTATCACACTGAGCAAATAGTTGAAAAAAACATTGGGCAATTTATAAACCTGTCTATACAAGGAATATAGAACAGTAAGTAACCACCAATTAGAAAATCATTTCATTTAGGTTATAATACATCCTGTGTATAATACGCTGCATGTACTTTTTATTTACCCTGAGTGTTGAATAAGTAAGTCAGTTAGTTAATCTAGCTGGGGTTATAAAATATATACATTTTAGTAGGGCAATGTTATTTAATTCGGAATTCATAAAGCTTTATTCTGATGTATACAATAATATTAAAATAAGTGCCAAACTGGATGTAGTCTAGATCCTTAGCATATAAGAAATGTACCCCTGGTTATTTCATCTCTGCAACCTCCAGTGATGTCTGTTTAAAGCCCTGCAGACTGTTTGTTAAAGGGCCGGTGACCTCTCTGGTGAAAACAGATGCTTCTGGGTGTCATCCATAGAATGGATGGTTAAGTGAAATTGGAATCCCTATAAATTGTCTGGTAATTGCTACCACAGTTTGGGACTACTGTTTTTACACAAATCAATAAGATTTCATAACTCAATGAATTTTGAAGCTCATTCTTTTTTTTGATGCACTGCAACTACTGTAAAAAGCAATGGTGGTCCTATTCTCAATGGTTTATTCAATATTCACTAAGAAACATACATGGGATTCTAGGAGATTCAAACTCTAAATCCAATTCAAGAAGCAAAGCACAGCAGATAAATCTGAGCAAGTTTTTACCGATTTACTGCTGAATAGTAACATATAGGTCTTGGAACCATTAAAAAAAAAAAAAAAAGATGTGGGGGCGGAGCCAAGCTGCAGAGCAGAGAAGTCGCATGGCACTGTAGCTCCTGAAATCTCAAGCCAAAAACACCCATTCTAAGCGGTAAAAACGACCAAAACAGCCACAAATCACAAGCAATAACAGGGGAATTTACATGGGCCGGAAAAATAAAAAGCCAAGGCCCGAAGAGCCCAGACTTGGCCTCGATATCGGAGCCATGTGGCGCCAGGCCCACGGAGCAGCTAGGCCCAAGATGGCCGAATACCCGGAGACTTACTCCGACCTGTCGGACGACTTCTCCCAAGGGGAAGACACGCATCCCTCTCCCAGCCCACCGGCAACCAAAGCCACACCACCAGACCCTGATAATGCACCAGTCACAACAGCGGTGCTCAAGGCATTACTGGCGGGCCTGCAAACCACGATCCAGGCAGAAATGGCAGGCCTCCGCACGGACCTCCAGGGAATGTACCCTGGAGAATACCTCCGCTACCACTACTACCCATATCGCCGCCATGCAACTAGAGATAAGGGGTTTGCAGACTAAAACAGAGGCTTTTGAGCGGCGGTTCGCCACGCTGGAAGACGCACGAAGAGCAACCAACATAAAGGTACGGGGAGTATCAGACGACTTGCCGGCGGAAGAACTCCCGCATTTCGCGCGGAGGCTCCTGGCAGCGCTATTGCCTGCGTGGCAGGCCAAGGCACTAAGCCTGGATGGGGTTCACAGAGTTCCCAAATCGACCAGAGCCCCACCAGCAGCTTCAAGGGACATCATAATCCGCTTCCAGCGCAAGGAAGACAGAGCCACAACCATGGAAGCGGTCAAAAACCTTCCCCAGTACTCCTTCGAAACCATGTGCCTCTCCTTCTTCACGGACTTGTCCGGCAGTACCTTGGCCTGGAGACGGTCGCTCAAACCACTTACGACGCTACTCCAGCAAAAAGGCATAACATACCGTTGGCGCTTTAACTGCTCCCTGCTGGTGACACATGGCGGGAACACTCACGAGATTCATGACCTCCAAGGAGTGCAGGACTTGCTACCCACGCTGGGACTACCTCTAGATGCCCTACGGCCCACGACAGCCTCCGAGACCACCAAACCACGGCATGGGTGGAACCCAGAAAGGGTGAAAACTTTCGTTCCGAGAGGGTCCGGAAATAGCTTCCATGATGACAACCCGACATGAAAGACCCAAGAGTTGTGCAAATCGTAACAAGATAATTGCCGGGACTGTAAGATCTCACTACCATGGAACTAACCCATTGCGATTCTCCTCAAAATTTAGCTACTTTGCCTACCTGATAACTTAGACTTTTCTTTATATTGGTTATCTTTGTGTTTATTATTATTAATTTACCAGTAAATGTTACTAGCTAGCTACCTGTCAGACATACACAAGAACGCTTCCCATCAGGTTATGTCCCTCACTTCCTCCCCCATTTCTGCCCTAAGCGGAAACAAGGCAGCACATCGCCACACACGGCAGACAGGCGGGGTTACAACACACCCAGGACCCAGATACCTACCGAGCTATATTACTACCTAGCGATAAGAGTGGAGGGTACACCTCAGAACGATACACTACATTCCTTGACCCAACACCTCCTGGAACTGCTCATTCAAGCATAGGAGGATTAACCCCACAGCACATACACTACAGAACAGACAACACTACCCAGCTTGACAAGTATCAGGTGTCATAAGGCCCCTCCACAGCCACTGGCAGGAGCGTATTTTTAGTACACATTGATCACTCTACGGCTATTATGCTTACCCAGCCACAACAAGTGTACTTATTTTATGTAGATAACTTTGCAATTGTTAGCCTATTTTACTCCACAAATATTAAATGTGCACCACGTATCTGCTTAAATGCCAACTGAACTTACACAGGACTTGCCACACAACCACGTATCACATGTACACTCACACGCTTCAAAACACGGAGATAAATTCTTAGTTTACAAGCCTTAACTCACATGCACACCTCATTCTCCCATCGAACACGCTCATGTGTACTGATCTACAAACCTGCTCATGTAGACATCGACTTTATGTTTTTATTGTTTTATGTGTTTATTTTTTCTCTGAATGCATGCATTTTAATTATTACATACTGCGCTATGATGGGGCAACCCAGGGGCTACTTTCACGGGAAATACTACGTGGCACACCTGACTAGGTTGCGGTATGTTTAAATTCTAGCAAAGCACAGCACATATGATGTTCTACTATGGCCTGCTCTCAAAGTTAACCAATTGTGTTACTCGTTATTAGTTTATCTCCAGCAAGGGTTAACTTGCATAACTTCTTGGTTTTCTCCATTCACTCAACATGTATACTATACCTTATTATGCATACTCATAAGTTAAGATAAGATTGTCTATATATCGTAAAAACAAAAATTGTGCATGTACTCATGCCACTGCTTACCCTGTATACAACATGTACGCTGTTGTGGCGTTTGATCTTGCGATGTACTTACCTGCACAAAAAAAAAAAAAGATGTGACACATGCCAACATATAAAACGGCTCACTCCACAACTCCAAATGGGTTAGTGCAGTGTTTCGCAAACCAGTCCTCAAGACCCAACAGTTCAGGTTTTGTCAGTATCTCCATTGGAGTAAAATGGGGAAATAGATAAATCCTGGCTTGTTGGTGGGCCATGTAAACTGGTTTGGGAACCATTGTTCTAGAGTATGACTTATGGCTAAATACCTAAGTAAGCATAAACAATAATGACTTGATAACTATAAACTATGTAACATTTCTTATATCTAACTCTAAGTTCCATTCTGTTATGTAAGGAATAATCTTCATTTACTCAAATTATATAAAGCTATGCATCTGAATGGACAATTTAATAAAGGTTTTGGAAAAATATTCCCGCATTCCACCTTCACAAACCTTTTCACAAATGGGTGTGAATGTTTCTTATAGAAAGTAGAAAGGGGTACTCTCCTTTTAAAAAGAGCACACCAAGGCTGGCATAAACAATGGTCTTTGTGTCACAGTTAACCTTTCACAGACACCTGTAACAACCCTGCGTGACTCTTTTATTTGATCTTTGATTGTCCTTTTAATCTTCTTAGCACACAGTTGGAGGTACTTCAAAGCTTTGCTCTGTGAGTTGAATCTTTTGTATCTGCCACAGGTAACTGTTATAGTTATATGACATTTATGAAGTATATAAAATTCTACTGCGTATTTGGTCAAAGGTGAGTTACCACACAAGCAAGCATCATTCTGTAAAATTCTCCACAATGATTCAGGCTATGTGAAGAAAAAAAAAAAAAGCATTCTTTTTTTTAAAAACTTTACCACGGTATTAAATATATATTTAATTTTACAGACGTCAGTTAAGTAAGTAATAGTACACATACTATTGTTTTTAAAAAGTAAGGGTTTATTAACTAAACACTACATTAAAGAGATTTGAAAATCCAATTGCAAAATTCAAGCAAAAAGTGTAGATTTTGAACATTTCTCCACCTCAATCGGTAGAGTGTGCTATCCTGCCCTATAGCATTAAAGACCATATTTTTTAGAATGTCATAACACACCCTTCGTCATTAATGATGTATATAAAATTTATAGTCCCTGCCCACCTTGTTTAGGTTTGAAGTTCTGTGTTTGATGTAGTTAAAAAAACAACAACATACAAATATATGAAAAGAGAAAAAGTAAGACTATCACCTCTATCATCTCTGACTTTGAAATGCTCATTAACACATTCTTTATAATTGTGCTCACTATTAAGAGTGTTCCAGGAGACATTTTCAAAAGCTGTCATGCTACAGGACTCTTTTATTTGTATTAATATTTATTCCTCAACCATCATATCTTATCCCACATCACAAAATCAGTTCAAATATGTTGTTATAGAAAATCTTATATAATTTTTAAAATTATTATTATTATTATTATTATGAATTATTAATATTTTATTACATCGTTATATTAAGTAGAGTTTTAGAGGACTGATGGAAACATTGCAAAATGTCTTAGCACTTTGTTAAGAAATGAATAGAAATAATATTATATCATATTTATATTTCCAGATTCTATATACACGATAGAAAAATGTATTAATTATTTATTGATCGTTTAGTTGCAAGTTAAAAAAACTGAGAGAATACACTACAGAACCACATTCACAGATATTTAAGAGTAATAAAAGAACAATACAATCAAAGATCCAATTCCACAATAGTAGAAACATATGACCTTATTCTGAGGGTCTGCTTAAGACAAACATAGTAACAGATGTTGAGAAAGGACACAAGTCTATCAAGCTTAGCCTTTCACAAATCCCTATTATGTTGCTGTTGATCCAGAAGAAGTGAGTAAATCAATTGAAGCCTCTTTCAATTCTGCATAAAAAAACAACTAAATTCCTTCTTTACACCAAAATGCAAATTGGATGCCTCCAATATGAGTCATTAAAGAAACAGTCCAATACAATAATCACTACAGCATGCTGTGGTGGCTATGATGGCAGGAGTGCCCTAAGCCTAACGCTGGCATTTGGGGAGCTAAGTCCTGACGTGCAGGGTGAGTTCATTGGCAGAAAGTAGTAGCTGATCAGTCTCAGCCAATGAACTAAGCCGAGTGATGCGGAGAGTTTATGGCTCTTATAGAGGAGATGACAGCACCCTGTGGACCACAGGTCAGATGTAAAACCATTTACAAATGATACTCTAACTGGAATTCAAACCTCTATAGCGTGTTGTAGTGGTTATGGTGCTTGGAGCGTTCCTTTAACTACATTATATGTCCCCTGTGCACATTCATCAATAACAACATCTTCCATATGCATAGCTGCTTTGCAATATGTGAATTTTTCTAAATTTCTACACCAGATCTACAAGCTTCCCATCAAATTTTGTTCTTCAGGACTGTGCAACACCCACACAATTTTTCAAATAAATGAGCATTAGATATATTATTTGCACACATAATATATTAGAAGTTGAAGTTGTGGTTAGTTTCTTAAAACTCAGTATTTTACTTAGAATGAATGGCTTTGCTGAATTTTAAAGGGAAGGGCCCTTCAAATTTCTTTTAACCCCTTAAGGACACATGACATGTGTGACATGTCATGATTCCCTTTTATTCCAGAAGTTTGGTCCTTAAAGGGTTAAAGCAAGTTGGAGAACTTGAGAGACTAATAGTTCTGTGGCTGTTGAACCAATACAAATCCAATAGAATCTACACTACTGAAGTTAAAAAGAACAAAAAGAAAAACAAATAGTAATAAATAAACAAACACACAGATAAAGCATATAGAGGAAATTATAATCTTCTATCCAATATGTACAAAATTATTTTCATACTTTAATCAATGGACAACTTGACTCAGCAGTCGTCATGGTGATATCTTTAGGGGAATAAAAGACCCTGTTCCTAAATCAATACAAAGTCAGCAACTTAAACTATAGGGCAGGAGTGCCCAAAAGATTCCAAGATGTTGTAGAACTACAACTCCCATTATCATTATCTATTACCTATTATCTATGTTCATTCGCACCCGCTACAGCGGAAAAGGTTTCTGCTCTGCTCCAGTCCTCCCGCCCCACCACCTGCTCCCTAGATCCAATTCCCTCGTATCTCATCTGTACTCTGTCTTCTTCTCTTTCTCTACCTCTCACCTCTTCTCAATCTCTCTCTCTCCTCTGGCATATTTCCATCCCCCTTCAAACATGCAACTGTAACCCCAATTCTAAAGAAGCCCAACCTTGACCCTAACTCCCTGTCCAACTACCGTCCTATCTCACTACTGCCTTTTGCATCCAAGATCCTTGAAAGAGTTGTGTATGCGAGATTGACAGACTTCATCGAGTCCAATTATCTTCTAGACCCACTACAGTCTGGTTTCCAAGCTAAGCACTCTGTAGAAATGGCACTGATCAAAGTACCTAATGATCTACTTGCTGCAAAATCTCGTGATCACTACTCTATCCTAATTCTCCTTGACCTTTCTGCGGCTTTTGACACTGTTGATCATCAGCAGCTTCTTCTCATCCTCCGCAATATCAGTCTACAAGATCTTGCTCTCTCCTGGTGCTCCTCCTTCCTCTCCTAGCGCTCTTTCAGTGTTTCTTTCTCTGGCTCTACTTCTTCACCCTAACTCCTCTCTGTTGGTGTCCCCCAAGGTTCAGTCCTTGGTGCAGTACTTTTCTCCATCTATACTGCCTCTCTTGGTAAACTCATTAGCTCCTTTGGCTTCCAATATCATTTCTATGCGGATGACATGCAAATCTAGCTGTCCTCTCTTGATCTCTCCCCGTCCCTCTTGACTAGTGTCTGACTGCCTCTCTGCTATTTCTAACTGGATGGCTGCCCACTTCTTTAAACTCAACTTGACCAAAACTGAAATTCTGGTCTTTCCTCCCTCAAGTGTTGCTACACCTGTGTCTATCTCCCTCCAAGTTAACTGTGCTACCATCAGTCCATCATTCAGGCTCGCTGCCTAGGTTTTCTCTTTGATTCCAACCTCTCCTACAAGCCTCATGTTCAGTCTATCGCCAAATCCTGCCACTTCCATCTCAAAAACATTGCGTGCATCCGACCCTACTTAACGCCAGATGCGACTAAGGTGCTGGTCCATTCCACTGTCCTTTCTCGCCTTGACTACTGTAATCCGCTTCTCAGTGGTCTTATGTGCTCCCAACTTGCACCGGTACAGTCCATAATGAATGCGGCGGTGAGGCTCATTATTATTATTATTATTATGATATTTATAGAGCGCCGTCAAATTCCGCAGCGCTTTACAATGGGTGGACGAACAGACATGTAGTTGTAACCAGACAAGTTGGACACACAGGAACAGAGGGGTTGAGGGCCCTGCTCAATGAGCTTACATGCTAGAGGGAGTGGGGTAAAATGACACAAAAGGTAAGGATAGTATTAGACTAGTGACAGTTGCAGAAGAGGAATCAGTTGGGAGCTATTAACAGTTTAATTGATATGCTTTTATGAAGAAGTGGCTCATCATCCTGTCCGCCCGCATCGCCCATGCCTCTCCCTTCTGTCAGTTCCTATATTGGCTTACTGTAAGATATAGGGCTCAATTTTAAAATTCTGGTTCTTGCTTTCAAATCTGTACATAATGCTGCTCCCACCTATCTATCCTCCCTAATACACAAGTATGTCCCGTCTAGGCCCTTACCCGCTGCTGAAGACTTACGTCTATCTTCTGTCCATACTCCCACCTCTGATGCTCGCCTTCAAGACTTCTCGAGGGCTGCACCGTTCCTGTGGAACTCACTTCCCTCCTCTGTTAGATGCTCACCCAGTCTCCACTCCTTCCAAAAATCATTAAAAACCCACTTCTTTATAAAAGCGTATCAATTAAACTGTTAATAGCTCCCAACTGATTCCTCTCTTGCAACTGTCATTAGTCTAATACTATCCTTACCTTTAGTGTCACTTTACCCCACTCCCTTTAGCATGTAAGCTCATTGAGCAGGGCCCTCAACCCCTCTGTTCCTGTGTGTCCAACTTGTCTGGATACAACTACATGTTTGTTTGTCCACCCACAGTAAAGCACTGCATAATTTGTTGGCGCTATATAAATACTAACATAATAATAATGATTATGATTTGCATGCTTATATAATGATAGAGCATCATGGAAGCTGTAGTTTTAAAACATCTCTAGGCCTACCTTTTGGGCACCCAATGCTATAAGCAAACCACTCCACCATTCCAAACCTGTTTATCTCAATGCAAAATGTATTTCTGAACTTGGTAGATATTCACCAGATGAAATTATTTCTCACCTAATTTAGCTAATGGGACAAATCACACTCGAATCACACCAAAGTAAAAACGATATGGTCTTATGAGTACTGATGGTAAAATGCATGTGCTTTAAACAACTACATATATATGATCTAAAAAAGAATGTAGAATAATCAGAGTACTGATTCAGCCATAAACCTCAGACATTAGTGAATTGTATGCCTTAATTCTACACGTATCAGAGTTATATGTAATTATGATCACTGAAACTTTCTTTGGAATGCATTATCTTATTATAAATACCAAAATAAAATATGCTGCATGCTTACACTTTATACACAATCTATTTTTGATCTATTTGGTCACAATCTATTTTTCTACAATTATTCCTACGTCAACAAGTTCCATTAGCAATGTCAATGTATTCACAATCACTTTTATTGTGAAACGTTTTCCACCGCACTTTTTAGTATATTGGTTCAGCAAAACAAAGAGAGAACATTACACTTTACTATAAACAATCAGTCTTAAGCAAGCACAAACCTTCGGAAGAAGATTTCTGAACACATGAACAGAACCATCAGACACTTAGCAAATTCAACAAATTATTCTTGATCACTTAATTAAATCAAATAAAGTATAAATAAGCCCTGTTACACTAATATGACATAGCAAAATTAATAATGCAGTCAATGCATGCAATATGTACATATACAAAACATGATTAGAACATGTTTAAATAGACACACCACATACCTAAAGCTCTCCAGCTTGCTTTAATGGCTTTATGTGTGAATAATGTGTCTTCTTTTTTTTTTTCATTTTACAAAAAGTGAAGATTTCAATAGAAATTAGCACTTTTACAAATTAACTTTGTTACAACCGCCTGGCTGTCAATCAGTCTGTCCTGTTACTTCCTGGTTGCTCAGTGGAGCTAAAATCAGGAAGCAGGCAATTGCCCATAGTACCTGTCTGGCAAAGACTTCTAATTGAGCTGCAATGGAATATCTGTAATTGGACAGCCACAGAAAGTCTAGTCTGGTTTAGAATTGGAGGGCTTGCAAAGATTTCAGGGTAAAGATCTGCGGCTTTTGCAAGCTGTTTTAGATATACCCCAAATGAAAAAAAAATGCATAATTAAATGCATGCATGTTTTCCTTGGGGTATGTCTGCTAAACAGTGATTTAAAATTAATAAATATATATACACACACACACATTTTATACATATATATATATATATATATATATATATATATGTGTATATGTATATATATATATATATATATATATATATATATATATATATATATATTGTATTTGGGCAGTGGAGAATCCCTTACAATGTCATTTTGTAATACAATAAGTTAATTACAAACATGTAACCTATTATAATCACCACTGCATTATAAAAAGGGTAAACAGGCATGTCAGATCTTTCCAAGATGGATCCTTGATGACTGAAGACAAGTCTAGTTTTAAGTAGATAGCGATTTCTAACTTCAACAGTATTCTTGGCATTAAAAAGTAATATTTACTTTACAAAAGAAAAATAGGAATTTCATAAATGTTGAATAAGATTACAGGGTAATATCAATTTCCAACCTTCACTCTAAAGTAATGTTTTTCAATAATGTATTTCTCATCTATTTTATTTCAATTTAATGCATATTTGTTATAATTCCATGCGCTAGAATAAGCACCAGTATTTTAATATCATTCAGCTTTGTTCTAGAAGAGAAGCTCTAAAGTAGGTTATATATGGATTTTAAATCATCAAAAATCTTGCTTTGTTCTGGAATCAAATAATGCAATGCCAAAGGAAAAGCGAGCTAGGTTGATCATTGCTTTGTGTTTATACGATCTTTTGTTGTTGAGGCAGCAGGAGCTTTGCTTTCATCATCAATGCATAAAATTTAACACCCTCCCCTCAACATGGTTACTTACTCACTTTGTTTTTGTTCATCAAATTAATTATTTATGTATTGATTTATCTTTGAAGAGAAGCTTGAAGGGAGAGAAACTCTAACAAAGAAAAAATAGCCTTGTGATTATTTGTTTAACAAGGTTTCAGGAAGACATGTTTTTTTCTGATTTAACAAAACAGTATTGTCAAATACAGAAAAAACAAAACATATAGAAATATAAATGTCTACCTGCCATAAATATTTAAAGTATGGCGGGTATAGATTTGTTATATAACATCTAGGGTTGGGCCCCTGATACATATTGCATACTTTTACTTTGATTTATTCAATGCTTATCAAAATTGTAAAAGTGCTACAGAATATGTTGATAATATATAAATGCCAAATCTCATGTTGCAATTTTTTTTTTTTCTAGAAAGCATATTAGATAATAGATTAAATAAGAAATATTGCTGTCAAAGCAATGGTAGTTATGTATACAAATTACTATTCTTAAAAATGGTCTAAAGTCTGAAAGTGGAGCAGTCACCATGGTAACCAGAGGAACCAGCAGTTATATTGCATTGGTGACCACTTTTCAGAATAGAAACTTTTCATACATTATCCACAATGAGTTTAAAATCTTATCTTTACCGATAATATCAAGTGTTACTTACTAAATAGATATGTAATATCATTCTTGGAATTCCTGACACATTGTGTTGTTTTTATTTTATTAATTTTGTTTTGTCAATCAGATTTTTTATTAAGGCATATTGGTAAATTACAATCGTAAACACTTGTGGCAAGATGTCATATACAAATAGTAGTGATGAGAGAAACGTGTCACCTTTCAAGAGTAGGCTCTGGTCAGATGTAGTACAATAAAACCCATCACACAAGTGATTGAAATTGAAATAACAAGAAAGGAAAAGAAACAGTGCTAAAGAGTCCTAAAACTGACGCACTAAATCAGGTAGGTGGTGAAGTGTGGTGCCGCCAATCATTCAACATGTGGATCAGCTGATGCCCATCATAGGCAGAACACAGTTTCCAAAGCTTGTTTCAGTTGTCAGGCCCAGAATCAGAAAATCAACCAGTCGGTCCAGCCTCAGCAGTCGGTCTCCCCATCGCCATTCATCATGTTGATGCCTTGATGGCTTGTGAACCTCTCTCTTCCTGACCCAACAAAGTGGCCTTCGCTGCCTCTGGAGCACTGCTCGAGCTTCAGGAGCTGCTGATTGACCTTCACGTTGTATGGATGGACTGAGTGGCATGTGGGCTGTTTGTGCAGCAGGTGTGTGTTGCTTAGCCCTCAGTTTCTCCCAGAAAGCTTTGAAAAGAGCATCCAAGTTGTCCAAGATGGAGGTCTTCTCACCCTGGCATGCAGGAGCAAATGTGGCGTCTGCCATTTTGGATGTATCACCGCTGGCGGCACCTAATCCAGAGTGCCTTGAGGGTGAGAACCGGGATCACCCACAACAGTTCAGAGGGGGGGTTGCAGGGCACAAACTCCTTACAGGCTTTAACCCACCAACACCGGGCCGGGAGATTGGGCACTTGTCTTTTTTTTTTTTTTTAAAAAGACAGATTCAATAATACTGTTAAAAAGTTGAATTTAAAGTCATTAAAGAGATAATGTAAATATATCACACTCATTAAAGATAGCAGTGGCCATAAAATAGATGCCATGGATCAGTTTTGCACCGGGGTCTTGCACAGAAACACAACATTCTTCCCTTACACACACAGAAACACACAATGCATCCATTATACACACACACAATGCATCACATACACACACACAATGCATACCTCACAAACACACACACACACACACACAATGCAGCTCTTGCACAGATACACAGAAGCACACAATGCATTTCTTGTATACACACACATACACAGCTTCTCTTAATGCATCTCTTGCACACACTCAATGCACCCCTTACAGGAACACACAATGCATTACATTACATACACAGAAACACACCTTGCATCCCTTACACATACAAACACAGATTCACACAATTCATCTCTTACACACACACACACAGAGAAACACATAATGCATTCTTTACACACAAACACACAGTGCATCCCGTATACACACCCACGAAATCCCTTACACAACCTAGTATCCCTATACATTCCATTCCATAAGAACACACACACATTACATCCTCTACAATAACACATAAGACATTCTCTACACACATACACTCCACTCCCTGTGAGCGAACTCATGGGTGCGCCTTGTAGGCATCTGGTTTCTGGGCAGGCCTTGTAGGCATACTCATGGTCAGGTCTTGGGCGTCCAGACCGTGATCTGTGTAAAGGGCCCCAAAAAATGGAGCTGCTTCCTGTTCATTGTTTTTGTGAGCACTGCCTCCAGAGAGCCTGTTTTTACACAAGACCAGTGGAGCCAGACTGCAGTCTGAGACCATCACCATCCTCTTGTCCTCATCTGGTACTAAGTATGCAATCCAGTATGATATTAGTGGCACTAATCCCTAATTTACCTCACATTAAAGGGCCACTATAGTCACCAGAACCATCTACAGCATGATGTAGTGGTTCTGGTGTCTATATAGCCTGTCCCTGCAGGCTTTTTAACGTAAACACACTGCCTTTTCAGCGAAAAGACACTGTGTGTAGCACTGGCATTGGCTCATATGGCAGATCATATGGGTGGGAAATTGTGGTGGGGGCAGAGGCGTAGCGTTGGGGGTGCAGGGGGGGCCGGCCGCACCGGGCGCAACATCTGGGGGGGCGCCAGGGGCGTATTAGCCGCGAGGCAAACAAGGCATTTGCCTTGGGTGGCATTTTCCAGGGGGCGGCAAAAAAAGCCACCCCCAAATGCCCAAGGCAAATGTCTTGTTAGCCTTGCGGCTAACAGACATGCCGGCGGGCTGCTAGGCTGGGCGTGCGGCATTGGTGGGCGGCCGGCGAGGGAGCACTTCCTCTGAGCTGTCTGCTCAGCTCCCTCGCGCGCCGCAGAGTGAGGCTGGGAGCCGGTATATGACGTCATATTCCGGCTCCCAGCCTCACTCTGCGACGCGCGAGGGAGCTGAGCAGACAGCTCAGGGGAAGTGCTCCCTCACCAGCCTGCCGCCCGCCAATGCCACCCGCCCAGCAGCCACTGGACCACCAGGGAGGAAGAGAACCCCCTCCCCCCCCCAGCATTTCTAAAGGTAAGGATGCTGGGGGAGTTACATTTTTAAAAAAATATGTGTTAAAAATGTGAGTGTGTGTCTGTTAGTGTGTGTGTGTATGTATGTATGTTAGTGTGTGTGTATCTGTTAGTGTGTGTATGTATGTCTGTTAGTGTGTGTGTATCTGTTAGTGTGTGTGTGTATGTCTGTTAGTGTGTGTGTGTATGTATGTATGTTAGTGTGTGTGTGTCTGCTAGTGTGTATGTATGTCTGTTAGTGTGTGTGTGTATGTATGTCTGTTAGTGTGTGTGTCTGTTAGTGTGCGTGTCTGTTAGTGTGTGTATGCATGTCTGTTAGTGTGTGTGTGTCTGTTAGTGTGTGTATGTGTATGTTAGTGTGTGTGTGTGTCTGTTAGTGTGTGTGTCTGTTAGTGTGTGTATGTGTCTGTTAGTGTGTGTGTCTGTTAGTGTGTGTGTGTGTCTGTTAGTGTGTGTGTGTGTGTCTGTTAGTGTGTGTGTGTGTGTCTGTTAGTGTGTGTGTGTGTGTGTATGTTAGTGTGTGTGTGTGTCTGTTAGTGCTAGGTTACTACATTTGTATATTTGTATTCATAGACCTGCTGAAAATGTGGAAAATGTGTAATGCATGTTCGCATTCAATTAAGTGTTGGAAAATAAACTTGTATTTAGATGCATTTTACTTTAATTACATAAGTATTTTCATAACAAACAATACATGTGCTTTTGGGGGGGTAAGGGTTTCTTTAACTAATCTAGTGGAAGAGACTTGAGTGCTAAAATCCACGGGTTAGGGGGCGCAAATTACTTGCCTTGCCCCGGGTGCTGAGAACCCACGCTACGCCACTGGGTGGGGGGGGGGGTGCAAATTTTTGTTTGCCTAGGGCGGCAAAAATCCTTGCACCGTCCCTGAGTGCTCTTAGTAATACAGGAGTTTAAATACCATAATTAATGTACCTGTATGATGAAGGCTCACCGTATCCACATACAAAACTGTCTGCAGCGATGCAACCAATGATGTCATTGATAAAGATGTGTAAAAATCCTAAATTATTTTCTTTTATGTTTGCTTTTTTTAACATCTAAATACTTATTCTAAGGCCTTACATTCTCAGCCTTATTTCATAAATTAGTATGTGGAGATTCACCCAAAACAATGCAAAAAAAGGCAGCATTACTTCTAATACATTTGTACAACATTTGGTCCTTCCCATCATGCTTACCCGACTTATTATTATCTCTTCTGTTTTCAGTGTCTGGTTCCATCAGTGATTTTATTTTGTTTTTATTTATTTATTAATTTCATTTTGATCTTTGTCACAGTTACTCTGTAAACACCTAATACTTTTTTCAAAGTTTATAAAAAAAGAATTTGGAGCAAATGAAAGTCAGTTGATTTTCTTTCCTATAAGATTTGTAAAATCATCTTCTAATTTATACAAAGGAGCTTAAAATGGGAGCCCATCTGAATCAATGAGATTGAGTCAGTGAATGACTCTGAATGTTAGTGGCACACCCTAGAATTGTGTCCACCATTCTAGAATTGTTTGGGAGCTAATTCCAGAGCAATTTAAAAATTAATCCTAAATTACATGAATACAGTGAGAAATGTGCAAGCAGAGACATGCAAATACTTAAATACACACTATAATCACCAGAACAACAGCTTAATGTAGTAGTTGTTCTGGTGCATATACTCAGTCCATGTAGGCATTTTCATGTAAACATTGTCTTTTCAAAGAAAAGGCATTGTTTACATTGCTCCAGAGGGATATCTTCAGTGGCAGTCACTCAGACAGCCATTAGAGATGACTGAAACCACTCACATGGACAGGAGCCTATATGGTATTGGCTCCGTAAAAGGATCCTTTATGCTTTTAGGGCAGCAACACACCCATTTATCCCAGGTAGTTTCCCTCCAGGAGTATACAACGAGAAGAAAAGCAGAAAAACAACTGTGTAGAATTGCACATACTATAATGGTATTTTGAAATATAAATAGTTGTGCTCACCTTCTGCAGAGCCCTGAAATCCCGGCTCTGAGGTTGCTAAACAATGTGCTACTTTAGAGGGGGAATAGCACTCTCCCCAATGGAGTTCCTGATGGCTAGAAAGGACTTTGGACTAAAGTATAAAATAGTAAATAACATTTATTGTTAATACATTAAAAACAAAATAAATGGGTACTTAGAAAGTAAAAAGATCCAATAAAAGTCCAATAAAAAGTCCAGAATAATCAGCTAAACGTGTTTCACTCTATGAGCTTCCTCAGTAGCTGCCCTAACATCTGCACTATATTTTTGTTTTTCTTGTTTTTGTTTCCTTTTATATGTACATTCAAGTTTTTCAAGACTGTCACTGTACCAAAGGGGTGAGTAAACCCCTCTACTGTTTAGAGCGCTCCACTTGTTTGGTATAATTTGTATACCTTATTTCTGTGTATTTGTTTTTTATTGTGGGTAAGGGGTATTCCACTTTTAGTGTTGAGCAGCTTTTACATTTTGGGCACTGTAAAGAAACACTTTCTATCTCTTTATTGAGGTAGTTTTCTCTAGCCATTAGAGATGCTTCCTGGGTCAGGGAGGCACAGTGTGCAGCACTGATGTTCAGCGTCTCCACCTTTTGCATGGAGACGCTGAACATTTCTCATAGAGATGCATTGGTTCAATGCATCTCTATGAGGAGATGCTGATGCCGTTTGGATCTGCCTCCTTGCCAGGCCTCCTTGGTTGAGATTATCCTATGATCTCAGCCATGGAGGCAGAGCCCCCCCCTCCCCCCATTTTACATTAGAGACAGGGGGCTGAGGGGCTACATAGTTATATTACAACTATAGTGACAGGAATACATGTTTGTATTCCTGTCACTCTAGTGTTCTTTTAAAGTCATAATACCAATAACAGTCATAATTATTGGGAATCTACTCACTTGGTCTCACATTCCACTAACATATGTGGGAAGGTAAAGGTTTAACACTTAAATTTTAAGCAGACCCCCTACCTTTTGAGTGTTTTAGGGTGCTGGTGGGTGACTTCTATTAAAGCTATTATGTTGTGAAACAATAACTAAGTAATAAAGTCGGTAGTATACCAGATCTGAGAGAGAGTATTGATAAAAGAAAACAATGGTCCCTAAATGTGTTACAAACATAGTTTTTATGTGTTTGTACAATTTATATTTCAGAATATTGTGAAATATTTAAGGAAATATTGTACAATTTGATATGAAAGTCACTTGTTTTCTTCTGTACTGTGTAGCAAAGATATAGAATATACCTCAATTCCCACAAATATTTAGATCCATATGAGGAGGTAGATGTTTTTTAATGGTGCTTTACAGAGCCAGTGGGTAGGCATCTATAGTATAAAGGAGTGGTACATTTTTTGTCAAACAGTAAAGGCTTTCTCTTGGCACATTGTAGGGTTTGTTGTAAAACATTTAGAAGGCACTAGTGGGTAGAGAGAGATCTGCTCTGTACAAAATGTAGAAATGGGACAGAGTCCAAGGTTACCTCATTGTTGTATGGGGAAATTGCTATTTAAAGGAACAAATGCTATAGTGCCATAATCACGGTTTAGATTACCTGGTCCCCACCGTAAAGGTTAAAAAGATGGGTTTACTTAACTTTTCTCCCTCTCAGTGCTCCTGCACGCTGCTCTGCCTCTTTTACTAAGATCATCATCATCATCATCATTGGGAGCCTAGTTTGCTTGTGAGGCAAACTGTTGCACTGCACGTATCAGATGGCCTCTATGGTTTACTCCACTATTTTACATTGTTGCACATTGGGGACTAGACTAGAAAACTGAACAGGAATGAATGATGTAGGTTAAATTACACATGCATACATATATTGATACATATAAGTAAGTTTGAGTTAGTGGTAACTGTAGTAATCCTACCAACTGTAAACTTGTGAAATAAAGCCTTAGAATTGTCTACAATGAGAGCATTAATTCAGAGGCAATAACACAGAGATAAATATATAACACACAAACACAATTCAGTGTACCGGTAAACCAACCTAATATTAATTATCTACTGTGTATTGAACTATAAAATTTAGGATTTGGGAAAAAAAGATCATAAACTTTTTAAATCCAATCAATCTACCAAACTTAAAAAATGTCCCATATAAATGTAAAATGAATATTGGTATACAGCAAAAACAATAATCTAAAAATCTCAACGTCTCAAGGCCATCTTAATTAGGGACTCAACTCCTAGTTTATTTATCTGAAAAATATCCATGAGAAAATCCATAAAATCGTCTAAAAGGTGTTTCTTTGAACATGAGTGTTTCTGCAAAGGTTTGCACATGTGTGAGCACATTCAGAATGCTCCAGGCATGCCCAAGATTGCTTGGCTGGCAATGAATGTCAGCAAGAGAAAAACATGCACAAAGTGGTACATTTAACAAAACTTTCACTTACTCAGAGGGCATCCACATGGGCGTCCGCAGGGGGGGGGTAAGGGGGGGCACTTGCCCCCCCCCCCCCCGGATTTTTCAGCTTGTTCTGCTAATTTTCCTGTAAGATTTAAAATGAACTGCAATACCGGCGCCGGCCAGTAGGTGGCGCTGTGTATGGAGAGAGACAGGGATAGGAAGCTGCATCTATCCCTGCTTCTCTCTGACTGACTGAAACCGCAGGGGAGCAACACATGCAGGCAGAGCCTACAGATCAGGTAAGTGAGGGATGGGGGGTTTAAAATAGCCATAGATTAGGGGAGTGAGGGATGGGGGGGAGAGCCTATATATTAGGGGAGTAAGGCATGGGGGGGCAGCCTATATATTAGGGGAGTAAGGCATGGGGGGCAGCCTATATATTAGGGGAGTAAGGCATGGGGGGCAGCCTATATATTAGGGGAGTAAGGCATGGGGGGCAGCCTATATATTAGGGGAGTAAGGCATGGGGGCAGCCTATATATTAGGGGAGTAAGGCATGGGGGGGCAGCCTATATATTAGGGGAGTAAGGCATGGGGGGCAGCCTATATATTAGGGGAGTAAGGCATGGGGGGGCAGCCTATATATTAGAGGAGTAAGGCATGGGGGCAGCCTATATATTAGGGGAGTAAGGCATGGGGGGCAGCCTATATATTAGGGGAGTAAGGCATGGGGGGCAGCCTATATATTAGGGGAGTAAGGCATGGGGGCAGCCTATATATTAGGGGAGTAAGGCATGGGGGGCAGCCTATATATTAGGGGAGTAAGGCATGGGGGGCAGCCTATATATTAGGGGAGTAAGGCATGGGGGCAGCCTATATATTAGGGGAGTAAGGCATGGGGGGCAGACTATATATTAGGGGAGTAAGGCATGGGGGGCAGCCTATATATTAGGGGAGTAAGGCATGGGGGGGCAGCCTATATATTAGGGGAGTAAGGCATGGGGGGCAGCCTATATATTAGGGGAGTAAGGCATGGGGGGGCAGCCTATATATTAGAGGAGTAAGGCATGGGGGCAGCCTATATATTAGGGGAGTAAGGCATGGGGGGGCAGCCTATATATTAGGGGAGTAAGGCATGGGGGGCAGCCTATATATTAGGGGAGTAAGGCATGGGGGGGCAGCCTATATATTAGGGGAGTAAGGCATGGGGGGCAGCCTATATATTAGGGGAGTAAGGCATGGGGGGGCAGCCTATATATTAGGGGAGTAAGGCATTGGCTCCCTCTACTGCCAATAGGTAATCCAAAGCTAATCTATTTTGATAAACGGCTGTCCTCATCCTAGTATTATGCTTCGCTAGGAGATTGAGCGCTTGCGATGTCTCATTGGTAATTATCTCAACCACTGCCTGTAACCTTATAATACGGTTGAGCATATATATTGGGGTTCCATATCCAAAAGTACCATCCTCTGCCCACGTAGCTGGCCCATAATAATCTATAATACGCTGGGGAGGCCATTCATTATCTTCCCAGGTACCTATCTCTAGGGGTCCTCTTTTCTTCCTATGATTCACATCATATACCTTAACTCCCAAAGTCTCTCCTGTTTCAATAGGCAACAAGAAGAAGGATGGTCTGAGCATACCTAACACACATGCCCCTTCCCAGTCCTGTGGTAACTCCGAATAGACTTTCTTACCACAGATCCAGTACAAATTTGCTGGGGCTTTCCAACTAGATGTAATAGATAGATCAAACCACACGTCCTTTAAATTGGTATAACTTGCAAACGGGTTAGGTGGTTCTGAGACATTTGAAGCCGACCACCAAGTTGTATTCTTTGTAGTATCATCATAAGCTTTTTGCCCTAGACAAGTCAATTCTCCTACAGATGTATTAAACATTCCTTTCCCAAAACGGCGGCGTACGCAGACGACCTGCTCCTAACAATTACAGAACCAGTCACATCCCTACCACCACTCTTAGACGCCCTGCATGCCTACGCCAAGGTCTCGGGATATAAACTCAACATTAACAAAACGGAGGTACTACCAATACACATAGACCCCACCACTAAAACAGCTATACACAACATATACCCATTCGACCTTACTCTCAATCACATTAAATACCTGGGTATAACCATCCCGGCAGACCTTTCCCTTTGCTATGACCTGAACTACACACCTACAATTCAAAACATCACCCGCGACATAGATAGATGGCAAGACATGCCGATATCCTGGCTAGGACGGTTGGCGTCTGTCAAGATGAACGCCCTACCGCGACTTTTATACCTATTCCAAACTCTTCCGATCCCAATACGCCCCACAGACTTCAAACAGCTGCAGTCAAAGATCGATAAATTTATATGGGCCAAAAGACGCGCTAGAATAAAAAGACAGACCCTATATGTACCCAACAAACAAGGAGGTCTGGGCCTCCCGCACCTCACTCATTATTATCAGGCTGCACAGCTGGCACAAGCACAGAACTGGCACGTTCCACCAGGGGCAAAGAGATGGGTCGACCTGGAACACAATATTTTTGGCAGGGATTTCCCCTCAATGTATATATGGCTGCCCAAACCAGCGAGACCCCCCCTCCCTCAAACATCACCCGCAATCCTAAACACTATTAAGGTATGGGATAAAATTGTACACAAACATGGCCTGACAACCCAAATTTCCCCGCTAACCCCCATACTCCGGAACACTCAATTCCCACCGGGCATGACGCCCAAAGACTTTACCCGCTTCGAAGATAATGACCTCACGAGACTACAACACTTTTACAAAGACGGCCGCCCGATTCCATTCGCAGAACTTCCACAAAACACTCCTTTTCGCACCTTCGACATGTTTCGCCACATACAAATAAAAAGCTTTCTAGAAACCCCGACAATAACTCAGGGAGGGACCAGAAAGCAGACACTCTTTGAAAAACAATGCCTACAAACCCCAGCACGTAAAGGCCAAATCTCAGAGATATACTCACACATAATACAACACACCAAAGACGGAGCACTCACGTACATGTCGGCTTGGGAGAGGGACTTAGGCCCGGCAGAAGACCCATCAGACTGGGCTGACATTTGGGAAGCTATAGCTACCATCTCAATTTGTGTTAACCATAAAGAGCAGGCTTACAAGACCCTCATGAGGTGGTACCTCACCCCCTTAAGACTCAAGCAGATGGGCAGGTCAGACAACGACTCATGCTGGAAGGGCTGCGGACAGAAGGGAACATACCTTCACATGTGGTGGGAATGCCCCCACACAGCGCAACTATGGCACCAAATTGCTACTATGGTTTCACAGATCTTGCACACTAACATCCCGCTGGACCCATGGATATGGCTCCTGTCCAAACCCCTGGCAGACACACCACGGGCCCAAAACAAACTCATCGCCAAAATAGCTCTGGCCACCAGAAGAGCAATCGCAGAAAAATGGGGTAGCCCAGATACCCCAACAATGGACACAATTAAGCGGAAAATCAAAGACACTATAAAAATGGACGAAATGTCCGCTTTAATCCATGACACTACAAAACACCACAACAAGATCTGGGACCCCTGGTTCTATGAATTCCCAACCCTGCCATAAGAAATAAGAAGGGAACAATCCCCACCCGCTGGCGAAACACACACACCCACCACCACCTTCAAAACACAACCTAACCCACCACTCACAAAACCCACAAAACCCCTCTACGGAGAGCGCTTAATTGATAAAGACCTACACCCGAAACCGCAAAGACATTAACCAAGGGCGCACTCACACCGAGCCCACACATAAGAAAGGAAGAGAAAGTGGACTCACGAGGAGGACCACTACACAACAAACACCCTCCCACTAACCAGGGGAGATCAACACAAAAAGACCCATCCCACAGGACACACAATGACACCTCGAAACACCTCGAAACGAAACTCCAACGAGAACCAACACCCACACACACGATCAACCGTCACCACATACGACTACACGCACAACCTTCCAAAAGGCTACAAAAACCCACCACAGACGCAACGATAAGCAAACATCAGACTCACACCCCCCAACCCAATCCCTCCAAAACCCACAGACACTACAGAGAAGTGCTACAACCTAATTGCCTAAGCTAATCCCCCACAAACTCACACACACACCAGATGCCAGACAAACCCGACCCACAAATCAGTAAGAGGATACGACATCAGAGCAAAGACAAAAGGACAAAATATTAGGATATACAATCCCCCCCCCTTTCTTCTTTTCTTTTTGTACCCCACCCCAACCATTAGACAAGGAAAAGACGATACGAAACACATCTGTAACACTGGGCCAATGAACAAACGCCCAAAAACTAACTCTATAAACAATTGTATTGTATTTTGAACAAGAACAACCACTGCAAATAATGTATGAAACAAACTGTTACAGACATGTAAAACTGTTAAGCTTGATAAATTGTCATGTTAAAACATACCTGCTCTGTGAAACATGTACTAATTATGCATCCCCAAGTTTTCTTTTCTGTACCCCAACCCCAAACAACAAAATCTTTCAAAATAAAGAATTTATAAAAAAAAAAACCCATTATTCCTTTCCTTGCTATGCAAACGTAACCTATAATGGAGGTCTTTAATCGCCACTCAGATTTACCTCTAACACTCATTTGATAATCGGCTTGAGAAGATATTATTTGTTCAATTGTCTCAGAACCAGAATACATTACCTCCCTTGCTTCCCAGGGCCATTGGTCTCCCATATTAGTACCTCCACACACATAGCAGTTGGTCACATTAAGACTACCAGCAGTACTTTCAGCCAGATCAATAAACAGGTTTTTAGCATTATGGGGGATCTTATTTTCTACACTCATCTCTTCATAAAAAGAATGGAAAACCTGATGAGTTTGGGATGCTACGGTATCGGTCTCTATCCCTATAAATAATATTGTCCCAGGATCCAAACCCGTCCCATATATCTGGAACCCAAATAAGTTTCCGAACCTATCTATAAATTATTCAGGATTATAAATAAGTATATGGACTGGGTTACACTCCATAGACTTACAATATGGTTTGGTAGGCAACTTAGTAGATAGGGATATGATTGTTACTGTCTGTCCCCAAGTTGCCCACCCTACACAAGACCAATATGGACAATAATTATAATCCTTATCTGGGCATTTTGGATTTACATACTTGTTTCTACTACTGGGGCAAATATACTTATCATTGGACCCATACGCTCTTTCCCATTTAAGATCCCCGCATACATTCCACGGTTTTCTACCACTTGATATCGCCTTACATGCATCAAATAGCAGAACACCCGAAGAATGTACGGTTTCTAATACTTTCTTATTTATTAGGGTCCCCTGTGGGTCTCCATTCCGGAGGGTCAACCAAATTGTACGGGGTTGATACTCTGGATTGAAGCACTTAGGTTCTCCTACTCCTAAATGGCATACACTATAATCTATACCTAAGTATCTACACCTAGATACATATCCTTTACACTCATATTGTGAATGCCAAATAAGGGTCTGGGAAATATGATTACCTGTTATAGTAGTCTTAATGCAAACCTCACAGCTAGGTGTGTCGGTACCTCTACCTTCCTGAATAATTAAAAACACAAATATATACATTATCAAGAGCATTTCTTTCGACGTCTTCATCCTCATTCTTCGTCCGTGCGATGGCACCTCAGCTTCCAGGTGTAAGGGCTGCAAGGAATGAAGTTCTTCAGGTCCTCTCTTACCTTCACAGAGGTCACTTCAAGACACTCTGGCTATGTCACGTGGGTAAGTGGTCAGGCTTTATTATGGCCGTCAAAACACTCACTTGCTGATCTCTTTAAACACACTTGAAATCCCGATATCTCCTTGTCACTCCGACTGAGTCGTGCGCTTTAACCGGATCTTGCAGGGATTCTCTGGATCTGGTGTAGCTTGCCAAGAATCTACTGATGCTGGTTTAACCCTGGACTGATGAATCCACGGAGTCACTTCAGCCACCTTTATAGCTGTAGGGGTAGACAAAAGAACAACATAAGGACCCCTCCACTTAGGCCCTAACGGTACACTGTTCCACTCTTTTATCCATACTTGATCTCCTGGATGATAACTATGAACAGGGGGATAAATATTCACAGGTAATCTATCTTGTACCCATTTCTGTACCTCCTCCATAGTTTTACCCAACTCTACAACCTGCTGCCGGGTAATTCCTTCTCCCAACTGACTCAAATCCCCCCTTAAGTTACCAAGTACGGGAGGTAGACTCCCATACATGATTTCAAAAGGTGAGAGACCCATCCTTCTGGTAGGTGTACTACGAATACGCAACAGAGCTATGGGCAAAAGAACATTCCACTTAAGCTTGACACATCTTTGCCAATTGGTTCTTAATAGTTCTGTTCATCCTTTCTACTTTACCAGAGCTATATGCCATATGAAGCTTCCACTTCATACCAAGCATATGAGTCAGTTGTTGTAGGCACTGGTGAACAAAGGCTGGCCCATTATCCGATCCTATAGAGCATGGTAGTCCATATCGGGGTATTATTTCTAGCAAAAGGAATCGTACAACTTCTCCTGCTTTCTCTGTACGAGTAGGACATGCTTCTACCCAACCTGAGTAGGTACACACAACTACTAGTAGGTAACGATGTCCACCGGATTTAGGCATTACCGTATAGCCTATTTGGAGATCGGACATAGGGAGTCCCCCCATATACTGGACTCCCGGTGGTTTCACTGGTCCTTGCCTTGCGTTATTCTTGGCACATATCACACATCTTCGTACAATGGCTTGAGTCAAGTTGGACAATCTTGGTATATAGAAATGTTTTCTGAGAGATTCTTCCATACTATCTCTTCCAGAATGTGTCCCGTTATGATAGTTCTGGACAATTTCTACAGCTATTGATGCTGGAATAACTATTCTTCCATCTTCTAACTGATACCAATTTTTCTCCAGGTACTTTCCAGCTTCAGTCTTTAACCACTCTTCTTCTTGAGCTGTATAAACTGGAGTCCATTGAGACAGTGGAGTCGGTATAAGAGCAGCTATATGTTCCACATACTCCTGTCTTCCTGATTCAGCGGCACGCTTAGCTGCATTATCTGCCATCCGATTTCCTTTGGTTACATCACCATCACCTTTCAGATGCGCCCGACAATGTATAATACCAACTTCTTTCGGTTCCCACATGGCTTCCAGTAGTTGTAATATCTCAGCTGCGTACTTGATTTCTTTACCCTCTGAGTTCAATAATCCTCTTTCTTTATACAAAGCTCCGTGGGCATGAGTGGCTAAAAACGCATACTTGGAGTCCGTGTAGATGTTCACTCTTAAACCTTCTGCCAATTGTAACGCTCGTGTTAGTGCAATTAGTTCTGCCTTCTGTGCCGATGTTCCTTTTGACAATGGCCGAGCTTCTATCACCTTGTCTATGGTTGTTACTGCATATCCTGCATAGCGAATCCCTTCTTTCACATAACTACTACCGTCCGTATAGTACTGGACATCAGGGTTCTGAATGGGAAAGTCACGAAGGTCTGGTCTACTTGAGAACACTTCATCCATCACCTCCAGGCAATCATGTTGACTCTCAGTAGGCTGTGGCAAAAGGGTAGCTGGATTTAAGGTGCTAACAGTCTCTAGGTGCACTCTCGGGTTCTCACACAACATAGCTTGATACTTAGTCATGCGGCTGTTACTAAACCAATGATTGCCTTTATAGTCTAGCAACGTTTGTACTGCGTGCGGGACTCGCACATAGAGTTCCTGACCCAGAGTGCGTTTATCAGCTTCGGCTACCAGCAGGGCGGCAGCAGCTATGGCTCTTAGACAAGGTGGAAAACCACTGGCCACTGCATCCAGTTGTTTGGACATATATGCAACAGGTCGTTGCCATGATCCCAAGTACTGTGTCAATACTCCCACAGCCATTCTTCTTTGCTCGTGTACATATAAGTAGAATGGGCGTGTATGATCAGGTAGACCTAATGCTGGGGCACTCATCAAAGCCTTCTTCACATCTTCAAATGCCTTTTGCTGTTCAGGGGTCCACAGGAAGGGAACGTGTTCTGTACCTTTTATAGCTGCATGAAGAGGTTTCGCCAATATCGCATGACTGGGAATCCATATCCTACAGAAGCCTGCTGCCCCCAAGAATTCCCGCACTTGTCTTCTATTCTTGGGTATTGGTATTTAGCATACAGCTTCTTTTCTCTCTGGCCCCATTATTCTTTGACCTTCAGAGATATGGAATCCCAGATACTTGACAGTCGGCTGACACAACTGAGCTTTCTTCCTGGACACCTTGTATCCTGCCTTCCAGAGAATGTGTAGTAAATCATGTGTTGCTTGCTGACATATTTCTCTTGTAACTGCCGCTATCAACAAATCATCTACGTATTGCAATAGTACACACTCTCCTGGGATGGACTTGAAATCCAGTAAGTCTTGACTTAAAGCTGATCCAAATAGGGTAGGTGAATTTTTAAACCCTTGGGGCAGTCTTGTCCAAGTCATCTGGCGTTTCGAGCCCGTTACAGCATTTTCCCATTGGAATGCAAAGATACACTGGCTTTCCGCAGCAATTCGAAGGCAAAAGAAGGCATCTTTGAGATCTAGGACAGTAAAATAGGTAGCCCCGCCCGGAATTAAAGCAAGCAGGTTATATGGATTGGGCACAACTGGGTGTATACTTACGACCGCATCATTGACTGCTCTCAAGTCCTGCACAGGGCGATACCCATCTGTACCGGGCTTTTGAACAGGCAACAATGGGGTGTTCCAGGGGGAAGTACAGAATTTTAGGATACCATACCTTATGAACTTATCCAAATATGTTTGTATATTCTTCTTGGCCTTTTGTGGGATATGACATTGTCTTAAGCTCACTGGATAAACCCCAAGTTTCAGTTCGATTCGAATTGGCGGAATATTGCGAGCAAGTCCTGGTGGGTTGTTCTCTGCCCATACTCCTGGTATATTGAACAAGGATTCATCACTCTTAGGGTTTTGGCTAGTCAACACTGTATGAAGTCGCCACTCTTCTTCCTTTGGTACAGATATTGTCATTATACCTGAAGGTCCATTGAACTTTAGAGATGTTGTTCCATTAGGTAGAAACGTTATCTGTGCTTGTAGTTTTGACAACAAATCACGTCCTAGCAGTTGGACTGGACATTCAGGCATATAAAGGAATTGATGTTTCGCTACGTGGCCTCCCAATGTACAGAGTCGACTTTTAAGAACCGGTTTAGCAGCACTCCTTCCAGTTGCTCCTATTACGGTGATAGTTCTTCCAGATGGAGGAGCAACTAGGTCAGTCACCACCGAATGTTCAGCACCAGTATCAATCATGAAAGCACTCCTTTTTCCCCCTATTGCTACATCGACCATAGGCTCCGCTCGGCCAAGGGGGATGGAGCCCGGTCGGTATCAATAGTCCTCCATGACTGTGTCAGCCAACCCCACAAAGTCCCTATCTTCTCTATCGCGGGGTCTCTGCGCTGCTGGGTAGTACCTGTCTCCACTAACACTTCCTCTATTATTACCACTATTCCCTCCAGGACCTCCTCTACCTCTCGCTCTGCCTCTATAATTACTATATCCTGCCCTAGTTCTGTCTCTCTCATACTGTTCCCTTTGTGGACACTCACTTCTCCAATGCCCTTCTTCCCTACAATATGCGCATTGGTTCCTACTCAAGGGTTCCCTATTCCATTTACTCTCGCCTTCATCCGTTCCCCTATACACTTCCTTTTCCCTTCTATCTACGCCTGCGATAGCTACCGCTAGCATATCTGCTTTTCTACGCATCTTACGCTCTTCCTCCTTCTTTGTCTCTGTCTCCCTATTCATGTATACCTTATTTGCTACCTCCATTAGTTGGGTTATGGACATCCCTACAAACCCTTCTAACTTTTGTAGCTTGCGCTTTATATCTCCGAAAGCTTGGCTGACAAAGGCAGAGTTAACCATCCGGGAATTCTCAGGAGCCTCTGGATTAAAGGGGGTATACAAACGGTATGCCTCCAATAATCGGTCATAAAAGACACTGGGCGATTCATCACATTTCTGTAATACCTCAGCCGTCTTAGACATATTAATCGCCTTCTTTCCTCCAGCTTTCATGCCAGCAATAATAGCGTCCCTGTAAGCTTTTAAATGGACCATGTCTGCGCCATTGGCATTCCAATTTGGATCGGTGTTTGGATAATGGGCTGCGGCCCATGCTGCCGGGTTGGCCTGATTTTGTGTACGGGCCACTTCTTCCAGCGCTTTAATTGCCGCTTGATTTATCCTTGTCCTTTCCTCATTATTAAATAATGTCATCAACAATTGCTGGCAATCAGCCCAAGTGGGATTGTGTGTCTTGACTATTGAGGTAAACAAATCCGTCATGGCTTGAGGCTTTTCGGTGTAAGAGGAGTTATGGGTCTTCCAATTAAAGAGATCGGTGGTTGTAAAAGGGACATAGACGAAGACTGGGTCAGCATATTGTATCTGGCCATCACCGTTAATGTGTGTCGGGCCAGGAGTCAATCGAAGAGGCATCTGATAATGTCGGGGTTGTAGGGTACCAGTCTTTTGTCGGGTTAGTATGGGGCTTCATTGAGATGCTTCAGTTAGGGGTTCCAGTCGAGGGGTAGTAAGACAAGGGGATGGGGACGCTTTACTAAGGGGAAGGTTGGTGAGTAGAATATTCCGGGCAGGGCTAGGAGGAGCCTGACCGGAAACTAGATATGGCGCCAAATCGGGGTAGGTGGAGTTAACGGAAGTAGGTATCGGAAGGGGAGGATTTGAAACAAGAGGGCTGGGCTCTGAGCTAGAGGAGGGAGTAGGTGGGGACAACGGGGCAAGGGGAGGAGCGTTTCCAACAGCACCTCCTCTTCCTCTTCCTGTGGAGGAGGAGTAAGGGGGCGGCATGGGGATCTCAGACTCAGGGGGCGTGTCCATAATGGGCGTGATTACGGCCTTAGTGGACAAGCGAGTCCTGGCCACCATGAGGCGACATTGTTCCTCGTGGCATACTCGGATCCATTTTGGCGAATCATTTACGGCCTGCCTCCAACAGTCTATATACGGAAACTGGCCGTAAAGTTCAGGCCTACCTGATACAGCCACGTGTACACGCTGTACCAGATTAGGATCCAAACTGCCACGTGGTGGCCATGCGGCAACCAAAGTAGGCCATTCCCTACTACACAAAGTAGTCAGGCGTGCTGGAGACATCTTTACCCCAAAATCACATACAGTATATCCCTTTTTAAAGTTCTTTAACATACATCCTAAGGGATCCAAAATCGATGAATCTGACGCGCCCATACTTAACAATGAAGCGTCGTCTCCAACAGAAACTAAACAAACACTCTTCCAACGGTCACACCCGTTCTCTCGGCAACAGCACCACGTGGTACAGTTACTAAGCGAAACGCACACAACAAAACACTCAGGGAATTCCCGTACACACACAGCTGTTACACCAGTCACTAAGTAACTAATACTGTGCCCTTTGGCGAAACTATACGGTCACCCACGATATAATTCCCTATATCTGAATTACCCGTCTATAACATACCCCAGTAACATCGTCTTTACAAACAGTAGTTATAGTACGGTTAGCAGTGGTTAGAGTACAATTTAAAGTCACAGTTCAATTAGTATTGGTTACTGTGTTAAACATACAACTTAGACGACAATTATTAGTACTGACTTAGTGTCAGTAATTATACATGGTTATGGTACCGTGCGCTATAATACAGTTACACACTATTCACACTCTCGCTAGACGGCAGAGCTCACGCTATCTAGCAAGATATACACGCTACTACAACAATCTTTAGCACATTTATAATTCCCAACTAATCTATTGGCCAGTACATTGATGGACTACCTAAAACTATCTACATACGTTTTGGTTAGCCACACTGCCCAAGCACCACATATAGCGAACTAGAGGGCGGAATTTACAACAGTACCCTCTTAGTCTATCTACTCTATCAATAGTCTAGTGGGTTCCAAATTTACACGCCTTCCCACTTAGCCAAGATAGGTTGAGATCTAGCGAACCGAATTTACACAGGCGCCGCTTAGTCTCCCGGTCCCTCCGACCTAGCGAACAAAATATACACCCTAGAACGCTAGTCTAGACAAGACACCGGTGTCCGGCTAGGGCTATTTACACCAGAACCCCGCCTGACTCCAAACCAAAATTAAACGGGCTGACTACAGGGTGTTTAATTGAGCGGTGCGCCTTCGCTCCTTCCCTCCACTGGAGGGGGCAGATTCCAAATAACCCCTTATGGGCCTACCGCACAATCGGTATCCAATACCCCTAGTGGGTCCACCGTCTAAAACAGCGGTCGTCTTACCTCCTCGTTCCTGAACCTGAGTTCACACTCATCGACGGGGACACCCCAGCACTTACTATGTAGAGGCCGATGATCTCCTGGACAACAAACCAGTGGCGCCAAGACGAAGGGAGGTCCACGCAGAAGTTCAGGGGTGCAGCCGTAGAGAACGTGGGCAAAGATAGACCGTCTCACGCCTCTGCTTCTCAGCTACCGTTGAACGATGAGCTTCCGGGCCAATGCACCAAATGATACCGGAGAAACTGACGGAAGCCAAGCACAGAGAGATGGACACAGGTTTCTTCAGGAAGGAAGAGATTCTTTATTCGATTCACCGAACGGGACTCAGAGGGACTAATGTCACCAAAATACAGCAAAATCTGAGCCCCGGACAATAGTGTAGGCTCCTTATATAGGCATGTAACTCCTCCCATAATAAGCTCCACCCACACATACTCTTACCCAATCAATCGAACAAGAACTAACTTCCTGTTTGACCACATGGCTTGCCCAGCACAATGGAGGAGGGGAATACTACATCCGGTATTCTCGCACATGCTCCGTACACTACTGATTGTATCTTTGCCACGTGCAACCAACCGACCGATACACCAGTATATGCACGTACACATGCCACGTGGTAATCTCGGCCTACTAAATTTATTTTCACCGAGATTCCACCACAAACCCTCCACTTTATTCTGGACACCACATCAGAAGGCTTTGGTACCTGGGCCTGGCAGGGAAACTCTGGACCTTCTCATCTCCCCAGGTAAAAAAAAAATATCAGTGTTAATGTGTTCACTTTTATTTACTGAGTGTCAGGAAGCACAGAGTGCCGCTGGGTAGGGGTGTTGCTGATTGGCTAGAGCGGTCAGCTGGCTCTTTAAGCCAATCAGTAGCTCCTCATTCATAAAAAAGTTTTTTTTAAAAATGAACCGGGAACTAGCGATTGGCTTAGAGCGTCAACTGTCAACTCTAGCCAATCAGCCAACCCATGCCTAACGTAAGTCTGCACTTCCTGACACTCCGTTTCAGATGCCGAATACCACTGAGGGACCTAGAGCTGGAGGAAGCCTTTGGGGTTAAACCATTTGAGAGCGTTTTAACCCCTTCAAGAAAAGAGCACCCAGGGGCTTCATTTAGATGAAGTTGTTATGGTGACCAGAATGTTTCTTTAATTTGCTTAAAGGAACACTATAGTGTCAGGAATACAAACATGTATTCCTGACACCATAGTTGTGAAAACGCTATTCACCCTGGCTTTATGTGATAATGACTATGCTCCTCCCCTTCATGACACTGTCAAAAAATTATAGGGCCTCTTCTTTAGCACAGAGCTTGGACATCATGACCAAGAAAGCTAACCCGGTATGGCTTAAATTGGAACAAGCATGTGGCAACATCCCATCCCTACCCAATGTACTGTGGTCCAAGTGCAACCATTCTTCCACGTCTTTATTGCCAAGTACAAAATTTCTTCTATGCTCCTGGAACTCATGGAGCACAATGTTATGTCCCAAAGAAGAACTACTTTACTTAGCTCCTCTAAGAGCTCTTACTGCGTTATCACCAGATCTTCCCATACACCACTGGCCAACACACGGTCTGACCAATGTTTACTCCTTATTTGACTCAACAGGCCTTCGATCCTTTCCTGACTTACAGTCCACTCATAACTTACCACATCGAGATATATTCCTTTACTTAAGAATAAAACACATAATACACACGGCTAATATCACACGCCTCGATTTATCATCATTAAGCCTGATAGGCCACACTTGCTACATGTCTGACAAATCTCGTTTCCCTCAGAAATTCCTTAAACTATGCTACCTAGCACAAGCAGAGGCCCGTAACCCTGTTAAACTCCCCTATATGATCAAATGGGAACGAGAGCTGGGCGTAGAATTTCACACACAAGATTGGCTCACAGCTATTTCATCCACTAAAAGATCCACTAAATGCGTAACTCTATGGGAGGCGTACTTCAAAGTGCTAATGAGATGGTACCTAGTTCCTAACAGACTTACCAAGATTTACCCTACCTCCACACCCACGTGTTGGAGATGCAACAAAGGTACAGGCTCATTCCTACACATTTTTTGGGACTGCCCGAAACTTCAAACCTTTTGGTATTTTGTAAAAAAAATTATACACTCTTTGTATGGCATGCAATTAACTTTAAACCCAGCAGGTTGCTTACTCCACTTGCTACCTGAGTTGCTATGTACCCCTATGAAAGTAGCGATTATCAATATCTTAATAGCTGCTAAATCATGTATTGCTACTCATTGGAAAAGCAACATCTCCCCCTCTCTGCAAGAATTACTTAACAAAGTTAATACTATTTACTGTCATGAGAGAGAATGGGCCAAGAGAGTTGACTTGACCAAATTCAACGAACACTGGGAGAACTGGGAATCCATCTATAACCAATTTACCAAATTGATCTGATGCTCTTCACTACACCAACTACACTCCATAATTATGCATCACACTAGTGTGGCTCTCTAGCCTACTCCTCTTTTCACCCAATAACGCCTTGTTATTTTACACAACTGACACCCCCTACCTCCTATCCCTCTCACAAGTGAAGACGTACGCAACCTTGCAGCTGTGTGCAAACTTGCATTTAATTGCAGTTCTTTGTAAACGAGATACACTAAATGGCCCTATGTAATAGGTTATTGCACCCTCTACCTCTACCTGCTATTTATCCCTACTATTTGTCTCGGCAAAGACGTAAATGTACACACCAATATTATATCTTGCTGTGCTTCTACACATTACATCTTGACTGTGTTTATGATTACATATGTTTCTGTTTATATGTATAAGTTTATATGCATTTGCACGACCATAATTTTGGGTACATGGCCCTTGCAACCAACACACTGTGGTACAGTTTGCCATTACCTCCTATATGGCATAGTTGAAATCTTATCTGACGGTAAATGATGCTTAATCCTATATCTGCAAATATAATTAAGAGACGGTTTATATGCTATGCACACTGTTGTAACAGAATCTCTATGTTTTTATACCCACCTGTAACTAACCTGTAAAAGCGTAATATGACTGTGTCCGATCTCATCAATTATATCATAACGTACCTTTACCCCTTCCCCTTTTTCCTTTCTGTACCCCATTGTATGTTATTTCGAAGAAAATGTTAATAAAAATCAAACATTGGAAAAAAAAAAAAAAAAAGGGGCCAAGCATAGATGTCATTACAATTATGCCCCCCCCCCCCTGGAAAAATTTCTGCGGACGCCCATGGGCATCCATATGTTCAGATCCATCTGTCACCGATGGATAAATATAATTCAATAATGTTCAATATTCTAAAGACTCTATTGTCCAGATTTCTTCAAGATTTCTAATTTCCTTGGATTGTGTAACAGAATTCCTTATTCCAGAATATCTCAGACAATATCCTCTATCCAAGACTATGATTTTTAGAAAAGGAAACAATACACATTCAAATATACACAAATGATAGATAGATAAATAGATAGATTCATAGATAGATAGATATTATAATAACATAATAATAATGATTATTATCATTATTGGCATTTATATAGAGCCAACAGATTCCGTAACGCTTTACAATATAATAAAAGGGGGAGATTTAACAATAAATAAGACAATTACAAAAAATTTACAAGAACAAAAGGTTGAAGAGGACCCTACTCAAACAAGCTAACAGTCTATATGTGAAGCAGGCTGGAGGAGAGAGTAGAATGCTGCCCTTTAGGAGAGAGCAAGGGACAGGTATGTGAAATAGAGGTTACTCTGGGATTCCATATACTTTCCTGAAGAGATAGGTTTTAAGGGACTTCTTAAAAGATTGAAGACCTAGAAAGGGAGCTGCCCGCTAGAAGTCCTGCAAGCTTGAGTTGGCCACACGAGTGCGAGCAGCAGACAGGAGAAACTCATGGGCAGAGCGTAGAGAACGAGAAGGAGCATACCTATGAATTAGTGAAGAGATGTAGGAGAGGCTAGAGTTGTTCAATGCTTTATAGGTATGGATTAGTACTTTGAATTGTAAGGAATGACAGAACCATTGCAAGGAATGACAGAGGGGTGAGATGTGAGAGGACCAACTGGAGAGGAAAATCACTCTGGCGGCAGCATTCATTACAGACTGTAGCGGGACAATACGGCTTTTGGGAAGACCAATTAGAAGAGGGTTACAATAATCCATGCGAGAGATTACTAGAGCATGGACAAGGTCCTTAGTAGTATCTTGTGTAAGAAAGGGGCAGATGCGGGCTATGTTTTTAAGATGGAATCTACAGGATTTGGTAACAGACTAGATGGGAGACTCAAAGGTGAGGCCAGAATCAAGTATAACGCCAAGTATAATGCTTGCAAGGATGGACTGATGTGGATAGCTAGATAGATAGATCGTTAGATAAAAATGTATTGAGCGCCAACTTATTCCACTTCACAATATAATAAAGGGGGTAACTTAACAATAAATGAAACAATTACAAAAGGTTAAAGGAACAATTAGAGAGAGAGAGAGAGAGAGAGAGAGAGATGATAAACTCATCTTTCTGTCCTTGCACATCTCTCAAGCCTCCACCGCTGTCAGTCCCTTCATTGGCTTACTGTAAGATTGTAAGATATAGGGTTCTATTTAAAATTCTGGTCCTTGCTTATACATTTCTACATAACACTTCTCCTACCAACGTATCCTCACTAATACACGTATGTATATAATACACAAGTATGTTCTATCCAGGTCCTTACACTCTGTTGAAGACCTGCATCTATCTGTTTGTATGCAAACCTCAGGCACCCACTGCCCCACCTTACTGACATTGAGTAATAAAGATGGTTGGTTTATAGCATTTTGTAAAACTGCGCCGTTTTATAACGTGAAAAACATAGGTAGGTGCATGCTATCATGCCAACTTAAAACATAGCATAAACAAGCAGTGAGGATGCAGTTTACTTAAAGGACCACTATAGTGCAAGGAAAACAAACATTTTTTCCTGGAACTATAGTGTTAATAGGTCCCCCCCCCACCCTCAAGCCCTCCCTCCCGCTGGGCTCAAGAGGGGTTAAGGGGTTAATCTTACCTTTCTCCTCCCTCTTCCGACGTCATCCGCCGAATGCGCATGCATGAATCAGTCCATAGGAAAGCATTTCTCAATTATATTCTCAATGCTTTCCTATGGACGGCAGTGTCTTCTCACTGTGAAAATCACAGTGAAAAGCGCGGAAGCACCTTTAGCGGCTGTCAATGAGACAGCCACTAGAGGCTGGATTAACCCTTATGTAAACATAGAAGTTTCTCTAGATGGACCTGGCACCCAGACCACTTCATTGAGCTGAAGTGCTCTGGGTGCCTATAGTAGTCCTTTAAGACTGGACCAGAATCCGGACAGTAAATCCCAACTCCAGGCACATCTTGCCGCTGACCTTATGCTATAATCAAAGGCCATATGCCTAGGCTAGGCTCATAGCTGATAAACGGGAAGACACTAAATTAGAAATAATTATAAAAACTCAGCTGGTTGGACGTAATTAGTGTCATAACTAAATATGTGGAGGTTAACGTTAAAACAAATGGTAATCTAGTTTCGTGCTGCTATAGATTAACTGCCAACTGTGGTTCCATTGTGTCCGTTAGTTGACCTTTCTTCCCAAAGACCACTTCCCATTGTAGAAGGCAAAGGTGGCAAGTCCTGCAATCATCAGGGGATAGAACCCTTGGGAATGGGGAGAGTGCCAGCTGGCACATTGGATTGGGTCTCTGCCTCGCTCCTCACTCACCTGCTTTTCTCGTTGTTGGCTGTAGTTGGTGGCAATGTAAGCCCCAGCTCCTTGAGGAACACCTCCGACGCAGATGCGTGTACCATCTTCAGGACCACTCCATTGCGCTGCACTATCAGGGATCTGGGCTTGTCCCATCGATACAGTATCTCCTTATTTAGGAGCAATCAGGTTACTTGGTTAAGCGAAGCCCTCCATGGAGAGGTCGCGGTAAAAGGACAGGCTGTGGCCTTCAAACAGATATGATGGTGTGCTTCTTGTTGCTGTCATAAGAGCCATGTTATCAACCATGCTGAACAGTTGCATGATCACATCACAGGACCCCTTATACTTTGCTCCTGGCGGACTAGAAATCCTGAAGACCTCATCCACTGGAACAGGGGAGGTTTATTTTTATTTGAGCAGGGCCTCAAAGAGTCGGCTTATGTTAGCAGGTAGCTCGGTCACCAAGACCGCGTCAGGGATGCCCCTAACCTTTATGTGTTTCCGGCAACTGCCATCTTCCAAGGATGCCATCCTGAACTGCATGGACTCAAAAGTCCCCCCGAGGCTGGCGAGAGTTTCTACAGTAGCCGTGCAAAAGACTGCAAGGTTCGCCTGCCTTTACTCGTCCCCCGAGTGTTTGTACCTCTTTACTGACCTTCCCCACATCAGTTGCCAGTATGTGTTTCAGCTCCTGCAGGAGTGCTTTGATGTCCTCTTTGGTGGAGGGAATTTCATTCTCCTCATCTGAGGAAGTGTTGATAGGCCCACCGTGGGAAAGCTATCGGGAGTGTCCAGTTCCCATTCCTCCAAGGACAAGGCTTCCTCTGCTGGCGCATGCGCCCTCTTAGGCATAGGTTTCTGCAGGCCGCGGGCCAGATAATCCTCGATATATCGGGATCCGCTGGCCTGTGCCGCCCTGAAATTCTGAAATTTCGTGCCCGAAAGCAGGATTTTAGCGGTCGCAGCTCGGAGCTCCAGTCAGCTGGAGTGTTGGCTCTGCCCCTCTGAACGTACGCGTTTTTAAGCAGGACCCTTTTCATCCTCTGCTTCTGTACCTCCAACTTGTTTTGCTTCTACTTGTTTTTTAGTCCACCTACTATTCAATTCTATGAAATTTGTTGGTACTTTATAAATAATAATAGATTGATAAAATAGATGATAAATAGATTTCTCCAGTTTGCCTTTCTAGGATTACAGTTTGTAATCATCATAATCCATTCTCTGATTGCATACATTACACTACATACATTTACTCTACCACTGTCACATAATACATAGTTAGTGTTGTCGCGAACCCGAAATTTGACTTCAATGGGCAGGCGAATTTTAAAAACAACAGGGACTCTTTCTGGCCACAATAGTGATGAAAAAGTTGTTTCAAGGGGACTAACACCTGGACTGTGGCATGCCAGAGGGGGATCCATGGCAAAACTCCCATGGAAAATTGCACAGTTGATGCAGAGTCTGCTTTTAATCCATAAAGGGCAGAAATCACCTAACATTGACACCTGTCCTCAAAGCCCAGCCCTGATACACACTGACACAGAGCAGAATAGAGACTGTTCCCCCTACATAGGGTCACTTGGCAGATATGGATTGACACCTGTCCTCAAAACCCCTGATACACACTGACACAGAGCAGAATAGGGACTGTTCCCCCTACATAGGGTCACTTGGCAGATATGGATTGAGACCTATCCTAATGATCCCTGATACACACTGACACAGAGCAGAATAGAGACTGTTCCCCCTACATAGGGTCACTTGGCAGATATGGATTGACACCTGTCCTCAAAACCCCTGATACACACTGACACAGAGCAGAATAGGGACTGTTCCCCCTACATAGGGTCACTTGGCAGATATGGATTGACACCTGTCCTCAAAACCCCTGATACACACTGACACAGAGCAGAATAGGGACTGTTCCTCCTACATAGGGTCACTTGGCAGATATGGATTGACACCTGTCCTCAAAACCCCGATACACACTGACACAGAGCAGAATAGAGACTGTTCCCCCTACATAGGGTCACTTGGCAGATATGGATTGACACCTGTCCTCAAAACCCCTGATACACACTGACACAGAGCAGAATAGAGACTGTTTCCCCTACATAGGGTCACTTGGCAGATATGGATTGACACCTGTCCTCAAAACCCCTGATACACACTGACACAGAGCAGAATAGAGACTGTTCCCCCTACATAGGGTCACTTGGCAGATATGGATTGACACCTGTCCTCAAAACCCCTGATACACACTGACACAGAGCAGAATAGAGACTGTTCCCCCTACATAGGGTCACTTGGCAGATATGGATTGACACCTGTCCTCAAAACCCCTGATACACACTGACACAGAGCAGAATAGGGACTGTTCCCCCTACATAGGGTCACTTGGCAGATATGGATTGACACCTGTCCTCAAAACCCCTGATACACACTGACACAGAGCAGAATAGGGACTGTTCCCCCTACATAGGGTCACTTGGCAGATATGGATTGACACCTATCCTAATGATCCCTGATACACACTGACACAGAGCAGAATAGAGACTGTTCCCCCTACATAGGGTCACTTGGCAGATATGGATTGACACCTGTCCTCAAAACCCCTGATACACACTGACACAGAGCAGAATAGAGACTGTTCACCGTCCACAGAGACCATGATACACACTGACACAGAGCAGAATAGAGACTGTTCACCGTCCACAGAGACCATGATACACACTGACACAGAGCAGAATAGAGACTGTTCCCTGTCCACAGACACCATGATACACACTGACACAGAGTGTCCGCGTGAAATAGGGCCGTGAGTAATGACGTCACGGGTAACCTGCCCATAGTATCGCATAGGGTGGAAGAGCTGATAGGACATCTGAAACGTATTGGGATGGAGATGCTTAATTGTTCTCCAAAATGCTTGACACCACCCCATAGTGAATCTCTGCAAACTTTAATACCATCAGAGGAGGAAGAATGTGGCAGCCCACTGGGATTATTCGAAAAATTTCAAATTGATGATTTTCCAGACCCTGGGGTTGACATTAGTCCAGATTTACATCTTGTGACCCATGAGGATGTTCCAGGCACTACTTGTGAAATAAAGAAAGATAATAAAGTGAATGATCCTTCTCCTTGGGACTTGCACCCTGTCGTTGAAGGTGGAGTAGGCAATGGCAAGAGCATGCTGTGGGTAGTCAGTGCAAACACTCTCTTCCCGGTGAATAATGAGGAGACTAACTATGATGACGTTATTTGCGTTGAAAGTAATGATGCCAGAGATCTTTTGAAACCATATGGAAGGAACGAATTGGTTAAAAGAAAGGCAAGAGACCACCTGCATATAGACAAGAATACGCATAAGAGAAAGAAGAGAACAGGTGAAAAAGAGAAGCTGCAGACTGCCTATCTGCAAATAGTTGAGTTATGTCCTGAAGATGTCCGTGTTACCACAGTGCAGACTCTGTTTGATACACTACTGAGGAGAGTCAGAGAAACCCCAGATCTTCACGTATTGGATGAGTCGGTGCGTGGAGTTGCAGAGAACGTAGAACAAGAAATATTTAAACTTTTCCTGTGTACTGACAGCAGATATACATAGGGTCACTTGGCAGATATGGATTGACACCTGTCCTCAAAGCCCATGATACACACTGACACAGAGCAGAATAGGGACTGTTCCCCCTACATAGGGTCACTTGGCAGATATGGATTGACACCTGTCCTCAAAACCCCTGATACACACTGACACAGAGCAGAATAGAGACTGTTCCCTGTCCACAGAGACCATGATACACACTGACACAGAGCAGAATAGGGACTGTTGCCCCTACATAGGGTCACTTGGCAGATATGGATTGACAAATCCCTGACAAACAGCTACCACATGCAAGGAAGGCAGCAGGGGCGCAAATGACCCACTCCCGACGCGGGAAGGTAGTGACGACAAATAACAATACAGGACTCTTTAGAGGCCCTGTAATTGTAATCAGTCCACTTGAAATCCTTTAACTTTGATCAATTGGAGGGAAGTCTGGTGCAGAGCCACTGACCCATGCGCAGGGCCAGCCTTAGGCCTTTGGGCGCCCTGTGCAAGAAATCTTCACCCTGTCACACCCATGTGCAAGAAATCTTCACCCTGTCACACACACACACACAGGCAGACAGCCATACACACGCACACACACAACTGCGACTGACTAGGTTTGTCACCTCCTCAAAAGGACGCATGAGCCTACAGGCATTGCGCATGAGCGTCCAGTAACGTGGCAAAAAAAATCCCAGCTCCCCAGAGGCTGTCCTAGCACCCCGGTCATACAAATATTCATTAACAGCTTTTTCTTGTTGGAGCAGGCGGTCGAACATTAGGAGTGTTGAATTCCAACGTGTAGGGCTGTCGCAAATCAAGCGCCTCACTGGCATGTTGTTTCGCCGCTGGATATCGGCAAAGTGAGCCATGGCCGTGTAGGAACGCCTGAAATGGCCACACACCTTCCTGGCCTGCTTCAGGACTCCTGTAAGCCTGTGTACTTATGCACAAAGCGTTGTACGATCAGATTACACACATGTGCCATGCACGACACATGTGTCAACTTGCCCAACTTCAATGCCGCTATCAAATTTTTTCCGTTGTCACACACCACTTTGCCGATATCCAGTTGCTGCGGAGTCAGCCACTTTTCCACCTGTGCGTTCAGGGCGGACAGGAGTGCTTGTCCGGTGTGACTCTCTGCTTTCAAGCAAGTCAAACCCAAGACGGCGTGACACTGCCGTATCCGGGATGTGGAATAGTACCTGGGGAGCTGGGGGGGTGCCGTTGATGTGGAGCAAGAAGCAGCGGCACAAGAGGACTCAGCCGAGGAGGTTATGGAAGAGGATGGAGTAGGAGGAGTAGAGGAGGTGGCAGCAGGACTGCCTGCAATTCGTGGCGGTGTCACCAACTCCTCTGCAATGCCACGCATTCCTTGCTTGTCAGCCGTCAGCAGGTTTACCCAATGCGCAGTGTAGGTGATATACCTGCCCTGACCATGCTTTGCAGACCAGGTATCAGTGGTCAGATGGACCCTTGCCCCAACACTGTGTGCCAGACATGCCATGACTTCCTTTTGCACAATCGAGTACAAGTTGGGGATTGCCTTTTGTGAAAAGAAATTCCGGCCGGGTACCTTCCACTGCGGTGTCCCAATAGCTACAAATTTTTTGAACGCCTCAGACTCAACCAGATTGTATGGTAAAAGCTGGCGGGCTAATAGTTCGGACAAGCCAGCTGTCAGACGCTGGGCAAGGGGGTGACTTGGTGACATTGGCTTCTTACGCTCAAACATGTCCTTGACAGACACATGACTGTGGGCAGATGAGCGGGAACTGCTCAAGGCGGGAGACGGAGTGGCGGATGGTTGAGAGGGGGCAAGAAGGACAGCAGTGGTTGATGTGGCTGAAGATGCTGGACCAGGAGGAGGATGGCGGCTTAGAGTAGGCATGCTGCTTGTACTCATGTGTTGATTCCATAGGCGTTTGTGATGTGAGATCATGTGCCTACGCAAAGCAGTTGTACCTAGGTGGGTGTTGGACCTCCCACGACTCAGTTTCCTTTGGCACAGGTTGCAAATGGCATCGCTGTTGTCAGAGGCAGACACACAAAAAAAATGCCACACTGCTGAGCTCTGCAATGACGGCATTCTGGTGGTGGACACAGCATGCGTTGATTGGCGTGCTGTCGGGCTGACCCCGGGTGCCGATGCATGCTGTCTGACTGTGCCACTAGCTCCTTGCGACGACCCCCCCCTGCTTCCAACTCGTCTCCTCCTCCTCTCTGTCTCCCCATCTGAACTTTCGCCCTGTTCTTCTTCTTGCCGAGCGGGCACCCACGTGACATCCATGGACGCATCGTCATCATCAACCGCTTCGCTTGTATCTGACAACTCAGAAAAGGAAGCAGCAGCGGGTACAACATCATCATCATCATCACACCGTACCTCCATGTGTTTAATGCTGCCTGCCTGAGACATATCCCTGTTATCTACATTCTCTAGCAATAATGGTTGCGCATCACTCATTTCTTCAAACGGGTGTGTGAATAACTCCTCTGACATACCAAGTAAAGCGGCTGTGGTGCTAGTTTTGGTGGTGGCGGCAGGCGGGTGAGTGCTATCTTGAGAGGTGCCTGAAGCTAAGCTGGAGGAGGATGGTGCGTCAAGGTTCCGAGCGGAGGCTGTACAAGATTGGGTGTCCTGTGTTAGCCAGTCAACTAAGTCCTCAGAACTTTTCAAGTTCAGGGTACGTGGCTTCTGAAAACTGGGCATTATTCTAGGGCAAAAGGGAATCACAGCACCACGACCACGACGGCCCCTGCGGGGTGGCCTGCCTCTGCCTGTCATTTTTTTGGGGATTAGTGGTACTATGCGTGCAAGCTACTGTGAGACCAGATATGATTGGCAATGTGCACTGGAACAGTTCTGCAGAGCACACGCTGAAGGAAGGACTGACAGAGCCGCTTGAAGACAAGTAACTGCTATTCAATCTATAACAGTGAAAAACAAATTTTGGTTTTAAAAGCACGCTATAGAGACACCAGATATGATTGGCAATGTGCCCTGGAACAGTTCTGCAGAGCACACACTGTAGGCCTGAGACACCCGCTTGAAGACAAGTAACTGCTATTCAATCTATAACAGTGAAAAACAAATTTGGTTTTAAAAGCACGCTATAGAGACACCAGATATGAATGGCAATGTGCACTGGAACAGTTCTGCAGAGCACACACTGTAGGCCTGAGACACCTGCTTGAAGACAAGTAACTGCTATTCAATCTATAACAGTGAAAAACAAATTTTGGTTTAAAAAGCACGCTATAGAGACACCAAATATGATTGGCAACTGTCAAAGCACGCTGGAACAGGTCTACAGAGCACACGCTGAAGTAGGCCTGACACCCAGACGCTTGCAGACAACTAACTGATCTTCTATTACAGTGAAAAAAAATGATTTCTTTAAAATCTAAAGCTTAAGCTATTGTTAAAACAGATATGAGTGGGGGCACTGACTGTGCAAATGGGCAAGGCATCCAACCTGACACAGAAGCTGGCAGGCAGGCAACTGCTCTTCTATTACAGTGATAACAAATTATTTATTTTAAATGTAAAGCTTAACCAATTGTTAAAACAGATATGAGTGGTGGCACTGGGCAAGTAGGCACAGTATCCAATGTGAACCTCACACAGAAGCTGGCAGGCAGGCAACTGCTCTTCTATTACAGTGGAAACTAAATTTTGGTTGTAAAAGCACGCTATAGAGACACAAGATATGAGTGGCAACTGTCAAAGTACGCTGGCAGGGTTGTGCAGGGCACACGCTGAAGGAAGGCCTGACAGAGCCGCTTAAAGGACACTGACTGTCTGCTATTAGCTTACACTGGAAACCTTTTTTCTTTGTAAAAGCACGCTATAGAGACACAAGATATGAGTGGCAACTGTCAAAGCACGCTGGCACAGGTCTGCAGAGCACACGCTGAAGTAGGCCTGACACCCAGATGCTTGCAGACAACTAACTGATCTTCTATTACAGTGAAAAAAAATATTTATTTTAAATGTAAAGCTTAACCAATTGTTAAAACAGATATGAGTGGTGGCACTGGGCAAGTAGGCACAGTATCCAATGTGAACCTCACACAGAAGCTGGCAGGCAGGCAACTGCTCTTCTATTACAGTGGAAACAAAATTTTGGTTGTAAAAGCACGCTATAGAGACACCAGATATGAGTGGCAACTGTCAAAGCACGCTGGCACAGGTCTGCAGAGCACACGCTGAAGTAGGCCTGACACCCAGACGCTTGCAGACAACTAACTGCTCTTCTATTACAGTGAAAAAAAAATATTTATTTTAAATGTAAAGCTTAACCAATTGTTAAAACAGATATGAGTGGTGGCACTGGGCAAGTAGGCACAGTATCCAATGTGAACCTCACACAGAAGCTGGCAGGCAGGCAACTGCTCTTCTATTACAGTGGAAACAAAATTTTGGTTGTAAAAGCACGCTATAGAGACACAAGATATGAGTGGCAACTGTCAAAGCACGCTGGCAGGGTTGTGCAGGGCACACGCTGAAGGAAGGCCTGACAGAGCCGCTTGAAGGACACTGACTGTCTGCTATTAGCTTACACTGGAAACCTTTTTTCTTTGTAAAAGCACGCTAAAGAGACACCAGATATGATTGGCAACTGTCAAAGCACGCTGGCACAGGTCTGCAGAGCACACGCTGAAGTAGGCCTGACACCCAGATGCTTGCAGACAACTAACTGATCTTCTATTACAGTGAAAAAAAATGATTTCTTTAAAATCTAAAGCTTAACCAATTGTTAAAACAGATATGAGTGGTGGCACTGGGCAAGTAGGCACAGTATCCAATGTGAACCTCACACAGAAGCTGGCAGGCAGGCAACTGCTCTTCTATTACAGTGGAAACAAAATTTTGGTTGTAAAAGCACGCTATAGAGACACAAGATATGAGTGGCAACTGTCAAAGTACGCTGGCAGGGTTGTGCAGGGCACACGCTGAAGGAAGGCCTGACAGAGCCGCTTGAAGGACACTGACTGTCTGCTATTAGCTTACACTGGAAACCTTTTTTCTTTGTAAAAGCACGCTAAAGAGACACCAGATATGATTGGCAACTGTCAAAGCACGCTGGCACAGGTCTGCAGAGCACACGCTGAAGTAGGCCTGACACCCAGATGCTTGCAGACAACTAACTGATCTTCTATTACAGTGAAAAAAAATGATTTCTTTAAAATCTAAAGCTTAAGCTATTGTTAAAACAGATATGAGTGGTGGCACTGGGCAAGTGGGCACAGTATCCAATGTGAACCTCACACAGAAGCTGGCAGGCAGGCAACTGCTCTTCTATTACAGTGGAAACAAAATTTTGGTTGTAAAAGCACGCTATAGAGACACCAGATATGAGTGGCAACTGTCAAAGCACGCTGGCACAGGTCTGCAGAGCACACGCTGAAGTAGGCCTGACACCCAGATGCTTGCAGACAACTAACTGATCTTCTATTAGAGTGAAAAAAAAATATTTATTTTAAATCTAGAGCTTAACCAATTGTTAAAACAGATATGAGTGGTGGCACTGGGCAAGTGGGCACAGTATCCAATGTGAACCTCACACAGAAGCTGGCAGGCAGGCAACTGCTCTTCTATTACAGTGAAAAAAAAATATTTATTTTAAATGTAAAGCTTAACCTATTGTTAAAACAGATATGAGTGGTGGCACTGGGCAAGTAGGCACAGTATCCAATGTGAACCTCACACAGAAGCTGGCAGGCAGGCACCTGTAATTACATTACACAGGAAAAAAAAAAAAAAAGCAGCCTGATGTTCTAGCCCTAAAAAGGGCTTTTTGGGGTGCTGTCCTTACAGCAGAGATCAGATGAGTCCTTCAGGATTGTAGTGGACACTGAATACCCTAGCCTAGCTATCAATTTCCTTATCTAATCAGCAGCAGCTAAACTTTCCCTCCTCTCACTAAGCATGCATCTTCCGAATGAATCGAAAATGGATGCTGGGAGGGAGGTTGGAGGGTGTGGAAGGGAGGGAGTGCTGCTGATTGGCTGGAATGTGTCTGCTGACCGAGAGGCACAGGGTCAAAGTTTGCCCAATGATGACGAATAGGGGGCGGATCGAACTGCGCATGTGTCCGCCCGCCGCGGCGAACGCGAACACGCTAATTTCGCCGGGAACTGTTCGCCGGCGGACAGTTCGGTACATCACTATACATAGTAGTTTATAATTGCTGTAATATGAATAAATCACTGTGTCTAGGCTCACTTACCGTATATACCCGAGTATAAGCCGAGTTTTTCAGCACATTTTTTGTGCTGAAAAACCGGAACTCGGCTTATACTCGAGTCAATAGTCTGTATTATGGCAATTTGCATTGCCATAATACAGACTGGGGGGAGAGGGGGCTGTCAGAGCTGTACTTACCTTTCCTGCAGCTCCTGTCAGCTCTCTCCTCCTCCGCGCCGTCTGTTCAGCACCTCGGTCAGCTCCCAGTGTAAATCTCGCGAGAGCCGCGGCTCTCGCGAGACTTACAGTGTGAGCTGACAGAGGGAGCTGCACGGACGGCGCGGAGGAGGAGAGAGCTGACAGGAGCTGCAGGAAAGGTAAGTTACAGCTCTGCCAGCCCCCCTCTCCCCCCACTGAACTGCCAATGCCACTAGACCACCAGGGAAGGAGCCCCCCTCCCTGGCCAGCTAGCAAGCAGGGAGGGGGGACGAAAATAAGAATACAGATATTAATAATAATAATAAACATTTAATAAAAGTATTAATAATAATAATAATAATGAAGACATATTAAAAAATAATAAAAAAAATAATAATTAAAAAAAATAATATAACAAAAAAATTAGTATTAAAATAATATTAAATAGTATTAAAATATTAAATAGTATTAAAATAATAAAAAAATAATAAAAATGCCCACCCCCACCAAGGCTCTGCATCACACACTCAAACACTGCATTCATACACACTGCACTAATACACACACACCCATACTGCATTCATACACACACACTGCATTCATACACACACTGCATCACACACACACTGCACTCACACACTGCATTCATACACACACACTTCACTCATATACACACACAGCATTCATACACACTGCACTAATATATATACACACTGCACTCATACACACACACTGCACTCATACACACACACTGCATTCATACACACACACCGCATTCATACACACTGCACTCATACACACTGCACTCATACACACTGCATTCATACACACTGCATTCATACACACACTGCATTCATACACACACACACACTGCATTCATACACACACACACTGCATTCATGCACACACACTGCATTCATACACACACTGCAAATAAATATTCAATTAATATAATTTTTTTAGGATCTAATTTTATTTAGAGATTTACCAGTAGTTGCTGCATTTCCCACCCTAGTCTTATACTCGAGTCAATAAGTTTTCCCAGTTTTTTTGGGTAAAATTAGGGGCCTCGGCTTATATTCGGGTCGGCTTATACTTGAGTATATACGGTACATTAAAGAAGGTACATACTTTCCTTCCATGAGTTATCTGACGTGAGGGTGAAGTAAGAGCATGCTGGATAGACACAAACAAACGAACACCCTTCAGCTCTGGAGAGTCGTACCCACAACTGCACAGATGCCAAGTTAGAGCTCATTAGATATCCGCACACAGTTTAATTCTAAAAACAGCACTGTCAGTTTTATTTATTTCAGTTTTCCTTTACTTATGCCTATTGCATCTCAATGATTATGTTCCCTCATTGCCACTTGTTTATGTTGATCGTCTCTTCTTCCATGTTCTGGATCTAAATACCTGAGCACCACCATTTTGTTTTCCTTTGCCATGACACCTGCAGTTTGCCATTCTGTGGGATTATTTATGGATAAATTAATTTACAAACTAAAACAGGTTTTAGGGACACTCCACTGCCCAAATACCAAATTAATAAAAAATTGATGTTTAGTAGATATACATCAAATGGAATCTTGCATGCATTTAATTATTCATTTTTCATTGCAGTTATATCTAAAAACACAATCAGAAAAGTGCTCTGTGCATTAAGGTGCTTTTACAGTGAATTATAGTAAGAATAAAACAAATTATTTGATAGCTGCTGCTACACACGTGTCAGTTTCCTCAAACTGGACACACAAACATGCAAGAAAATATAGAGTGAACTAAGTGGTATCTATACACTCACGTAAACCCAGTGGAGCACTATATATATATACATACACTTATAAATGTGTATGTATGTATGTAGATATAGCTCTCTACTGGGTTTTCATGAGTGGGTAGATACTACTTAGTACACTGCATATTTTCTTGAATATCTAAAAACAGCTTGCAAAAACTGCAGATCTCTTGTCTACTGCCTTTGCAAGCCCTCCCCTTCTAACCTCGCCCAGACTTTATGTGACTGTTCAATGACCGACTTTCTAATGCAGCTCCGTAAGACGTCTTTGCAATTCAGGTGTTCTGAGCAATTGAAAAGAGACTTGCGTCCATCAAGCTCAGCCTTCCCCGCATATGTTTTTGCTTTTAATCCAAAATTGCTGCCTCTTGAGCTCAGTGCAACTAAGCTAACTACACCAGGACGTAACAGGACCTGTTGTCTGCTTGAAATGCTAGGGGGCGTAACCAGTATAATTTTGAAAAGTGTCAATTTCTATTGAAATCAACACTTTTTCCAAAATAAAAAAAAGGACACACTCTTCACACATGAAGCTTTTCAGCAAACTAAAGTGCTTTAGGGTTCTGCAGTGTCCCTTTAAGCTCTGCCCAGTGTCTCTACAGTGTCTGCTCCTCCTATTTCTATGGCTATATCTATTCATATCTACATGATTCTACTTTATGGTTTGATTTTAAAGGACAATCTCAACTACTTAGGGCAGGATAAAGAAATGTTCATGGCTCTATCTCATTTAAAACAAGAAAAAACAGACTACATGGTTAACTGACTGCTATTCTGCAATGCTATCGACAGAGCAAAGTAAGAATTTTGCATGCAAGAAATTTTACGCATGAAAAGTTGTTTTCTATGGAATTCAATGTATGTTTTTCATGAAAAAAGTGTTACAGGTAGCAGAACTATTTCTCTGAAGCTAGGAAGGGTGTTGGAAAAAATCTTATAATCAGAAGATGTTCTGCCGATTTCTGAACTGAGAAATAAAATGATGGCTGCAATTTATACTTTAAGTAAAGATGATTTTAATTCCTATAAAAATCCATGATGTAGAAAAGAGGGATATGAGCAGTTGATCTTGAGAGCCGCAGACCATGAAGCAAATTCTTTTTTACAAATATGTGAACACACTCTATAATAGTTCCCTTCTTAACGTGAATCAACATAGAGATTATGTCTGAATCAAGTCATTTTGAACACAAGAAGAAACACTGTAGACTGTAGAATGTCTTTAACACTTGCAGAAGAACCTATTGATGCTCCAAAACGTTCTTCTGAACTTGGAGGTGCCAGATGTTTCCAGTTAAGATATCTATTAAATCCAAGAACCAACTTCTTTGGCCCAAATGGAGAAATTACTGTGAGCACTGCTTTTTCCAGTCTGATTTTTGAAGAATTCTGGAAATCATAATGACTGGGTAAAAGATGTATGCCAGCAGAAAAGTCCAACAAATGCTAAAGTGTCCCGGATGCCAGAGAGCTTGGCAAAGACAACTGTAGGTCGTAATGTTGCTGTTCATGTTCTGGTGTTCCATGTTCTGTTTTTCCTTGAGTGCCCGGACTACACTACTTTTCCTAGTCAATATAAAGTGGTTGTCAGTCTCAGGTATGATTTTGCATCCAGAATTATTACCATATTAGTGTGCAGACTCCCTCCTCCTTAAGAACAATACAGGATGCCAGAGAGGTCTGATTTGCTGATGAAAACAAAAATACTTTTTTTCTTGTTCTCTCTTGATTTGTAAAATCCATTTGGAAATCCAAGTCTGTTCATTATAAGTTGAAATTTTTTTTAAAAGGACTAGTATACTTGTCTGAGAAGCCCTCTGCTCAGAGAGTCTGCCAGTGCCAACACAGTTGTTGTGCCTTTTATGTGAACCACACATATCATTCTCAAACGAAACTATTATGTAGCTGCAATGAGTAGTTTCTCCTTGACAACAGCTGTTGAATTGTTGTTCCTAATCTGTGCTGCCTTGTCTCTTAAAAGGAAGGCAAAATGGTAAAATGAAGTAGTGACATTTATACCACTTTCAACTCCTTAAAATTTGAAAAGCATGGCTTATCTTCCAGATTCCAGATGCTCCTTATAGACTATCTAGATGCCCACCACAGCTTGATTTTGAGGCATCTGTTGTAATAGAAATCCAGCCATGGAGGCTGAATGAGATCCTGCTTAATAGGAAGTGAGTAAACATCCACCACCAAAGGCTCTATATGATATTTTCCCCTGGATAACCTTTGCATCCAGACTTAAAAGAGAATGACTTTACACTTTCAGAATGTTTAGTTTAAGGCTCGACAAATCTCGGGTGCCAGGTTGCCGTGGTGACTAGGATTTTTGTCCTGGCGTCTGGGATTTGCTGGCCCATTCAGCCGTCGAGGTGCTTATCAGTGGAGGTGGGCGGCTGGCAGGCTCATAAAGAGTATGGGCATGCGTGCGGGTGTTCAGCCGGCCAGCTCAGGAAGAGTGAGAGCGTTGGAAGTTTGAGGTTGAAGGACAGGCACGTGAGGCAGCTGTAACGTCCCTACTCTGATCCCTCGCGCGTCCTTCAGTGATGCCGGGAGCCAGAATATGATATCATTCCGGCCCCGGAATCACTTAGTCACTAGTGCTCTATATAGCAGTGCAGGAAAGTGACTGAAGCCCCACTGGACCACAGGGAAAGCCGAACCACTCCAGCTCTCCCAAATGTAGGGAGGTTGGATGGTCACATTAATGTGTGTGACAAAATGTGTGTGATTATTGCAGTAACAGTGACTGTGTGTGTGTGTGTGTGTCAGTGAGTGAGTGTGTGTCAGTGAGTGAAGGTGTCAGTGAGTATGTGTCAGTGTGTTTGTCAGTGAGTCTGTGTGTGTCAGTGAGTGTGTGTGCGTGTATCTCTATTCTCTATTCTCTGAAAAGGCAGGATTTAAATTAAGAAGTGTGCAGGGACAGTTTATAGACACAAGAACAACTAAATTAAGCTATAGTGGTTTTGGTGGCTATAGTGTCGCTTTAAGAATTGTATTTTTGACATTGAAAAACCTGGCTCTCAACTTTCTGGCTCCTAGATTCCAAGCAAATTTGTCAAGCCCTGGTTTATTTGCAAAGGTATTTTCTGAACTTCCAGGTAATCATTGGAAATGTAGAGGTGTCACGTCTAAACATTTGTTATGAAGGAACACAACTGCAGATTTCGTATAGTTTGAATATTTATTAAAGAAAGTAAAAGGTAAAGACTTTAATTCCAATTTACAGGTACTGTAGCTTTAAGTAGTAAACGATAACTGAAGTCCACAATTACAGGCACTGTAGCTTTAAGTAGTAAACGATAACTGAAGTCCACAATTACAGGCACTGTAGCTTTAAGGAGTAAACGATAGTAAATTGCAGACACTGAATCAATAAGGAGTCTCTTAGTAGAGTTAACGGTTTAGGTGATAAGTAATTACAATAGCTGTTCCATACTTTAACTGAAGCAAGACTGATGCAGATAACTGATATGCAGTATGAGTTGAAGTTAGCTGTAACGGGATTGTTTTTACCGAAGGACTTTGGAGACAGGTAATAACAGCTTTTAGATGCAACTCTTATCACATTGGTTTTACTTAGCTTCCGGCACATAGAACACTGGTTCCCGAGATCTCCTCAGAGGCGGATGAAGAGTGTTTAATCTTTAGTCGTGGATGAGGAGAGGTGAAGGGAACTTTGCAGAGTCTTTCAGTCCGGTCTGGTAGCAGAGGCTTTCACAACGAAGTTGTAGCCGGGTTGTGAGTAAGGAACGTAGTTCAATAATCCAGCCCTGATCAGCTGGTGCAGTCAGATTAAATAGGCAGACCGTGTCATACAGGGGTGTGGCTAGGCTCCGTGGAACCAGGAAGTAAGAGGATACCATAGTTAAGGCATTACAGTACCCCCTCTCTAATGAGCAACCTCTGGGTGCTATTAATTTGGCTTAGAAGGGTTATGCTTGTGAAATTTGGAAATCAATTTATTAGCATGAACAACAGAGGAGTTTTCCCATGTATCTTCATCACCACCATATCCTTTCCATCTGATGAGGTATTGTAAGGAGCCACGATGGATCCTTGAATCCAGTATACTTTGAATTTCGTATTCTTCTTCACCCTGGACCAATATGGGATCAGGAGAAGTAGTGACATTTCTTTGGAAAGGGTCAGGATGATAAGGCTTTAGCAAGGACACATGTTTGGATCTTTGGCATACAGAACAGGAATTGACATAAGATTCAATAGTTTGGTCTTGACGAGGCCACCAATAGTATCTTTTAGACAATTCAAGGGTCTTTTTCATACCTGGATGACCTGCCAGAGGAGAATCATGAATAATTTCAAGTACTTTAATTCTGAAAGAGGGAGGTACATAAATCCGGTCTTTAAAATAGTAGAGACCGTTTTTCTTGGATAATTTACTTGATTTAGGAAGTTCAAGAGCGTCTTCACTGAGACCTTTAACGTCGTCGATAAGAGAAGATAGGATTCCAATGACTGTAGGAGGAGGAGACTCCAGTTCGGTGTCAGAACAACATGAGGTTTTAGCTGGTTCTTTCGTAGACTGGAGAATTGGAATACGTTGCAAGCATGTTTTCTTGCAATAATCAGAATCAAATGCAAGAGAGAAGGGAAACCATGAGATTTGAGGGTTGTGGTTCCTTAACCAGTTGATCCCTAATATAATAGGAAAAAATGGTGATGAGATGACATCAAATATAAGACTTTCCGTATGAGTATGATTGATGGTTACTTTTAGAGGGATGGATTCATGAAGTATTGGTCCCGATGAGATGAGGGACCCGTCAATCACTTTAACAGGTACAGAAGTTCTTTTACGAACACAAGGAATTTTATTCTTTGTTACAAAGGCTGAGTCGATGAATACTCCATTTGCACCGGAATCGATAACAGCCTTGGTTATAATTCTTTTATTGTCCCACTGTAATACAAGAACGATAGGGGACATTTGAGTATTTGCTGTAGAGGGAAGTACACTTAGGATGGAAGAGGCATGAGACTGCCTTCTGCCTTTTATCCGTTTCAATGAAGGACAATCAGAGACTAAATGAACTTGAGAGGCACAATACATGCATAGGTTTAATTGACGTCTTCGATTTTTCTCTTCAGGAGTGAGGGGACTTCTTATTATCCCTATTTCCATAGGTTCGATTGGTTCAGATGGGTTGTCAGGAGGCTTTGGAGCCCCTATTTCCATAGGTTCACTTGGTATGGAAGTCTTTCATTAGTAACTTGCAGGTCTTGCACACTTTGGGCTAGTGCATTAACTCTTTGATTCAGCGTAGCTATAGTAGAATCGAAATCTGCTGGATCCATTACAATGGCTGGATTATTCTGTCACGTCTAAACATTTGTTATGAAGGAACACAACTGCAGATTTCGTATAGTTTGAATATTTATTAAAGAAAGTAAAAGGTAAAGACTTTAATTCCAATTTACAGGTACTGTAGCTTTAAGTAGTAAACGATAACTGAAGTCCACAATTACAGGCACTGTAGCTTTAAGTAGTAAACGATAACTGAAGTCCACAATTACAGGCACTGTAGCTTTAAGGAGTAAACGATAGTAAATTGCAGACACTGAATCAATAAGGAGTCTCTTAGTAGAGTTAACGGTTTAGGTGATAAGTAATTACAATAGCTGTTCCATACTTTAACTGAAGCAAGACTGATGCAGATAACTGATATGCAGTATGAGTTGAAGTTAGCTGTAACGGGATTGTTTTTACCGAAGGACTTTGGAGACAGGTAATAACAGCTTTTAGATGCAACTCTTATCACATTGGTTTTACTTAGCTTCCGGCACATAGAACACTGGTTCCCGAGATCTCCTCAGAGGCGGATGAAGAGTGTTTAATCTTTAGTCGTGGATGAGGAGAGGTGAAGGGAACTTTGCAGAGTCTTTCAGTCCGGTCTGGTAGCAGAGGCTTTCACAACGAAGTTGTAGCCGGGTTGTGAGTAAGGAACGTAGTTCAATAATCCAGCCCTGATCAGCTGGTGCAGTCAGATTAAATAGGCAGACCGTGTCATACAGGGGTGTGGCTAGGCTCCGTGGAACCAGGAAGTAAGAGGATACCATAGTTAAGGCATTACAAGAGGTGAGGACTACCAAAACTCTCATAATCTTGGGGACACTGCAAGATAAATTATTTACCACCTGTTTCAGCTTCAACTGTTTATCTTTTGACAGAAAGACCCAGGAAAATAATTTATTTGATGGAAGCTGCTTATGTCTGTTCACCTCTGGCCATCTGAATGCCTTTCAGCAACTGGTCTTTTGATTTGGTTGGACCAGCCAATAGTCCACATAAGGAACAGGCCGTTTCTTCTGAGCAAAGCAGGCAGAACTACCAAAACTTTGGTGAAAATCAGAGGTGCTGCAGAAACACCAAATTGAAGATCTTTGAATTGAAAGTAAATTAACTGATCCTTCACATGATATAGAATCTCAGGAACTTTTGAGGTTAGGGGTAGGGTTAGGGGTAGAGGTAGGATAGGGATAGGGCTTCCCTAGGGTTGGGAAGGGGTAGGGTTAGGGGTTAGGGAGCCCTACAGGTGTGTAAGTGGCTATGGTGGCAAGAGAGGGATGCTTACGAATGTCCAAATTGCCAGAGACCCGAAGTGACAAAGCCCTGAATTTCGGAAGTGCTGAACCGAACCAAAGTGCCGAATTGCCGAAGTACTGAATTGCCGAAGTCCCGAATTTCGGAAGTGTCGAACCGTTTTTTTTGCCTATGCCCAACCCTATATCCATAAATATGTTTCTGTGAAGACCTCATGATAAGGAACATATTCCACCACTGTCAGTATGACATTTTTCCATCCCTCCTTTCCATTCCTATTTTAGCTGTCCTCCCCTTCCTCTCTATTAGATATTCTCTAACACATACTCCAATTCGTCCCCATTGAACATCCTCACTTAGTAAAATATAGTTAGTAAGCAGATAGACTCCTTTTATACTGCAGTTTTGAGGGCAGCAGGGCAACATTATCACATGACATTGTATGCATACAACTATCCTTTTACCTTCATGAATAAGGGATAAATGGAAGAAACAACAGTCGGTGGGGAATGCCTCTGCCAGACTCATCTACCTTTACATCATGCATCTTTCAGATCTCACCCCTCGGTCAATCTCTGCATTACCTTTCTGTTTCATTTAAGATTTTATTCACAGCTCATCCTTACCTACAAGACTCCCCATAACTGTGCCCCTGCTGTATCTCCTCACTCATTAGCAGACATGTGCCAGCCTGGCCTCTTCACTCTATCAATGATCGGTTACTTTTCTGTTCTCATACCCACACACAGACTCTTGCCTGCAACACTTCTCAATGGCAACCTCTCCTTTTGGTTGCCAACTCAGGCCACATTTACTCTCAATATTTCTGCAGTCTATCAAAAAATCCTTAAAGACAAATATATTGAAAACATTTATTTGTTCGCCCCTTAACCCCTTATCGCTTATAACCTTCCACTGCTTTCTCCCATTTACTGTATTCCTTCCAATTACTTATCCTCGAGTATATCCAGATCATTTGATTCCCTCACTTCCCTTTCCTTATTTCTACCTCATGCTTTTAGATTGTAAACTCGTTTGGGCAGGTCCCTACTCTTAATAATTAAGATTAGAATTATAACACTGTGCAGATCCTACTTGAATAAACAGCAGTCTTGTTTGGAATATATATTGCTCAACTAACATTACAGAAGACAATCCTTTATAAGGGAGCAGTTGGTCACTCTGGTGCATTTAGAAAGTCGTATTTTGTGACAGTGGCTAAAAAAATGGAATGCATGAATGTCTCAACATAGCAGCAGGCATTAGGATGTTGATAAGATTTTGGCATTATGGATTAGGAATATTTCAGGTGTTGGAAATGATGGTGGGTTCAGTCAGTTAAATGACACTAAGACCTTGATTTAACATTTTTCGATAAACTTTCCAAATTATTTAATATTTTTAATAAATTTTTTATAAATTTTTAATACATTTTCTAAATTATTTAATATTTTGTAAAATATTTACGTTTTATAATATTTTTATATTTTTATTACATTGATATGTCATTATATATATTTGGATTTTTTTTACATGTTGAACAAAAATAATTTTAGCTAAAGTTTAGCTAAATATCAAAGGGAGGAACCTAAGAATAGAAGGATAACATTGAGAAAAATAAATTGGGGAAAACATAAAATAGAAGCAGGTGCAATTACTTTAGTAACAGATGTACTACTCACATGGGGAATGACTCCCAATTATTTTACTCTCGGTTGATTTGTACAGGAGTGTTGTTATTATTATTTTAATTTATATAGCGCCAACTTATTCCACAATGCTTTACAACATTATGAAAGGGGGAAATTTACCAATAAATGAGACAACAACAAAATGCTACAGGAACAATAGGTAGATGAGGACCCTGCTCAGTCAAGCTTACAATCTAGAGGTGCTATGAGATTTATACAATACTTCTTCCACTGAATTCAGAGGTATAAAAAGTGCTGGTAACAAAATTATTGTGGTGTTTGTTACAGGAAGACTAAAAAAGCTTAGGGATTTGCTGTAAGAGGAATATCTATTCACCTAGTATTTTATTTTAACATTACCTAATATTTTATTTTAAAAGTAACAATGCAGAACACTTTAGGTAATATTTATTAAGGACAAAACGGCCCTTCATATTTGGAAATTCCGTGACTGCAGATAAAAAAGAAGTATACTTTGAAGTTGTTTTCTAGAGTTTTATTTTAATCCTACTTCTGTAAATCTGGTTCTGTGAGAAATAGGGAGCCAGTGTGATTTACTCAAATAAGTATATTTGTTCGATCACTCTGCTTTGTGAGTACGTCTGTAGTGATCCACCCTGCCCCCGTTGATTGCTCATTTCAGTTGTGCTAGCGTTTGCAGCAAGTTTAACACTTTTAATAGATAGGTTTTTATGTTGTGTTTACTAAATCTATCCCTTTGACATGTCAGTCTTGCTCCAGGGCCTAACACTGCAGTGCTAGCCAGTAATTCTGAGGAGTTAGGTATTTCTTTTTTAAATCACTGAAGGTGGAGTTGTTGTGGAGGTGAACAGGGGCCCTGCATCTTGACTGTATGATGGCACAAAAGCACAGCAGGAAGGCAGGAATGCAGAGTATAGGAAGTCACACTGCTTTCTGGAAATGCAAATTGAAGAGTAAGAAAAAAGCAGGCTTAGCACAAAACTTAAAAAGGACAAGTAATACTGCATATAAAGCTGTCTGATGTGACACCACCTACAATTTGCCCTTGTGCGTACCTTAAAGCAATGCAATTCTTTTTGACGTGTTCAGCAAGAATAGCCACGAAAAAGCATGTTTTTACATTGATTTAAAAAAAAAAAAAAAAAAAGATTGTGTTGAGACAATACAAAACTGTGGGAAAATAGCATTCAGAATTCAGGTGGATTCTTCCAATGGCTGATGCTTTAAATTTAAAGATACAGTCTCACCACTTTTTGTCAAACCATTTGCTGTAAGGAAAATACCGATCAGGGCATTTGAACTGTACTAACCCCCAATTAATTGAAGACAACACCAGTTTAAAATATTTAATGCTTTATTAAGGATTTCAAATTAGTATGTACCCTTACAATTAAAACCAAGGTTCCCATCTCCTGATTTGACCTTAAATATCAGGGTCCACTGCTCACAATGACCACCTATATGATTTATAAGTTGCTACCTATATGACTTATTTTTAAAGTATGTATTGTTTGATGTACCAGATGGTTTGAGCTACATGCGTTTGTTCTTTATTAAAGACACAATACAAATTATGTGACATGGCTTATTGAAACTCTGAAAGGAGATTAAGTATATTTGTTTGTGCACCATATTATATTTTTCTCTATATAATGTATAAGTGGCTTGTGGGTTCCTTATTCCAAAATGCATGACTTTGCATTTATCTGTATTGGATCTCAGTGTTCTATCCAAGAACACAATTTATCTTCTAAACCAACTGGTTTCAGTTTCAATAGTAACCCTTTATGTGGAACTGTATAAAATGCCATAGCAAAATCCAAATAGATCACATCTACTGGATCAAACCGACCTATATTTCCACTAACTTCTTCATAATCCACAAATTAGTTAGTTTTGCATGACTTGTCTTTCATAAAACCATGCTGTTTCCTAATAAAGATAATGTTGTTCCAAATCAATTCTTGAATATTATCGCTTCAAATAAATTCCTGACCACATATGTTGAAGGTCATGTATGTAGTTTTAAGTTAAGCTCTTTTTAAAAATGGGCACAACATCTGATTTTCTATAATCCTCTGGTACTAATGAAAGAAAAGAATCATGCAAGATTAAAAACAGTGTATTGCCAACAAAACACTGTTAGATCCTGGCCATTATCGCCCTATCTCACTACTGAATGTGGACGTCAAAATATTTACTACACTCCTGGCAGAACGTCTCAATCCCTTCGTACTAGACATGTGCAATTCATTTCATTCTGAATGTAAATTCGGACGAATTCGGGCAATTTGAACATTCGTATACTTTCAAATGTCTGAATAGCTGAATTGCCGAATTGCTGAAGTTCTGAATTGCCGAAGTTCCGAAATTGCCGTCACGTCCCTCCCTCCGCTGCTGACACGCTTACAAGAATATGGCGAAATATCCTGATATAAACTCAATATAGAAAAAAACTGAAGCCTTAACGATTAGCATTCCAGCAGCCGACCTACGCACCCTTCGCATATCAATTCCACTTCAACAACTTAAGCTTACACTACTTAGGTATACATTTACCAGCTGACCCTGCCTAGATATATGATCTTAATTATGCACCACTGCTAAACACAACCCTACAAGATCTAGAAACATGGAAGGGTCTGTCCATCTCCTGGCTAGGAAGACTTGCCACCATCAAAATGAATCTCCTGCCTATATTCCTGTATCTGTTTCAGGCCATCCCGACACTCATCTCTACCACTGGATTTAAGTCCTTGCAAATCTCAGATAGATATATTTATTTGGGCAGATAAAAGAGCAAGAATCAAACAGGTGACGATGTACATGCCAAATAAAGTAGGAGGTATCGGACTTCCACATTTCATTCACTACTTCCATGCTGCTCAACTGGCTCATGTCCAAAACTAACACGCCCACAAGGGGGTCAAGAGATGGGTAGACCTGGAACATGATCTCTTCGGCAGGGACTTCTCCTCATTGTACATATGGTTACCAAAAACCGACAGACCCCTCTAACCCCCAACAACCGCAGCTCTTACCACGTCCATAAAAATATAGGATAAAATGTAATCAAAACACTTCCTGACCTCTGACCCCTCCCCTCTCACACCAGTGTTAAGGAACACTTCATTTAAACCTGGCATATCACCCCAGGACTTCTCTCAATTCTATCACAATTATCTTGTCATGGGTTTGTGAATCTATTGCTGTTATTCCTTCAATCCTCCACTAGTCCTAATTCCAGATGTGCTGAATTATTTATTATTTTTATTATAAAATATTTTACCAGGAAAGATACATTGACATTTCTCTCGATTTCAAGTATGTCCTGAATATAGTGAAAGTATTCCCTTTGTGTAGAGTTTCCCCAATATAATGAACTCAACCAGTCCTATTGGTTAAAAGCAGCAATCTGAACATTCTTAGGCCACACTCGGTTCTTATGCAGTGCCCCTAGCATGGGGTTTCTAATACAAAATCACAGGAGTTTCCTTCCCACAAGCCATTGTGTTTGAGAGATAATTTTTACATATCACAAAAATGCATGACAAGAGCATTGGAACCCCACAACAACTACCGTGTCACATTGGTTATGTTATGTACCTTTCTTACTTCAAATTGTTGGCATAATGACTACCTTGTACACAAAATGCCTCATGGAAATGCCAACTTGTTCATGACTACTGTTTAAATGTTCCTATTCTTACTTTCTTGACAATGCTGTCAATTACAAATAAAAAAAAAATCAATAAATAAAGAATGTTAAAAAAAACTGTGGTATGGATATTTCTACACTAAGCTCCCTAATACGAAGTACTGTACTTGTGGGTGGATACCATCTGGATCTGGGGTTTTGTTTATATTAATTACTGTAGCACTTGAATGAATTTATTATATATATATTTTTTTTAATTTCTGCCTTATCCTGATCCTCCTTGATTAACACTCCCATTAGATTCCAATGGACTAACACCTTCACTCTTAGCCTTTTAGGCATTCATTTGCTAAAAACATTTGGAGATTGACCTAGTTGTCTTTGGCTATGAAATTTTCATTTTCTAGTTTTTCCCTTCTAATTGTACTTTGCAAGCACCTGGCATGCTTATATTTGTTATAGGATGCTATTGACCCATCTGGTTTAAATGTCTTGAAGGTCTTTTTCTTATTGTTTATTACTTGACTGACCCTTTTACTAAGCCACATTGGTTTTAATTTGCTTCTTTTATATTTGTTTTGCGAATACTATGTATTGAGAAATGTACGTAGTATGTAGTATTTCCTTATTTATTTGCCAACCTCTCTAGCAACACCCCAAATGCAAGTTCAGCTCATAAAATCTTATGAAGTTCAATATTTATTATATTTCCCTAGGTAGGGAAAGTGTTAAGTAGTGACTCCAAGTACAATATAATGCTGCTTGATGCCTAAGGCATTGATAGCCTAGTAAAGAGATGAGGTTTGAAACAGAATCTTGCATTTCAAAATCATTTCTATATCACTAGGCCACCACTCCCTTACAAGTATGTAAACCTTCCAACCAAATGTGTTTTGATCGTGGACATTAGGTGTCTATATGCAAGTGCCTTTTCACATATTGCATCCAGCTGTTATTGTAACCTTACTAAAAACTGGAAAGAATGTTAGGGAGTGGGGCTGATGTTCTCCTGTGATCCCATGCCCTTTAATGCAGTTAAACATGTTATTACAATTGTAATGTATAATTTTATTTTATTTAGTTGTTATCATATAGATAGATACATTTTTGGTTATTATTATATAGCTTACAACAAAAAGTATTGCACAAGAAGTGTTAACATTTATGAAGTGTAACTCAAATATAAAAGTTGTAAAACACATGCAACTTTGGACCGCCTTGCAGATAAATCAGAAACATTCTGTATTTTCTAGTGAACAGAATTGTGGTACAATCTTGTTGATGATTATGCTTAGCAATGTCTCAAAGGAGACGTATGTCATATGATGCATATGAGCAATTTAAAAACACACCTTTGTTCTTTAAAGTGCTTTAGGATTATTCTTCTCTGTTAATTTAAGCCAGGGACTGAAATACAGCATGATTAGAAGACAAAAAATATATATCAGTACTTTATATGCATCCCTGACAAATTAAGGGTTCATGTTTATAACTAGAATTATAACAATTATTTTGAAATAAAAGAATAACCTGGAGACTAAATTTATTTTAATTTTTTTACAATATAAATACATATTGTATAAGCATTCTAGGAATCTTGGCATGCATACGTAAAAAATGCATACGTAAAAAAGTCACTTTTTGAATCTTTGAAACAAAGATATCTTTTAAGTGGGACTAAGGAGTGAAAGCAATCCAAAGAAAGGGCTCTATTCTATTACCAATAAAATCTGCGTAAAGAGATTGTATCACTCGGTGTTTTAATTCCTCCTTTATAACAACACAATCCTGTTACTTAAGAAAGCAGTCTCAGTTACATATGAAGGAAAGTACTATTAGCATAGAACATTTACCTCCATAAAACATTTCATAGTTTACAGGGAGATGATGTTTTGGGTTGAACAAACTTACATACAAGGGGAAAAAATGATGTTGAATATCAATGTTGCTGCCAATCAAGTATAGTTTATGCTGCAGGTACATTAGTAAAATATTATGTAATGATCATTAAAGATGAATTAATACCATCACATACATGTTTCCAATTTCTTTGAGATACAGCACAGAGATAAGGCATGGAGTTAAGAAGATGTGTGCATAGGTAGACTACAGCGTATTATATTTGTTCTGATGAGTATAATCATTCCCTTTAGGCATTTTCTGCAGTAAAACTGTATTTTCAAAGAAAATGTAGTGTTTACATTAGAGCCTAAGGATACCTGCACTGGCCACGTGTCATATGGCTACTATATATACCATACAGCACTGCCATTCAGTGTCTCCAACCTTTGCATGGAGACACTGCATTTTTATCAATCGATTCATTTGAATCAATGCATCTCTATGAGGAGATACTGATTGGCCAGGAAGGAGTTTGGCTTGTGCTAGCTCTGCCCCTGATGGGCCTCCTTGACAAGCTCAGCCAATCCATTACTTTTCTGTAAGAAAGCATTGTGATTGGCTTTTCAGAGCCAGCTGCAGCAGATGAAAAAAAGTAGGATTTTATTAATGACCTATTATGCTATCTCTTTCTTTATTTTCCCTCAGCAGCAAAGAGAAAACGTATGTAAACTTTAATGTAATATAAAGAAAAAGAATAAACATAACAAATCTTCCTAGTAACAGGGCAGCCAATCAGACAGTCTATAAAAGGTCTAAACTAGCATTCCATTTCCTCTTTCTTTGCTGCTCCCTCAGACCAGCTAAGTATATTCAGTTTAATTCTGTTGATGTATGGATTTGATTAGTGTTTATATGTATATACTCTAAGTTTTGGTTTCTATTATTTGTATACTTTGTTCTGGGTTTGCTTTTTGTGGCTCACAGGGGGTTTTCTCCCCACTGCTTTGTGTTCCTTGTCGACTTAGCCATATCTCCCTGCCTGTGCTGTGTCCTTATGGGTGCAAAAGCTAAGGATTCCAGCCCTAGCTGTTTGTTTTTGCCCTCTCCCTCATTCCCAACACGGCCACGTGTGTTGCGGCCGTGGCGTTCCATTGCCGACCCGACACGCGGCAATCCCTTTACTTAGTTTTATACCGCCGCGTGTGCCGGGCCCGCCTTGCCACGCGGGGGCTGATCTTCCCCGGTGGCATAGGTGTTTAGCCACGAGTGAGCCCCACACTCACTGGTCATTGCGGGGGAACGGAGACTGCCCTCCTTTAGCGCGCTCTTTCACAGAAGCGTGCAAAGATTGATCTGGGCGGCATCCTCGCGTGGCCAACGGGGTCCCTGGTGGCATGGCTACACTCTCCTTCTCTACCTTGTATGTGTGTTTGTTTTCTTGTTGGGGTTACTCAACCCCTGTAGTTCATCTTTCCCCCTTTCTCCCTTTTATCCCTATGTGCATGAATTTCTTTTTTTGGGGTCTGGGGCCTGTGGTACACTCCATTTCCTCCCTGGTATATGGATGTTAAAGTTAGATATTGGAAGGTCAGCATACCTTTGCTATGTTTTCTTCTGTTCCGCACTACATTAAGTGCAACAGCTTAAGGACTCATATTATGCTTAAAAATACGTTATTTAATTAAGTACTTACATGTAATCAAATGTCTGGCTTTGCGTATGCATACCCCCTCTCTAGGAATGGCCACAGTAAGTTGCAGGCGGGATGTCCAGGCCATATGCCCTAGACACGGCATGCATGACAAATGGGGGTTGATTATCTGATCATTTTATGACCGGCCATGATGGGTTGGAGGGATCCCCGAACAGTGTGCCCCGAACTGGGGTTCTCCCTAATGTTTCCTACGCTACACCTTGACCCTTCCGGATTGTAGTAATCTGTTTGCAATTGCATGGGGCTCAATCACTACAGCTGCAGGGGTATTGCGGGCAGTCTAGGTTTCTTCACCTCGACCTGATTTCGACCCCGCCATGCACAGCCCCCGCCGGGAGCTATCCTTGCCAACAGATCAGGCCGATCTCATTCTACTGGAACTATGGGTTTTTTGCTCCAAGCAGGCAAGGTCCCATCCGCGGATCCAGGATTCACAAGTAATTGTCTCTGTTATCTAAAAGGCGAAAATGTCCGCCCCGGTGTTAAACCTGCAAAACCGTAGGCACCTTAAATGGAGGGCATTCACTGCTTCCGATATCTGCTACAATTGTGCTTGGATGGTTGTACTGGCCCTCAAAGATGCATACTTGACTATCCACATTGCAGTGGTGAGCAGGGATCTGTGGCACTTCACAGGGCGAAGGCAGCGATGGAAATTTACTTGTCTACCCTTCTGATTTTTTCCTCGGCTCCCTGGTATTTCTCAAAAGTCATGGAACTGGTGGTAGCCTTCCTCAGGGCACGGATAGTTTGGTTTGATTGCCTGCCTGACCGACGTCCTGCTCATATCCTCCTCACCCGAGCTATTCCTTTGTCACTTGCTCGGGAACGTACATCTACTTGAGGATTGGGATTTTTTCCTCCTAACTGGGGTAAATCTATTGTACCCCGGTGGAAGAGGTAGAATTTCTGGGGTTCGAAGTCGACTTGATCTCCCAGTTTTCTGGGTTGAGGACCATTGAAAGGTAGTCAGACACACCCTCTGGGCTACGTCCCTCTCCATACGTCGGTTGGCACAAGTAATAGGTTTCCTGGCTTCATCGATCTGCGCGATCTTCCCGGGACCCTGCACTACCAGGCTCTGCAACGATTGGGGGCTCCTAACCAAGAACAAGTCATTCTTACATATCCAAATTGCTGTTGGGCATGGATTCATGGAATGACTTGGAGTGATGGCTCGGCCACATGGAAGCGTGGAATGGATGCATTGCGGTACTGCCCCAGATGTGATTATAGACTCAGATGCCGACCTACCCGGACGAGGAGGGAGCTGCAGGAACATCAATTGTTTGGTACTGCTAACAATGTCCTTCACCATTCGTAACCTTTCACCAAGTATGGGAAGTTGGTTGTATCCTGCTCCGCATGGACACTGTGTCGGCGAAACGTTACATAATTTCCCTGGGTGGCACACAGTCCATGCAGTTGGACTCTTTGAACTTCAGACATATGATAAGTTTGTGGGGACTAGGATTTGTTTGCATTCAGGCTGACCACCAGTCTACCCCGATATGGCCGTTGACAGCCGGAACACACAGTGTTGGGGGGGATGCCTTCCTACTTATGTGGCAATTACCCCATCACTATGCCTTTCCCTCTGGTCAACCTTATCTCCTGGACATTGTCTTATCTATGCGGACACAGATGTTTTCTCTGGTGATAGTGGTCCCGATGTGGCAAACGCAACCTTGTTTTTTCCTCGACTTCAGGACATGTTTTGGATTTCCCACATCTGACACCAATGACACCGGATTTGCTTCTGAATCCGGACGAGAAGTCATGCAACTGGGAAACATTCCACAATCACCTACGGAACGGCTGGACAACACCTGAGCCCCTGGGACTAGAGTTGTCTATCGTTCCGCATGGCACTAATGGGCTGACTGATGTGTGGTCTGGTCATTGGAATTACTTTTCAGCGGTATTGAGAAACATCAGATTCGCTACAATCGCGCAGTACTTATGGTTTGAGATGTCAACGTGGTTTGGAACTTTTTGGACTCCTGGTTGCTCCTGGTCGCAGAAGAATGAGTGACCCCTGATACACCTGTCTGGAAAGTTACTTATGCTCTATTGTTTGCTCGACTGTGAAGGGACTTCAAATGTCAGGACTTTGGACTGAATCGCGATATCCTTCACGCCGGAAAGAGTATCGTTCAACATATCTCATAGGACTAAGTCAGCTGCAGGTCAGTTTCCGGTGGATCAGAGACCTCCTATCCTTGACAGGAATTCATACTTTGATGTTTTTCATCTCATTCGGTTACGGGTGGCATGTCCTTCTTCGATTTCCAGGATGGTTTATCGCCTTGATGATGTATTTAAAGAGGTGGTTTGGTCTCACGAATCTACATTTCGGGATATCTATTTCTACCAATCGTCCATTTTTTCTTCTCAGGTTCTGGCTCAGCTTTGAAGTAGCATAATAGGAGCCTCTATGTCATTAATAAAAGTCCAAGATTTTACTATTAACATGACATAAATTCATGATTTTATTAATGACAAGGAGGCGAGTATTATTCCCACCCGCCTTCCCGGTCATTAATAAAATCATGAGTTTACGTCATGTTAATAGTAAAATCTTGAAATGTTACTATATTTAGGGGGTAAGGGAGGCCAGGGGGGCTAGATGTTTTTTTATTAACACTATAGGGTCAGGAATACATGTTTGTGTTCCTGACCCTATAGTGTTACTTTAAGGAACCAAACCAGATGAAGCAAAAGAGTGCAAAAATTTAACAATTAGTATACTGCTAAATATATACATAATATAATATTTCCCACCATTTGGTTCACAAATCAATTGAGAAATAGTAACCAATAGAGGGAAAAAGAGGAGGGGCACCAAAACAATATTTTCTTTATTTATATATTAGATATTTATTACAAATATAATAAATAAAATAAATATAGATATAGAAATACAGATATTTATTTACTGCTCCTCCTTTTTTCCCCTCTATTGCTAATTTCTCACTTGATCTGTGAATAAATCAATATTTAGTGACTGTCCCCTAGCTATCTATCATCCTTTTGTACTAGTAATTTAGCACCAGAAGCGGAATCCAGAATCACAAATTGAAACTGACATGCTCGGCCATTGTGCATTTTGGCTGGTTCATGATTCAGGTACATTTTGGTTCAGAGTTCTGGATTCTGGCCGATCACATCATTGACCTAAATTTGGATGAATTGTAGTTTGGACTGAAATTAATCCATAGATCTAGAGTTGATCAAGTTGTGGCGGGAGGGAGAGGATTACACCAGAAAAACCGTTAAGATAGATTCATACGTATTGCATTTATACTCATAGACTTTCACATTTACACCATGCTTATTTTTTGAACAAAGCATACCGGTACAGTGCCAATCTAAGTAACATAATAATTTTGTATCATTGGAAAAGTTGTGGTGTAAAATTTTGCTCAGGTCCATGTATGTTCTAAACGTATATGTGAAAGGTAGAAGTCAACCATTATACCACTGTCATTGATGGTGACTTGAAAGTCAAAAAGGCACAATTATACCACTGAACAATAGTGACTCTCAAAACTAGGAAGTTCCCATCAGGTCTTCTGTATAGTCATTAACAATAAAAGACCTAACAATTTGATAAGCAGGAGTATCGTGCAGGCACCTGGAGGGGACACAAATCACACTACACTATTATAAAAACAACTCCATTATAATACTCTAATAATAACAACCCTATTATAATGTTACAACAACTGAAGGCATTGCATAGACCTAATATTGTTATTAACTAGTATTCGCATGCATGTTATATCAAGCAGGCCTTGACATCTAGCCTAACTATTAGACTAGAACATATGAGCAAGGCCCTATGAAAGTCAAACTTGTCTCATTAAATTCCAATGGTTGTACATAGCTGTGTTGGAGATTTGCAAATAATATCTGTAATAATCACTGTTGTGATTGACTATGTATAAGGAATGAGATGAGCTATAGTGCCTTGGTAAATACACACTCAATCTGCCCATTTTTACGTGCTACACAAATCTAGATTGTGTTATAATAAGTATATTTATCAGTGTATTCTCATTTTTTATCATTAATTGCTTTCAAAAGAATGTATGAATTCTGTTTCATAGCATGTAAATAATGTTCATGAAAATGTCACACGTGTCAATTAAAATAGGGTGTATATATTTCCATTGCTCAGTCAATGCTTATTATATTTTTCTTTGTAGCTTAAGAAATGGCATAACACGAACAAATTCTGACCTTCACCAGAGCCCAGCATCCATCACTTAAGCTCTCCCAGGCCTACATGGTCTGTTGTAGGTTATAAGCTCAAAATAAATTATAGCTGCACTCCTTTATTACAGATGATGAATCAGACTTGAAAAATATAAACTCTTCATTGCAAAGAAAAATTTTAAATGTGAAAACAAACAAACAAACAAACCAAAAAAAAAACATAAAAACAGACAGGCACTCCCAAATCTGTTGAGGACGGCATCTAGCAAGGAGTTTTCTGTCCGAATGGTCTGGAACTTCAAGCTCCAATCATCCTCTTCTGTCTTACCACCAACTATGATGTTGTCCCATGCTACTGGAAGGGACTATATCTTTATGACACATGCACTCAATTTAAAAGGCTTTTTGGAGGAGGAATGGAGTCCAAGACTACTAGAGATAAACTCCTCACAATATAGGCCTTGATGTAATATTTTTGGATACGCTTTTCAAATGGTTTAATATTTTTTTTTTAAATAATTGTAAAAGTTTATTCAGAAATATCAAATCACTTGAAAAACATATCCAAGGCCATAGTGAGAAGATGGAGAAACCACCTCCACCTCTGCCAACTGTTTCATATGTGACTACCATGTCATCTGTCTCTGCAGCAAAACCTTCTCATCCGTAAATGGTTTTACCCTAACCTGTCTCCTGTGTTTAGAGAACCACTTCCACCACTGCCTGCAGATATGAGAATGACAACACTCACACAGCGAAAACCATCAACAAGTAGATGACAATCTCCTGCCAAGAATAACCTCTTAATCCAGTCCAATTGGCTGCTTAATTGTAATTGAATTATATTGGAACAGTGGATAAGTGCCAGTATTCTCTGACAGTTCACCCAAATTACTGAGATACATGAAGCCATTGTTTCAAATAGTTGGGTTTTTTTTGCCAACAGCATAAAAAGATGTGTTTTGCAGGTTGACCTTGATGGATTTGAGTCTCTTTTCAACCTAGATCACGAAGTAACTACCCTGGTTCATCATCTGACTTCTCTTGTATGAGTATTCAGAGCTAGGTAACCCATTAAGTGGCATAGGCACCTAATGGGTAATCCGGCTCCAGTATAGTTTTCCATTGACTTAAACATTGTAGTCTATGTGATTATTATGTTTTATGTGTAGTATTATGGGTTCTGCATATTGTTTGTTAAATCAAACTTCCATTACTCTCTGCACAGGTGAAGCACTGCTGTTTAATGAGTTAATTGAGAATGTGATGAGTAAATAGCAAGTAATAAATAAGGAAGGTAGATGATGATTAGATGTTTATTGATATGTGCACAAGGGTCACTTTAACATACATGTAATAAATTAGAATGGTGGTAAACTGTGATGGTTAATGCAGAATACCAGCATGGTTTAGTCCATACATTATGGTCACTATAATGGCGGCCAAAGGTGAAATGCTTTCCACCTTTTGAACGAGAACTGTATGTATTTGAAGAGTGGATGAAAAGTGTATTAAATACAGTATCTCACAAAAGTGAGTACACCCCTCACATTTGTGTAAATATTTTATTATATCGTTTCATGTGACAACACTGAAGAAATGACACTCTGCTACAATGTAAATTAGTAAGTGTACAGCCTGTATAACAGTGTACATTTGCTGTCCCCTCAAAATAACTCAACACACAGCCATTAATGTCTAAACCGTTGGCAACAAAAGTGAGTACACCCCTAAGAGTAAATGTCCAAATTGGGCCCAATTAGCCATTTTCCCTCCCCAGTGTCATGTGACTCGATAGTGTTACAAGGTATCAGTTATGAGTGGGGAGCAGGTGTGTTAGATTTGGTGTTATCACTCTCACACTCTCTCATACTGGTCACTGGAAGTTCAACATGGCACCTCATGGCAAAGAACTCTCTGAGGATCTGAAAAAAAAGAAGTGTTGCTCTACATAAAGATGGCCTAGGCTATAAGAAGATTGCCAAGACCCTGAAACTTAGCTGCAGCACGGTAGGCAAGACCATACAGCAGTTTCACAGGACAGGTTTTACTCAGAACAGGCCTAGCCATGGTCGACCAAAGAAGTTGAGTTCACGTGCTCAGCGTCATATCCAGAGGTTGTCTTTGGGAAATAGGCATATGAGTATTGCTGCAGAGGTTGAAGGGGGTCAGCCTGTCAGTGCTCTGACCATAGGCTGCACACTGCATCAAATTGGTCTGCATAGCTGTTTTCCCAGAAGAAAGCCTCTTCTAAAGATGATGCACAAGAAAGCCCGCAAACAGTTTGCTGAAGACAAGCAGACTAAGGACATGCATTACCGGAACCATGTCCTGTGATCTGATGAGACCAAGATAAACTTATTTAGTTCAGATGGTGTCAAGCGTGTGTGGTGGCAACCAGGTGAGGAGTACATAGACAAGTGTGTCTTGCCTACAGTCAAGCCTGGTGGTGGGAGTGTCATGGTCTGCATGAGTGCTGCCGGCACTGGGGAGCTACAGTTCATTGTGGGAACCATGAATGCCAACATGTACTGTGACATACTGAAGCAGAGCATAATCCCCACCCTTCGGAGACTGGGCCGCAGGGCAGTATTCCAACATGATAACGACTCCAAGCGCACCTCCAAGACGACCACTGCCTTGCTAAAGAAGCTGAAGGTAAAGGTGATGGACTTGCCAAGCATGTCTCCAGACCTAAATGCTATTGAGCATCTGTGGGGCATCCTCAAATGGAAGGTGGGGAAGCGCAAGGTCTCTAACATCCACCAGCTTCATGATGTCGTCATGGAAGAGTGGATGAGGACTCTAGTGGCAACCTGTGAAACTCTGGTGAACTCCATGCCCATGAGGGTTAAGGCAGTGCTGGAAGATAATGGTGGCCACCCAAAATATGGACACTTTGGGCTCAATGTTGGAGATTGCCACTTAGGGGTGTACTCACTTTTGTTGCCAACAATTTAAACATTAATGGCTGTGTGTTGAGTTATTTTGAGGGGACAGCAAATTTACACTGTTATACAGGCTGTACACTTACTATTTTACATTGTAGCAGAGTGTCATTTCTTCAGTGTTGTCACATGAAAAGATATTATAAAATATTTAGAAAAATGTGAGGGGTGTACTCACTTTTGTGTCAGTGGTAATTACCCATTATTAACAAGGTATTAAATATTAACACTAACCCACTAGAGACACTTTAAGGTGCATACTTTGTCCACATGTGGCCTCTTGCTTACTCATATTATAATTCTTTAGACCTGCTTTGCATTAGAGATTGGCGTCTGTTTAATAATCAGCAGTTACAGCCTCTACTTTCCCATATGAGTCTATCACTGACAAAAGGGTAGCAAAATGTGTTGCAACTTCCATAGCTCTATATACAGTAAGCAAGACACAGGATGTATCAGCCAATACACTATTCTTGTATGCAAAAAGGCAATAGAATAGCAAAGAGAGATATGAACAAGCCTGCCAATTGCCAAATATTATTGAATTTAGTTTTAACAGTAAATGTGGTCAGCTGCTTCTGCATTTATACTTTCTAATAATTCACTCCTAACCTTTTTTTTACTTTTTTACTTCTGAGTTCTTTATAAATAAAATATCAGTAAAATAGAAAAAAAGCAAACTAAAACTGAAAAGACTATTACAAAAAATTGTGTTACTATGCATGTACTGTAAAGGCTTGATGATCACAGTTATATGACTTGCCAGCTCTTTCATTTCAAATTCAAATACCATTAAAACCATGGGTGGCTTAGATAGTCTTGTGCCTCACTTGCAAGTACTCCAGGAGGATAGCTCAAACATTGATGGTGTAATGTGACCTAAAATTAGTGACAAAGAGATGAGGTGATATACATATGCAGGAATGAGGAAAGATGGGGGAGGGAGATGTATGAGGATAAAAGAAGAGAAGGATTCCAAACCTCTTTCACCAATTGCCTTTCCTTCCATCCCCCCCAGAGAGAGAAAGCTTTGTCAACAAATAACAGTGTGATATGAAAAAGCCCTCCAAGGTGCAAACAATGAGACAGAAGGGCCTTTTTGAAGTGATAAAAGGATAACTATACAAGGGGAGGGTGAGTGAACCAGAAGGACAGTTTGAACTGTTAAGGGGATTAAAAGAAAAATAAATCCTATCTTCTTATTTCAAATCCACTTTTTTCCCCTTTTTTGACGTCAGGCTCTATAAACAAAGTAAGATAGGGGGAATGGAAGAAGGAATATGATTGGTGCCTGGAAATATAATACTATTATTATTATTATTATTATTATTATTATTATTATTAATCCTTCAACATTATGTTCAACATTATGTGCATTTAACAGTAATAATACACTGTAACATAGTAATCTAGGTTGAAAAAAAAAGACTCAAGTCCACCAAGTTCAAATTTAAAACACATCTTTTTATACTGTAGCTCCAAAAGATGTGATCTGCAACTTGATTATATTTCCCAGAAAGTTTCAAAAATAAAACAATTTGCACTATATTTTTTTGTTTTTTGTTTTGTTTTGACAGATTGCAGCTTGTTTCATCAGGAAAATCTTTCACTATTCCTATATGTCTGAATATGTTTTGCCACTATTTTTTTTTTCTTTTATATGTCCTATATCATGTGACAGGTAGAGATACAGAGGTGGATAGACAGGCGGAGGGACAGAAGGATAGATTAACAGATATTCATCTGCATAGGCAGACAGAAGAACGGAGGGATGGAAGGATAGACAGACAGATGGCATGGGGGATGGATAGACATACAGAATGAACGAAAGACAGATGGATGTGTGACGAACTGAACCTTGTCACGGGTGCTTGGAGGGGCCTGCTGGCTAGCCTCTTGCCTCAGGACTATGGGCCCTTTAATATACCTTGCCCAATCCACTTGAAAAAAGCTCTGTTCATGTGAGTTATGTACTTTTGTACTCCAGACAGAGATGCCGACCGTTAGGCCTGATTCACTGGAACTGTTTTGGGCATAGGACGGTCAAAAATAAGACTTCCATGAAATTCCTAAACCCCTGAACTGATCTAGGTGATTTTTGGGTATGTTGGTCACCCGGATCAGGGCTATCAGGGAATTTGGGGGATTTTGTGTGTTTTAAGGTACGTTTGGGGTGTTTGTAAAAATGTATGTTTTTTTCTGTGCTTAGAGATAATTGGATTAGATTAATACAGTTCCTGATTCAATTATCTCACAGGTAGAGGGGAGGGATTGTGTGTTTGTATATGGGAGTGTCATGCATTTAACCATTGCTGTTATTGGTCTGTGACTTGGTGCTGCAGTTCCCCACAAGGTCCAGATGGGAGTGATCCTTGCATGGGGACTTGCATATAAGGCCAGTTGTGGCTGCCATTAAACAGCCACAACTGGCCTTATATAAACAGTTAACCCCTTCATGAAGTCTTGGCTCATGTTTGGGGGATTGGAGAACTAAATTCACTTTGGGGATTGCTATATCACAATACTCCCCTAAGTATAATCCCTAGCTCTTATAAGATCTGTTCCTGCTACACTCTCTGTACTAGGAGAGGCCTACCCACTGGAAGCTGGATACTGGTCTTGGGTCCAGGGTGGGTGGAGGACGGTGAGACCCCAACCAAGCTGCGGCGGTTCGTGGGGTTTATGGTGGTTATGGTGTTCCAGAACAGTGCTTATGGTGCTCGCCAGTACTAGGAAGCAGCGATTGACGGAGGTACCTGGTTGGGGTGTCAGGCAGTCTGTCACAGATGACCGCATGAATGAATAGATAGATAGACATATTTTTCAGAGCACCTGTGTAGAGCGCTATATATAAAGTGACATATCCTTCCGTGTGTATAAATATACATAAACAACACTTAGCTTAGTTATTCTGAGAACAACTTCCATCAGGTATGTATCCCCTTAAACACAAAGATTAAGTAAAAACTTTAAAACATGTTCTAATATGTAAAATTGCAAATTGAACACTCACAATATGACATAGCTCTGGTATGTATCGCTGATTGGTCCGTTTTGGGTGACCAATCCCCTCTTTGGTGTTGTGGTTATGGTGGTAACCTTTTCTTTCTTACAGTATCTAAGGATGAAGCATCCTGAGGTACTGTAAGAAAGAAAAGGTTACCACCATAACCACAACAACAAAAAGGGGATTGGTCAACCAAAATGGGATTGATCACCCAAAAAAAGTGGTGATCAGCTATACATACCAGAGCTAAGTCATATAGCGCTGAAAATTGTAAGTATTCAATTGGCAATTTCACATATCAGAACACGTTTTAAAGTTTTTACACTATTGCACTTTATCTTTGTGTTTAAGGGGATATGTACCTGATTCAAGTAGTTCTCAGAATAACTAAGCTAAGTGTTGTTTATGTATATTTATACACACGGAAGGATATGTCACTTTATATATAGCGCTCTACTGTTTTATTGAAAATGTTCACGTTGTGTGTTTGTTGAGAATTGCACATTCAGTGTAGTAGCAGCTATTTTTTATAAGATCAACTTAGCGCGCAACATTGCACAGAAAAACTGTAACAATAAAATTCTATGTTAAAATAACATCCTTAAATGTAAAATATTCATATGTATAATAAATCAAAGATTTGAACAACGGTAATAAATGAAAAATGTTCTAAAGGAATTAGTAGGGTTAAGCACATTCTATATAGTCGATTATGATGACTAATATTAATATTATGTATTTATTTATTTATTTTAATTGCTTCTGATATTTATTAACCATCAACATATCTGCTATCTAAAATAGACAGTACAGTATAGGAAACCATTATAAAAGTAATGACGACCCCTGGCCATGAGCTTAGATCTAGCATTTACACCCGTTTTATACAATGTTTGTAAGCTTACAATCTAGATGAAATGTAGATTGTAAGCATGCCATATTCATCCACTGCTTTGCAAAAAGAAATATGTTTGCAATCATACCCTTGTTTACAATCAATATTCTCTAATGGTTGGCAAGACCTTTGTTTTTGTTTTCTAATTCATTCAATCCCTAATAGTTTACCTTGGATGCTCATTAATGTAAGCTAAGAAGTAATCTGAATCAACTGATCAAGGTGGTTCTCACCAGAGAAATGAGTATAAACAAAAGCTGCTAAATGACATCACTTGCAATTATTTTAAATAAAGCAGGTTTGGTGGGTCTAGGAATGCATGTATCACTTTGTTTTCTTTTTAGTTTTTTTAGTTTTTTTTGTAATGTTTTTCTGATTAACTCCAACATAAATATGGGACTTTCTTTTTAATGTTATTTTTTCACCTAAATTGATATTAGGCAGTAAGAACGTTTAACTAATTTAGAGGATTATTAAAAGTCATTGATGTTAATTATATTGTTTGTGTATTCGCATGTGTGTTTTCTAATTTATTAATAATAATATACACCTAATTATGCTAATACGTTCAAAACATACATTGTGTAGTGCATTACATGGATGCCAGTGGCATGATGCCCACCACTTCAATGGACTCAGAAGAATACATTGTTTTAGTGAGATATGACTTCATTACAACACCAAAGCATTTTATTTACATACACTAATGCTAAACAAAAATTCTAGAGTTCAAAGGATCAGTAAAACCGAACTGGGTTAATGATTAAAATTCAAATGGCAGTAAGCCAAGGAATTGCAAATGATAGGCCAAAATAGCTGACTTGGAAAACAATTTAACTCAGCTATTTTTGCAGCTTGACTATTGTGGCCTAATATTTATAATTCCCTGATTAATCACTGATAATTCCTTTAGGGTTGTTTAGTGAACAACCCTGTCAATGTAAATGGCTTGTATATGAAATGTGATGAGCACTAATGAGGGATATGCAGGCTACACAGCAATAGCAATGCAAAACTATACATTTTTTGTCAAATGAGATGTACATACATAAAACATTTTGGCCTTGCGTCCTTTATCATGTATATAATTAAGGCAACAAAGCCAAAGCATTTGTATGTCTCATTAGACAAGAAACCTATAGTTTTATATTGCTACTACAGGTGATCCTCACTTACCGACCGAGTTTCGTTCCTACAACCCAGTCGGAAAACAATTTGGTCAGTAAGTGAGGAAGCCGAGTCTCGCACGCGCTAGAGAACAGATCTATGTTTGGGGGAATTGCCCTGAACAGAGACCGGCTCCCTAGCACAAGGAATCCCTTGAATCTCTGTTTGGGGGAAATTCCCCTCTGTCACACTCACCCAACCCCCAACTACACTCACACCCTGACCCTGTCACACTCACCCCCTAACTCTTCCATTCTCACCAACCCTCACCCTGCCACAACTACACCAAAAACCCATTAACACTCACACCACTACCCTTTTCACATTTACCCCTTTTACCCTGCCACAGCCTCCCCCCAATCACTGCGGTGACTGTTGGGAAAACTGACTGGCTGGTGCACACTATTAGGGGAACTCAGGCAGTCAGACTTGGAGGGACCCTCTCTACTGGGAAACATCAAAGACCAGCAACATGTGTCCCGATTACAGGTAGGTAGTTCTCCAAACCGAATGCCAAGTTTCTCCATCTTTTATAAGTTTTCTTATCAGTGCAGCCCAGCATTTATATGTCATGCGAGTTAAGAAATCTTTATGGTTGATCAGGCCAGTCATGACTACCTAAGGCCCATGCCAAACACATGCAGTACTTTTTCTTTGAAGCTATGTCCCTATACTCCTATCTTTCTAAACATTGCTGGCACCAAATCCCACTTTTAAGCACGTAGGCCACTTTGGATATTGGCAAGACATTCTTTGCTGTGTCATCTTGTTTTTCTAAGTTGAGTTTCTTAGTGTGACACAGTTTAAGACAAGTGCCATCATAGCTATCTATAATAGTTTAATTTGCTCAAAAGTGATCAATCAATCATGCTCAATAAAAATGGAATATTATTATCACAATCACTATTGAAATTGACATCACAACTTTGTTATACAGTGAAATGATATGTAAGGAAATGTCTTGCCTGTCATATGATCCAGGCGTAGTATTTGTGGTTTTTCCTATTCGGCAGCTTGGAGTGTAAACCTTTCATATGGTTTTTCCTGTTCAACGGATTGGTGTATTCGGTAGCTGCCTTTGTATCTGGAAAGGGAATATCTCCTAAACGGCTTTAACCCCTTTTATGCCCGGAGTGCCGTTACAATTGGTGGCAAGCGGCTGGATCATTCCTACAGCCCAGAAGGACAGCTACAAGGCAACACCATTTCCTGGATTTATAAATTGAGGGCTTGTCTCATTACAGCAACCCTGGCTGCAGCAAGGATGGAACCAGCATATATCCAGACAGCGCTTCTATACGAGGAGGGTGACATGGACGATCGGGATGCAGTCCGTAAAGGCATCTGGTACAAGGCCCTTTGGGAGGGGCGAGGGACCAGCGGGGCGAGGGACTCCCCAGTGTGAAGCAGCGACAGCAGACATGACTGGCACTGCGGATGCCCCTCCTGGGAGAGCAGCCCCTGGAGGAGCGGATAAAGGAACTGGAGCTCCGGGTAGGGCAGGAGCTGTGGCTGGAGGATGCCTACCAGGTGCTCTGGTGGTATACAGCTCAATATACACCCTGGACGGCGGAGCATGACAACCCAGAGGGAGAGGAGTTTGATGGTCCTGGCTTGATATGGGAGGCTTCTTCAAAACCTGACTTCGGGAGCCCTACACAGACCCGATTTCAAGACATTTTTTACTTCAGGGAGGGTATGCACAATTGGGATGACCCCAAAATATGGAGCAAGACCTAACCCACCTGACCCGGGAGTGGGAGCTGGAGCAGGACTACCGACATCTGTTTCACTCTATTGAGAATAGCCTGCAGGAAAGCAGAGTGGCAGATCCAGATCTAGAGCCCTTCAGCTGGGAAGCTATTGTGGAGGTTAACTGGGAGGACCTCCAGCCGGCAGGTGGAGATGGGACTGAGGTCTCTCAACCGGCCCTACAGAGATGCTGGGCGGTCGGCCCCGATCCCCAGCGGTAGAGTGAATTGCAGGGAGAGGAGACCAGCGTCCTCCTTCCCCAGCGGCAGTGTGAATCACAGGGAGAGGAGAGCATCATCTCCCTTCCCCAGCGTCAGTATCCTTTGCAGGGAACAGAGAGCACCGTCTCCCTTCCCCAGCGGCAGAGTGAATTGCAGGGAGATGAGAGCAGCGTCCTCCCTCCCCAGTGGCAGTGCGAACTGCAGGGAGCAGAGACAACCCGTCTCTCTCCCCAGCAGCAGGACAATTTATTGGGAGTAGAGACGGTCGGTCTCCCTCCCCAGCGGCAGAGAGTGTTTCCGGAAGAGGAGCCTGTTACCCCTTCTCCCCAGCGGCAGCTTACCCCACAAAGGGGAGATGCAGAACTCACGGACGGTACAAATGGGACCTTGGGTCTCTGTACCTGACCCACAGGGATGCTGGACGGCCTGTCCAGATCCCCAGCTACCCTCTCAGGGAAAGGAGAGCATTGTCCCTCTTGCCCAGCAGCAGTGTGTCCTACAAGGAGCAGAGACAGTCGGTCTCGCTCCCCAGCAGCAGGACAATGTATTGGGAGTGGAGACAATCGGCCCCCTCCCCAGCGGCAGTGTATGGTTCAGGGAGAGGAGCCTGTTACTCCCCTCCCCAGCGGCAGCTTATTCCCTAAAGGGGAGACCTTGTTATCCCTGATGGGGCAGATAGGACCACGGTCTCTGCACCCGGTCTACAGGGATGTGCGACTGCAGGACTGTTAAGTGAAAGGGGAGACAGTCGGTTTCCTTCACCAGCAGCAGCATCGGTCTCTTCCCAGCTAAGCTCCAACCAGGCTACTCCAGCTGAAGTGCTGGCACCAGGGCAGAGTACTGCTGGTCTCTGCCCACCAAACAACCCACCGATCCAGAGTACCAGTGCCCAACACAGCCTTTGTGAAGCCCCTGGACAGAGACAGGCTACACTTTTCCCCAGGTGCAGTAACCATTTATTGTGGGTGGGCTACACTACCGATTATGTTTTGTGGGTGGGTTGCTGGACTAACCAAGGCACTGACCGACAGGAGGTCATGTACCTTGTTAGTCTTTTTGGGAAAGGGGAGAGATGTGGTGAAACTAACCTCGTCACTGGGTCCTGGAGAAGCCTGGTTGCTCGCCTGCTGCCTCAGGACTATTGCCCCCATGTTAAAACCCTTATTCCTCCCTGCAGAAAGGCTTGTTCGTGCCTTTCCGCCAGGGCGTTCGGTAAATTTAATTTACTGAGCAAACATACGAATGACCGGACCACCTGTATAGGGAGTGTGCCAGCAATTTACCTCCCAGAAGCTGCGGTTAACCGCAGCTGAATTGATGAACGCTGGGTGGCCGTCATTTGTATAGCCGAACACATGGCGGCGGCCATCTTAAACAGTTGAATGCACAGGGGTGTTTGTCGACAATTCCATGGAACTGGAAATGGACACTTTTCTCACGAACAACGCTGAAACCGCCGACCTCCCTTCTCCTGCCTCATTCGTTCACACGAACGCCGGGCCGTTTGGGGCATTAAACCGATGAACTGAGCTACCTCAGATAGCTATCCCATGGAGCCCATTCATATCACAAAAGACTTTGGCTCCATTGCGATTGAACTGTATGTATGTGATCTGAGCGCCATTCGGTAACAATGTGCGCTCAGATCTAACTTATCTGGGGATATGTTAAATGCGTGTATTGCATTCTGTAGTTTAGAATTATTGCCATGTGTAAAATTGAGTTTTGCCTCTATCCTTGTAAATAATTGAGTTACTTCCCGATTATCTCCAAGATAGAGAGGCGGGTTTACAATGTGCCTGTGGGTGTGTTTATCTCTGTAATGCTCTGATTGGTTACTGCTGTAGTTTGTCCCAGTTTTCCACCAGGTCCCCTAGGGGAGTGTCCACCTGGTGGGAGACCTGCATAAATACCAGGCAGATAGCCCCATTAAACCAGATTCCTGCTTGACCTTCAATACAGAGCCTCGTCTAGTACTTGGGGGGATTTATTCGTATGCTTATTCTGTTCGGCTGTTTGGAGTGTAAACCTTTCGTATGGTTTTTCCTATTCGACGGATTGGTGTATTCGGTAGCTGCCTTTGTATCTGGAAAGGGAATATCTCCTAAACGGCTTTAATTCCTTTTATGCCCTGGGTGCCCCATCCATCAAAACCCAAGACGCTAGCTTGCGTTGCAGTCCCAATTCTAAAGGAATGAGAAGAGAAACTGGTTGGATCTCGCCCACAAGACACCAACGCTTTCCCCAGCTTTCCCCAGTCGCGAGCTGGAAACGAGTAAGCGGGGACACATCTGCCAACAAGTATGACCGCCCATTTTACTTACCCAGGAAGGCACTCCAGAGTTGCAGGTCAGTCCGGAGCTTGGCCGTCACCCGAATAAAGTGGTGCGCCTCCCTAATACCAACTGTCGACAAGGATAACGATGAAAAAAGGCGTGACCCATCGGCAAAACTCTGCAAGCAAAGGCCAGATGACCCAGCAAGACCCGCATAGTACATAACTGAACCTTCCGTGCCTCTGCAGCACAATGAGCTTTTCGTCTGGCAAGTGAAAAACCATTTCCTCCATGTCAATTTCTATGCCCAAGAAAGACAACCTAGTGGACAGCCCTTCTGTCTTCTGCTCCGCCACCGGCACGCCAAACCAAGCAGCCACTGAGCGTAACAACGACAATAACTGGGCACACCCGTCACCCTCCCGAGGACCCACAAACAGGAAGTCATCGAGAAAATGCGTTACTTAATCAATCCCTGAAAACTGCACCACTACTCACTCCAAAAGTGAAGCAAAAGTTTCAAAATATGAACATGAAATAGAGCAGCCCATAGGAAGGCACATGTCGTAGAAGTACGACCCATGGAATTGACAACCCAGAAAAAGAAAACATTCTGGGTGAACCAGCAACAACCGAAACACTGATTCGATGTCGGATTTTGCCAGGAGTGACCCTACTCCCGCTCTCCTAACCAGCGACAATGCCCAATCAAAAGAGGAGTAACGCACCCTGCTGAACTCCCTATCGATGTCAGCATTCACTGAACACCCAGCTGGGTATGACAGGTGATGAATCATACGAAAGGGACCAGGCTCCTTTTTTGGCACCAACCCCAAGGGTGATACCAGCAAGTTAAGAAAGGGGAAAAATTGAAATGGCCAAATCATGCACCCTAACAATAACTCCTTAGCCAACTTATCAGCCAAAATATCCTCCTTACCCCGAACCGACTGTAGATAAAAGCAGCTCCGGTGAAGAAACAAAAGGAATCCACAGACTGACTGAAAACCCTTACTCCAACACCACGGCATCGCAGTGTTTAGGGTAGACCTCGAGCAACGGCACCATCCTTACCAATCTCACTGGCATCCTCCCCTTTTGAACCATCCTCACGGGCCCCTGACTTGGGCAATGTCTGCTTTGCCTTCTTAAAACAGCGCATAGTGGGGTGAGCGGGACAACTGGGAGTCATGAGCAACAGCCACAGGCTGCCGTCCTGAGTGCTAAAGTCCAATCCAGGACACGGCGCCACCTTTTTCCAAAACTGCTGGTCGTATCGGAACCAGCTCTGATCCCCCATATATACCTTATAAGCACCCCAAATAAGGTCCAAATACACGAACAACACCGGTGCACTATCTGGAAACCGACAGGTCAGGAAACTCAAAAAGAAACGCAAATCCCTGTAACCAATTCCCAAACGTACGTGGGATTTGCTTACTCTTATCCGAATCATGTGGATCGCCACGAAGCGGCCTATCAACAGAATCCTTCTCCGGGGGAACTAGTGACAGTAAGTCTACAAACCCCCCTTTGAGGATCTTGTCATGAGTCTCCACTGGGACATGCATGCCCAAAGGAAACAATTCACATCCAGGCAGGGAGGGGCAAAAGCCCCCCCCCCCCCCCATGCCTGAGCCCCTTTAGCCTGTGCCTCCTCTAGCACCCTGTGCGTGTCTCTCCCTGGTCTAGGTGCCGTGGTCCCTGGCAACCTATCCACTACAGCCCTCAGCAAGCGCAGCAATTCCCCTTGCGCAGCCTGATCCTGTCCTAGGGAGCACACTAACGTTCCCTGCCCCCTGGCTAAGCTACCCCAAGTGCTAGCGCAGGCCAACTCACCGCTCACTGGAGCTGCCACGGTAGCCCGCTTGACAGGACAAGCGCCATGAACATCCATCCTGTCCTGGTCCTCTACCTCATCCTGGGATCCTGAATCTGAATCTTCAGGCAGCCGCCCGGTCCGCCAGATGCCGCGTCTCCTGGATGCTAGACTCCTGGCAGGCAATACCCGACGCCATCCAGATTCTCCCTCTCATTGCGGCTGAGCACCTGCCTCCAATACCCTTCAGGGCTGCACTGACCTCCGTCTATGTTCTTCAGTCCTTTCCCGGCTCTCCTGGGGCTCCGATACCGGAAGTACGTCCACTTCCGCGTTCCAAGATGGCAGGGCCTGTGACATCCGCACTCGGCAACGTGAGTCCATCATGTATGCGCCCCACGTGACTTCCGGCACCTCCAAGCTCCACCCACTTCCTCCCGGACCGGAAGAGAAGGGGGACTCCGAGAGAACTCTTCCCGCGCTCTGCCATCTTAAGCCCAACTCCCTGCCGACCACTCAGCCTCCAGGGCTGACTGCATCCCGCTCGTCCCAACCTATGCTCCACTGCTCAGTCGAACCGGACTTGGGGAAAGGCGAGTAGGAGGCCTGGAACTCCTCAGCCTCCTACCACTGGCCAGAGATGGAACTTCCGCCACCTGCTGCTCTACTCAGAACAGCTCCTGGGGAAGACCGGCCATCACCTCCAACAGGGTACCAGCTCCATTGGAAGCCAGGTAAGCCTGCAGCATCCCGATCAGCATATCCTTGGACACAGCAGCCATCGTGAAAGGGGAAGCCTAGGACACTAACTATCAGGTAAGACAAACAGGCCCTAAGCTACTCTTAATTAATTATATATATATTTTTTGCACATCAGAACGCTAAAGGGAAACTGTTCCAGCCTGTTCCATCTGCACTGGTGAGTACCCTCCCCTCTGCACCCCTTCTTATACCACCCATCTCTCTGCAACTTTGCATCTCTTTCCATCCCATCCCTTACTGCAGGGCAGCAGTCATGCCTTCCCTTCCTTACAGTCCAGGGGATCCCTCTACAACATTAGGAATATAAACCAGTATTGCTAATGCTATTGTGTCCCTGTCCTTAACATAATAGGTCCGTCACCAACTTTGGTGAAAAAAGGATTACAAAAAACGTTTTTAACTTACCTCTTTCCAATGCAATGCACTGAATGACAGCCACTAGAGGTGGAGTTAACCCTACAATGCAATCATTGCAGTTCCTCAGAAATTGCAATGTTTTATATTGCAGATGAGGGCACTGCACTTCAATGACAGGTGCCTGTAGTACCAATAAAATCGAGCAGGTCACAGGACACAGGAAACAGTGAGGAACATCTTGTGCAGGACAGCACAAGACATCTAATATGCTGATGCTAGCATGTATGAAACTGTACATTCAGCATCCTTATTTAAGACCAGGCTATTCATGTATAGGGTGCAGAAAGAGAGAAATGTACCTTAGTAGGTTTCAAAATGACCCTCATACAACCATAATGTAAATCAGATTGTAATGCTCTTTATATTGTATGCAGGTTCATACAGAATATCCACTATTCCTTTTGGGCATTTTACCTATACAGTATAGTGCTAATGGCTTTGTATCTCCTTGTGTTGTTGTTGGAAGCAGACCAGCACATAACAAAATACATATACAATAGTAAAGAGAGAGAGTTAGAAAAAAAGATGTACAAAAACTAAACAAAAAACAGAATGGAGGGTATAGGGGTTAAAACAAAAAAGCAAAAAATAAGGAAAAGGAAGAATACAAAGACAGAGTGAGTAGAACAAAAATATTTCAAGGAGGATGCATCTTAACATTCCCAAAAATGAAGCAATCAAAGATAAGAAAAAATGTTTTCTTAACTGGCCATAATCTTAGAAAAGTAGAAAAACATAAGTTTAATGATTTTCTAAATGCTCTGTCTAGCACAGTCTTTAAAATGAAGAGATAAAACATTATATTTTGGCAGGGTGACATGCAGAAAAAATAACAACACTAGTTTCAGTGTTGCCTTGGTTATTTAGGAAGTGTCAGATGCCAAAGTCAGCATAGATGATACAGAGAAATATTATTACCTGACCCTGGGTATTGGCACCTTTACATGTCCTGGGGGAATTTCTGCAGAAGTTCAGAGGAGGCTCTTTGGCAAATCTACTTTGAATTTTATACCCTGTCATTGCAGCTTGTAATGGTAATTAATCAAGCAACTAAAGTAAAAATTACGAAACTGTATCGAACTGTAAATTGTACTCATAAAATAAAAATCTTGCCGTGAATACACTATTATAGATAATGTGGAACATTGAATTGGAGCATGTCTAATATTACTTTAAAGCCCTTTTCCTTGAAAATACACTGACACATTGATCAGCCACAACATTAAGACCACTGACAGGTGAAGTGAATAACATGATATTGTTACAATGGCACCTGTCAAGGGGTGGAGGATATATTGGGCCGCAAGTGTACGGTCAGTTTTTGCATGTTGTGTGCTGGAAGCAGGATAAATGGACAAGCGGAAAGATCTGAGTGACTTTGATAAGGGTCAAATAGTGATGGCTAGACAACTGGGTCAGAGTATCTTGAAAATAGCAATGCCTATGATAACCCCGACCACTGCTTAAAACACCTTCAATGGGGACATAAGCATCAGAACTGGATCACGCAGCAATGGAAGAAGGTTGCCTGATCGGACGAATCACATTTTCTTAAAATCATGTGGATGGCCAGATGCATGTGCATCCCTTACCTGGGGAAGAGATGACAGCAGGAGGCACTATGGGAAGAAGGCAGGCTGGCAGAGGCATTTGTATGCTCAACATTATATATAAAACACAATAAAAAGTAATTATTAAAGAAAGTTGCTCAAATCACCGAGTGTGTGTCACTCCAAATCACACTAAATAACAAAGAAAAAAATTGTAATAAATAAAATGGTGAGAGCATATAAAATAGTGCATAAATCAGTAAATAAAACATGCAATTTACCAATGTAGCTGTATACATCGTGGTACTGAGCTGTTTGAAAAGTGTCTCAGACTATTAGCGCCTTTCTCAATTTGTTGGAGATCCAATTCTTAAACCCAAATGGAGATGTCCCCTATGGAATCTATGCTCCCCGAACAAACTTCAGATGAAGGGATAGATTCAGGAGCAAAGCTCTTTATTGGTACATATAAAAGTATAGCAAAAATAAATCTCTGATGAAAGTCTGTTGCACTGACGCGTTTCCACCTAGGTAGGTCTTTATCAAAGTGCTTAGCTTGCTTTCATACATGTGGACTTAAATAGCTTTCAAAAAAGGCGCGTTGTTAATCCCCCTCGTATGTCTTCCGGTTTCCGCATACGTCATTTCCGTTGGGAGCACTTCCGGGTCAGCGGTCAATGCCTGTCTCCATGAGGTGACGTGTTTCCGGTTTCAGAAATGCATGTGATCTTCAAAATCAAGTTCTTAATGCGCATGTGCGCCTCAAATGTAAACAAATGTGCGTATTTATATATAAACTTAATAAACTTTCTCCTTATATTCTTGTATCAACTGGCTTTATTAAAAAAGGAGAAGAAAATGTCCTAGAATAACATAATGGGCTCATTTCATATAAAAGAACAAATGTATAAAAACAATGTTAAAATATACTCAATTAATATATTTTTATGCTCAAGGCAACCATGGGTCCTGGCATTCATGTGAATGTTACTTTGACACTTTACGTGCAACCCTTCATGGGAATGGTGTTCCCTGATTGCACTGGCCTCTTTAAGCAGAATAATGCACCCTGCCACACTGAAAAGAAAAATGTTAAGGAATGGTTTGAGGAACAATTACCCAGTTCTCAATCTGATTAAGCATCTGTGGGATGTGCTGGAACAACAAATCCAGTCCATGGAGGCCCCACCTTGCAGAACTTAAAAGACCTGCTGCTAATGCCAGATACCACAGGACACATTCAGAGGTCTCTTGGAGTCCATGTCTTAATAATTACAAGCTATAATGGCAGCACAAGGGGATCTATATGATATTAGGCAGGTGGTTTTAATGTTGTGGCTGCTCAGTGTATGTAATATTAATTCTTAAAGGGACACTATAGTCACCAGTGCAACTACATGTATTCCTGACCCTATAGTGTTAACACGACCATCTAGCCCCCCTGGGCCCCTCATGCCTCCATAAATATAAAAAAAAAATAAAAAAAATCTTACTGTATTCAAGCCAGAAGCTGTAAATCTGCATGCTGTTAGACTCAGGAAAAACAAGCAGTCTGCTGACATGTGATAGCCTGATCCAATCACAGTGCTTCCCCATAGGATTGGCTGAGACTGCCAAGGAGGCAGATCAGGGGCAGCATGATTCAAACACAGCCCTGGCCAATCAGCATCTCCTCATAGAGATGAATTGAATCAATGAACCTCTATGAGGAAAGTTCAGTGTCTGCATGCAGTGGGAGGAGATACTGAATCACAGGATGCTGTGCACAGTGCTGCCCTGTGCTCTGCTGACAGTTGACAGCAGATCTGAGTGGATGGAGGCATATTATGCCTCCATCAACTCAGAAGTCCCTCTGGTTCACTCTGAGTGACTACAACAGCTTTCAGTGTAAACACTGTATTTTCTCAGTTAGCATTCATGAGTCCCAGTGAGTCCCACCATGCACTCCCACTCAGCCTACACCTTCAATGTATGATCATATAATGTAACTAAACCCCCATTATTTTTGCCTAGATTAGGTGTTTTTAAAAAAAACTAATAAAATCTGTCAACATTGAAGTTGCTGTTTAGTGAATAGGTGAGTGTGCTGGATCTTGTGTATTGTATAATTTGGCCCCCAGCAGCACCCCATTTATGCATGTTTAGGTGAGTGCAGCCTACCCCCCTGTAATAGATAGATAGATAGATAAATAGATAGATAGATACATAGATAGATAGATAGCAAGAAAGTGCTTGCAATTTCAAGTCCTACGCTACTAGTCAGACCTAAAAGTCACTTGTAACGGAGCTCCGTGTACTCCGACCGAGTACCCTCCGTTGATGGATGCTCCTAGCGCTCTCAGAGGACTCCAAGCACTGCAGACGACACCACAACCACCGCAGGCTCCACAACCGCCGTAGCTTAACTGGAGCCGCGCCGTCTTCCGTCCACCCTGGATCGGCTTCTGTCCTCCAGGACCGTGTGGGGAAGACCTCTCCTCCAGGAGAGCGTAACAGGAACAAACTCTTACAAGAGCTAAGTGATTAAGAGCTCAGGGGAATATGCAGAGCATAGCAATCCCCAGTGTGATACAGCAGTTCCCTCCAATAACGAGACAAGGCTACGTATTGAGGGTCAGAAGAGGTCTGAGGACTGGAACACCCAGCCTGCTTTTTATTAGGATAAGGTACACACAGGACACTCCCAGGGGGAGGATGAAATTAACCAATAACAGCATAGTACAGCCCACAGGTTCCCTCCCCTCAGATAAACAGTTAAACCAATTATTACATACAATAAAAATACAGTTTTCACATACACACTGTAACTTTAAAACCATACATTCAATTTCAATAATAATATTCAGACTCAGCATACATCAAACATAAACACTTCCAAAAATCAGCCAAATCCCTCCAGTGGATCAAAAGTTAGCTGGAAGTCCCTTTGTGACCGACCGCAAGCACAATTTCCTGCCCAAAACAGTTCCATAGATTTGGGCTGTGCGGCCGGTCAATTTCATGCCGAAAAACGACTAAGTCCCATTTCGAACGGGACTTAGTCTCTGGAGCTGCAAGTTCAGTATGGGAGAAGGTAAGGGTCAGCGGTGTTCGGCAAAATGTGTAGCCGATTTTAGTTCCACAGAATCTTTAGCATACACCGCTGACCGCATTCGAATGACTAAAATGGCCGCCGCCACGTGTTCGGCTGCCGAATGGCGGCCACCCAGCGCTCGGCAATTAACCTGCAGTAACCTCACAGCCTGGGAGGTAAATTGCCTGCACACTTTAGCTTCTGGGTGGTCCGCCTGTGTGGTACTTGGTTCAGTAAGCCCTATTTACTGAACCAAGTGGGAGAAAGCCAGGGGCAAGTTATTTTACAGGTCTGGGGACATAGTCTTAAAGGGACATTGTTCAGCAAAGTCACAATATGTCCCCAGACGGTTCTTAAAGGGCCATACACACCCAATAAATGTTAATAAGTTTTCAGGGGCACAATCTTCCAGGGGCCATAGTCATGAGGCAGGAGGCTGGCAAACCTGCTTCTCCACAATCCAGGGAAGCAGGGCAATTTCTCATTTAAAGGGCCAGTTACAAATAGCGATTTGTAACATCACTCACCACAGGAAGCCTGTAGGGTACATGGCACACTCGCGTAGGGTGAATTTCTCCTCACTTCTATCCACTTCCTATTTATTATGGAAGATAGATCACTGAATATTCAATTTGCAGAAAGAACAATGGGAGATATTATCATAAACTGAAATCTCAGGACTGGTTTTAGGCATTTTGGCACCCTCAGCAAACACATATTTGGCCAATGCTCAATATACTCTAAAAGTTTCAAGTATAACACAAGAGCACCCACGCTCAGCAAGTTTAAAAATATTAGTTATATAATGATGATCTTTCCCTAATATTATTGTGTTCTATCTGTGCTCTGCTTGCCTCTATACCTGTGCTATGCTCTTCCGGATAACAGACTGTACTTTTGTTAGTTTCTTTCAAAAGGGAAGACTGCTTTTTGTGAATCATTATGCCTTTGTGCCTATACATAGTTTTTCCCTATTGTATGATGTTACATATACTGTAGTTACATAGTTACATAGCTGAAAAGAGACTTGCGTCAATCAACTTCAGCCTTTCTCATATATGTTTTTGCTCTTGATCCAAAGAAGGCAAAAAAACCCAGTCTAAAGCAATTTTGCAACAATCTAGGGAAAAAAAATCATTCTTGACCTGAAAATGGCAGTCATATATCTCCTTGGATCAAGAAGCTATTACCCCACTAATTATGTTTTTGCAAGTATTTATCCAATTGCTGTTTAAACATCTGTATGGACTCGGATAAAACCATCTCTTCAGGCAGAGAATTCCAGATTCCATCATCCAACTTTTTGGAACACGTTGCCACTTTACAAAATATGTGTAGCCATACGTCTGTCTGTATCATAACCAATCAACACAGGATACCTAAGGGAACATTTGAACAGAATATTACACTGTGTAGTTTAGAAAGGTAAGCCCACCTACATCTACCATCTCCCTTTACCGAAGAATAGACTGAATTGATTTTCCATATTTTTGGTTTGCAAGTAACTGAAACACACCCATGTTGTCATGATTACCCACTACTCTGCAACCTTTCCTAATGTAAATTTTGGTTTCAATATTGTCAGGGTTATTAACTAAAGTGAGAATTCCAAGTGAATTTCATATTTAAGGCCACAGTATCCAAACTAAAAGCATAGCTGACAGAGAATTATTCTAGTTTGGCTATTTTGACCTTAAGTATGATATTCACTTTAAATTCACTTTGAATTCTCACTTATTATATAACCATGAGTGAATTTGGTCCTAATAATAGGATACTCTGGTAGACAGAAACGATATTATTTAAAGAAACACTCTAATAAAACACATAAAGCACTTTAGCTATGTGTCTGGAATCTTCTTGTCTTGGGTATTTGTGACAGTTTATAAAAGTACTGGTTTTGATAGAAATCCCAGCACTTTTATAATTGGGGACATTTATAAAATGTGACAGCCAAAGAGGTTGGGCTAGAACATACCTGTCTCTTCCCTTCTCATTGAGCTGTACTACAGTTCATTGATTAATATACATATGAATGCACACTATCGCGATTCCAGTACAGAGGCTTCTTGATGAGAAACCTCTGGTTGGTCAATTCCCAGGCCTAAAACGTCTGTTGTATATAAAAAAGATATAACAATATATCAAAAAGTTTCAAAATGTGAATATATGTTTCAAAATAAATCATATGAAAAGCTTATTCAAAAAAATTAAATCAAGGTTTCAGACTCAACGTTTATGATAGGGAAAGAGGGGTGGACACCACCTACGCGTTTCTTTTTTCAATTTTATCAAGACTTGGTGGCAGAATTTTATGTTTGAACCTTAGGAGGTGTTTTTGTCTGTTTTTGTATTTTAATAGTCCTAAGCATGGCCGATATCAGGGGATGACAACCATAATGGTTGACACCTGCTCAGCGGTCCTTGGGGGCCCGGACTGCTCTGAGAAGCTGCAGGCCCCTGTCTACCTGTTACTGCACAGGAGGCCCAGCACATTCCGTCTGGACTATACACTGGGCAATAATACCATACCAATCCATATCCCCTAACAGCAGTATCTAGTGAAACCGGTGGGCCACTGATGCAAATCAATTAACCAGGACTGCCCAAAATCTGCAGAGGAATTAGAAGGTCAGCTTGGCATAAATGCATGTCAGGCTGCCTGCCAATCATGCAGGGTGGCCAACTAAGGGCATACTATGCAAACTGCACCCTGAGCTTGGCATAAATGTGTCCAATGATGTGCTCGCTCCAAACATTCTCACTCACTTGTCCACTCCTCTTCTTACCTTCTTTCTAGCAGGCAGAAGCTCCTGTTATACAGTATGGGACAGAGAAAACGTGTATGTAGTGAGTGTAGAAGAAAGAGAACATGCCACAATGATAGAGACTGAAGCAGCAAGAGCATTTGTATAGTGCACAAAGTCAGCTTTACATTAGCCAATCTCATCGTCAGCTTGTTCACACAAGTTTTATTCCCCTACATCCCTCTTAAGTTTCCATACTTAAACAAGAGTAAGTGAAGAGTAGTGAACAAAAAAAGAAAAAAGCAATGGGCCTATTCCATGGGCATGGGCCTGGAGCTGCAGCTCCATCAGCCACTATGCCTTTGGTACATCAGTCCCTATGCAGTGTGGGGGATCAGACTGCAAGGAAATCTTGGCATCTGCACTGGTACGGAGGTGACTTTTTCCTTTATTTCTTCATATTTTTTTTTTTCAAGAAGGGGGCAATGCCAATAAGGCTTACTCCAACTCTGTTCTCAGAGTTTTCATATTCTCTGTTTTTGTTCCAAAGTATTGGCTTAGCTCTCCCCAAGTTCAAAAGGGTAATCCAGATATGGACCCCGTGCTCACTCTGCCTAAAGGGGTATCAGCTAAACCTCACTAATGAGACCCAAAGAAGGTTGAAAGAATTGTCCGGGACTGCTGTTTTTCTCATACAGAGAGAACTTGCCAGCATTTCGGTTCTGGAATGCCCTTATGGGTGGGATTAGTCTGATATCCCTTGGAACTGGTTCTCTCTGTAATGGCACAAGTGAACAAAAACTATTTTGAGACCTGATTTAGCTTAGTTCCTCTAAGCGTTTGTCAATCTAAGAGTTCTCATACTCTTTGTTTTTATTACCTTAACTACAGTGTTTTAATGAAATGTCTTTTAGTTGGATTAGGCCTTTAAATACTAAGAGAGTTATTATCATTATTATTAAACAAAAATGTTGTTGAAATGACTAGGCAATTGCAAAATGTAGGTCAAAACAGTTGAATTGGGAAAATTATCTAGCAGTGGTATTTCTCCATGAAATTTGCAATTTCCTTTCACTTTCAAATTCTGCTCGATTCCCAATGAATAAGTGCAAAAGCAATTTAGAAAAATAAAAAAACAACATATTTTTGTGCATGAACTGTGCAACAGTAAATCACCACAATCCATCACAGTGAAACTGGATATAACAGCACCAATAGACATTCACCACGTTATTGGGTAAGCAGAGAAAATAATACCTGACAAAATATTTTACATTTATTCAAATAATCCTAATGATTCATCACCCAACACCTAGAGGCCTAGATTCATGTTTTTTTTTTTTTTTATTGTTTCCAATCTTCAAAAACAAATGTGTGTTTGGTATAAGCTTCATATCTTTTTTTTCCTATTACTTAAACATATCTTTTCCAAAATACAGACCTTTTGAAGGCAAGGCTACTCACCATCTTAACAACTCTCCTCCAAGCTGGTGGCATCAGAAATAAGTCAAAACACACTTTGTCACACACTGGCCCACACAGTCACCGCCGGCACAAATATGTAGAGCTGCCAACACGAGTGGCTGCTCCATTCAAAAGAGTTTCAATTGGCAGCTTTTCATAAGCCTAAATTAAAACCAAACTCAGAACAGCAACCAAACATTCCATTAACCCATTCATTACTGAGTTGTGCAGTCTTACAAAAAAACATTACGACTTTCATTTCAGAAATATAATACAAAGAACCATCATGTTTAATTAAAATAAAAACACAGCTCTCAACTCTCATTACTCTGCAGATTACATAAATTAATTTGAAGATTAGCATCAGCACTACTTTTGTTACCTGATGACTATCAGGGTTTTTCAAAGTGACAATTGTCAATATTCAAAGTGCATTTCAAATTAAAGACTAAAATAGACAAACCAGACAAGTCCTGAAAGTCAACTATGTTTCCAGTTTAGCTACTTTGGTCTTAAGTGTAAAATTAACTTTGAATTATCAGCTATTCTTACTTCAGCGAGTAAACCTGCATGAAAAGGCCCAAGACCTGCCACTGCCAACAGTATTTGGGTCCTAAGAAAAAAAGTTACCTGCGCTCTTTAACTAAAAACCTCCATTTGTTTAAAAATACATAGGGATGTGGAAAGAGCACAGGTAACTTTTTTTCTTTGGTTTTTACTATATGTATTCTGGCTGATGTGTCGTTGCTGCCGCCCAGGAGTAATGGGAGTTTGAGTGCAGTTTCTTTGTATTAGTATTTGGGTCCTCCCCATTCTTATGCAGTGATATATATTTAATTGACATATATTAGTATATATAAATTTATTTATGAAAAAACTGGCACACTCTTAGGCAGTGATATTGTGGATCAGTCATTGTTTATTCATTAAGCCAGGAATTGTAGACTATTAACAATCTTATTGCAAATTGCAGGCCAAAATCGCACGCAAAATATTCCAATCAAGCAATTTTTCCAGTTTGGCTATTAATGTATAAACTTGTCAATTCTTGGTTAAGTGAATTAACCCCACATATATTTGAAACCATTGCCCATACCAAATTATGATAGATGTATAAAATGTTGTGACTGGCAGAAATACAAACCCGAAAATGACATTGGAACCTTGCTATTATTGGCTTCTAAAGTTAAAAATCTATTTTATTGGTCTTGCACAATCATTTTTTTTCTTACTATACTTAAATTCAGCATAATATGCACACCACACAATCCCTATATATATAATAAAATAGTGCTAATGCCTTGATTTAATATTTTGGGATAAAAGTTTACAATTATTTAACAGTATGAAATATTTTTTTTTATTTTGTAATATTTTTGTATTTTGTATTGTATATATTTTTTATATTTGATATATTTTTTGATATTTTAAGATTAAAAATATTTTTAAAATTTAATAATTGTTTTTTAAAAGTTTTTTCCAAAAATAATTAATAATTTAAAAAGCTTATTCAAAAGTTTAAATCAAGGCCAATAGGAAATATAACTTCTCAGATCAGAAAAAAAATGTACAGTTTAATAACAAAGCTTATATTTTTAGAAAGCTTATTAGATCAAGGCCATAGTGAGAGGAAATATCTCATACATTTTGTAATTTTAAAAAAAAACAGCCCATTTTATTTCCAACCCAAGAATTATCACGTCAACGATTTGAAAAATGAAACCCCTGTCCAATTTACAGTAGATAAACCTGAAAGCCAGTTATTGGTAAGATCTGTACAAAAGCATAAACCGTTCCTATAATTAAGTAACTCTTGAGAAAACCTTTGCTTACTTGGGTGTGGTTAGTTTCTTCTGCACATCACAAGACTGAAGATATTATCACTTTACCCCTAGGTAATATAAGGGAAGGGTGGGAATCATGTCCACTTTACATTTGCACTACAAAATGCACACGTTTTTAGCAGAAAACTTGTAAAAACTTTAATTGGCAAATTTTCTTTCCATTTTTTTCTATAAGTGGCAAATTAATTTTTGTTTGTAAGAACTCTTCAAAAAGTGAAAATTTGTATGTTTTTAAATGAAAAATACATTTTATTTTCTTGCCCTCTGAATTATGCGGACTTAAAACTCTACCTTTATGATGTTTTCTCATGGAAATTCCTATGATAGGTTAATGATGGCGATTTTAAATGCCACAGGATATTTCACTTACCAGAATAATTAGGATCACTGAGAATTGGTCCATTAGACATCATTTATGTTCAATAGAATCCTTGGTACAAAGTAATATTCATAGTTCCTTGTGCTAGTAGATAAAGTACAGATATTGATTTACAAAAAAAACTAAACCTCTAGATCCTGCACCTTTCCTGATTATGATGTTGCACGTTAACTTGATAAATGTTGAAATATATTGAAAGTACATTACTGCTTAAAGGACCACTATGGTGCCAGGAAAACAAACTAATTTTCCTGGCACTATAGTGCAGTGAGGGTGCCCCCACCCTCATGGCCTCCCCTCCCGCCGGGCTGAAGTTGGAGGAAGGGGGTTAAACACTCACCTTTCTCCAGCGCCGGGCTCCCTCAGCGCTGGGGACTCTCCTCATTTGGACGTCACCGATTGAATGCGCATGCGCGGCAAGAGCCGCACGCGCAGTCAGTCCATAGGAAAGCATTTCTCAATGCTTTCCTATGGACGCTGGCGTCTTCTCACTGTGAAAATAATTTTAGCTCACTTTGTCTAGATCAGTGTTCCCTAACCCAGTTGTCATGGACCACCAACAGCCCAGGTTTTGTCATTATCTCTATTGGGATAAAATAATGAAATACGAAAAACTGGACTGTTGGTGATCCATGAGGGCTGTGTTGGGTTACACTGGTCTAGAGCACACATGGTCAAAAAGTAAATCCTTTAAGTTTGATACAGCTTTGTGGGACTCATAGCTCTAAAAAAGCTGTCATTCTACCTTTGGCCACTTGTTCCTAGATGATATCAGTTGTACTCACTGATAAGGCCTATATGAGATTGCCTTTGATAGCTTCCTTTTGTTTGTGTGCTACTGTGAGCCAAGGATCAGTTTGATTAGCTTATAGGTTTATGTTTTAGTATAGGTCTTCTCTGCAATAGCACAAGTGAGTTAAAACATGTCTTAGAACCTCAAAGTAGATAACCATTCATGGGGCAAGTGATTTATGGTTTGTCTTTTCTCAGCTAGTGTCTCTTATGCTTTGTAAATCTTTAGGGATTCTATAAATGTCATTTGATTGAAGAAGGCTTTTAAATTAAAGTGCCTGCGTTTTATATAATGACTAAATTTCATTCCAATGCGCGTGCGCGTGTGTGTATATATTTCAATCACTATTTACAAATTTATGTTATAACAACCTCTCATTTAGAAAACAATAATGGAGCTGAACACTTTTATACACATGCAATTACTCTAATTGAAAATAAACTATTACCATTTACAGAAAAAAAGCAAAAAACACGTGTACAATTCGACTCAACACGCGTGCATCTTATCTGTAGAAAGATAAGTCCTGCGCTCACTCTCATCACTGAGCGGCAGCAATGACTACAGTACACATTAGCCCCAACACATAGCAAAAACCAAAAAAAAACAAGCTACCTGTGTAGTTTTAAACAAATTAAGGTTTTTTAGTTACCTCAAATGGCCATGAGAGGATAAGCCCACCTGCCAACATCAAGACAGACCCCCCCCAGGTGGGTCCTAACTCTAACCATTCACCTTGCTTCCTTGAGCTTCTGGCAAAGATCTCGAATGAGACAGAAAGGGGTATTTTTTATATACACCCCTATATATTATTTACCCTTAATAGGGAACACATGGGATGGGCGGCTGCATTGAAACAAGGCTGTGATTTAATCGCTATGTATTTTTAAACAAATTTAGGTTTTTTAGTTAGCTCCAATGGCCATGAGAGGATAAGCCCACCTGCCAACGTCAAGGCATCTAATCTGTAACCTATGTTCCAGGATGTAAATATCTTTAATTTTTGTGAACTACTGTCACTCAGTGGAGCATTAATTGATGTAAATAAATATGAAAATATAAAATCACATGTCCATTTATGAAGGAGGAGCCTCTACAGCAAGCATACTACAAGGGGCTACTCAAACTATAAAACTTCACATGGGCATTTTTACTGTGGGAATGTCTTTGCTTGTGCTGGTCCAGACCAATGTCAATGTACATTGATCTAGTTAGTACATTCTAGTTTTTTTGTTTTGTTGTTTTACAGCAAGTATAAAATTATGTATTTTGTGGGATTTATGGTAGGTAGAATTTTTATCAAAAAATTATTTATTGCAGAAAAAGACTACCTATTTTGACTCCTTGTATCTTTTTCCAACTACTGCTAAATTGTTTCACCAATCTCAAGCTCACTGACGTGCGTGTTCAGACCCTTTGCTGTGACACCTGAAATTTAGCTCAGATGCATCCTGTTTCTCTGGATCATGATTGGACAAATTAAACTGGCAAATTAAACTGATTGGACATGATTTAGTAAGGCACATACCTATCTGAATAAGGTATCATATCTGTAAATGCATATCAGAGCAAAAGCTAAAGGAATTACCTGCAGAGCTCAGAGGCTAAATTGGAAGTTCTAGAGAGCACAGTGGCCTCTATAATATTTAAAGGGAAGTAGTTTGGAACAACCAGGACTCATCCTAGAGCTGACTGCCCAGCCAAACTGACCAGTTAGGGGAAAAGGGCCACATCAGGCCCTTAAAGCAGACTGGCCAGATGGAAGTCGCTCCTCACTACAACGCATATGAAACCCCATATATTAGACTGTGAGAAAAAAGATTCTTTGGTCTGATGGAATGAAGATTGAATTGTTTGGCATCAATTCAAATGTCATGTCTGGAGGAAACTATTCACCACTTACCACCTATGCAATACCATCCCAACTGTGGAATGTGGTGGTAACATCATGCTTTGGAGGTATTTTTAGTGGCAGGGTCTGGAAGATTGATCAGGGTTGAGGGAAAACTGAGTGCAGCAAAATACAGAGATATCCTTAATGAAAATATGGTCCAGATTGCTCAGGATCTCAGACTAGACTGTAGGTTCACCATTCAACAAGACAATGACCCTAAGCATGCAGCCAAGACAATGCAAGATGCAAGAGTGGCTTAGGGCCAACTCTGTGGATGTCCTTGAGTGGTCCAGCCAAAACCAGGACTTAAACCTAATTAAACATATCTGGAGAGTTTGATTGAGATGATCTGCAGAAATGAATATCAGAAACTACCCAAATCCAGGTGTGCAAAACTTTTCACATCATACACAAAAAGACTTGAGGCTGTAATCACTGTCAAAGATATTTCAACTAAGTACTGATTTAAGGGTCTGAATACATATGTCAATATGGTTTTCCAGTTTTTATCTGTTTAATATATTTGCAACGGTTTCAAGAATCTGCTTTTTTTTCATTGTCATTATGGGGTATTCAGTGTAGATTGATGTGAAATAAAATGTAAACAAGTATAGCTTGAGGCTGCAACATTACATTTTTTTTATAAATTCATTGTATATGTGGCTATGTGTATATTATATATGTTGCCACATTACCATGGCATTGTCAATGCCATATTGCTCTCGCGTTGCAGCCATGTTGCCTCTTTGTACAGACACACACAAATAAACACACATACACAGACACTAATACATGCATGCCAAGAGTATATGTTGCCATGATCATGTAGCAAAATATCCCGGAGTTCCCAGTTTCACATGCAAAAGAGCATAGACAAGCATCATATTTCAGACTTTATTGTACATTTCTGCAGATACCTTTAGCAATGGACACTTGGAACTGTGACAACTGTGATAGTTGTGGAAACATGATTTAATACGTTTCTGTGCCCAAGAAGTACCTCTCAAAGTTCAACTTTAGATATACAGGTGATGCATACCGGTAATTTTTGTATTTGCACAGTGGGCAATTTTAATGTACTAGGCCTCACCACATCTTTTTGGTACCTAGCTATATGGCTGAGAAATGTCAGTTACCAGCCAAGAACTGGAACTATGAGGAATTAGACCCACAAGATTTAAACTGCAATTCATGGCTGGCTATGGGTCACTGATCCTTTTGGATCATAGCACATGCTTTGGTTATTAAAGGGACACTATAGTCACCAGAGCAACTACAGCTTAATGTAATTGTTCTGGTGAGTATAATCATTGCCTTCAGGCATTTTCATGTAAACACTGCCTTTTCAGTGAAAAGGCAGTGTTTACATTGCCCCTAGGTACACCTCCAAGTGGCCACTCCTTAGATGGAGGGGCTTCCTGGCCCAGGGCTGAACAGTAAGCAGCCCTGCCGTTCAGCGTCCCCACGCTCTGCATGGGGACACTGAATTTTCCTCATAGAGATGCATTGATTCAATGCATCTCTATGATGAGGTCCTGATTGGCCAAAATGGCATTTGGGCCCACCCCCATGCCAATTTCCTTATGGAAAGCATTGGATTGGCTTAAAATCAGCCATTTCGATGATGTTACAAAGGGGGCAGAGCCAGCACCTGCGGACCCTCGCGGCGTGGGAAATAAGGTGAGTTTTAAACCTAAATGGTGCGTTAAACACTATAGGGTCAGGAATACATGTTTGTGTTCCTGACCCTATAGTGATCCTTTAAAAAAAAAACAAAAAAAACTGTGTTTAAAACAGTATCTATTGGTCACTAGTATTTTTTTTCTAATCCCCATTTTTAATTATAAAGTGCTGTAAAATAAGAATAAACTTGCTGGGAATCCAGCACTGGGTGAGGTTCTTCCATTCCTTGTCCGTCATCACACTGCATTAATTCTTCCCTCTCCAACGTCCAATCAAACAATTCTCATAGAGAAGCATTGGAGATTGGACCAATCTCCAGGCTCACTGCGCATGTGAGTGCTTTGAGCTGAAGAGGGGAGAGAGCGAATGTGTGTTGGAAGTGGACAAAGAGAGGGCATTAATAAAATGCATGGAGCTGGAGGGCAGGGAGGGGGCCTATAGACATGCCCTTGCTGGTAAGCTCCCAGTGCTGCCTGAAAGAGTAGAAGCTGATTACGTCTGTTGACAGACACGAAATAACGACACCGAATTTTTGCACAGAATTAACATTAGTGCTCGCCTGCTTAAGTCATGTGTGACGGGTATGCAACTAACTAATGGCAGAAAAGTGCCTATTTCTTTGTATGTGAAGCGTTTCAAGCACTAATGCTGCACATACAGACTCCTTGCACGGTGAACATTTTTAAAAAAAGAAGTGGTCATGGAGGCTGGCATGACCCTTTAATACCCACTGAAAACATGATAAAGGCTCTCAGCAAGTGTCAAGGAAAATGGAAATAAATTAAAACATAAACTTTAAATTTTGTATTAATTAAGGGAAGGAACATACAAATGTATAACATGAGTCAAAAAAAAAAACTGAGAAATACTGTACCCTAATCTGTCATATACAGGTTTACTTTAATTTTAATCTATATTCACAATCTGTGTCTGGGCCCACTAAAATAAACTTTTGCACATTACTTAATGACTGGTGGCTTAGTATCCTATATCTAAGACAGACCATGCACATTCATCCCCTAATCACAATGGTTAAAGTAATTTGAAAGAAAGGTAAACAAACCCTGGGACAGAACATATTTGTATGTATGCTAACATCGTTATTCACAAATGTGAGTGTTGGAAATTCAAAGTACATTTCAGGCCAAAAAGCTGAACCGAAAACTGATTTGGAGATTTTGTTCTGTTCAAGTATTATGACGAAAAACAGGGGTGCCCAAAAGATAAATCTGCAGATGTTTTAGAACTACAACTCCCATGATGCTTTGCATGGTTTTAAAATGACAAGGCATCATGGACGTTATCATTTTAAACCATCTGGAGATCTACAGTTTGGGCACACTTGGCCTAAAATGTGAAATTTACTCTAAATTCACTTTAGTGAAAAGCTCACACAGACTCATTTGATGCATCTGAACTCGGGGGAACAAAGTTGACAGATATGTTTATATATGTCTTTTGCAATAATGTTTAATCTATTCTATGGTATCACATAGTGTTTGAGGAACATACGATAACAGTGATGTCACTATAAAACATACTAACACTCCTCCTTGTTACTCTATGCTACTTCTCAGGCATCTCACATTGTTTACTAGTGTAACCTATGAATGGCCCCTTTCCCTCCTGGGATATGACGCTTACTGCTTTGAGAAATATGCCTGTAATAAATACTTCTGGATTTTATTGCAGGCAGCTATGACAATGAAGGGGTTAAAAAAAATCATTCTCTATCTCGGCTTTAGTCTTCAGAAGAATTGCAATTTCAAAACAGTATTTGTTAATCATGTAAAAACTTGTAGTGACTAAGCTCATTATATTAAAGTGTTGGCATGTTTAACATTGAGCAAATATATAAAATATATTTTTATTAAATTTAAGAGGTTACAGTTTTTTTTTCTAAGATACTGTAAACAAATGAATGTATAGTTGACTAATATTTTACTAGAGTAAAATATATCTCCTATACTACAGTGTGCTGATATACATACATATATATATATATATATATATATATATATTTATATATATATATATATTATGTGTGTTAGTCCACCCATTGTACAGCGCTACGGAATTTGCTGGCGCTATATAAATAATAAAATAATTATATATATATATATATATATATATATATATATATATATATATATATATATATCACTTAGGCAGCAGAGAAGCAAACACACAGTAATGTTTAAACTTTAAAAAAAACTTAGGGTCACAGTTCAAAACAAGAATTAAAACACATGCTACCACTTACAAGAAAGGGGGGAAAAAACTCTTTAATCATTCACAAATGTTGTGTGCATGTGATTTCTCAAGCACATCATTTTCAACTTTCTGTGATACTGTATATATATACATAAACAAAGAAAAAAAAATGAAATTATATATATATATATATATATATATATATATATACATACATACTTTTTTTCCCTTCTCTATCTAGTCTTCCATCTCAGGAAGAGTTGGTCTTGGACGCTGCTGATTCTTCTATCCCATCCCCCTATATTTCACCTCCCTGGCTTGCAGCTCTTCAAGAGTTAAAAGTGATTGAAGGCTCTTTGAAGATGGGATGAAAGGAATAGCTGCTGGAGACTGTTTGCTCTGATTGGTCCGGCAGTCTTCAAAGGACTCCTTTTCTTAACCAGAGGGGGGAGTCTGGCTTTAAGAAAGGAATTCAGAAATCACAGGTCCTGACAGATTGCTACTACACGGCGGCGTGGAACGTTCGCTCCAGAAAATCAACATCACGGACATTCTGTATCGAATCCAAACCGGCTCATCTACATTCGCCCAGGAAAACATCTGGATCGCTTTCTTAATTTTTAAATGCGTTGGTAACCTCTGCCGTGGAAAGGAGGCTTTACATCACGTCAAGGACTCAGCCTTCAGTGATCTCCACTGATGTTTCATTAAAGCCATAACACCCCTTTGTTCTTTTGGCTTTGTCCCCAGGGGGAGTGAAAAAGGGCTTTTTGGTTTTGATTAAAAAAAAAAAAAAAAAAAAAAAGTTCAGAGAGAGAGAGGAGGGAGAGGGAGAAATCCTTCCAGTTCTAACTCAGTCAAGGAAGGTGTGAGCTTTTTTTCCTCCTCTTTCTCCTGTTTTTTTTCCTACCCCTCTCTTGCTTTGGATCATGGGTTTTGTGAAACTTGGATTATTTTAACGTTTGCAGCCATGAGAGAGCCTGCCTGGCAATCTGGATTACTGGCCTTCTGATTCACGAACTACGGAAACCGAGATTAGGAGACGATCCGGGAACATTTAACATAAATAGATACATAAACAAGGTAAGTGTGCGAACATAGTTGCAAACTTTTTTTTTTTTCCCTTCATGAGCTGCTGCTTCTTCTGATCTGTACGTGCACAAGGGAACATAACACGCACTGGCCCTTTAATGTGCCTTGCAAATGGATTCCAAATGCTCGAAAACAATTAAATGCCCCCTCTAGCCGCCCCCTATTAGCTTGCATCTGATCCTGCGGGAAGTTGGGAGATTTTGCCTAGAAGTGGATCTAGTTTATTCCGCATTGCTTGCAAAAGCTCATGCTTCTATTTAGAATATTATCTAATGTGTTGTTGTATTATTATTATTATTATTACTATTAATGTTTTCAAGGGGCGGGGGGACTAAAAAGGCTATCGTGATTTTTTTAAAATCTCTTGCATCGTGGCATACAATACCCTTTTGATGTCTGATTTCAAATATAATTCTTATTTTTAAACACTTTACTCTCTGAAAATCGGGGTTATGCTGACCCAGACCCCATTTGGAACCTTATAGAACTGTAGACATCTTGTAATCTGTGAGGTAAATCCAGTGGTATATGATAGTTGATGTTTGTGATGATTATTAATGTATTATAGGGGGAGAGTTATAACTCTGTTTCCCTTGACATGATTTGTGCTTTTAGTTTTAATAAGCAATAAGGAACGCATCTGATCAATAAATTAAAAATGTCATGTATATGATCACAAGGTGAGCTTAGCATGTTTGCAGACCATTGTTATTGTGAGGATTTAAAGTACAACCTGTCCTGTACACAAAATAACATTGTATCTGCTTGTTTGGAGTTGTGACATTCTGTTGACTACTGTTTGAATTCATTCATGGTAGTGACTCTTGCAGCTTCCTCAGAGTACTTTACTTTTTTAAAAGTCATATTAACAATTTTTGTTTACACAGAGTAGACAGACAATATAATGAAAAGTTGATTTAGCTAATCAACAAACCTGTTTACTGTTTGTTAAAACATGTCATATAAAGTGTCCCCCCCCCCCCCCAATCTATCTTTTATTGAATTTACACTGTTTCCCAATAGACATATTGTACTTGGGGTCACAGGTGATGATCTCATTGTCTTAGGTTACTAGGAAGGATGAAGTGATTACCCAAAGCATGTGTAATCTACATCACAAGTAAGGGGTCTTGTTTTAGTTAAGGGGCACTATGGGCCTCAGGTCTGGTATTTCATCAGAATCCATGGGATCATTGTACAGTGCTTTATCCACAAATATCTGTGAACTTATACCTATAAAACTGTTTCTAACATCTGGATATATTAGACACATTTGCTGGTATGTGGATGAAGAAAGAGACTTTGGCCCACCTGTTGTGAATAATTTTCTTGAAAAACTCTACAGGGCGACAGGGTATATGGAGTAAGTCATGTTTAAAAGAAGGAAAATGGTTCCCAGATGGCCATTTACTTGTAATAGAAGCGGGTAGTTCCGGAGGAGAAGTTGTGCAGCATTCTTAAGTGGATACTTCTTCCAAAGCCTGCTTAACCCTTCTAGAGACAGAGGAAAGAGCAGCACTGTAGTCCTGCAATTGAAAGGGTTAACGAGTTCCGCTAACTAATGACAGGCCATGTCCTCCTTGGTTATGCAGAACATTTCTTCAGTTGAATGTGTACTTCATTCATGTTACAGTATTTCCCAATTTGAGCACAATTTAAGAGGAAAAGTAACTTAAAGGAAACCTGTATACCACATGATAACTATTCTCAGCAGCTCATCCATTACATGAGGTAACATTCCACCATGACAGACCTACTGTAATTCATTCTGTTTGCTTCTTGCAGTAGCGTAACTGCGTTCTCCAATCTGAACCTTGGGTTAGTGATGATTTTTTGAGGGTTTTTTATTTTAATTCTATTTTTAGTATTTCATGAATTTTGGATTTCAAAGTATTGTGCCTTTTAAACAACCATCATGGATCTCCAATGTAGTGTTGCTTTGGTTAGTGTATCACATAATGAATGATCAATATCATAACTTTTTTGTCTTGTCATTGCAGCTCAGGTCAATTTTCAAGATTCCTTGCAGCCATGAGTTCTGCTGGGGTACTGACCTGCATCCCAGACTCTGGAAGAATCTTCAGGGAGACTTCTTTGCGTCCACCAGTGCCAGGCCAAGAGACCAAAAACTACAAGGTAAGTGCTCTTGATCTGTTACAATTGATGCTTCATACACTCGTGAATACACAGTTGTGTTTTGTGTAAGCATTCAGTTTGTGGTGTTCTTTTTATGCTTAGAGTTGTATTTTACTATGGCATATAAAGGATTACTTAATAATCATACTCCCGTCTTCTGTTATCATCTTTGGAGAGCACAAGTGTCTGGTAAACTGCTCTCATGAAGCTTAATAGCCATACTTTTCTGAAAAAGAACAAAAGTTCAACAACTTTAAAGTATGATCAGCCAAATAAATAAAAATCTCAGTTTAACCTGTGTTTCAAAACCTTTACAGAAGAAATTGTTAAATTACATTTGAAAGATTTGTTGATGTTTCATTGTACATTACTGGGCCACATCATTCAACTTCTATCCCAGAATCTCTATTATAGAAACTTTTTTTTTTTTATATTTTATGACATAACCATTTCTCATGGCATACCTAACTAATGATTTTATTTTACTTTTAAGACTGAGAAATTCAACATGGATCTTCAGCATTTGGAACAACCACTAAGACCTAAGGAAGAAATTTTGCGGGAAGCAGAAGGTTGTGTTGCTCACGATACACGTTTCTCCCGATGGGGTAGATCTCTTAATCTACTGCTTGATGACCAGGATGGTGCAACTCTTTTTCGCATGTATTTGGAAGGGGAAGGGCTAGTGGATCTTTTAAGTTTCTGGTTTGCTTGCAATGGTTTTAGAGCCATGGACCCTGCAGAACCCAAGACCTCAAAGACTGCCAAAGCCATATACCGTTGGTATGTACAAAATAGTCAGGCTGTTTCAAGCCGTCTAAAACCAGCTACACGGGCCCATGTGAAGGACTGTGTGAAGAATCAGCTTCTGAATAGGACTGTATTTGACCAGGCCCAGCAGGAGATTCAGAAGGCAATGGAGCAGGAAGCCTTTCCTTCTTTTCTGCAGTCTGATATATGCAAGGAATATGTTCATGTTGAAGACAGTCCCACCCCAGAATCACCTGGACCTGGACTGCCTACGTTGACTGAAGATGAGGAATTTCGTGGGTTACATCATGGTTCTGCTGGCTTAGGATCTATGGCTAAAATAAACCGTGCCTTTACACGTATGCCTCCTAGAAACCAAAGGTGAGAAGTTAAAAGATCATTAACTTTCTTTGGTTTGATTCCTTTCATTTTGTCACTTTTATAGTTGGTTTTATGCCTATGTGTTCATTACGGTCAATGTTTTATTTTACAAAGAGTTAAAAACTGTTTATTTTTCCATAAAGTATGCTGTATGTTATTTATCCTAGTCATTTTTCTTTCTTTCTTTTTCTTTGTTTCTATTTTCCCCCCTCCTTGTGCTAAAGGTTAACTTAGCTGTTATTCCTTTCCCTGAGCTCACATATCTTTGATGTGAACAAAATCTTTCCCTGCTCCAGAGATCAAAGAATAACCTCCATAAAGCAGGACTGCTTTTTTTTCTCTCTCTCTCCACACTTCCCCCTCCCTCCCAAGATGCCTTGCTGTTTCAAAGCCTTCTTATCTTATAATGACTGTTTATTGCATTTCTTCTTTTTCTTTTATGGCTTATGTTGGATTAGATAGTAAAACTGGTAAGATGGTTAAAAAAGATATTTCAATTTACTTAATGCTGTCAAAATTCCATCTCCTTTACCTAGAATAAAATGAACATTTTACTATTGTCTTACTACACCTTTTTATATTGTAATGGAAAAAAACATTACTGAATAGTGTTGTCTAATGCACATAAACAAAGCTTCAAAGAAAGTCAAGAGAAAAAAAAGTAAAGCTTTATATTGAGTCATTAATACCAATACTGTAAACCAAACCCAACTTTGTAGGGTTGAAATGGGAATAAAGTTGAATCTGACCCATTTTCTACTTACCGGTAATCTGAATATGCAGAAACCCCCCCCCCCCCCCCCACACACTTTTTTCTTATATTCATACTTTCATCTCTCTCATTAAGTGAGTTAGGGTATGTATCCCTGTAATGATTACAATAAATATTTCAAACTTATTAAGTGGTGTATCAATTTTACAGGTTCCACACAAGGAAAAATGAAGCCACCTACCAGTACTTTGCTCCGGCAGCCAGTATCAATGATAGTGAAATCTCAAGTGATGCACTGACCGAGGACAGTATGTCCATCACAGATGGTAGTGTGTAAGTAGAAAGCAAAATATAGCTTTACATACCAGAAAAGAAAATACATTTGCAACATTAGTGTCATTTTCATAACTTTTTCTTTTAGGCACAGATACATTTTCTCTTCTATCGCTATGTCTGTAGTGTTAAGATCATCTCCCAGCATGCACCTGGCCTCCTTTTATTGATTGGATCTTCATTTTTTTTTTCTGTCCACCATATAATAACACCAATGTGTTTAACCAGGAAAGGTTTCCAAGTACGTCCTGGGGATGTTTTGCCCAACATCTATATCTTCTATATCATGTGTCTAAGTGGGGGAAATGTGTGTAGACCAGTTACCTTAAGAAAATGTCATAACAGACCTTTTGATTGGCTTCCAGTTAATATAACAACTCTTCTATTGGCATGTCAACTTTGATCCAAATATACATTTTTGGAATAGCCACAAGTATCCTGTTAATGTATGTAAAAACTGTGTATGCTCATACTACAAAATTACTACTCCTGGAAGGCCATGAATATAGTATTTATAGATCAAGTGAAAATGTCTGTCATACTTTTTGGAGAAATGACCATTCCACGTGTTTGGACATGTTGAGACATCTTTGGCAGGTGGTCTTGCAGGCCTCAATTCTTTCAACAAGTTGACTGCTAGGGGCTACAGGTCAAGAAACACGTGGCCCCTTGCCTTTTCTCTTCCTATTGTTGGAGACAATGAATGGAATTTACTGCTCACTTTGATGAAGTTGCCAAGTGCATGGTTTCCAAAAGAGATGGTGTTGATGTTTTTGCTTCTCTTAGAGCTCTACAATAGACAGAATATATTTGTTACCAATTATTAAACGTGCTAAGCACTAAATAATATAAGCATTTTGAATGATTAAATCATTTGTCAGAATATACATTTTAGCAGGTTAATTGTTAAAAGTTGCAAAACCTCAAAAGAAAAAGTCTTTCTGTGCATTTTTTTAAACATGTTGGTCATAATGTCCCATATTTTTATTTTAGAAAAAGCATTCTCCTGATATTAATGATTAGTTGATTGGTTTATCTTTTTACAGAGATGGAATTCCCCCATGTCGCTCCAAAAAGCAACGTGAAATCCATAGAAGCGTCAGTGCCAATGGACAAGTACATCTGCCTTTTGTGCCTGTAAGTTTAGCACAGATAAAGTAAAGTGACCATTTGAAGTTGTTTCTAATAGTGTTTTTGTTGCAATTTTCCTTGGGCAAATACTTTCTGGCTTTATTTACATGACTTTGTTCATGGCTCTTCCCTCAGCCATTTAGGGAAGCTTGATAAGCACACACATTCAAATTCTATTCATATATGCACATATTCAGAGCACTGACTCCTAAACAGTCTGTTAAAATGCCTTGAATAGCATTTACCACTAGGCAACTCCCTAAGTTACAATGGTTATTGGTCACAACTGCAAGTTCCAACCAATGGCTGATTGGGAAGTTAGAATTTTTATGCCCAATTAGCTCATATTCAGTCCCAATGTTCTGATTCATTGTGGCAAACTATTAAATCAAACTATTATAAGTGGCAGATGGCCTTTTTATTAGGTGCCGATTACACCTTGTTTCACCGAAAATCCCTGGACCCAGTCATGAGGAAGCCTAGAAAATCTCCCGTTGCCTGTGTAAATAATGAGAACACTTTCTCTTGTCAAAACCATTTTACCACAAGGTACTAAGGCATCTCCACCTACCTAAAATGTATTCTGGTGGAGGGGTTTTAAAAGAAAGGAATACTGCCACATAAGTGGTTTATGCAGACGGGGGTAACATTTTTATTAGCTATTGCATTATGGTAATTGGTGAAATATGGGTCATGGGGTATGATATTTGGTAAGTGAGAGGTAAATTATATTAATTGGGGCATAAAATACTGAAATTGAGGGACAAATGATGGCATTGGAATGGATTTTGGTGAGAATTAATGTGACATGGGATGTGACTTATCTTTAAAGGCATGAAATAAGCCATGAATCATGACAGTAAATGGGTAAATGAATGGCAAATAAGGTCATGAAATTAGGCCTATAAAAATTAAATATAAAAAAACTAACTTTTCTTAAATGTACTATATAAGCACTTACAATTGTAAACCTCTGCATAGATGTGTATGTTTGTGTGTGTGTGTGTGTGTGTTTACATATATGTTGAATATATAATATTGATTGTGGCATATATAACATATATTCTTATATGTAGAAAAATGTCTGAAACACCTAATTTATTTGTAATCCATTCAAATATATGTATATACACTTGCAGACAGAGCTTTCTTAACAATGTAAGAAATACTCTTGTCCTTATGGCTGCCACAAATGAGTAAACAGAAATGCCTCTGCTTACTAAGAGAGCAGGTACAAATAGATATTTCAACACCTGAACAAAAGGCTTTCATTTTCAGTTCCTGTCTTGTTCTTAGGGACTTTGAAACTGAAACCTGTGAACAAAGTGTTTTTTATTTAAATTTCTATTCTTGATGTTCCCCACAGAGAACATTACGCCCACCAGCAGAAATGATGCCTGCCAACCCAGCAGAGTTTGCTGCCAAACTGACAATAGCGTTGGAAAAGGTTAAAAAGCAAAGGGATGCCGAAGAAAGATTGGAAGAAAAACTGCAGAGGTTGAAAGAGGTAAGTTAATGATTTGAGAAATACCAAAGATGGTGATAAAAGCATCTTAGAAAAAATTTAAGAATATAACACTGGTATGCACCTGGCAGTGTGACCAGCTGACAAGTTGAGGCATGTAAAATTCATAAAGCTACTGGAATAGCTTTTGGCAAAGTTCTGCCCTTAAGAAACAAGAGTAGCTTCAATTATTTTGTAATCTACAGTTAAAGTCTTGTTTATGATACTGTAAAAAAGTTGTAATGCTTTGAATGTGTTTGCTTTATTTTAAACAAATCATGTTCATTATTTCAACACATTTAAACTTTGTATTATTACCCAAATGATGTATCTTCTTATAGCATAACTGTTTAATTGTGCTAAAAGAATTAAAAAAAAAAAAAAATATATATATATATATATATACACATGAAAAAATTAGCTTTTTATTTTTATGAATTACACATTTTAGTGTTAACTTAAACTGATGTAAAAATATACAGTGATTTATTTTTTATTTTTTTTGAAAAACAAAAATATAAAGTCAAACTTCATGTATCTTACTTAACAGGAAGAAGAAAAGGTGGAATATGATTTGCCTGCTACCAGCCATGAGACATTTACTACTTCTGCTGATGATGATCCACAGTCAATCCTTGATGACCATGTATCTAGGGTTTTGAAGACCCCAGCAAACCTGTCACCAAGAACACAGTCCCCTTTCACTCAAAGAAAAGCCAAGGGTCAAGCACCAATTGTCAAATGTCAGGCTTCCAGTCATTTGCGCCTGAAAGCTCCTCATGGAACAGAGGCAAATGTCCCAGTATCTACTGAGCATAAGAGCTCTGTGAGGTATGTATTCCCAAGAGGTTGCTGAAGACTTGTTTTATTTAAACAATTAACACAGATTTAATTTCTCCTACATTTTTTTTACCTTACCTGAGTATTTTTTTTTATTTTTTTTTTAGTTCTCAAGGCACAAGAAGCTGTAGAAAAACAGATGGATGTGCGCAGTCTCATCGAATAGATGAAGGAGGGTCTTCTGCTTCGTTGACCACTCCTCTTTCACCAGAGCAAGAAGTAGAAAGAACACATAGTGTCTTACAATGGGTTCTTGAAAGCGCAAAGATGATGAAAAAGCACCATCGTGATACTAGCACAGTGTAAGTTTAATAAATAAATGTCTCTGGAGAGACTTATGAGTATCTGGTTTAAGAATACCACTTTCCTACAGTCCTTGCACAAATTTTTTTTATTTTTTTTGCTATCCCTAAATATTTCTAAAAATTTAAATATAGGGAAAATGAGAATATATTCACTATTAAGGATTTAATTAAGTAGAGTGTATGTACATTTTTGGGCATTCAATATGTGAATAATGTTCTGCTATCCTTGTATAGAAAGCAGCCTCTCTAAAAGAATATAACATTCTGATTGCCATTTTTATATGTTTTTGTTAGTGTCAGCCACTGCTCTGAAACAAAGAAGACAAATCACAGAACATCATCCCAACCAGCACACCTATTCCTGCAGGACACATCCATGCCCCCGCTTAATGCACCCAATACCCTGGATCAACTAGAAGAAGCTAGGAGGCGTCTTGTAGAAGACAAACGAGCACCAAAACTTCACAAAGCCAGGTATTTAATGTGATATATGTTTGCTTGTATTTGTGATCAACATTGATGTGTTCTTAACCTACAGTAAATTAGTTGAGTGCTCTATATGTGCTTGCTTGTTGCAAAAGTAAGTATAGGTTTAGGAGCATAGATTTTTGTCCTGTTTTTGGGATGAAGCATTACAGTGATATACAGTAGCACAGCCAAATTTCATCCTAAATTCCAAGATTTAGGGCTGTATTTTTCGGAACCTTGGGTTTTTGTCTTCTATTGTGCAGAGGGCAACAGTTATATGTTTGCATATTTATGTGCATAAGATAAATGATGTAGAAAGCATTGTAGAAGCTTAGCAGGAAGTGTACTACTTCTGTCTAAATCTTTTGATGTTTGATGAAGCTAAAAGCACTGGATCCCCGGTTTTGGATTAAAGATGGCATTGCAATACAGTAGACATGTGTACAAAAAAAAATCCCCAAAAAATCATTCCGCTGAATCAGTTTGTCTGAAAAACATTTTGGTTTGGTCGATTTCAGGATTCGTCCATGTGGTGTTTTGATTTAGACAAATTTTGGCCAGGTGATTCTTTCATGGAAAATAATTAAGATGAACCAAAATGACGTCAACATTTGCCAATCATAATGATTTATTTATTGGCACTATGGATGGTACTCCGAATCACGAAACCAACAAAGCTGCTCATTCATTGTCCTTTTCATTTGTTTCGTGATTAATTCATATGGCGATTCGGATGGCCCACTGATCGCTCAAAATTTGGACAAATTACAATTCATTTGAAACCAAATACATAAGTCTAACATAAAGTCACATGATAAATTCTTATCACTGAAATGTATTTTTTTTTTTTAATTGGTTGCATTATTTTAGCCTTTGCGGCTTGTATTTAGTTTTTTTTTTGTTTGTTTTTTTTTTACATTATTGCTAATGTTTAATACATAATTTTTACATTTTAGGTCTGCACCATTCACAGCTACTAAAGAAAAGGGCAAAGGTGGGGAAAGCATTCCATCATCTGGATTTTCCACTCTTAAGCTTTCCGAAGAGTGAGTATTTTCTCCTAACTACTGTCTCCATACTTGTCTCTGCTGCCACATTACCAAAGCATTTCATGTAGATGCTTTGGATGTTGGCTTGTGCGTTCAACATATTGGAGTAAAATTGTCATTATCCTTTAATAATCTTTATGATTCACAATGATGCTAGTGGTCAAACAATCTTAAATATTGCATTTTATTGAGAGAGGCCATATTATAAGCAGTTTTGCTATGTAAAATACAACTATAGTTGTAACTGTTTTGAATATTTTAGCCAAGGCCTGATGAAGTGAGCTCTGCAATATGCATTCAGTTGGAGCTTTTTAATGGAGAAAGACTAAATAAAAGGTTTAAAAATACACTGGTAAAGCTGATAGTGTTTTCTTCAATTAATGTATAGGCAAAGGTCCACCTTTTATTTGTCCTCAAAGAAAAAATGGGAAAAAAAGTCACTAATCTTCAGGATGGCATTAAGTTCCATTATAAAGTCTATGAAGCTGTTTGGCTCTTTCATATTATAATATAGATTTGTGTGTATTTATTGTAAGGTAATCTTTACTGAACCATTTTATCTTCCTTACAGGCAAAAGTCTACAAAGAAACTTAGTGGTGATAGTCAAGGGCAAGGCGGTCTAGCTATAGTCTATTACTTCTGTGGCGAAAGGATTCCTTACATGATCCGAACAAAAGAGCCGAGCTTGACTTTGCAGGAGTTCAAAGAGTTGTTGAGTAAGAAAGGAAGTTACAAGTAAGTATATTGAGGGATGAAACCAGTTTAGAATGTATTCTGCTAAAATTTTAGTTTTTTTAAGAGAAAGTGTTAATATTTATTTTCTCTTCCTAGATATTACTTTAAAAAGGAGAGCCAAGAATTTGAATGCAATGCTGTTTTCCAAGAGGTCTCTGAGGAAGGTGCTATACTACCATTGTTTGAAGAAAAGATCATCTGCAAAGTGGAAAGAGCATGTTAAAATGAAATGGATATTTTCTACAAGTGAGATGAAAGTTTATCGCTGCTATTTAAAGAAGTCACTTTGTGATTATGGACAATGCAGAAAAAAAAATTCTGTAAGGGTTCTCGAAGAATGTGGATGAAGCGAAAAAGAATGTCAAAGCAAAAGGGAGGAAGCTAGAAAATAATAAAATGTCCTCCAATGTCACTTCCAGCATAAAACGTTCTAATGCAGAAAGAGATGAACGACATGATAAATGTGAGGAAGGAGAGCAGTGAATTTTGAGAGTAAAACTTGCGACTAGGATGCTTCAACAATGGCTTTGAATACAATGGGATACAGAAGATTTGCCTTGAAAGTGGTTTGCTGGAATTGGTTTGGAAGTTTATAAAAATGAGTGTTGAACAGGTTTTATGTGATGCAAGTCTACCACAGCCACTAATGTGTATCATGGTACATAAAACATGCTTTATTTTGTGTATTTATAAAATCATTGGTTAAAGAATTTTTATGGACATGTGAAATATTTCCATGCAAGATGGGAGAACTGTCGTCTATATTAAAAATCACCACTATTTATATTATGCTTAAGAAGCTGAGAGAAAGATGCTTAGCTTACCATCTACAACCTTGTTATTTTTCTAAGTGTCCAGAATTTGCTTCTACTTTTAAATTTGTTGGAACCATGATGGACTTTTTGAGATTTGCCCAAATGTCCTTTGGACTTTCGAGTGTAAAAGTTGGACACTATTTCAAACCTAGAAAAGAAAGCTTTTCTATATATTTGTCATGGAATTCTTAACATAGAGAATTCTACAGAAGACATTTTCAACGCATGATGTCCTCTTAAAGAAAAAATAACCAAACTTGTTTCATTGGTTATCAAGCTATGCAAGAAATTGATCTATACCTATGCTGCTATCCAGACATTGCTGGTGGCATTCTTGTCTGTCTACTTTTGAAAGACAAGAATTCACAGCCATTTTTTATTTTATGTTAATATTACTGTCTGACATTTTGACAATTACTTTCTGTGTTTTTTATTTTTTTTGGTTTTTTTTTTTTGTAGATTTCTTCTCATCTGGTTCAGTTTATATATTCTGTGACATAGAGGTCCACTGAAGGGTTTACTTAGTAAATCAGAGGACTTGAAGTTTTCTTGTTCTGTTTTAAGAGCGGATTGCCTTTTTTTATGAAAAATCAAGAAGACCTTTTTGGATTCAGTCTCAGACAAAAAAGGCATAATAGAACCTCAAACTTCAATTAACAGTTTAAACATTTTGAAAGAGGTACTTGCTAAATGAATTGGCTTTTGTGATGGCTATACTTACTCTACTCAAGCCATATTAATATAATAATGAACTCTGTTTTAAGGGTTGATGTTGTCCCTTGTTTTTTAAAGGGTTTTCTTGCCTTCTGTACATATTGTCCTGTAATTTAAGCAATAATTGATGGCTGGGCATTGTATTAAATAAACCTTTTTTACATATTTAAGAGATTCTTTCCGGTACAGAAACATAGATACAACTCTTAAATATATTCACATATTGCAGTGGTTAAGATAAAATTATTTAAGATTTTTAGAATTATACTTTTTTTCCAGACCCAAAGCTTGTGATAAAAGTACTAAAGAAGCTAATGCGTCTTAAACTGGCGGTTTAGCTTTCAGATGTATAGCTGCAGGTTGTGACATGTTGTTCCTACCTGGAACACCTGTTTAGGGCAAATGCACTTGTAAATTTCAGTAAAAATCTGTTTATTCCGGAGTTACAGCGAAGTTACATTTCTGCAACGCAATTTTGGCCTTTCTGACAATGCCTTTTGAGAATGTAATCATAATCAATCATTAAATGAGATTTATCCCAGCATAGCTCTATCTTTCTGGGAGGTATTTCCAGTTGCCTACAGTACGTTTGTATTGGGAATATAATAGTCATCAAATGTATAATGCATTTTAAATCTTATGTTCCAAAAGGAGTTTAGTGAGTCAATCCAACATACTTAATGGTAGAGGCATATTTGTTTTTTTCCATTTTGGTTTTGATTTGTACCATTATTATTATTATAGGGCCATTAGATTCTCAACAATTATTAGACACCACTGACCGTGAAAGACATTTTAATTATTTTTATTTATTTGCTTTCTTTCACGTACCATCTTTCTTATGGTATTACCTGTACTGCTACTAAGAAGTTCTTCATATCTTGCTGAACTCCAACTACCAGTCATATTTTGTTGGTCGTATTTTTTCAAGACCATAACTAAGACTAAAAAAAGGAAATCTAATCTCAGCCCCCTTTTTTGTTTTTTCTCTTCTTTACAAAAGCCAGCACAGTTTTGTAGGTACATTTTGAGTGCAAAGTGTAATTTTTATGTACATTTAAAAATAACTATTTAATTCATTTTAAAATATTATTTTTGATATTGTGGTTGCCAATATAATAATCTATACATGCAGTGTCTTGAAAAACTATTTATCCCACTGGACATTTAAACATTTTGCGGTATTACAGCCTAGGATTGACATGGACTATATTGGAATTTTGGAACTTTTTGTTCTACCCCAAACGGCTAAAAAAAATTTAATGGTGACACAAAATATGCATAAATGAACGAACAAACAAAAACATATCTGTTTGCTACATAAGTATTTGCTTCTGGAGTCAACTTAAGAGATTTTACATTTTATTGGTGGCACTTTTACTTCACATTTTCAGTAAATGTTTGGTGCAATGTATTACTTTTATTTTTTTTTCTGTGCCCCCTAACCATCCTTTTTTATTATGTGCCATTTTTTTTGGCAACTCTCCTCACTTTTGAGACTGAAATATGTTCTGTTTGATTTATTTTTTTCTCTAAAAAAAAAAAAAAAATCTTCTGTGTACTTCTAAATATCCTTTGTGATAGGGGTTATTTAGAGTTTTGTAACAATGGAAGTGAATACTTGTGCAACTAACATTTAATATTTATTTTGTGTCGCAGTAAAACAAGTTTTGCACCTTCAAAGTTTGGTTATGTTGTAATACAAATGGTAAAAATTCCTATACAGTCCATATAAAACTGTAGTTTTATAACATTGCAGAATATGGAAATGTCCAAAGGGGTCCAAGACATTGTAAACTGCTATGTCTGATTTAAAGGTGCTGAATAAGAAATACTGTTTCTTATTTTAGAAAAAAAAAAAAGAATTATATAATCTAGAAATCTAGATTTTTTTTTTTTTCTTTCTTCTTTTTCAGATTTTTGTCTTTCCTGCAGCAGTGAATGTTTGTTTTTGGTTGCCCTTATTTCCACATTTTATACAGTAATGCGTATTTTTATATCTAGATATATACACATGTATAAATATAAATAATTGTTTATATATTTCAGAGTGATAAGATGTAAAAAATTTAAACCTTTTGCTATTCAAATTTGTAAAAACGTTGAAATAAATTTTTTTATATTTTTTGAAACTTTTTTTTTATTGAAAAGTACTTTAGTAATGTATAAATCACCTATGCTACTAAAGGTAATTAAATCTAAGGAGTGGAGCACCATCTAAAACAAATGTTGTTCAGATAAGGAATATAAAGTTCCTCATATTCCTAAAGTCTTAACTCTTGCCTCAGCAGTGTAAGACATGAAAATCCCAAAACAAAAGAGGACTCTCAGAGCTACTTCTTTACAATCCCCTTTGTCAATTTATAAAGGTCCAAGACCATACAATACATTTTAAATGGAGATCTGATGATAATTCCAATCAATTTGTTTCAGTGGCTGTGAAAAAAATAGTCGTTTAAGAGGTTTAGAGGGACATTATAGGCACCCTCATTGAAGTGGTCTGGATGCAGTGCTCATATCCCCTTAACCCTGCAATTCTAATTATCGAGAAACTGCAATAAATACCTTGCAGGGTTAACTCCACCTTTGTCTTGTCTTCCAGACAGCCACTAGAGGCGCTTCTGGGTACTTGGCGCACTTTTGGCCCGCTAACAGACGCTGGAAGCCCTCACGCTTTGCAAAGCATTTGTTGCATTTCCCCATAGGAAAGCATTGAGTCAATATACAACTTTGTATTCCTAGGACTATAGTTTCCTTTTAAGATTTTAACATGAGGAGAATATAGCTCTAATTAAAGCCAGTTTAGAACATCCTGAAATTCTCTTTGCTCCTTCAGAAGAAAGAGTCTAAAAAATGCAGTATGAAAAGGGAGGGATAGTGTGTGCAGTACAAGTCATCAGAAGTATACCACCAACTAAACAACTGTAAGGCTGAGGTAAAAAAAAAGTTTTCTGAGGAAAAGGAGAGAATTGTTTGCAGACCTTATATTATTCTCAAATTTAGTAACTCTGATGAGGTTATCACATACACAACAGAGACTCACCCTACTATCATGTGGCGTCAACATGGAGCAGTTGTCTAAAATTATTGGCCCACAGCCATTTGTAGACCCTAACCACTTTCTTGCAGTTAGCTAGAAGTTTGACCATCTATGGAGCTGCAGTTCACCATCTATGAGAGCTTTGTTTTGAATTAAAATGGGACAAGGGTTCAAACTAAAGGCACATCATAGGAGGATGATGCTTACAAGTCTATTTATGAAACTATAGATTTTTGCTAATTAATTCTGAATAGAAAAATGGGTGATAGGGGAGGGGAATAATCTGGAAAAAATATCCAACTCTGCTATAATCACAGATTGGCTATTTTACCTCAGATTTGCCATTTGGAATAAATTCAGAAAAGGACACGATTTAGTTAAAAACTGTTAGTGATCCTTAATGAGACATTATCTAAAAGAGATGATGAAAGGTGTTAAAAACAAAACACCACCACATTAAAGGCAGCACTATATTAATGCATATTATAAAACAGATCAAACAACTCTAAAAAGTAAAATATAATCTCAAACTTGAGTAACTTTGCAAGGATGGCCAGAATATTGGTATGACAAAGTCGAGGAACAGAGAAGGGGGTAACCCAAAATAGAAATATACTTGAAAAGAGAGGAGAAGGAAAAGAGGAAAAAGGGTCTGTTCCTAATATTGAATTTAACAAACAATTAAAAGTCCTTTATTAGTAAATAATGGGACATCAAAAAGAGCTATCCCAGCGATGACTAACTGACAATGAGACAGAGTCAGTAATAGCAGTCAAAACTGAGAATACACAAAGTCAAAACACAAGTAAGTGAAGAAAAAATAGTATAATGATAATAATAATTATGCAAACATATAAGACAATGTTTGACCGGGTAGGTTGGACATCGCCATAGCGATGTGCCCAAAAATTCTAATTAACAGGAGTGAACGCATCAGTAATACTCCAAGGAGGCTTGACAAAAGAAGTCAGATAGGCAGTATGATATACTGAGATAATGAGACTAGGGTGTGTAGGTGTGGAGGTAATGTCATTGACAATGTACACACAAAGGTAAACGGAACAAGGTGTTCCTCTAAGCAAAAAATCTTAGTCTCTAACTGTACGGTGATGTGCCCTAGTCTACTTCCCTAACGGGATACTGCTGATGGAAATCATAACATATGCAGTATACTATGATGCAATGCAATGCCAGATATTAAAAAGGAGGGTCTCATATAGAGTAGCTGAACGCCCAAGTAAACTGGGAGGGTTCCCAGATATGATACAGAGTAGCTTGAACACTCAAAAAGGTGCCCAAGTCTGTAGTTAGATACTAAAGTATCAATTTGTAACGATAAACATGTTGTGCATTAGCTGCCTAAAGAGATCCTAGTAGACAAAGTCAAGTATACTGTGTAAATAAACGAAAAGTAGGAAAGATGCCTTCAAGGGCATCTAGTACAGGAAAGGTAGATAGGAATAATAAACATTTAAAGACAAGTCCTGCTAGTAGAGAAAGAATGATAATGAACCAACCCAGTGATAAGTTGATTATACTATTGAAACCCTGATCGGTATACAAGTTTCATCAAATGTGCCCCTGACGGCAAGCCACCGTCAAAATCCCAGGACTGACTAAATACACTGATTGTAGTGTATATTCGTCGGCATGTTAACCATAGTGAAGGGACCGGTGAGGCAAATATAAAATGCTATCAATTGTCTTAGTCAATAATACGAGACAGTGCTGCCTAAGGCGGCTGGCTGCCGTCTCAAGTTTTAGAGTAAGATGTCAGCTTAGCAAATGCTTAGCAAGTTCTGTCCAATAGCACACAAGAGGATATTGCGCCCCGACGCGCGTTTCGCCTAACTCTGAGGCTTCCCCTGTATTAGGGAGTTATCTACCAAAAGGCTGAAAGACCTAAATTGGTCTTTCAGCCAAATTTACTAATACTAAGTAAAAATTACTTAGTATTAGTAAATTTTGCCCCTACTCGCTATACCGCAAGTAGGGGCATGTCTAGTAAACAGTGAGCTGCTTAATGGCAGCACACTGAATCAGCTCCGAGCTACAAGGACTGAAATCATCCGCACCGGAGGACTTCAAACGATATGGGGAACAATAAAAAGCAGCAGACTACTCACCCACAAAGGTGGAAGACCCCGTCGGGTAAACCGGGATCGGTAACCTGCCTATTAAAGGAATGCGCAGACCGCGTTTCTGAACACGGAGATCCCAATATGGCGACGGCGGCGGCCCACATGGACTCTCAACCACAAAGCCCTGCCACATCAGAAAGCTCCACAAACTCCACGGACATTCAAATATATCCAGACCTCTACTGGCTCACCTTGCAGGCACGAAGAGCCTTAGGACCCATTACAGACCAGCTTAGGATCCGCAGTATACGGTACAGGTGGGGTTTTCCATTTGCCCTAATTGTCAACACCAGAGGATCCACATTCACAATCTCTACACATCAAGATGTAGCCCCATTCATTAGGGCACTAGACCTGAACGAATCCCCCATTATGGACTGGTATGCGCCGGACCCAGCTACCTCCCGCAATAAACTCCAACAAGGACAGGGATGGCAATCACCAACGAAGAAACAGCGAACCAGACAAGTTGGTCCCCAGCAACGAAGAGAGAGACGCACCAGAGGGGCCATGGAGGACTAAACCACATGCAAACACCGCACCCAGATGGAATACTCAACCCTCACGCTACTAAAGGAGAACTACCCTCACATGATGCAATAAAGGCACACACGTCAACAGAAGAAAACATAGTGAACTCACACACGTCCATGCACTCTACAGCTAATCCCAACGTAATGGACATACAATTACTTAACAGGCAACCCAGCCGGGACTTCTAAACTTTAGCCATGACCTTAAACGTCAAACCTGATATCAAGAACACCCTGTTGGACTCTCAACTTCAGGTCGTATGATCAGCAATGTAATTGAACGTATGCAGATGTAACCCACACACATGCACTACACAATTAGGTTGACCAACCAACACACCTAATTACCCGCACAGGTACAGGAACCGACAAAGTGCACAAAGCCAAACACCAACAGTGTTGACAAGGTAACCTTCACCCAAACCACTGATTGTACTACACTTAAAGAGAAACTGTGAAGACAATTCGCACCAGGGTATTAAAAAATACAAAAAAATAAATACATTTTAAAAAATGACTATTTACTTACATACAATAACTCTGTTAACTACCTCCTCTACCATCTGGGACAAGGTTTAAGAAATATACCTCCTCCAGCCTCACTACACACCCACATACACTAAAACTCAACGCCACGCTCCAATACACTAGAACACCACTAAAAGATTTCAGCCCGTAGGCTCCATCCGGGCAACATACCAAGAATCAAACTACCCACTGGTACAGACGGTACTAGTTAATCACTAAACAACTCATAACTTGACACGCAACAGTCACACAACAAAAACAGAACCACTTTAAAACGACTCCACGCATACCCCCACCCATCACTATCAACGGTGTCACGACACATTGGCCTCCTGCAGACTCAGGGACAGCTCAGAGGCCGACACCAGTTACAATAGTTGCACACGCGCAACTATCAACAGTTATTAAAGGTATAAATCTGTCGAATCAAGATTAGAACTGACAAACTGTAAATAGTTAATTGTTTGTTAACGATACTAATGTTTTATGTGAACTTTGTATATTTGAACTAAGCGATCTTACATACAAGTGTCTTTTGCTGTGCATACTCGAAATACAAAAGGCTCAAGACACAATTGAATCAGAACACTAACTGAACAAACCCAATTGTACTCCAGACATGAGCGTACCTGAGGTGAGGGCCACCATAACCATCACCTCCCACAATGCTAGGGGCCTAAACACCGCAGAAAAACACCACATGGCACTCTCAGACTACCACAGACATAAGGCCGATGTGGTATTTATACAAGAGACACATTTTCATAAGGACTCTACCCCCTCACTTAGGTCTAGAACCTTCACTAAAGGCAATTACTTTAGCAATTACTTAGAAGCTAAATCGAGAGGGGTTTGCGATCCTCATATCTTCCCACCTTCCATTTACATATAAAGACCAACTGACAGACGACAATGGTAGATTTCTATTCCTCAAAGGACTAATAGGACACACCCACGTCACTTTTGCAAACATCTATCTACCCAATAGGAAACAAACCCCCGCCTTATGCAAAATACTAAGCAAGCTTGACACCTTCAAGGAGGGCCTATTAATAATAGGAGGGGACCTCAACATTTCACTGGACGGGATACTAGACACCACCTCACAGGCTCAAACGTATCAAGCCTCATTGAGAACACACATCCAGAAACTATTAGACTCATACCAATTATATGACAGTTGGCGAATAATCAACCCAGCAAAACGTGACTACTCATACTGATGTAGAATTATTAAAAATCTTTATTGTACTTGTATTGAATTATTGTACAAACTCCATTTTAACTTCATACCGTGACAAATCCTCCATTTTGTCCTCCTAACCTGACTTCTTCATTCCTCCATTTTGTCCTCATAACCTAACTTCTCCATTTTAAAACTACATTACATGACAGAATTTCCCAGCACATCTAACAATGGACAAAGACTGTATTTTCTATAAAGACATGACTAACTCAGGAACTGCTGACTTTCCCCTAACTCGCAACATAGTATAATTTGAAGGCCATGAGAACACAGTAGTAATGAAATGTTCTATTCATAAGAGACCTTGCACCTGGCCACGAGATCTGAGATCACTGACCGTGTAAAATGACGCTCCAGACCCCCTTGTCCCCACCCGTGTCCAAAAGAATACCACCTCTTGGTGGGTGGGCACGGGACTAACCACTTAGTTTTTGAGCCAATTAATTATACTGATAGGTGGACACTAATTCAGACACTTAACAATTAACCCAATTAATGATGTTTATTCACTAATATATTGATAATCAATGATGACGTAAAATGCCTCTTAAAAGGGCCTGCGCGCCCGCTTTGCTTCACTTGCCAATACATTTTCTCGAAGTTATTTTAACCTGAACTCCGTGTGTCAGACTTAATTACTTCAGCGTATATACGCAATTCAATTTTCTTAATTTGGACAGGAACAGATAGACATTTAAACATTTTGGTTTACTGCTAAAAAGTACCATAACAACCTTGGCGCCCAACGTGGGGCATCGGGCTATGTCCGGCCGGTGAGCCGTCCTAAGGAAGACGCAGTTGGACGGAGGAATCCGGGGGGAAGGAAAGGAGATTGATCACCTCCAGGTACACGGTAGAGACTTCTGCAGAGCCACCGGTATGTTCCGGCCCCTTTGATTGACCCGTCCACGTGTCTGTGACTGCTTCCCGGGAGGACATCAAAGACAGGTAATATCTTGCCCGGTGTCTCGTTACTCACTTGTTTACCTGCATTTTAGTCTATCTGTTGCCTGGGTATGTTTGAATTGTTTGCCTGTTTCCCCATTTTGAGATAAAGGGGGATTTGCAGGGGATTTGCCTGGGGTTCTCTGTTTTACTTGTTTTCCCCTTTTTGGGATAAAGGGGGGTGGACCTGCAGGGGATTTGCCTGGGGTTCTCTGTTTTGCTTGTTTTCCCCTTTTTGGGATAAAGGGGGGTGGACCTGAGGGGATTTGCCTGGGTCTTCAGTTTGTCTGTCTATCTGTTTGTATTTTACCCCTTTTGGGATAAAGGGGGGTGGACCTGAGGGGATTTGCCTGGGTCTTCTGTTGCCTGTTTTACTCCTTTTAGGAACCACGGTGCTGTGGTTGTAGGGAAAAAGGGGGGTTGACCTGTGGATGCGTTCCTGGGGGTCTTCTTTGCCTGTTTACCTCTTTTAGGAGCCTCGTGGCTGTGGCTGTAAGGAAAAAGAGGAGTGTTGGAACTGTGGATTTTGTGTAGACTCATAATTTCCTGTGATCCTTCTTGTGTCACCTTGATAGCCTAGCTAGCGTCATTGTGCACGAAACTCTGCTTGCAGAGAGGTGGTAACCCACAGCTTCGAGCGCGGAGGCTGGTGGAATTCCAATTTTCTTTTATTTGTGGCGGGGGGATTCAGGCAGGCATTGCTTGTCTCCCGCACCACGTGGTAGTGAGACCTATAGTGGGTTTTATAGGGGCACTACGGGATTGAGGGAGGTGACTTTGGAGTAAGCACACGAGTAAAGGAAAGGTTTACTGTTGATTTTATTTGAACTGTGATGCATGCACTGTATTTCAATTGTACTGTTGTCTTGTTTGTGTAATTAGGAGTTATTTAAACTCCTGTGTCTGTCTCTAAGGATTTTTCCTTGCCTTTTCCCTTTTTCTACACTTCCTATATTATTATTCTATCCACTCCTATTTCTCTTGATAGAGAAGTGATTGGTCACACACTTCTCACCTCGCTCCAATCCGTGTCTACCACCTCGGGTAGGCGGATTCAGTGACTAGTCTACGTTTTGGGAAGACGCACTTGAGGGCCCACCCTTCTCCTTGAGTGGCAGTCGAGCATTGTAGACGCTCTTGTTCCTTTTTCCTTTTCTATCCCTATATCTAGGACGCTGGTATAGGGGGGAGGGGGAATATGGGACAGGAATTGAGTAAGCCCGGTAGGGGCTGGCTCGCATGTGATTTAGTTGAGGACAGAGAGGGAGAGGAAATGGTTAAAGGTGTTGAAAGAATTGCGAAAGTGTGTAAAATTGCTGTGCCTTCATGTGGTAGATTACAACCAGAAAGCTGGCGTAGATTACTGACAGAGAAGAAAGGCAAGCTTACAGATAATGATTTATTAAAGACTGCTGAAGCATGGTACAGAGTAGCGAAGGCTATTCAGCAAGAAGGTTGGGTTGAGGAAGAAATAAATCACAAAGGTGTGAAATTGTTTGTGTATCATAATAATTGTGTTGCTGGGGTGTTTCCTCAGCCAGCGCCCCAAAATGGCGCCCAGGGATTGTCCATTCCCAAGGTTCAGTCAGCAATAGGTGATAGCCAGCTGACTATGTTCCCCACTCCCAATCCTCCCGACGCCCATCCCATCACCTCCCCTGTCTGCCCGGTCCTGAATTCTGATGGTTCTTTCTTTTCCCCTTCCCCGTCTCTAACATTCCAATCATCCACATCCATCCCTACGCTACCCTCTGTACCTAACCCTAACATTTCATCTGCCATTTCCTCCCTGCATTCTCTCTCCATTAATAATCCCCTCCCCTCTACATCCGCCCAGCTAACTACCTCCTCCACCCTTGCTCCGGCTCCTCCTTCTGCACCCACCCCCACCAATCCCTCTCCGTCCCCTCCCGTAACCGTCTCCACCCCAGTCCAATACCCCACCTCCTTGAATGTAAATCCCCACCCAACTCTCCTGCCCTCCCCAGCCTGGCCATACCCATTCCCGTATCCCATGGCCCTGCCCTATCCAGGTTATCCGCAACCCCTTCCCCAAGCCACTCCCCAGGTTCCGGTCATGCCCAGTACGGCACAGTCTGCCCCGGATGTGCCCACATCCAACATGGCCGCCACTTCTTCCCTTAACCCCAATGCAGCTTCCTTTCACGCCCCCAATATGGCGGCCCCCAGTCATTCAGCCCTGATGCCGGTACTCCCCGGTGACTACCTAGGCTATGATTCGCTAGCCACCCCTGCATCTGGGGCTCCCTCTCAACCCCCGGTCCTGACACCTCAAGCGGGCCCCTCACGCAGGAGGGCCCAAATCATAGAAATAGATGAGGAAGAGGATGACAGGGTATCCCAGTCCTCATCGGAAGCCGTAGGAGCTTCAGCTCATCGTTCTATCGATGATCCCTTCGGACACAAGGGTCGGGGAGAACGGGCCCCTCCTAAGTATGTTGCCTTTAACCCCACTCAAGCTAGTGCTTTAATGAAGGCACTCCCTGACCCAGAAAAGCAGCCTATGCCTTTTTACCGAGGGATAGTTCAAATCCAAAAGACTTATTCTGCCGCATGGCGTGATTTGCTGAGCATTTGTGCAATTAAAGCAGGGGATGCATATTGGCCCAGCATGGCCCGCCACCTCAGTACAGATCTGCTCTCCAGTGATGTTGATTACCCCTCCGGAGTGACTTTTTGCAACCAGTTAAGAGAATGGGCTAAGGACAAGCTTGCAGATCAGGCTGCTGGCCTTACTGATGTTATACAAGATAAAGGTGAATCAGTGGAAAGGTTTCATGCAAGACTGTATCATATGTTTACAGATTTGGGGTTTGATCTTACTGACAAGATCCATTCACAAATGCTGTCCGGTGCATTTGTCCAAGGTGTTAAAGACTCCATACGTAAGGGAATCATTGCTGCACGCCCTGAATATAAGGTTGTTCCTCTGGATACTTTACTTTTAGTTGCTAGAGGTCTGGAATCTGCCCAGACCCCGAGAAGACCCACCTCAGCCCCTCTCATGGTGTCCCGCTCCACCCCTGTCCCAAAAGGCACCAAACCTGAGGATGGACATTGCTTCAATTGTGGAGCCAAGGGACACTTTAGAAGTGACTTCCCAGAGCCTAAAAGAGAGCCAAGAGAGCCCAGGAAGCCGTCCAAGCCTGCCCCGGCTCCCAAAGCCACTCAACAGGTTCCAATAGTTGAGGAACCAGATGATTAGGAAATTGGCAAGCCTGTGTCATTAACCCCTGTCATGGCAGTGTCTACAGGGGATAAGGGGGGGCCACTTGCTACAGTGACTTTACCCATTGAGGGCCAACCAACCACATTTCTTGTTGACACAGGTGCAGCCCGTAGTGTTCTGCGAGAACAAGACCTGCCAGACCCATCTTTTCTGTCCAATATTGATGTCTCTTGTGTTGGAGTGGATGGCCAGCCAAGACACAGCCCTTTAACAACTCCACTACGAGTTGGCTCTAGCCTGCTTGCTCGTTTCGTGGTATCCTCCACATGCCCAATTAACCTGTTAGGTGCTGATGTCCTCTCACGCCTACAGGCCTCTATCACCTTCACTCCAGATGGACAGGTAGAAATGTCTACACCTCTATCTGAATCAGACACCTCAGCCCTGTGTTCCTTACCTCTGATGCTGCATTTAGAGGGATCCCTTGGAGAAGCAGCAGAACCGAGATCCAATTTTCCAGAAATATTAAAATCACAGGTGCCTGCTAAATTGTGGTCCTCAGGCCCAGAGGACATAGGTCACCTAAATGTTCCCCCTGTGGTGGTACAGCTTATTCCAGGAGCTAAGTTACCAAGAAAACCACAATATCCTTTAAAACCAGCACAGGCTGCAGCCATTTCTGTCCAAATCAAAGCACTCTTGGAGAAGGGTGCTCTAGTGAAATGTAAATCAGAATGCAATACTCCATTATTTCTTGTGAAAAAGAAAACTCCAAAAGGTGAGCCAGAGAAGTACAGGATGGTTCAGGATCTCCGTGCTGTCAATGAAGCTACTGTCCTGGACACCCCTCTTGTACCAAACCCTCACACTCTGCTCTCTGGAGTCCCACCATCTGCAAAGTTTTTCACAGTCATTGACCTGGCTAATGCCTTTTTCAGTGTCCCACTGGACCCATCTTGTCAATACATGTTTGCCTTCACCCATGAAATGCAACAGTATACCTGGACTGTTATGCCTCAAGGGGCACAAAATTCACCAAGTCAATTTGCAAAAGCCATGGGCACCATTCTTGACCCATGGCAAGCTGAACACCCAGAAGTTGTTTTGCTCCAGTATGTGGATGCTTTACTGCTCTGTGGAGATGACATACCCACTACTGAAAAGTGTTCAATTAGTCTCCTTTGCTATTTGGCAGAACAAGGATGCAAAGCTTCACTTATCAAGCTGCAATTCTGCCAACCCTCAGTAATTTTCCTTGGACATTGCCTATCTCAAGGTACCAGACATCTTACTCGGGACCGGGTAAGAGCAGTACTGGATATCCCACCTCCAAGGACTTCAAAATCTCTTCATGCCTTCTTAGGCCTCATTTCGTACTGCAGAGCATGGATCCCAGAAGCCTCTCTGCTTATGCAACCTCTCTATGATGCACTCAAGTCAGACCCATTCTGTCTGACCAATGAAGCTCTGGATAACTTAAAATCTCTTAAACGTGCAATTGCTTCTGCCCCTGCCTTGGGCCTACCAGACTATACAAAACCTTTCAAATTGTTTGTCTCTGAAAGACAAGGCCATGCAACAGGGGTTCTTACCCAAACTAATGACCTAAGAGGCCGCCAGAGGCCTATTAGATATTTCTCATGTCAACTGGACATTGTGGCCAGAGGGACTCCTTCATGCCTTAGGGCTGTTTTTGCTGCGAGAGAACTCATTGAAAGAACTTCAGACCTGATCCTTGGCCCCCCTTTGGTTGTTTTGGCCCCTCATGACATCTCTGCCATTATCAACCAAGTCCAGCTCAAGCACGTGTCTCCTGCTAGACACTTGCGCCTGCAATGTCATCTTCTTCTACCTGACAACATTTCTATACAAAGATGTCAAGTTCTTAACCCATCCACTCTTCTTCCACTCCCTGAGGGGGGTATCTACTATGGGTTTATCCTGGATGAAACCTACATCTACCTTCTCTGCGGGTGCATCAAGAAGATGCATCTAAACCTAACATTTCATGAAGAAGATACACCTTTATGTGAAGGCCCGGATTACGCCTTCTGTACCATGTGGTACAAGCCAAACATTACTCCTGAACCTTGCTATGAAGATGAGCTTTACCACTGGATTGATGTGAAGCTCACTGCTCAAAATTTCTATTGTGACTCTGAAGGCAATAGCATGGTTCTGATCCAATTACCTCAAGAACTCAACTACCTCTACCGCCATTGGGATACTGCTATCCCACATATTCCTGTTACCAAGTTGAAAACAAGGTCATGGAATGATCTTGGGCCCATGGCAAAGTTATGGGCCACCATGGATGAAACACAGCTACAGGAAAATGGTATTGTCAAATACCCAACAACTGACCTTCTGGAAGCATGGCCACGCCATTTCCTGGAAAAAGAATTCCAAGATCTGGTCATAGTGAATGATTATGACCCAGAAACACCTCATGACTGTTTTGAACAGATGAAAATGGAGACAGTGCACTTACCAACTGTGCATGAGAACCCATTACCAGATCCAGATTTTACCCTGTTTGTGGACGGCTCAAGATATGCTGATGAAGAAGGAAGATACCATACAGGATATGCCGTAACCACAACAGATGAAGTTATCAAATCATCATCTTTACCGCCAGCAATGTCTGCGCAAGAAGCTGAATTACAAGCTCTGACTTCAGCATGCAAAATTTCCGAAGGAAAACGTGCCAACATCTATACAGATTCAAGATATGCTCTGGGTGTGGCACATGACTTCGGCCTCATTTGGAAGACAAGAGGATTTCTTACCACCGCCGGTACACCAGTTAAACATAGCTCTGCAATTAAGGATCTAATGGATGCCCTCCTACTCCCTGAAGAAGTGGCCGTTTTGAAAGTTAAGGCACACGGGAAGTTGGATACAGATGAAGCAAAGGGCAACCATTTGGCTGATCAGGCCGCTAAGCAAGCAGCCAGAGATTTGCAGGAAGTGGATGAAGAAGTGTCCGGACAAGAAGAAGAAGTTCCTGTTTTTGCTCTGCAAACCCTTCCTACTGATTTAAGAATTTTGCGAGAACAGCAAGCTGCAATCACCCCTGAAGAAATCCAGAAATGGAAGAAGAAAGGAGCTACCCTAAAGGACGGAATATATTACAACAACTTCAAATTCTGCCTTCCAAGAAATTTATACCCAGCAGTTGTCCAATGGGCACATGGGCCTGCACACCTGTCAAAAGATTTAATGGCGGCCCTCATACAGAAGTATTATGAAGCACCTGGAATCACAACATTGATCAACAGCTTCTGTAGAGCCTGTGTCATTTGTGCAAGATGCAATCCAGGGAAACCAATCAAAGTACCTTCAAAGCACCTGGCGAAACCCATGTACCCATTCCAGAGAATTCAGATTGATCACATTCAAATGCCCAAGAGTGGGCCTCATGAATATGCACTAGTAATAGTGGACATGTTCTCAGGCTGGCCAGAAGCCTACCCAGTGGCTAATATCACTGCAAAAACAACTGCAAAACGTTTACTTACAGATATTGTATGTAGATTCGGACTTCCAGAAGTCATTGAAAGTGACCAAGGCCCAGCCTTTACAGCAACAGTGACTAAAGAAATTTGGACTGCTCTAGGGGTGACCCTAGCCTTCCACACCCCTTACAACCCACAAAGTAGTGGTAAAGTAGAGCGCATGAATGGCACCTTAAAAGCCAGAATGTTAAAAATGTCACAAGAAACAAAGATGCCCTGGCCAGAAAGCCTGTCAATAGCTTTATTCAGCGTTAGGCACACACCTAGAGGGAAGCACTCACTATCCCCATATGAGATTCTATTTGGGACAGCACCCAGACTAGGTTGTTATTTCCCGCAACAGTTACAGCTCCAATCAGATGTTTTAGTAGACTATGTAACTGAACTTGCAAGTGCCTTAAACAAAATACATGCCCAAGTTTTCTCTTCAATTACAGATCCCGATTTGGATACAGGTACTCACAGCCTGCTTCCCGGAGATTGGGTTCTGGTTAAGAAATTTGTGCGAAAAAATACCCTGGAACCAAGATTTGACGGTCCATTCCAAGTTCTCCTGATCACCGCAACCTCCGTCAAAGTGGCCGGCAGGCCAAATTGGATCCACGCTTCCCACTGCAAGAAGTCTCCTGCCCCAGAGGAAGCAGATACCGCACAAGCATGTACCTCTGGTACATAATCTCCTTAATTAGCTCAATTAAAGCCCAGCAGGTAGCCATTACTAAGGATATTAGCGGGTACACCTTTTGGTATAATTCATCATGTACCCATGTGGCTACCTATACCTTTGACTATTGTGATATTGTAGAATGCCCGTTCCCTACATCACAAATTCAGAGTATCTATAGAGATATCCCTCATTCAAAGGACCCATATGTTTGTGTAGTGGACAGACAATGGGGGCACAATTGTGACCATTGGGGGGCGGCGGGATGGAATGCCGGGCCTGCCTGGGGTTACAAACCAAAAAGTGCCTTATCTAAAGTAGATGATCAAGGTAGATCCCTTCTCCAGAGAATGACTTTGAGAAAGCCTGGGGGAGGTACACCAATGAAATTAATTCTTAATATTGAGCATCCAAGTCCAACAGATGCAGACCAATATGTGATGGGAATGTATTGGAAAAAGGGTTCCTACCATAAGTTAGGGCATTTCTACCTTAAAGATATGTGCAACTCTTCTGAGTGGCAAGGGGCCACTCATATGGTCCCTAATCCATTAAAACCACACATCCAGACTTTCCAAGATATGATGGCCATTGCTAACCCCACCTTTGAAGATACCATGGCCGCAGAAACAGGTTTTAATGATGTAAATCTATGGTTAGAATGGATGAAATATAATGCTAATAAGCATAATAAGACCGCATGTTATGTGTGTGGCGGTGCCCGGCCTCACCTGGGCACTGTGCCTTTAACCCTGCCAGTAGATATAGAAGCATGTGTTTTGAGCCTTTTTGCCTATCACTATGATTTCAACAGGTCCATATGTATAGCATGGACAAAGGAGTATCCTCTCCTAACCAAGGATGTCAAACCCCCAAATGGTAGTACAGTATATAAAGGTAATTACACTTGTTATGCTAATTATGATGGAATTGGTAAATTCTTAGGTAACTTCTCCAAGGGGTATTGTGCTACCTACAGAAATGTCTCCATGAACTTGTTGCAGTTTCACACTAGGTCATTGGGGGATATTTACTGGTTGTGTGGGGATTTACAGCTAAGATCCAGGATGGACAAGGAGTGGTGGGGGGAGTGTACTTTGGCTAAAGCTATTATGCCCATACACATCATCTCTGACACACACCTCATTACCCATGAGTCCAGACACACTAAGGTTAAGCGCGAAGCCCCAGTGAAGGGAAGTTTTGACCCTCATGTTTATATTGATGCCATTGGGGTGCCTAGGGGGGTACCCAATGAATTTAAAGCAAGAGATGAAGTTGCTGCAGGATTTGAATCACTTTTTGCCATAGTTACCACAAATAAGAATTTAAATTGGATAAATTACATTTACTATAATCAACAGCGTTTCGTTAATTATACCAGAGATGCCCTCCAGGGATTGGCCGAACAGTTGCAGGCCACATCCCAAATGGCCTTCCAGAATAGAATGGCCCTAGATATGATCCTAGCCGAAAAAGGAGGGGTATGTAAAATTTTGCCAAACACCATGACATGTTGCACTTACATCCCAGAAAACACAGGCCCTAATGGTAAAGTTACATTAGCCATAGAAAAATTAAATGACCTTTCTGAAGAGTTAAAAAGGAATTCTGGGATAAAAGATCCCTGGGAAAGATGGTTTGGTTGGATGACAGGATGGCAAAAGGCCTTAATGCATATTGGTATGGCAATACTAATTTTTCTTTGTATCTTTGCTCTTCTCTTTTGTTGTGTCCTCCCTTGCCTGAGAAAATCCCTCATGAAGACTGTTGACCAAGCGGCACCCACTTTCACACATCTCGAAGTTGATGACCAAGATTTCCAAGATCTCAACTCACCCTGTTTACCGCTGCAAACTATCCCTTTTGTTGATAAAGTGCGAGAATTCTAGGAAGGGACCAGCTTAGGGACAGCATCTGTCAGTGAATGGTAAAGACCCCGTGTGGAGAAGTGGTGGGCAAGCCATCATGGGCCACCCATGGGAGTGAAGTGTTCGAGAGCCATGCTGACGATGAGTTAGCCTATTAGGGTCAGCTCTAGGGACAGACTTGCACTTTGCATTAACACCTAGCTAGCGGCCACGGGGTTTCTGTGCCTTTGGGTTAACACGTCTTCTGATACTAACAAATAAAGTTTTATCTCTTAGAATCTAACATTTCATAGGGGGGACTGATGTAGAATTATTAAAAATCTTTATTGTACTTGTATTGAATTATTGTACTAACTCCATTTTAACTTCATACCGTGACAAATCCTCCATTTTGTCCTCCTAACCTGACTTCTTCATTCCTCCATTTTGTCCTCATAACCTAACTTCTCCATTTTAAAACTACATTACATGACAGAATTTCCCAGCACATCTAACAATGGACAAAGACTGTATTTTCTATAAAGACATGACTAACTCAGGAACTGCTGACTTTCCCCTAACTCGCAACATAGTATAATTTGAAGGCCATGAGAACACAGTAGTAATGAAATGTTCTATTCATAAGAGACCTTGCACCTGGCCACGAGATCTGAGATCACTGACCGTGTAAAATGACGCTCCAGACCCCCTTGTCCCCACCCGTGTCCAAAAGAATACCACCTCTTGGTGGGTGGGCACGGGACTAACCACTTAGTTTTTGAGCCAATTAATTATACTGATAGGTGGACACTAATTCAGACATTTAACAATTAACCCAATTAATGATGTTTATTCACTAATATATTGTTAATCAATGATGACGTAAAATGCCTCTTAAAAGGGCCTGCGCGCCCGCTTTGCTTCACTTGCCAATAAATTTTCTCGAAGTTATTTTAACCTGAACTCCGTGTGTCAGACTTAATTACTTCAGCGAATATACGCAATTCAATTTTCTTAATTTGGACAGGAACAGATAGACATTTAAACATTTTGGTTTACTGCTAAAAAGTACCATAACAATACTACTCTCATTCTTCAGGCACATATTCCAGAATTGACATGTTTCTCATTCCCCATAGATTCTTAAACCTCATCAAAACATGTGAATACGCCACAATCACCTGGTCGGATCACGCCCCGATATCAATGACCATCACCATTCCATCGTTACATCCAAATAGATCACAATGGAAATTAAATGACACCTTATTGAACAATCCGGAGATACAAACACGAATCAAGGAAGGTCTAACTCAATATTTTGATCATAACACAAAACCGGAAACTCCGTGCCCGTTTGTATGGGAGTCCCACAAAAGCACCATTAGGGGAACAATCATCCAAATAGCGTCCAAACACAAAAAACAGCGAGAGGCACAATCCACCTACCTAATCAAAGAAATTAGATCCTTAGAAGAAACACAAAAGAGATCCCACCCTATCCATATACACGCAGCTACTAGAGAAAAGAACGGAACTGAACTCCATCCTTAACATCCGCACCAAATATGCCTTCGCTAAAACAAGAAGCCTGGGGGGGGAAGTGCGGGAGACTCCTGGCCCATGCTCTAAAAAAACAGAGGGAACAAACCTTCATAGCAGCTATACGCAACAACAAAGGGAAACTCTCGCACTCAATGACAGACATATCAAACGCCTTCCATGACTATTACTCAGCCTTATATAACCTTAGACAAACAACTCCCCAGACGCAGGACAGACAGGCTTTTTTAGAGAATAGAATACGTTACTCTCTACCGAACAATCTAAAAGACTCCCTAGAGCATCCCATCTCTACAGAAGAATGTATAGACGTAATTAAACATCTGCCACAAGGGAAAAGCCCAGGACCTGATGGGTTTAGAGCAAAATATTACAAGACCTTTGCTACGACACTCATACCCCACTTCGTAAAATCCTTCAATTCACTACTACAGTCCGACACCCTCCCACCCCAGGCCCTCAACGCAACAATTACCCTTTTACCAAAACCGGGCAAAGACTTAACTCAATGTGGTAGCTACAGGCCAATTTCACTAATAAACATTGACCTCAAAATTCTCACAAAAATTTTGGCCAACAGATTACGCCCACTACTCCCAGGGTTGGTACACGCAGACCAATCTGGCTTTATACCAGGCAGAGAAGCCAAGCATAATACAACCAAGATCTTAAATCTCATACACCATGCCAAACGGGCCGGGTGTCCCAGTCTACTCCTGTTGATAGATGCCGAAAAAGCGTTCAACGGATAGACTGGACCCTGATGCTACATACGCTACAATATTTGGGATTTGGACCACATTGGCAAAAATGGATCACCGCAATATATTCATGCCCTACCGCCAATATCTGAATAAATGGACAACTCTCTGACCCAGTATCAATCTCAAACGGCACCAGGCAGGGCTGCCCCCTCTCCCCACTCCTCTTTGTTCTTCTCTTAGAACCATTCCTACAGGGGATCCGAGACAACATCAACATCAGGGGCATTCGGTCGGGGACAGAGAAACATAAAATAGCTGCATTAGCAGATGATGTGCTTTTCACACTATCAAATCCAGTGACTTCGATACCTCACCTGATGTCAGAAATGACTACCTATAGTACACTCTCCAATTTTAAGGCAAATCTCAGCAAATGCGAGATCCTCCCAATATACACCCAAGCACAGGAGAAAGCTGCGTTGCAATGAGACCACCAATTCACATGGGCCACACACAGTATAAAATACATAGGGATCCACATCACCAGGGACCTCCCCCAATTATATGAGAAACTTTCCCGACCTATTAAACCATTATGGATGGTTTTGCAGGATGAACATCCTTAAGATGAACATCTTATCCAGAATTCTTTACATGCTACAGGTGCTCCCCATAACAATTCCCAAGTCCTGGTTCTCGGCAGTTCGTAAAACAGTCACAACATACATCTGGGCTCACAAAAATCCGCGACTGTCTTATACACTCCTCACAAGGCTGAGGGATAGAGGAGGTTTGGGGTTACCGGACGTTGAAACATATCACAAAGCAATACTTCTAACCAGAATATATGACTGGTGACACCCACAATCCAAGAAACAATAGGTAAATCTGGAAAGTACCTTTTTAGGGCACCTATCTACAAGATACCCTGGCAGGGCAGACACTAATGCTACACAACCCACACCCTACAATCACCCCAACCTTACGCATGTGGGCAACTCTACGCACTCACAGGTGTCACCATATCCGTCACCATTCTACCAGATCACACATAACCCCCTATTTCAACCAGGAGCAGAAGGCAAGTCATTTCAATCCTTCCATAAGACAACATACCTTACCTTGGGAGACACCATAGAAACCATAGGGACACAATCAATTAAACCTATACACGCATTCATGAAATCTCACGGCAATACAACTATATCAATACAGACAGCTAACGCACTTTATTCAATTGGGACCCCTAGCCCATAGCACTAGCCGGTACCAAACTAGTTTCGAAAAACACTGCTCCCACCAGTCCATACAGGTAAAACTCATCTCGATAATGTACTCCCTGATTCTATCCACAAGACCCCAACAACAGCCAGCTTTCGCCACTACTTGGGAAAGAGAGCTGAACATAGAAATATCGCCAGACAAATGGCAAAATAATTTAGACAAATCTACAAATCCTTAAAAAATACGACAGCACAGGAAAGTAACTATAAAAGAATAGTGAGGTGGCACTACACCCCATCGAAACTACACTCTCTATTCCCCACAACTTCCAACCAATGCTGGCGATGCCATACAGTCATAGGCACCACCACACACATTTGGTGGTCATGCCCAGAGATACAAAAATTCTGGACACACATCTCAGGCCTGGTCCACACCATACTTAAGATACCCATCCCTCAAGACCCAGACACCTATCTATTCCTTCTGCCTCCACAAGGCATACCAAAGCACGCAGCAGCCCTACTACTGCACCTTATAACGGCTGCAAACCAGCTCATACCAGCCTTATGGAAACAACCAAATCCCCTACCATACGCGAATGGCTACAAAAAGTAGAAAATACCAGAAGCCTAGAGGAAACCTGCTATTCTCTCTCAAACCAGTACCAACAATACACAGAGATCTGGTATCCGTGGACCCAATACCTCCTCAAGACCACATAATAGACCGAGGTCCCTCCCCACCCCCCATCCAACAGCAAACATCTATCTCCCCATTCCCCCCCCCCTCCACCCTCACACAATACCGACTAAGAACCAACAAAATATAATTAAGCCTCCAACTGCCCAACTGACCACAGTAGGACAAAATGACTTAGGACGAGTGTAAAGAGAACTAATGATTACCTACAGGAAGGAACAAAGATATGGGAATATAAGTACAAATGTATGAACATAGGGAAATGTGAATATGCGAACGAGCATTCACACAACGATATGTTTAAAGCAAATGTATGCCCCAAAGATATATGTCTATAAATGATACCTGAATGCCTATTAGTACTATCTCAGAACAGAACCAACATCCATAATGCTGGAGTTACTTCAAGGAAAAATGTTCGAATATCCAACATAACACTACTTTGTTGTAACAAATGTTCTTTTATTACTATTCAATTTATTGCATGAAAATAAAATAAAATAAATAGTAGTAAGGCCTCTAAAGAGGACCAAGTAAGACTATAGGGACATCCGATATGTAGACCAATATATAAAACTTATATATTGGTCCACATATCGGAGGTAGCTATAATCTTATTTTAGCGGACTTTATACGTATGTGCACATACAATATATATATATATATATATATATATATCATTTTCTATGAGATTAAGGAACATATTCCCATGTTTTTAATTCCTCACCTTTATGTGATTTTCACGAACACAACTTTCTATGGTGTTTCTATCCAGGGTAAGCTTTATACCTATTATATATATTTTCTTTGCTTAACCCCTTAAGGACCAAGCTTCTGGAATAAAAGGGAATCATGACATGTCACACATGTCATGTGTCCTTAAGGGGTTAAAGAGACACTATAGTCACCTGAACAAGTTCATCTTAATTAGGTTGTTCAGGTGAGTGCTACAGCTCCCTGCAGCCTTTTTCTTGTAAGCACTGTATTTTCTGAGAAAATGCAGTGTTTACATTGGAAGCTTGGAACACCTCCAGTTGCAGTCAATCAGACGGCCACCAGAGGGACTTCCGAGTTCAGAGGCCCTAAAAAGGCCTCATTCACGTCTGACGTATTCACACATGGGCCCCTTATTGTTAGTTTTAGGGCCCCCACCCACCAGCTCAGGGGTGGGGGCCGGGGGGGCAGTAGGTCCCCCCCCTTATTGTTAGTTTTAGGGCCCCCACCCACCAGCTCAGGGGTGGGGGCCGGGGGGGTACAGTAGGTCCCCCCCTTATTGTTAGTTTTAGGGCCCCCACCCACCGGCTCAGGAAAATTAACGCAGAAAATTAGAATGTTTACAACTGCGCTGTAAGCGCACTATTAGACATTTTAATTTGACTCTCAGATATGAAGTGCACGCTCCAAAATTTACTATTTAGCAGATTAGCACCCAGAAAATTAGAATGTTTACAAGTGCGCTCCCCCACTTGTAAACATTCTAATTTTCTGGGTGCTAATCTGCTAAATAGTAAATTTTGGAGCGTGCACTTCATATCTGAGAGTCAAATAGAAGCGTCAAATACTGTGGTTACAGCGTAATTGTAAACATTCTTATTTTCTGGGTGCTAATCTGCTAAATAGTACATTTTGGGGCGTGCACCTCATATGTGAGAGTCAAATAGAAGCGTCAAATAGTGCACTTACAGCGCAGTTGTAAACATTCTAATTGTTTTGCTGCTAATCTGCTAAATAGTACATTTTGGGGCCTGCTCTTCATATCTGAGAGTCAAATAGAAGCGTCTAATAGAAACGCTTCCGGCACAGTTGTAAACATTCTAATTGTATTGCTGCTAATCTGCTAAATAGTACATTTTGGGGCCTGCTCTTGATATCAGAGAGTCAAATAGAAGCGTCTAATAGTGTGCTTACAGCGCACTTGTAAAAATTTTTATTTTCTGGGTGCTTATCTGCTAAATAGTACATTTTGAGGCGTGCACTTCATATCTGAGAGTCAAATTGAAGCATCTAATAGTGCGCTTACAGCGCACTTGTAAACATTCTCATTTTCTGGGTGCTAATCTGCTAAATAGTAAATTTTGGGACGTGCACCTCATATGTGAGAGTCAAATAGAAGCGTCTAATAGTGCACTTACAGCGCAGTTGTAAACATTCTAATTGTTTTGCAGCTAATCTGCTAAATAGTACATTTTGGGGCCTGCTTTTCATATGTGAGAGTCAAATCGAAGCATCTAATAGTGCGGTTACAGCGCACTTGTAAACATGCTAATTTTCTGGGTACTAATCTGCTAAATAGTACATTTTGGGGCCTGCACTTCATATATGAGAGTCAAATAAAAGCGTCTAATAGTGCGCTTACAGCGTACTTGTAAACATTCTAATTTTCTGGGTACTAATCTGCTAAATAGTAAATTTTTTCGGCCTGCACTTCATATCTGAGAGTCAAATAAAAGCGTCTAACAGTGCGCTTACAGCGCAGTTGTAAACATTCTAATTGTTTTGCTGCTATTCTGCTAAATAGTAAATTTTGGGGCCCGCTCTTCATATCTGAGAGTCAAATAGAAGTTTCTAATAGTGCGCTTATAGCGCAGTTGTAAACATTCTAATTGAATTGCTGCTAATCTGCTAAATAGTACATTTTGGGGCCTGCTCTTCATATCTGATAATCAAATAGAAGCGTCAAATACTGCGGTTACAGCGTAATTGTAAACATTCCTATTTTCTGGGTGCTAACCTGCTAAATAGTACATTTTGGGGCCTGCTCTTCATATCTGAGAGTCAAATAGAAGCGTCTAATAGTGCGCTTACAGTGCACATGTAAAAATTCTTATTTTCTGGGTGCTAATCTGCTAAATAGTACATTTTGGGGCGTGCACTTCATATCTGAGAGTCAAATTGAAGCGTCTAATAGTGCGCTTACAGCGCACTTGTAAACATTCTAATTTTCTGGGTGCTAATCTGCTAAATAGTACATTTTGGGGCGTGCACCTCATATCTGAGAGTCAAATAGAAGCGTCAAATAGTGCGCTTAAAGCGCAGTTGTACACATTCTAATTGTTTTGCTGCTAATCTGCTAAATAGTACATTTTGGGGCCTGCTCTTCATATCTGAGAGTCAAATAGAAGCGTCTAATAGTGCGCTTACAGCGCACTTGTAAACATTCTAATTTTCTGGGTACTAATCTGCTAAATAGTAAATTTTTTGGGCCTGCACTTCATATCTGAGAGTCAAATCGAAGCGTCTAATAGTGGGCTTACAGCGCACTTGTAAACATTCTAATTTTCTGGGTGCTAATCTGCTAAATAGTACATTGTGGGCGTGCATTTCATATGTGAGAGTCAAATCGAAGCGTCTAATAGTGCGCTTACAGCGCACTTGTAAACATTCTAATTTTCTGGGTGCTAATCTGCTAAATAGAACATTTTGGAGCGTGCACTTCATATCTGAGAGTCAAATAGAAGCGTCTAATAGTGCGCTTACAGCGCACTTGTAAAAAAAATCTCATTTTCTGGGTGCTTATCTGCTAAATAGTACATTTTGGAGCGTGCACTTCATATGTGAGAGTCAAATAGAAGCGTCAAATACTGCGGTTACAGCGTAATTGTAAACATTCTTTTTTTCTAGGTGCTAATCTGCTAAATAGTACATTTTGGGGCGTGCTCTTCATATCTAAGAGTCAAATAGAAGCGTCTAATAGTGCGCTTTTAGCGCACTTGTAAAAATTCATATTTTCTTGGTGCTTATCTGCTAAATAGTACGTTTTGGAGCCTGCTCTTCATATCTGAGAGTCAAATAGAAGCGTCTAATAGAAACGCTTCCAGCACAGTTGTAAACATTCTAATTGTATTGCTGCTAATCTGCTAAATAGTACATTTTGGGGCCTGCTCTTGATATCAGAGAGTCAAATAGAAGCGTCTAATAGTGTGCTTACAGCGCACTTCTAACATTTTTTATTTTCTGGGTGCTTATCTGCTAAATAGTACATTTTGAGGCGTGCACTTCATATCTGAGAGTCAAATTGAAGCATCTAATAGTGCGCTTACAGCGCACTTGTAAACATTCTAATTTTCTGGGTGCTTATCTGCTAAATAGTAAATTTTGGGGCGTGCACCTCATATGTGAGAGTCAAATAGAAGCGTCTAATAGTGTGCTTACAGCACAGTTGTAAACATTATAATTGTATTGCTGCTAATCTGCTAAATAGTACATTTTGGGTCCTGCTTTTTATATGTGAGAGTCAAATCGAAGCGTCTAATAGTGCGGTTACAGCGCACTTGTAAACATGCTAATTTTCTGGGTACTAATCTGCTAAATAGTACATTTTGGGGCCTGCACTTCATATCTGAGAGTCAAATAAAAACGTCTAATAGTGCGCTTACAGCGTACTTGTAAACATTCTAATTTTCTGCGTGCTTATCTGCTAAATGGTACATTTTGGGGCGTGCACTTCATATCTTAGAGTCAAATAGAAGTGTCAAATAGTGCGCTTACAGCGCCCTTGTAAAAATTCTAATTTTCTGGGTGCTTATCTGCTAAATAGTACATTTTCGGGCGTGCTCTTCATATCTAAGAGTCAAATAGAAGCGTCTAATAGTGCGCTTTTAGCGCACTTGTAAAAATTCATATTTTCTTGGTGCTTATCTGCTAAATAGTACATTTTCGGGCATGCACTTCATATCTGAGAGTCAAATAGAAGCGTCTAATAGTGCGCTTACAACGCACTTGTAAACATTCTAATTTTCTGGGTACTAATCTGCTAAATAGTAAATTTTTTGGGCCTGCACTTCATATCTGAGAGTCAAATAAAAGCGTCTAATAGTGCGCTTACAGCTTACTTGTAAGCATGCTAATTTTGTGCGTGCTTATCTGCTAAATGGTACATTTTTGGGCGTGCACGTCACATCTTAGAGTCAATTAGAGGCGTCAAATAGTGTGCTTACAGCGCACTTGTAAAAATTCTAATTTTCTGGGTGCTAATCTGCTGATTAGTACATTTTGGGCCTGCTCTTCATATCTGAGAGTCAAATAGAAGCGTCTAATAGCGCACTTACAATGCACTTGTAAAAATTTTCATTTTCTGGGTGCTAATCTGCCAAATAGTAAATTTGGGGCGTGCTCTTCATATCTGAGAGTCAAATTGAAGCGTCTAATAGTGCGCTTATAGCGCAGTTGTAAACATTCTAATTGTTTTGCTGCTATTCTGCTAAATAGTACATTTTGGGGCCTGCTATTCATATCTGAGAGTCAAATAGAAGTTTCTAATAGTGCACTTATAGCGCAGTTGTAAACATTCTAATTGTATTGCTGCTAATCTGCTAAATAGTACATTTTGGGGCCTGCTCTTCATATCTGATAGTCAAATAGAAGCGTCAAATACTGCGGTTACAGCGTAATTGTAAACATTCCTATTTTCTGGGTGCTAACCTGCTAAATAGTACATTTTGGGGCCTGCTCTTCATATCTGAGAGTCAAATTGAAGCGTCTAATAGTGCGCTTACAGCGCACTTGTAAACATTCTAATTTTCTGGGTGCTAATCTGCTAAATAGTACATTTTGGGGCGTGCACCTGATATCTGAGAGTCAAATAGAAGCGTCAAATAGTGCGCTTACAGCGCAGTTGTACACATTCTAATTGTTTTGCTGCTAATCTGCTAAATCGTACATTTTGGGGCCTGCTCTTCATATCTGAGAGTCAAATAGAAGCGTCTAATAGTGCGCTTACAACGCACTTGTAAAAATTCTCATTTTCTGGGGGGCAAATCTGCTAAATAGTACATTTTGGGCGTGCTCTTCATATCTGAGAGTCAAATTGAAGCGTCTAATAGTGCGCTTACAGCGCACTTGTAAACATTCTAATTTTCTGGGTACTAATCTGCTAAATAGTACATTGTGGGCGTGCATTTCATACGTGAGAGTCAAATCGAAGCGTCTAATAGTGCGCTTACAGCGCACTTGTAAACATTCTAATTTTCTGGGTGCTAATCTGCTAAATAGTACATTTTGGAGCGTGCACTTCATATCTGAGAGTCATATAGAAGTGTCTAATAGTGCGCTTATAGCGCACTTGTAAAAAAAATCCTATTTTCTGGGTGCTTATCTGCTAAATAGTACATTTTGGAGCGTGCACTTCATATCTGAGAGTCAAATAGAAGCGTCAAATACTGCGGTTACAGCGTAATTGTAAACATTCTTATTTTCTGGGTGCTAATCTGCTAAATAGTACATTTTGGGGCGTGCTCTTCATATCTAAGAGTCAAATAGAATCATCTCATAGTGCGCTTTTAGCGCACTTGTAAAAATTCATATTTTCTTGGTGCTTATCTGCTAAATAGTACATTTTCGGGCGTGCACTTCATATCTGAGAGTCAAATAGAAGCGTCTAATAGTGCGCTTACAACGCACTTGTAAACATTCTAATTTTCTGGGTACTAATCTGCTAAATAGTAAATTTTTTGGGCCTGCACTTCATATCTGAGAGTCAAATAAAAGCGTCTAATAGTGCGCTTACAGCACAGATGTAAACATTCTAATTGTTTTGCTGCTATTCTGCTAAATAGTACATTTTGGGGCCCGCTCTTCATATCTGAGAGTCAAATAGAAGTTTCTAATAGTGTGCTTATAGCGCAGTTGTAAACATTCTAATTGTATTGCTGCTAATCTGCTAAATAGTACATTTTGGGGCCTGCTCTTCATATCTGATAGTCAAATAGAAGCGTCAAATACTGCGTTTACAGCGTAATTGTAAACATTCCTATTTTCTGGGTGCTAACCTGCTAAATAGTACATTTTGGGGCCTGCTCTTCATATCTGAGAGTCAAATAGAAGCGTCTATAGTGCGCTTACAGCGCACATGTAAAAATTCTTATTTTCTGGGTGCTAATCTGCTAAATAGTACATTTTGGGGCGTGCACTTCATATCTGAGAGTCAAATTGAAGCGTCTAATAGTGCGCTTACAGCGCACTTGTAAACATTCTAATTTTCTGGGTGCTAATCTGCTAAATAGTACATTTTGGGGCGTGCACCTCATATCTGAGAGTCAAATAGAAGCGTCAAATAGTGCGCTTATAGCGCAGTTGTACACATTCTAATTGTTTTGCTGCTAATCTGCTAAATAGTACATTTTGGGGCCTGCTCTTCATATCTGAGAGTCAAATAGAAGCGTCTAATAGTGCGCTTACAGCGCACTTGTAAACATTCTAATTTTCTGGGTGCTAATCTGCTAAATAGTACATTGTGGGCGTGCATTTCATATGTGAGGGTCAAATCGAAGCGTCTAATAGTGCGCTTACAGCGCACTTGTAAACATTCTAATTTTCTGGGTGCTAATCTGCTAAATAGTACATTTTGGAGCGTGCACTTCATATCTGAGAGTCAAATAGAAGCATCGAATTCTGCGGTTACAGCGTAATTGTAAACATTCTTATTTTCTGGGTGCTAATCTGCTAAATAGTAAATTTTGGGGCGTGCACCTCATATGTGAGAGTCAAATAGAAACGTCAAATAGTGCACTTACAGCGCAGTTGTAAACATTCTAATTTTTTTGCTGCTAATCTGCTAAATAGTACTTTGGGGCCTGCTCTTCATATCTGAGAGTCAAATAGAAGCGTCAAATAGAAACGCTTCCAGCACAGTTGTAAACATTCTAATTGTATTGCTGCTAATCTGCTAAATAGTACATTTTGGGGCCTGCTCTTGATTTCAGAGAGTCAAATAGAAGCGTCTAATAGTGTGCTTACAGCGCACTTCTGACATTTTTTATTTTCTGGGTGCTTATCTGCTAAATAGTACATTTTGAGGCGTGCACTTCATATCTGAGAGTCAAATTGAAGCATCTAATAGTGCGCTTACAGCACACTTGTAAACATTATAATTGTATTGCTGCTAATCTGCTAAATAGTACATTTTGGGGCCTGCTTTTCATATGTAACATTCTAATTGTTTTGCTGCTAATCTGCTAAATAGTACATTTTGGGGCCTGCTCTTCATATCTGAGAGTCAAATAGAAGCGTCTAATAGTGCCCTTACAGCGCACTTGTAAACATTCTAATTTTCTGGGTACTAATCTGCTAAATAGTAAATTTTTTGGGCCTGCACTTCATATCTGAGAGTCAAATCGAAGCGTCTAATAGTGGGCTTACAGCGCACTTGTAAACATTCTAATTTTCTGGGTGCTAATCTGCTAAATAGTACATTGTGGGCGTGCATTTCATATGTGAGAGTCAAATCGAAGCGTCTAATAGTGCGCTTACAGCGCACTTGTAAACATTCTAATTTTCTGGGTGCTAATCTGCTAAATAGTACATTTTGGAGCTTGCACTTCATATCTGAGAGTCAAATAGAAGCGTCTAATAGTGCGCTTACAGCGCACTTGTAAAAAAATCTTATTTTCTGGGTTCTTATCTGCTAAATAGTACATTTTGGAGCGTGCACTTCATATCTGAGAGTCAAATAGAAGCATCGAATGCTGCGGTTACAGCGTAATTGTAAACATTCTTATTTTCTGGGTGCTAATCTGCTAAATAGTAAATTTTGGGGCGTGCACCTCATATGTGAGAGTCAAATAGAAACGTCAAATAGTGCACTTACAGCGCAGTTGTAAACATTCTAATTGTTTTGCTGCTAATCTGCTAAATAGTACTTTGGGGCCTGCTCTTCATATCTGAGAGTCAAATAGAAGCGTCAAATAGAAACGCTTCCAGCACAGTTGTAAACATTCTAATTGTATTGCTGCTAATCTGCTAAATAGTACATTTTGGGGCCTGCTCTTGATATCAGAGAGTCAAATAGAAGCGTCTAATAGTGTGCTTACAGCGCACTTCTAAAATTTTTTATTTTCTGGGTGCTTATCTGCTAAATAGTACATTTTGAGGCGTGCACTTCATATCTGAGAGTCAAATTGAAGCATCTAATAGTGCGCTTACAGCGCCCTTGTAAACATTATAATTGTATTTCTGCTAATCTGCTAAATAGTACATTTTGGGGCCTGCTTTTCATATGTAAGAGTCAAATCGAAGCGTCTAATAGTGCGGTTACAGCGCACTTGTAAACATGCTAATTTTCTGGGTACTAATCTGCTAAATAGTACATTTTGTGGCCTGCACTTCATATCTGAGAGTCAAATAAAAGCGTCTAATAGTGCGCTTACAGCGTACTTGTAAACATTCTAATTTTCTGCGTGCTTATCTGCTAAATGTTAAATTTTGGGGCATGCACTTCATATCTTAGAGTCAAAAAGAAGTGTCAAATAGTGCGCTTACAGCGCCCTTGTAAAAATTCTAATTTTCTGGGTGCTTATCTGCTAAATAGTAAATTTTGGGGCGTGCTCTTCATATCTAAGAGTCAAATAGAAGCGAGAGTCAAGCGCTTACAACGCACTTGTAAACATTCAAATTTTCTGGGTACTAATCTGCTAAATAGTACATTTTTTGGGCCTGCACTTCATATCTGAGAGTCAAATAAAAGCGTCTAATAGTGCGCTTACAGCGTACTTGTAAACATGCAAATTTTGTGCGTGCTTATCTGCTAAATGGTAAATTTTGGGCCTGCTCTTCATATCTGAGAGTCAAATAGAAGCGCCTAATAGCGCGCTTACAATGCACTTGTAAAAATTTTCATTTTCTGGGTGCTAATCTGCCAAATAGTAAATTTTGGGCGTGCTCCTCATATCTGAGAGTCAAATTGAAGCGTCTAATAGTGCGTTTACAGCGCACTTGTAAACATTCTAATTTTCTGAGTGCTAATCTGCTAAATAGTAAATTTTGCGGCCTTCACTTCATATCTGAGAGTCAAATAAAAGCGTCTAATAGTGCGCTTACAGCGCAGTTGTAAACATTCTAATTGTTTTGCTGCCATTCTGCTAAATAGTACGTTTTGGGGCCCGCTCTTCATATCTGAGAGTCAAATAGAAGTTTCTAATAGTGCACTTATAGCGCAGTTGTAAACATTCTAATTGTATTGCTGCTAATCTGCTAAATAGTACATTTTGGGGCCTGCTCTTCATATCTGATAGTCAAATAGAAGCGTCAAATACTGCGTTTACAGCGTAATTGTAAACATTCCTATTTTCTGGGTGCTAACCTGCCAAATAATAAATTTTGGGGCCTGCTCTTCATATCTGAGAGTCAAATAGAAGCGTTTAATAGTGTGCTTACAGCGCACTTGTAAAAATTCTAATTTTCTGGGTGCTAATCTGCTGATTAGTACATTTTGGGCCTGCTCTTCATATCTGAGAGTCAAATAGAAGCGTCTAATAGCGCACTTACAATGCACTTGTAAAAATTTTCATTTTCTGGGTGCTAATCTGCCAAATAGTAAATTTGGGGCGTGCTCTTCATATCTGAGAGTCAAATTGAAGCGTCTAATAGTGCGCTTATAGCGCAGTTGTAAACATTCTAATTGTTTTGCTGCTATTCTGCTAAATAGTACATTTTGGGGCCTGCTATTCATATCTGAGAGTCAAATAGAAGTTTCTAATAGTGCACTTATAGCGCAGTTGTAAACATTCTAATTGTATTGCTGCTAATCTGCTAAATAGTACATTTTGGGGCCTGCTCTTCATATCTGATAGTCAAATAGAAGCGTCAAATACTGCGGTTACAGCGTAATTGTAAACATTCCTATTTTCTGGGTGCTAACCTGCTAAATAGTACATTTTGGGGCCTGCTCTTCATATCTGAGAGTCAAATTGAAGCGTCTAATAGTGCGCTTACAGCGCACTTGTAAACATTCTAATTTTCTGGGTGCTAATCTGCTAAATAGTACATTTTGGGGCGTGCACCTGATATCTGAGAGTCAAATAGAAGCGTCAAATAGTGCGCTTACAGCGCAGTTGTACACATTCTAATTGTTTTGCTGCTAATCTGCTAAATCGTACATTTTGGGGCCTGCTCTTCATATCTGAGAGTCAAATAGAAGCGTCTAATAGTGCGCTTACAACGCACTTGTAAAAATTCTCATTTTCTGGGGGGCAAATCTGCTAAATAGTACATTTTGGGCGTGCTCTTCATATCTGAGAGTCAAATTGAAGCGTCTAATAGTGCGCTTACAGCGCACTTGTAAACATTCTAATTTTCTGGGTACTTATCTGCTAAATAGTACATTGTGGGCGTGCATTTCATACGTGAGAGTCAAATCGAAGCGTCTAATAGTGCGCTTACAGCGCACTTGTAAACATTCTAATTTTCTGGGTGCTAATCTGCTAAATAGTACATTTTGGAGCGTGCACTTCATATCTGAGAGTCATATAGAAGTGTCTAATAGTGCGCTTACAGCGCACTTGTAAAAAAATCCTATTTTCTGGGTGCTTATCTGCTAAATAGTACATTTTGGAGCGTGCACTTCATATCTGAGAGTCAAATAGAAGCGTCAAATACTGCGGTTACAGCGTAATTGTAAACATTCTTATTTTCTGGGTGCTAATCTGCTAAATAGTACATTTTGGGGCGTGCTCTTCATATCTAAGAGTCAAATAGAATCATCTCATAGTGCGCTTTTAGCGCACTTGTAAAAATTCATATTTTCTTGGTGCTTATCTGCTAAATAGTACATTTTCGGGCGTGCACTTCATATCTGAGAGTCAAATAGAAGCGTCTAATAGTGCGCTTACAACGCACTTGTAAACATTCTAATTTTCTGGGTACTAATCTGCTAAATAGTAAATTTTTTGGGCCTGCACTTTATATCTGAGAGTCAAATAAAAGCGTCTAATAGTGCGCTTACAGCACAGATGTAAACATTCTAATTGTTTTGCTGCTATTCTGCTAAATAGTACATTTTGGGGCCCGCTCTTCATATCTGAGAGTCAAATAGAAGTTTCTAATAGTGTGCTTATAGCGCAGTTGTAAACATTCTAATTGTATTGCTGCTAATCTGCTAAATAGTACATTTTGGGGCCTGCTCTTCATATCTGATAGTCAAATAGAAGCGTCAAATACTGCGTTTACAGCGTAATTGTAAACATTCCTATTTTCTGGGTGCTAACCTGCTAAATAGTACATTTTGGGGCCTGCTCTTCATATCTGAGAGTCAAATAGAAGCGTCTATAGTGCGCTTACAGCGCACATGTAAAAATTCTTAGTTTCTGGGTGCTAATCTGCTAAATAGTACATTTTGGGGCGTGCACTTCATATCTGAGAGTCAAATTGAAGCGTCTAATAGTGCGCTTACAGCGCACTTGTAAACATTCTAATTTTCTGGGTGCTAATCTGCTAAATAGTACATTTTGGGGCGTGCACCTCATATCTGAGAGTCAAATAGAAGCGTCAAATAGTGCGCTTATAGCGCAGTTGTACACATTCTAATTGTTTTGCTGCTAATCTGCTAAATAGTACATTTTGGGGCCTGCTCTTCATATCTGAGAGTCAAATAGAAGCGTCTAATAGTGCGCTTACAGCGCACTTGTAAACATTCTAATTTTCTGGGTGCTAATCTGCTAAATAGTACATTGTGGGCGTGCATTTCATATGTGAGAGTCAAATCGAAGCGTCTAATAGTGCGCTTACAGCGCACTTGTAAACATTCTAATTTTCTGGGTGCTAATCTGCTAAATAGTACATTTTGGAGCTTGCACTTCATATCTGAGAGTCAAATAGAAGCGTCTAATAGTGCGCTTACAGCGCACTTGTAAAAAAATCTTATTTTCTGGGTTCTTATCTGCTAAATAGTACATTTTGGAGCGTGCACTTCATATCTGAGAGTCAAATAGAAGCATCGAATGCTGCGGTTACAGCGTAATTGTAAACATTCTTATTTTCTGGGTGCTAATCTGCTAAATAGTAAATTTTTGGGCGTGCACCTCATATGTGAGAGTCAAATAGAAACGTCATATAGTGCACTTACAGCGCAGTTGTAAACATTCTAATTGTTTTGCTGCTAATCTGCTAAATAGTACTTTGGGGCCTGCTCTTCATATCTGAGAGTCAAATAGAAGCGTCAAATAGAAACGCTTCCAGCACAGTTGTAAACATTCTAATTGTATTGCTGCTAATCTGCTAAATAGTACATTTTGGGGCCTGCTCTTCATATCTGAGAGTCAAATAGAAGCGTCTAATAGTGCGCTTACAGCGCACTTGTAAACATTCTAATTTTCTGGGTGCTAATCTGCTAAATAGTACATTGTGGGCGTGCATTTCATATGTGAGAGTCAAATCGAAGCGTCTAATAGTGCGCTTACAGCGCACTTGTAAACATTCTAATTTTCTGGGTGCTAATCTGCTAAATAGTACATTTTGGAGCTTGCACTTCATATCTGAGAGTCAAATAGAAGCGTCTAATAGTGCGCTTACAGCGCACTTGTAAAAAAATCTTATTTTCTGGGTTCTTATCTGCTAAATAGTACATTTTGGAGCGTGCACTTCATATCTGAGAGTCAAATAGAAGCATCGAATGCTGCGGTTACAGCGTAATTGTAAACATTCTTATTTTCTGGGTGCTAATCTGCTAAATAGTAAATTTTTGGGCGTGCACCTCATATGTGAGAGTCAAATAGAAACGTCATATAGTGCACTTACAGCGCAGTTGTAAACATTCTAATTGTTTTGCTGCTAATCTGCTAAATAGTACTTTGGGGCCTGCTCTTCATATCTGAGAGTCAAATAGAAGCGTCAAATAGAAACGCTTCCAGCACAGTTGTAAACATTCTAATTGTATTGCTGCTAATCTGCTAAATAGTACATTTTGGGGCCTGCTCTTGATATCAGAGAGTCAAATAGAAGCGTCTAATAGTGTGCTTACAGCGCACTTCTAAAATTTTTTATTTTCTGGGTGCTTATCTGCTAAATAGTACATTTTGAGGCGTGCACTTCATATCTGAGAGTCAAATTGAAGCATCTAATAGTGTGCTTACAGCGCGCTTGTAAACATTATAATTGTATTGCTGCTAATCTGCTAAATAGTACATTTTGGGGCCTGCTTTTCATATGTAAGAGTCAAATCGAAGCGTCTAATAGTGCGGTTACAGCGCACTTGTAAACATGCTAATTTTCTGGGTACTAATCTGCTAAATAGTAGATTTTGGGGCCTGCACTTCATATCTGAGAGTCAAATAAAAGCGTCTAATAGTGCGCTTACAGCGTACTTGTAAACATTCTAATTTTCTGCGTGCTTATCTGCTAAATGTTAAATTTTGGGGCGTGCACTTCATATCTTAGAGTCAAATAGAAGTGTCAAATAGTGCGCTTACAGCGCCCTTGTAAAAATTCTAATTTTCTGGGTGCTTATCTGCTAAATAGTAAATTTTGGGGCGTGCTCTTCATATCTAAGAGTCAAATAGAAGCGTCTAATAGTGCGCTTACAACGCACTTGTAAACATTCAAATTTTCTGGGTACTAATCTGCTAAATAGTACATTTTTTGGGCCTGCACTTCATATCTGAGAGTCAAATAAAAGCGTCTAATAGTGCGCTTACAGCGTACTTGTAAACATGCAAATTTTGTGCGTGCTTATCTGCTAAATGGTACATTTTGGGCCTGCTCTTCATATCTGAGAGTCAAATAGAAGCGTCTAATAGCGCGCTTACAATGCACTTGTAAAAATTTTCATTTTCTGGGTGCTAATCTGCCAAATAGTAAATGTTGGGCGTGCTCCTCATATCTGAGAGTCAAATTGAAGCGTCTAATAGTGCGTTTACAGCGCACTTGTAAACATTCTAATTTTCTGAGTGCTAATCTGCTAAATAGTAAATTTTGCGGCCTTCACTTCATATCTGAGAGTCAAATAAAAGCGTCTAATAGTGCGCTTACAGCGCAGTTGTAAACATTCTAATTGTTTTGCTGCCATTCTGCTAAATAGTACGTTTTGGGGCCCGCTCTTCATATCTGAGAGTCAAATAGAAGTTTCTAATAGTGCACTTATAGCGCAGTTGTAAACATTCTAATTGTATTGCTGCTAATCTGCTAAATAGTACATTTTGGGGCCTGCTCTTCATATCTGATAGTCAAATAGAAGCGTCAAATACTGCGTTTACAGCGTAATTGTAAACATTCCTATTTTCTGGGTGCTAACCTGCCAAATAATAAATTTTGGGGCCTGCTCTTCATATCTGAGAGTCAAATAGAAGCGTTTAATAGTGTGCTTACAGCGCACATGTAAAAATTCTTATTTTCTGGGTGCTAATCTGCTAAATAGTACATTTTGGGGCGTGCACTTCATATCTGAGAGTCAGATTGAAGCGTCTAATAGTGCGCTTACAGCGCACTTGTAAACATTCTGATTTTCTGGGTACTAATCTGCTAAATAGTAAATTTTTTGGGCCTGCACTTCATATCTGAGAGTCAAATAAAAGCGTCTAATAGTGCGCTTACAGCGTACTTGTAAACATGCTAATTTTCTGCGTGCTTATCTGCTAAATGGTACATTTTGGGGCGTGCACTTCACATCTTAGAGTCAAATAGATGCGTCAAATAGTGCGCTTACAGCGCAGTTGTAAAAATTCTAATTTTCTGGGTGCTAATCTGCTAAATAGTACATTTTGGGCCTGCTCTTCATATCTGAGAGTCAAATAGAAGCGTCTAATAGTGCGCTTACAGCGCACATGTAAAAATTTGTATTTTCTGGGTGCTAATCTGCTAAATAGTACATTTTGGGTCGTGCACCTCATATCTGAGAGTCAAATAGAAGCGTCAAATAGTGCGCTTACAGCGCAGTTGTACACATTCTAATTGTTTTGCTGCTAATCTGCTATATAGTACATTTTGGGGCCTGCTCTTCATATCTGAGAGTCAAATAGAAGCGTCTAATAGTGCGCTTACAGCACAGTTGTAAACATTCTAATTGTATTGCTGCTAATCTGCTAAATAGTACATTTTGGGCCTGCTCTTCATATCTGAGAGTCAAATTGAAGCGTCTAATCGTGCGCTTACAGTGCACTTGTAAACATTCTAATTTTCTGGGTGCTAATCTGCTAAATAGTACATTTTGGGCGTGCTCTTCATATCTGAGAGTCAAATTAAAATGTCTAATAGTGCGCTTACAGCGCAGTTGTAAACATTCTAATTTTCTGCGTGCTAATCTGCTAAATAGTATATTTTGGGGCGTCCACTTCATATCTGAGAGTCAAATAGAAGCGTCTAATAGTGCGCTTACAGCGCACTTGTAAACATTCTAATTTTCTGGGCGCTTATCTGCTAAATAGTACATTTTGGGGCGTGCACTTCATATCTGAGAGTCAAATAGAAGCGTCAAATACTGCGGTTACAGCGTAATTGTAAACATTCTTATTTTCTGGGTGCTAATCTGCTAAATAGTACATTTTGGGGCGTGCACCTCATATGTGAGAGTCAAATAGAAGCGTCAAATAGTGCACTTACAGCGCAGTTGTAAACATTCTAATTGTTTTGCTGCTAATCTGCTAAATAGTACTTTGGGGCCTGCTCTTCATATCTGAGAGTCAAATAGAAGCGTCAAATAGAAACGCTTCCAGCACAGTTGTAAACATTCTAATTTTCTGGGTACTAATCTGCTAAATAGTACATTTTTTGGGCCTGCACTTCATATCTGAGAGTCAAATAAAAGCGTCTAATAGTGCGCTTACAGCGTACTTGTAAACATGCTAATTTTGTGCGTGCTTATCTGCTAAATGGTACATTTTGGGGCGTGCACGTCATATCTTAGAGTCAAATAGAGGCGTCAAATAGTGCGCTTACAGCGCACTTGTAAAAATTCTAATTTTCTGGGTGCTAATCTGCTGATTAGTACATTTTGGGTCTGCTCTTCATATCTGAGAGTCAAATAGAAGCGTCTAATAGCGCGCTTACAATGCACTTGTAAAAAATTTCATTTTCTGGGTGCTAATCTGACAAATAGTACATTTTGGGCATGCTCTTCATATCTGAGAGTCAAATTGAAGCGTCTAATAGTGCGCTTACAGCGCACTTGTAAACATTCTAATTTTCTGGGTGCTAATCTGCTAAATAGTAAATTTTGCGGCCTTCACTTCATATCTGAGAGTCAAATAAAAGCGTCTAATAGTGCGCTTACAGCGCAGTTGTAAACATTCTAATTGTTTTCCTGCTATTCTGCTAAATAGTACATTTTGGGGCCCGCTCTTCATATCTGAGAGTCAAATTGAAGCATCTAATAGTGCGCTTGCAACGCACTTGTAAACATTCTAATTTTCTGGGTGCTAATCTGCTTAATAGTAAATATTGGGGCGTGCACCTCATATGTGAGAGTCAAATAGAAGCGTCTAATAGTGTGCTTACAGCACATTTGTAAACATTATAATTGTATTGCTGCTAATCTGCTAAATAGTACATTTTGGGGCCTGCTTTTCATATGTAAGAGTCAAATCGAAGCGTCTAATAGTGCGGTTACAGCGCACTTGTAAACATGCTAATTTTCTGGGTACTAATCTGCTAAATAGTAGATTTTGGGGCCTGCACTTCATATCTGAGAGTCAAATAAAAGCGTCTAATAGTGCGCTTACAGCGTACTTGTAAACATTCTAATTTTCTGCGTGCTTATCTGCTAAATGGTACATTTAGGGGCGTGCACTTCATATCTTAGTGTGCTTACAGCACATTTGTAAACATTATAATTGTATTGCTGCTAATCTGCTAAATAGTACATTTTGGGGCCTGCTTTTCATATGTAAGAGTCAAATAGAAGTGTAAAATAGTGCGCTTACAGCGCCCTTGTAAAAATTCTAATTTTCTGGGTGCTTATCTGCTAAATAGTAAATTTTGGGTCTGCTCTTCATATCTGAGAGTCAAATAGAAGCGTCTAATAGTGCGCTTTTAGCGCAGTTGTAAACATTCTAATTGTTTTGCTGCTATTCTGCTAAATAGTACATTTTGGGGCCCGCTCTTCATATCTGAGAGTCAAATAGAAGTTTCTAATAGTGCGCTTATAGCGCAGTTGTAAACATTCTAATTGTATTGCTGCTAATCTGCTAAATAGTACATTTTGGGGCCTGCTCTTCATATCTGATAGTCAAATAGAAGCGTCAAATACTGCGGTTACAGCGTAATTGTAAACATTCCTATTTTCTGGGTGCTAACCTGCTAAATAGTACATTTTGGGGCCTGCTCTTCATATCTGAGAGTCAAATAGAAGCGTCTAATAGTGCGCTTACAGCGCACATGTAAAAATTCTTATTTTCTGGGTGCTAATCTGCTAAATAGTACATTTTGGGGCGTGCACTTCATATCTGAGAGTCAAATAGAAGCGTCTAATAGTGCGCTTACAGCGCACTTGTAAACATTCTAATTTTCTGGGTGCTAATCTGCTAAATAGTACATTTTGGGGCGTGCACCTCATATCTGAGAGTCAAATAGAAGCGTCAAATAGTGCGCTTACAGCGCAGTTGTACACATTCTAATTGTTTTGCTGCTAATCTGCTAAATAGTACATTTTGGGGCCTGCTCTTCATATCTGAGAGTCAAATAGAAGCGTCTAATAGTGCGCTTACAACGCACTTGTAAAAATTCTCATTTTCTGGGGGATAATCTGCTAAATAGTAAATTTTGAGCGTGCTCTTCATATCTGAGAGTCAAATCGAAGCGTCTAATAGTGCGCTTACAGCGCACTTGTAAACATTCTAATTTTCTGGGTACTAATCTGCTAAATAGTAAATTGTTTGGGCCTGCACTTCATATCTGAGAGTCAAATCGAAGCGTCTAATAGTGGGCTTACAGCGCACTTGTAAACATTCTAATTTTCTGGGTGCTAATCTGCTAAATAGTACATTGTGGGCGTGCATTTCATATGTGAGAGTCAAATCGAAGCGTCTAATAGTGCGCTTACAGCGCACTTGTAAACATTCTAATTTTCTGGGTGCTAATCTGCTAAATAGTACATTTTGGAGCGTGCACTTCATATCTGAGAGTCAAATAGAAGCGTCTAATAGTGCGCTTACAGCGCACTTGTAAAAAAATCTTATTTTCTGGGTTCTTATCTGCTAAATAGTACATTTTGGAGCGTGCACTTCATATCTGAGAGTCAAATAGAAGCATCAAATACTGCGGTTACAGCGTAATTGTAAACATTCTTATTTTCTGAGTGCTAATCTGCTAAATAGTACATTTTGGGGCGTGCACCTCATATGTGAGAGTCAAATAGAAGCGTCAAATAGTGCACTTACAGCGCAGTTGTAAACATTCTAATTGTTTTGCTGCTAATCTGCTAAATAGTACTTTGGGGCCTGCTCTTCATATCTGAAAGTCAAATAGAAGCGTCTAATAGAAACGCTTCCAGCACAGTTGTAAACATTCTAATTGTATTGCTGCTAATCTGCTAAATAGTACATTTTGGGGCCTGTTTTTGATATCAGAGAGTCAAATAGAAGCGTCAATAGTGTGCTTACAGCGCACTTGTAACATTTTTTATTTTCTGGGTGCTTATCTGCTAAATAGTACATTTTGAGGCGTGCACTTCATATCTTAGAGTCAAATAGAAGTGTCAAATAGTGCGCTTACAGCGCCCTTGTAAAAATTCTAATTTTCTGCGTGCTTATCTGCTAAATAGTAAATTTTGGGGCGTGCTCTTCATATCTAAGAGTCAAATAGAAGCGTCTAATAGTGCGCTTTTAGCGCACTTGTAAAGATTCATATTTTCTTGGTGCTTATCTGCTAAATAGTACATTTTCGGGCGTGCACTTCATATCTGAGAGTCAAATAGAAGCGTCTAATAGTGCGCTTACAACGCACTTGTAAACATTCTAATTTTCTGGGTACTAATCTGCTAAATAGTAAATTTTTTGAGCCTGCACTTCATATCTGAGAGTCAAATAAAAGCGTCTAATAGTGCGCTTACAGCGTACTTGTAGACATGCTAATTTTGTGCGTGCTTATCTGCTAAATGGTACATTTTGGGGCGTGCACGTCATATCTTAGAGTCAAATAGAGGCGTCAAATAGTGCGCTTACAGCGCACTTGTAAAAATTCTAATTTTCTGGGTGCTAATCTGCTGATTAGTACATTTTGGGCCTGCTCTTCATATCTGAGAGTCAAATAGAAGCGTCTAATAGCGAGCTTACAATGCACTTGTAAAAAATTTCATTTTCTGGGTGCTAATATGCCAAATAGTAAATTTTGGGTATGCTCTTCATATCTGAGAGTCAAATTGAAGCGTCTAATAGTGCGCTTACAGCGCACTTGTAAACATTCTAATTTTCTGGGTGCTAATCTGCTAAATAGTAAATTTTGCGGCCTTCACTTCATATCTGAGAGTCAAATAAAAGCGTCTAATAGTGCGCTTACAGCGCAGTTGTAAACATTCTAATTGTTTTGCTGCTATTCTGCTAAATAGTACATTTTGGGGCCCGCTCTTCATATCTGAGAGTCAAATAGAAGTTTCTAATAGTGCGCTTATAGCGCAGTTGTAAACATTCGAATTGTATTGCTGCTAATCTGCTAAATAGTACATTTTGGGGCCTGCTCTTGATATCAGAGAGTCAAATAGAAGCGTCTAATAGTGTGCTTACAGCGCACTTGTAAAATTTTTTATTTTCTGGGTGCTTATCTGCTAAATAGTACATTTTGAGGCGTGCACTTCATATCTGAGAGTCAAATTGAAGCATCTAATAGTGCGCTTACAGCGCACTTGTAAACATTATAATTGTATTGCTGCTAATCTGCTAAATAGTACATTTTGGGGCCTGCTTTTCATATGTAAGAGTCAAATCGAAGCGTCTAATAGTGCGGTTACAGCGCACTTGTAAACATGCTAATTTTCTGGGTACTAATCTGCTAAATAGTACATTTTGGGGCCTGCACTTCATATCTGAGAGTCAAATAAAAGCGTCTAATAGTGCGCTTACAGCGTACTTGTAAACATTCAAATTTTCTGCGTGCTTATCTGCTAAATGGTACATTTTGGGGCGTGCACTTCATATCTTAGAGTCAAATAGAAGTGTCAAATAGTGCGCTTACAGCGCCCTTGTAAAAATTCTAATTTTATGGGTGCTTATCTGCTAAATAGTACATTTTGGGGCGTGCTCTTCATTTCTAAGAGTCAAATAGAAGCGTCTAATAGTGCGCTTTTAGCGCACTTGTAAAAATTCATATTTTCTTGGTGCTTATCTGCTAAATAGTACATTTTCGGGCATGCACTTCATATCTGAGAGTCAAATAGAAGTGTCAAATAGTGCGCTTACAGCGCCCTTGTAAAAAATTCTAATTTTCTGGGTGCTTATCTGCTAAATAGTAAATTTTGGGGCGTGCTCTTCATATCTAAGAGTCAAATCGAAGCGTCTAATAGTGCGGTTACAGCGCACTTGTAAACATTCTAATTTTCTGGGTACTAATCTGCTAAATAGTACATTTTTTGGGCCTGCACTTCATATCTGAGAGTCAAATAAAAGCGTCTAATAGTGCGCTTACAGCGTACTTGTAAACATGCTAATTTTGTGCGTGCTTATCTGCTAAATGGTACATTTTGGGGCGTGCACGTCATATCTTAGAGTTAAATAGAGGCGTCAAATAGTGCGCTTACAGCGCACTTGTAAAAATACTAATTTTCTGGGTGCTAATCTGCTGATTAGTACATTTTGGGCCTGCTCTTCATATCTGAGAGTCAAATAGAAGCGTCTAATAGCGCGCTTACAATGCACTTGTAAAAATTTTCATTTTCTGGGTGCTAATTTGCCAAATAGTAAATTTTGGGCGTGCTCTTCATATCTGAGAGTCAAATTGAAGCGTCTAATAGTGCGTTTACAGCGCACTTGTAAACATTCTAATTTTCTGGGTGCTAATCTGCTAAATAGTAAATTTTGCGGCCTTCACTTCATATCTGAGAGTCAAATAAAAGCGTCTAATAGTGCGCTTACAGCGCAGTTGTAAACATTCTAATTGTTTTGCTACTATTCTGCTAAATAGTACATTTTGGGGCCCGCTCTAAATATCTGAGAGTCAAATAGAAGTTTCTAATAGTGCACTTATAGCGCAGTTGTATACATTCTAATTGTATTGCTGCTAATCTGCGAAATAGTACATGTTGGGGCCTGCTCTTCATATCTGATAGTCAAATAGAAGCGTCAAATACTGCGTTTACAGCGTAATTGTAAACATTCCTATTTTCTGGGTGCTAACCTGCTAAATAATCAATTTTGGGGCCTGCTCTTCATATCTGAGAGTCAAATAGAAGCGTCTAATAGTGTGTCTACAGCGCACATGTAAAAATTCTTATTTTCTGGGTGCTAATCTGCTAAATAGTACATTTTGGGGCGTGCACTGTATATCTGAGAGTCAAATTGAAGCGTCTAATAGTGCGCTTACAGCGCACTTGTAAACATTCTAATTTTCTGGGTACTAATCTTCTAAATAGTAAATTTTTTGGGCCTGCACTTCATATCTGAGAGTCAAATAAAAGCGTCTAATAGTGCGCTTACAGCGTACTTGTAAACATGCAAATTTTCTGCGTTCTTATCTGCTAAATGGTACATTTTGGGGCGTGCACTTCATATCTTAGAATCAAATAGATGCGTCAAATAGTGCGCTTACAGCGCAGTTGTAAAAATTCAAATTTTCTGGGTGCTAATCTGCTAAATAGTACATTTTGGGCCTGCTCTTCATATCTGAGAGTCAAATAGAAGCGTCTAATAGTGCGCTTACAGCGCACATGTAAAAATTTTTATTTTCTGGGTGCTAATCTGCTAAATAGTACATTTTGGGGCGTGCACTTCATATCTGAGAGTCAAATTGAAGCGTCTAATAGTGCGCTTACAGCGCAGTTGTACACATTCTAATTGTTTTGCTGCTAATCTGCTAAATAGTATATTTTGGGGCCTGCTCTTCATATCTGAGTGTCAAATCGAAGCGTCTAATCGTGCGCTTACAGTGCACTTGTAAACATTCTAATTTTCTGGGTGCTAATCTGCTAAATAGTACATTTTGGGCGTGCTTTTCATATCTGAGAGTCAAATTAAAATGTCTTATAGTGCGCTTACAGCGCAGTTGTAAACATTCTAATTTTCTGCGTGCTAATCTGCTAAATAGTATATTTTGGGGCGTCCACTTCATATCTGAGAGTCAAATAGAAGCGTCTAATAGTGCGCTTACAGCGCACTTGTAAACATTCTAATTTTCTGGGCGCTTATCTGCTAAATAGTACATTTTGGGGCGTGCACTTCATATCTGAGAGTCAAATAGAGGCGTCAAATAGTGCGCTTACAGCGCACTTGTAAAAATTCTAATTTTCTGGGTGCTAATCTGCTGATTAGTACATTTTGGGCCTGCTCTTCATATCTGAGAGTCAAATAGAAGCGTCTAATAGCGAGCTTACAATGCACTTGTAAAAAATTTCATTTTCTGGGTGCTAATATGCCAAATAGTAAATTTTGGGTATGCTCTTCATATCTGAGAGTCAAATTGAAGCGTCTAATAGTGCGCTTACAGCGCACTTGTAAACATTCTAATTTTCTGGGTGCTAATCTGCTAAATAGTAAATTTTGCGGCCTTCACTTCATATCTGAGAGTCAAATAAAAGCGTCTAATAGTGCGCTTACAGCGCAGTTGTAAACATTCTAATTGTTTTTCTGCTATTCTGCTAAATAGTACATTTTGGGGCCCGCTCTTCATATCTGAGAGTCAAATAGAAGTTTCTAATAGTGCGCTTATAGCGCAGTTGTAAACATTCGAATTGTATTGCTGCTAATCTGCTAAATAGTACATTTTGGGGCCTGCTCTTGATATCAGAGAGTCAAATAGAAGCGTCTAATAGTGTGCTTACAGCGCACTTGTAACATTTTTTATTTTCTGGGTGCTTATCTGCTAAATAGTACATTTTGAGGCGTGCACTTCATATCTGAGAGTCAAATTGAAGCATCTAATAGTGCGCTTACAGCGCACTTGTAAACATTATAATTGTATTGCTGCTAATCTGCTAAATAGTACATTTTGGGGCCTGCTTTTCATATGTAAGAGTCAAATCGAAGCGTCTAATAGTGCGGTTACAGCGCACTTGTAAACATGCTAATTTTCTGGGTACTAATCTGCTAAATAGTACATTTTGGGGCCTGCACTTCATATCTGAGAGTCAAATAAAAGCGTCTAATAGTGCGCTTACAGCGTACTTGTAAACATTCAAATTTTCTGCGTGCTTATCTGCTAAATGGTACATTTTGGGGCGTGCACTTCATATCTTAGAGTCAAATAGAAGTGTCAAATAGTGCGCTTACAGCGCCCTTGTAAAAATTCTAATTTTATGGGTGCTTATCTGCTAAATAGTACATTTTGGGGCGTGCTCTTCATTTCTAAGAGTCAAATAGAAGCGTCTAATAGTGCGCTTTTAGCGCACTTGTAAAAATTCATATTTTCTTGGTGCTTATCTGCTAAATAGTACATTTTCGGGCATGCACTTCATATCTGAGAGTCAAATAGAAGTGTCAAATAGTGCGCTTACAGCGCCCTTGTAAAAAATTCTAATTTTCTGGGTGCTTATCTGCTAAATAGTAAATTTTGGGGCGTGCTCTTCATATCTAAGAGTCAAATCGAAGCGTCTAATAGTGCGGTTACAGCGCACTTGTAAACATTCTAATTTTCTGGGTACTAATCTGCTAAATAGTACATTGTTTGGGCCTGCACTTCATATCTGAGAGTCAAATAAAAGCGTCTAATAGTGCGCTTACAGCGTACTTGTAAACATGCTAATTTTGTGCGTGCTTATCTGCTAAATGGTACATTTTGGGGCGTGCACGTCATATCTTAGAGTTAAATAGAGGCGTCAAATAGTGCGCTTACAGCGCACTTGTAAAAATACTAATTTTCTGGGTGCTAATCTGCTGATTAGTACATTTTGGGCCTGCTCTTCATATCTGAGAGTCAAATAGAAGCGTCTAATAGCGCGCTTACAATGCACTTGTAAAAATTTTCATTTTCTGGGTGCTAATTTGCCAAATAGTAAATTTTGGGCGTGCTCTTCATATCTGAGAGTCAAATTGAAGCGTCTAATAGTGCGTTTACAGCGCACTTGTAAACATTCTAATTTTCTGGGTGCTAATCTGCTAAATAGTAAATTTTGCGGCCTTCACTTCATATCTGAGAGTCAAATAAAAGCGTCTAATAGTGCGCTTACAGCGCAGTTGTAAACATTCTAATTGTTTTGCTACTATTCTGCTAAATAGTACATTTTGGGGCCCGCTCTAAATATCTGAGAGTCAAATAGAAGTTTCTAATAGTGCACTTATAGCGCAGTTGTATACATTCTAATTGTATTGCTGCTAATCTGCGAAATAGTACATGTTGGGGCCTGCTCTTCATATCTGATAGTCAAATAGAAGCGTCAAATACTGCGTTTACAGCGTAATTGTAAACATTCCTATTTTCTGGGTGCTAACCTGCTAAATAATCAATTTTGGGGCCTGCTCTTCATATCTGAGAGTCAAATAGAAGCGTCTAATAGTGTGTCTACAGCGCACATGTAAAAATTCTTATTTTCTGGGTGCTAATCTGCTAAATAGTACATTTTGGGGCGTGCACTGTATATCTGAGAGTCAAATTGAAGCGTCTAATAGTGCGCTTACAGCGCACTTGTAAACATTCTAATTTTCTGGGTACTAATCTTCTAAATAGTAAATTTTTTGGGCCTGCACTTCATATCTGAGAGTCAAATAAAAGCGTCTAATAGTGCGCTTACAGCGTACTTGTAAACATGCAAATTTTCTGCGTTCTTATCTGCTAAATGGTACATTTTGGGGCGTGCACTTCATATCTTAGAATCAAATAGATGCGTCAAATAGTGCGCTTACAGCGCAGTTGTAAAAATTCAAATTTTCTGGGTGCTAATCTGCTAAATAGTACATTTTGGGCCTGCTCTTCATATCTGAGAGTCAAATAGAAGCGTCTAATAGTGCGCTTACAGCGCACATGTAAAAATTTTTATTTTCTGGGTGCTAATCTGCTAAATAGTACATTTTGGGGCGTGCACTTCATATCTGAGAGTCAAATTGAAGCGTCTAATAGTGCGCTTACAGCGCAGTTGTACACATTCTAATTGTTTTGCTGCTAATCTGCTAAATAGTATATTTTGGGGCCTGCTCTTCATATCTGAGTGTCAAATCGAAGCGTCTAATCGTGCGCTTACAGTGCACTTGTAAACATTCTAATTTTCTGGGTGCTAATCTGCTAAATAGTACATTTTGGGCGTGCTTTTCATATCTGAGAGTCAAATTAAAATGTCTTATAGTGCGCTTACAGCGCAGTTGTAAACATTCTAATTTTCTGCGTGCTAATCTGCTAAATAGTATATTTTGGGGCGTCCACTTCATATCTGAGAGTCAAATAGAAGCGTCTAATAGTGCGCTTACAGCGCACTTGTAAACATTCTAATTTTCTGGGCGCTTATCTGCTAAATAGTACATTTTGGGGCGTGCACTTCATATCTGAGAGTCAAATAGAAGCGTCAAATACTGCGGTTACAGCGTAATTGTAAACATTCTTATTTTCTGGGTGCTAATCTGCTAAATAGTACATTTTGGGGCCTGCTCTTCATATCTGAGAGTCAAATAGAAGCGTCTAATAGAAACGCTTCCAGCACAGTTGTAAACATTCTAATTGTATTGCTGTTAATCTGCTAAATAGTACATTTTGGGGCCTGCTCTTTATATCAGAGAGTCAAATAGAAGCGTCTAATAGTGTGCTTACAGCGCACTTGTAACATTTTTTTATTTTCTGGGTGCTTATCTGCTAAATAGTACATTTTGAGGGGTGCACTTCATATCTGAGAGTCAAATTGAAGCATCTAATAGTGCGCTTACAGCGCACTTGTAAGCATTCTAATTTTCTGGGTGCTAATCTGCCAAATAGTAAATTTTGGGGCGTGCACCTCATATCTGAGAGTCAAATAGAAGCGTCTAATAGTGTGCTTACAGCACAGTTGTAAACATTATAATTGTATTGCTGCTAATCTGCTAAATAGTTCCTTTTTGGGGCCTGCTTTTCATATGTAAGAGTCAAATCGAAGCGTCTAATAGTGCGGTTACAGCGCACTTGTAAACATGCTAATTTTCTGGGTACTAATCTGCTAAATAGTACATTTTGGGGCCTGCACTTCATATCTGAGAGTTGAATAGAAGTGTCAAATAGTGCGCTTACAGCGCCCTTGTAAAAATTCTAATTTTCTGGGTGCTTATCTGCTAAATAGTAAATTTTGGGGCGTGCTCTTCATATCTGAGTCAAATAGAAGCGTCTAATAGTGCGCTTACAACGCACTTGTAAACATTCTAATTTTCTGGGTACTAATCTGCTAAATAGTACATTTTTTGGGCCTGCACTTCATATCTGAGAGTCAAATAAAAGCGTCTAATAGTGCGCTTACAGCGTACTTGTAAACATGCTAATTTTGTGCGTGCTTATCTGCTAAATGGTACATTTTGGGGCGTGCACGTCATATCTTAGAGTTAAATAGAGGCGTCAAATAGTGCGCTTACAGCGCACTTGTAAAAATACTAATTTTCTGGGTGCTAATCTGCTGATTAGTACATTTTGGGCCTGCTCTTCATATCTGAGAGTCAAATAGAAGCGTCTAATAGCGCGCTTACAATGCACTTGTAAAAATTTTCATTTTCTGGGTGCTAATTTGCCAAATAGTAAATTTTGGGCGTGCTCTTCATATCTGAGAGTCAAATTGAAGCGTCTAATAGTGCGTTTACAGCGCACTTGTAAACATTCTAATTTTCTGGGTGCTAATCTGCTAAATAGTAAATTTTGCGGCCTTCACTTCATATCTGAGAGTCAAATAAAAGCGACTAATAGTGCGCTTACAGCGCAGTTGTAAACATTCTAATTGTTTTGCTGCTATTCTGCTAAATAGTACATTTTGGGGCCCGCTCTTCATATCTGAGAGTCAAATAGAAGTTTCTAATAGTGCACTTATAGCGCAGTTGTAAACATTCTAATTGTATTGCTGCTAATCTGCGAAATAGTACATTTTGGGGCCTGCTCTTCATATCTGATAGTCAAATAGAAGCGTCAAATACTGCGTTTACAGCGTAATTGTAAACATTCCTATTTTCTGGGTGCTAACCTGCTAAATAATAAATTTTTGGGCCTGCTCTTCATATCTGAGAGTCAAATAGAAGCGTCTAATAGTGTGCTTACAGCGCACATGTAAAAATTCTTATTTTCTGGGTGCTAATCTGCTAAATAGTACATTTTGGGGCGTGCACTGTATATCTGAGAGTCAAATTGAAGCGTCTAATAGTGCGCTTACAGCGCACTTGTAAACATTCTAATTTTCTGGGTACTAATCTGCTAAATAGTAAATTTTTTGGGCCTGCACTTCATATCTGAGAGTCAAATAAAAGCGTCTAATATTGCGCTTACAGCGTACTTGTAAACATGCAAATTTTCTGCGTGCTTATCTGCTAAATGGTACATTTTGGGGCGTGCACTTCATATCTTAGAGTCAAATTAAAATGTCTAATAGTGCGCTTACAGCGCAGTTGTAAACATTCTAATTTTCTGGGTGCTAATCTGCTAAATAGTACATTTTGGGCCTGCTCTTCATATCTGAGAGTCAAATAGAAGCGTCTAATAGTGCGCTTACAGCGCACATGTAAAAATTTGTATTTTCTGGGTGCTAATCTGCTAAATAGTACATTTTGGGGCGTGCACTTCATATCTGAGAGTCAAATTGAAGCGTCTAATAGTGCGCTTACAGCGCAGTTGTACACATTCTAATTGTTTTGCTGCTAATCTGCTAAATAGTACATTTTGGGGCCTGCTCTTCATATCTGAGTGTCAAATCGAAGCGTCTAATCGTGCGCTTACAGTGCACTTGTAAACATTCTAATTTTCTGGGTGCTAATCTGCTAAATAGTACATTTTGGGCGTGCTCTTCATATCTGAGAGTCAAATTAAAATGTCTAATAGTGCGCTTACAGCGCAGTTGTAAACATTCTAATTTTCTGCGTGCTAATCTGCTAAATAGTATATTTTGGGGCGTCCACTTCATATCTGAGAGTCAAATAGAAGCGTCTAATAGTGCGCTTACAGCGCACTTGTAAACATTCTAATTTTCTGGGCGCTTATCTGCTAAATAGTACATTTTGGGGCATGCACTTCATATCTGAGAGTCAAATAGAAGCGTCAAATACTGCGGTTACAGCGTAATTGTAAACATTCTTATTTTCTGGGTGCTAATCTGCTAAATAGTACATTTTGGGGCCTGCTCTTCATATCTCAGAGTCAAATAGAAGCGTCTAATAGAAACGCTTCCAGCACAGTAGTAAACATTCTAATTGTATTGCTGTTAATCTGCTAAATAGTACATTTTGGGGCCTGCTCTTGATATCAGAGAGTCAAATAGAAGCATCTAATAGTGTGCTTACAGCGCTCTTGTAACATTTTTTTATTTTCTGGGTGCTTATCTGCTAAATAGTACATTTTGAGGGGTGCACTTCATATCTGAGAGTCAAATTGAAGCATCTAATAGTGCGCTTACAGCGCATTTGTAAACATTCTAATTTTCTGGGTGCTAATCTGCCAAATAGTAATTTTTGGGGCGTGCACCTCATATCTGAGAGTCAAATAGAAGCGTCTAATAGTGTGCTTACAGCACAGTTGTAAACATTATAATTGTATTGCTGCTAATCTGCTAAATAGTACATTTTGGGGCCTGCTTTTCATATGTAAGAGTCAAATCGAAGCGTCTAATAGTGCGGTTACAGCGCACTTGTAAACATGCTAATTTTCTGGGTACTAATCTGCTAAATAGTACATTTTGGGGCCTGCACTTCATATCTGAGAGTCAAATAAAAGCGTCTAATAGTGCGCTTACAGCGTACTTGTAAACATTCTAATTTTCTGGGTGCTTATCTGCTAAATAGTAAATTTTGGGGCGTGCTCTTCATATCTAAGAGTCAAATAGAAGCTTCTAATAGTGCGCTTTTAGCGCACTTGTAAAAATTCATATTTTCTTGGTGCTTATCTGCTAAATGGTACATTTTCGGGCGTGCACTTCATATCTGAGAGTCAAATAGAAGCGTCTAATAGTGCGCTTACAACGCACTTGTAAACATTCTAATTTTCTGGGTACTAATCTGCTAAATAGTAAATTTTTGGGGCCTGCACTTCATATCTGAGAGTCAAATAAAAGCGTCTAATAGTGCGCTTACAGCGTACTTGTAAACATGCTAATTTTGTGCGTGCTTATCTGCTAAATGGTACATTTTGGGGCGTGCACGTCATATCTTAGAGTCAAATAGAGGCGTCAAATAGTGCGCTTACAGCGCACTTGTAAAAATTCTAATTTTCTGTGTGCTAATCTGCTGATTAGTACATTTTGGGCCTGCTCTTCATATCTGAGAGTCAAATAGAAGCGTCTAGTAGCGCGCTTACAATGCACTTGTAAAAATTTTAATTTTCTGGGTGCTAATCTGCTAAATAGTACATTTTGGGGCGTGCACTTCATGTCTGAGAGTCAAATTGAAGCGTCTAATAATGTGCTTACAGCGCACTTGTAAACATTCTAATTTTCTGGGTGCTAATCTCCTAAATAGTACATTTTGGGGCGTGCACCTCATATCTGAGAGTCAAATAGAAGTGTCAAATAGTGCGCTTACAGCGCAGTTGTACACATTCTAATTGTTTTGATGCTTATCTGCTAAATAGTACATTTTGGGGCCTGCTCTTCATATCTGAGAGTCAAATAGAAGTGTCTAATAGTGCGCTTACCGCGCAGTTGTAAAAATTCTAATTGTATTGCTGCTAATCTCCTAAATAGTACATTTTGGGGCCTGCTCTTGATATCTGAGAGTCAAATAGAAGCGTCTAATAGAGTGCTTACAGCGCACTTGTAAAAATTCTTATTTTCTGGGTGCTAATCTGCTAAATCGTACATTTTGGGCATGCTCTTTATATCTAAGAGTCAAATAGAAGCGTCTAATAGTGCGCTTACAGCGCACTAATAAAAATTCTTATTTTCTGGGTGCTGATCTGCTAAATAGTACATTTTGGGGCGTACACTCCATATCTGAGAGTCAAATAGAAGTGTCTAATAGTGTGCTTACAGCGCACTTGTAAACATTCTAATTGTTTTGCAGCTAATCTGCTAAATAGTAAGTTTTGGGGCCTGCTCTTCATATCTGAGAGTCAAATAGAAGCGTCTAATATTCTTATTTTCTGGGTGCTTATTTGCTAAATAGTAAATTTTGGACGTACTCTTCATATCTGAGAGTCAAATCAAAGCGTCTAACAGTACGCTTACAGCGCAGTTGTAAACATTCTAATTTTCTGGGTGCTTATCTGCTAAATAGTACATTTTGGGCATGCTCTTCATTTCTGAGAGTCAAATAGAAGCGTCTAATAGCGCGCTTACAACGCACTTGTGAAAATTTTCATTTTCTGGGTGCTAATCTTCCAAATAGTACATTTTGGGCTTGCTCTTCTTATCTGAGAGTCAAATTGAAGTGTCTAATAGTGCACTTACAGCGCACTTGTAAACATTCTAATTGTTTTGCTGCTAATCTGCTAAATAGTACATTTTGGGGCCCGCTCTTCATATCTGAGAGTAAAATAGAAGCGTCAAATACTGCGGTTACAGCGTAATTGTAAACATTCCTATTTTCTGAGTGCTAATCTGCTAAATAGTACTTTTTGGGGCCTGCTCTTCATATCTGAGAGTCAAATAGAAGCGTCTAATAGTGCGCTTACAGTGCACATGTAAAAATTCTTATTTTCTTGGTGCTAATCTGCTAAATAGTACATTTTGGGGCGTGCACTTCATATCTGAGAGTCAAATTGAAGCGTCTAATAGTGCGCTTACAGCGCACTTGTAAACATTCTAATTTTCTGGGTGCTAATCTGCTAAATAGTACATTTTGGGGCCTGCTCTTCATATCTGAGAGTCAAATAGAAGCGTCTAATAGTGCGCTTACAGCACAGTTGTAAACATTCTAATTGTATTGCTGCTAATCTGCTAAATAGTACATTTTGGGGCCTGCTCTTCATATCTGAGAGTCAAATCGAAGCGTCTAATAGTGCGCTTACAGCGCACTTGTAAACATTCTAATTTTCTGAGTGCTAATCTGCTAAATAGTACATTTTGGGCGTGCTCTTCATATCTGAGAGTGAAATTAAAATGTCTAATAGTGCGCTTACAGCACAGTTGTAAACATTCTAATTTTCTGGGTGGAAATCTGCTACATAGTACATTTTGGGCCTGCTCTTCATATCTGAGAGTCAAATAAAAGCGTCTAATCGTGCGCTTACAGCGTACTTGTAAACATGCTAATTTTGTGCGTCCTTATCTGCTAAATGGTACATTTTGGGGCGTGCACGTCATACCTTAGAGTCAAATAGAGGCGTCAAATAGTGCGCTTACAGCGCACTTGTAAAAATTCTAATTTTCTGGGTGCTAATCTACTGATTAGTACATTTTGGGCCTGCTCTTCATATCTGAGAGTCAAATAGAAGCGTCTAATAGCGCGCTTACAATGCACTTGTAAAAATGTTCATTTTCTGGGGGCTAATCTGCCAAATAGTAAATTTTGGGCATGCTCTTCATATCTGAGAGTCAAATTGAAGCGTCTAATAGTGCGCTTACAGCGCACTTGTAAACATTCTAATTTTCTGGGTGCTAATCTGCTAAATAGTAAATTTTGCGGCCTTCACTTCATATCTGAGAGTCAAATAAAAGCGTCTAATAGTGCGCTTACAGCGCAGTTGTAAACATTCTAATTGTATTGCTGCTAATCTGCTAAATAGTAAATTTTGGGGCCTGCTCTTCATACCTGATAGTCAAATAGAAGCGTCAAATACTGCATTTACAGCGTAATTGTAAACATTCCTATTTTCTGGGTGCTAACCTGCTAAATAATACATTTTGGGGCCTGCTCTTCATATCTGAGAGTCAAATAGAAGCGTCTAATAGTGTGCTTACAGCGCACATGTAAAAATTCTTATTTTCTGGGTGCTAATCTGCTAAATAGTACATTTTGGGGCGTGCACTTCATATCTGAGAGTCAAATTGAAGCGTCTAATAGTGCGCTTACAGCGCACTTGTAAACATTCTAATTTTCTGGGTACTAATCTGCTAAATAGTAAATTTTTGGGGCCTGCACTTCATATCTTAGAGTCAAATAGAGGCGTCAAATACTGCGCTTACAGCGCAGTTGTAAAAATTCTAATTTTCTGGGTGCGAATCTGCTAAATAGTACATTTTGGGCCTGCTCTTCATATCTGAGAGTCAAATAGAAGCGTCTAATAGTGCGCTTACAGCGCACATGTAAAAATTTGTATTTTCTGGGTGCTAATCTGCTAAATAGTACATTTTGGGGCGTGCACTTCATATCTGAGAGTCAAATTGAAGCGTCTAATAATGCGCTTACAGCGCACTTGTAAACATTCTAATTTTCTGGGTGCAAATCTCCTAAATAGTACATTTTGGGGCGTGCACCTCATATCTGAGAGTCAAATAGAAGTGTCAAATAGTGCGCTTACAGCGCAGTTGTACACATTCTAATTGTTTTGCTGCTTATCTGCTAAATAGTACATTTTGGGGCCTGCTCTTCATATCTGAGAGTCAAATTGAAGCGTCTAATAGTGCACTTATAGCACACTTGTAAAAATTCTTATTTTCTGTGTGCTTATTTGCTAAATAGTAAATTTTGGACGTGCTCTTCATATCTGAGAGTCAAATCAAAGCGTCTAACAGTACGCTTACAGCGCAGTTGTAAACATTCTAATTTTCTGGGTGCTTATCTGCTAAATAGTACATTTTGGGCATGCTCTTCATATCTGAGAGTCAAATGGAAGCGTCTAATAGTGCGCTTACAGCACACTTGTAAAAATTCTAATTTTCTGGGTGCTAATCTGCTAAATAGTAAGTTTTGGGGCCTGCTCTTCATATCTGAGAGTCAAATAGAAGTTTCTAATAGTTCGCTTCTAGCGCAGTTGTAAACATTCTAATTGTATTGCTGCTAATCTGCTAAATAGTAAATTTTGGGGCCTGCTCTTCATATCTGAGAGTCAAATAGAAGCGTCAAATACTGCGGTTACAGCGTAATTGTAAACATTCCTATTTTCTGGGTGCTAATCTGCTAAATAGTACATTTTGGGGCCTGCTCTTCATATCTGAGTGTCAAATAGTAGCGTGTAATAGTGCGCTTACAGCGCACATGTAAAAATTCTTATTTTCTGGGTGCTAATCTGCTAAATAGTACATTTTGGGGCGTGCACTTCATATCTGAGAGTCAAATGGAAGCGTCTAATAGTGCGCTTACAGCACACTTGTAAACATTCTAATTTTCTGGGTGCTAATCTGCTAAATAGTACATTTTGGGCGTGCTCTTCATATCTGAGAGTCAAATTAAAATGTCTAATAGTGCTCTTACAGCGCAGTTGTAAACATTCTAATTTTCTGCGTGCTAATCTGCTAAATAGTATATTTTGGGGCGTACACTTCATATCTGAGAGTCAAATAGAAGCGTCAAATAGTGCGCTTACAGCGCAGTTGTAAACATTCTAATTGTTTTGTTGCTAATCTGCTAAATAGTATATTTTGGGGCCTGCTCTTCATATCTGAGAGTCAAACAGAAGCGTCTAATAGTGTGCGTACAGCGCACTTGTAAAAATTCGTATTTTCTGGGTGCAAATCTGCTAAATAGTAAATTTTGGCCATGCTCTTCATATCTAAGAGTCAAATAGAAGCGTCTAATAGTGCGCTTACAGCGCACTTGTAAACATTCCTTTTTTCTGGGTGCTGATCTGCTAAATAGTAAATTTTGGGGCGTACACTTCATATCTTAGAGTCAGATAGAAGTGTCTAATAGTACGCTTATAGCGCACTTGTAAAAATTCTTATTTTCTGGGTGCTAATCTGCTAAATAGTACATTTTGGGCATGCTCTTCATATCTGAGAGTCTAATCGAAGCGTCTAATAGTGCGCTAACAGTGCAGTTGTAAACATTCTAATTTTCTGGGTGCTAATCTGCTACATAGTACATTTTGGCCATGCTCTTCATAACTAAGAGTCAAATAGAAGCGTCTAATAGTGTGCTTACAGCGCACTTGTCGAAATTCTTATTTTCTGGGTACTAATCTGCTAAATAGTCAATTTTGGGTGTGCTCTTCATATCTGAGAGTCAAATTGAAGCGTCTAATAGTGCGCTTATAGCGCAATTGTAAACATTCTAATTGTTTTGCTGCTAATCTGCTAAAAAGTTCCTTTTTGGGGCCTGCTCTTCATATCTGACAGTCAAATAGAAGTGTCTAATAGTTCACTTATAGTGCACTTGTAAAAATTCTTATTTTCTCTGTGCTAATCTGCTAAATAGTACCTTTTAGGCGTGCTCTTCATATCTTATAGTCAAATCGAAGCGTCTAATAGTGCGCTTATAGTGCACTTATAAACATTCTAATTTTCTGGGTGCTAACCTGCTAAATAGTACATTTTGGGGCGTGCACTTTGTATCTGAGAGTCAAATACAAGCATCTGATAGTGTGCTTACAGCGCACTTGTAAAAATTCTCATTTTCTGGGTGCTAATCTGCTAAATAGTACATTTTCAGGCATGCACTTCATATCTGAGAGTCAAATAGAAGCATCTAATAGTGCGCTTACAGCGCACTTGTAAAAATTCTCATTTTCTGGGTACTAATCTGCTAAATATTCCATTTTGGGCGTGCTCTTCATATCTGAGAGTCTAATCGAAGCGTCTAATAGTGCGCTTACAGCGCACTTGTAAAAATTCTAATTTTCTGGGTCCTAATCTGCTAAATAGTACATTTTGGCCATGCTCTTCATAACTAAGAGTCAAATAGAAGCGTCTCATAGTGTGCTTACAGCGCACTTGTCGAAATTCTTATTTTCTGGGTGCTAATCTGCTAAATAGTAAATTTTGGGCGTGCTCTTCATATCTGAGAGTCAAATTGAAGCGTCTAATAGTGTGCTTATAGCGCAAATGTAAAAATTCTTATTTTCTCTGTGCTAATCTGCTAAATAGTAAATTTTGGGCGTGCTCTTCATATCTGAGAGTCAAATTGAAGTGTCTAATAGTGCGCTTATAGCGCAAATGTAAACATTCTAATTGTTTTGCTGATAATCTGCTAAAAAGTTCCTTTTTGGGCCTGCTCTTCATATCTTATAGTCAAATCGAAGCGTCTAATAGTGCGCTTATAGCGCACTTATAAACATTCTAATTTTCTGGGTGCTAACCTGCTAAATAGTACATTTTGTGGCGTGCACTTTGTATCTGAGAGTCAAATACAAGCATCTGATAGTGCGCTTACAGCGCACTTGTAAACATTCTTATTTTCTGGGTGCTAATCTGCTAAATAGTACATTTTCAGGCATGCACTTCATATCTGAGAGTCAAATAGAAGCATCTTATAGTGCGCTTAGAGCGCACTTGTAAAAATTCTCATTTTCTGGGTGCTAATCTGCTAAATATTACATTTTGGGCGTGCTCTTCATATCTGAGAGTCATATTAAAGCATATAATAGTGCGCTTATAGCGCACTTGAGAAAATTCTTATTTTCTGGGTGATAATCTGCTAAATAGTACATTTTCTGGCGTGCACTTCATATCTGAGAGTCAAATAGAAGCATCTAATAGTGCGCTTACAACGTACTTGTAAGAATTCTCATTTTCTAGCTGCTAATCTGCTAAATATTACATTTTGGGCGTGCTCTTCATATCTGAGAGTCTAATCGAAGCGTCTAATAGTGCGCTTACAGCGCATTTGTAAACATTCTAATTTTCTGGGTGCTAATCTGCTAAATAGTACATTTTGGCCATGCTCTTTATATCTAAGAGTCAAATAGAAGCGTCTAATACTGCGCTTACAGCGCACTTGTCGAAATTCTTATTTTCTGGGTGCTAATCTGCTAAATAGTAAATTTTGGGCGTGCTCTTCATATCTGAGAGTCAAATTGAAGCGTCTAATAGTGCGCTTATAGCGCAGTTGTAAACATTCTAATTGTTTTGCTGCTAATCTGCTAAAAAGTTCCTTTTTGGGGCCTGCTCTTCATATCTGAGAGTCAAATAGAAGCGTCTAATAGTGCACTTATAGCGCACTTGTAAAAATTCTTATTTTCTCTGTGCTAATCTGCTAAATAGTAAATTTTGGGTGTGCTCTTCATAACTGAGAGTCAAATAGAAGCGTCTAATAGTGCGCTGACAGCGCACTTGTAAAAAATCGTATTTTCTGGGTGCTGATCTGCTAAATAGTACATTTTGGGCGTGCTCTTCATATCTGAGAGTCAAATCGAAGCGTCTAATAGTGCGCTTACAGCGCAGTTGTAAACATTCTAATTTTCTGGGTGCTAATCTGCTAAATAGTACATTTTGGGGCGTGCACTTCCTATCTGAGAGTCAAATAGAAGTGTCAAATACTGTGGTTACAGTGCAATTGTAAAAATTCTAATTGTTTTGCTGCTAATCTGCTAAATAGTACATTTTGGGGCCCACTTTTCATATCTGAGAGTGAAATAGAAGCGTCTAATAGTGCGCTTACAGCGCACTTGTAAACATTCTAATTTTCTGGGTGCTAATCTGCTAAATAGTACATTTTGGGCGTGCTCTTCATATCTGAGAGTCGAATCGAAGCCTGTAATAGTGCGCTTACAGCGCTCTTGTAAAGGTTTTAATTTTCTGGGTGCTAATCTGCTAAATAGTACATTTTGGGGCTTGCACTTCATATCTGAGAGTCAAATAGAAGCGTCTAATAGTGCACTTACAGCGCACTTGTAAAAATTTTCATTTTCTGGTTGCTTATCTGCTAAATAGTACATTTTGGGCCTGCTCTTTATATCTGAGAGTCGAATTGAAGCGTAACTTTGATGGAAATTTACTACATCGGTCACTTGTAATATTGTTTCACACCTACAACACTTGTTATACAGATCTAAGTGATAGAAAACAGATTGATATTTTCTACACTAGAAACTACCAGATAACAAGCTGCTATATTTAAACCAAAGTTATAACATGCTGCTATATTTAAACCAAAGTTATCAATAGCTAAGAGGTACTTAAACAATATTGTAATTCTGGGGCAATACCCTCACAAGTCTAACTGAGAGTTCAGTTTATAGGGAAAACTGTTGCCTGGATACAATTCTATAACAATTTCCATATGTCCTTTGCAGACTTTACATGCTGGTAAAACACAGGTGCCAAATGCTGTGGCTTTTTTGCAGTGTGCATACCGGCAAGGAGGGCAGGGTTGAGGAGTGGGTGGAAGATGATGTGGAGGATGATGAGGTCCAAGACCCCACATGGAATCAAGGTCATGCGAGTGACGTTTGCAGTTTGGAGGAAGAGGCGCTGGTTGCACAGAGGCACCAGCACAGCATAAGAGTGAGCAGGGTGCAAAAGCGGAGCGGCCATCCCCTAGCGCTCGTCGGCATGTATTATCTTTAGAATTCCCACAGTAATCCAAGTAACAGTTGAAGCGATAAAAAGAACCATAACAGATTTAATGAGCCATTCACAGTTTCGCAGTGCGGTGACCGGGACCCAGACACTGTCTGGGCGGTGGTCGGACGACCGGGACCCAGTATGCCTGATGTAGAAGTTCGGAGTCACGGTGTGGAATGGATTAGCAGGGTCTGGTGAAGGGTAACCGCACTCCCCCTGGTGTTGAGCACAGGTGTTTGTGCGGCCACATACCAGGACCCTGATGCAGCTTCAGTAAAAAGAGTACTGGATACCAGAAGCCATCACCAGACTTATCCGCAACTTGGAACAGGATGTGACATTCACTTAAGCGGCTGTGCGTGGTTTCGGTGTTCTCACCCTGCTGCTGCTCGCCTGTCTGAGCTGCAGCGTAACTTTGGCCTTCCCGCTCACTGCCTCATATGCGACATGCCCACAAGGTGGAACTCCACCTTGCACATGCTGGAGAGACTGTTTGAGCAGCAGCAGGCGATAGCAGAGTTTCAGCTGCAGCACGCACGGGTTGGTGGCTCTGCACCAGACTTCCCTCCAATTGATCAGAGTTAAAGGATTTCAAATGGACTCATTACAATTACAGGGCCTCTAAAGAGTTCTGTATTGTTATTTGTCGTCACTACCTTCCCGCGTGGGGAGTGGGTCATTTGCGCGCCTGCTGCCTTCCTTGCATGTGGTAGTCGTTTGTCAGGGTCCCTGTATGGAATTGAACCCTGATTCCCCGTTACCCGTGGTCTCCATGGTAGGCGCAGTCAATGGCATAGAAAGTTGATATGGATTGACATACAAATGCGTCGTCGCCTTCTCGTTGGGGATCACATTGAAAAAGTGCTCTAGCATGACGAGCTGGGTGATCTCCTCTGGGAACTTGGCTTGATGGGAGTTGAGCCAGTTCTGGGTGGCCCTTGTGATGCCACGGTGTATACCCAGATATATAAGAGCTGCTGCAGAAAGTGCGGGCCGTCTGTGCTTTTGGTGTTCTCACCCTGCTGCTGCTCGCCTGTCTGCGCTGCAGCGTAACTTCGGTCTTCCCGCTCACCGCCTCATGAGACTGTGCGAGCAGCAGCAGGCGATAGTGAAGTTTCAGATGCAGCACGCACGGGTAAGTCGCTCTGTGGAACAGTTTTCTTTTTTTGTATGTCCTAATATTTTGGGGGCTACCCCAATTAATTAAAATAAAAAATGGATATATATAAACAGTGTTGGCCAACTCATCCTCCTCCTCCACTGCCACTTCCACCAACACCGCCACGGTCACCGCCTCCTCAACCTATGGGTCACTTAGTATAAACTATGTACACAATAGCAGAGGCCTGTGAAGGCCTTTTCTCCATGCATCAAGAGTTGAGCATTTCTCCATGCATCAGGACTGCAAGAAATGCACCGCAGGCCGCAAATGTTTATTTTTTTGTATGTCCCAATATTTTGGGGGCTACCCCAATTAAAATAAAAAAATAGATATATATAAACAGTGTTGGCTACCTCCTCCTCCTCCTCCACCGCCGCTTCCACCTACACCGCCACGGTCACCGCCTTCTCAACCTATGGGTCACTTAGTATAAACTATGTACACAATAGCACAGGCTTGTGAAGGCCTTTTCTCCATGCATCAGGACTGCAAGAAATGCACCGCAGGATGTAAATGTTTCTTTTTTTTTGTATATCCCAATATTTTGGGGCTACTCCAATTAAAATTAAAAAATATATATATATAAACAGTGTTGGCTACCTCCTCCTCCTCCACCGCCGCTTCCACCTACACCACCATGGTCACCGCCTCCTCAACCTATGGGTCACTTAGTATAAACTATAAACACAATAGCAGAGGCTTGTGAAAGGCCTTTTCTCCATGCATCAGGACTGCAAGAAATGCACCACAGGCCGCAAATGTTTCTTTTTTTGTACGTCCCAATATTTTGGGGGCTACCCCAATTAAAAAAATATATATATATTTATATATATATATATATATATATATAAAACAGTGTTGGCTACCTCCTCCACCGCCACTTCCACCTACACCGCCATGGTCACTGCCTCCTCAACCTATGGGTCACTTAGTATAAACTATGTACACAATAGCACAGGCTTGTGAAGGCCTTTTCTCCATGAATCAAGAGTTGAGCATTTCTCCATGCATCAGGACTGCAAGAAATGCACCGCAGCCCGCAAATGTTTATTTTTTTTGTACGTCCCAATATTTTGGGGGCTACCCCAATTAAAATAAAAAATAGATATATATAAACAGTGTTGGCTACCTCCTCCTCCTCGTCCACCGCCGCTTCTACCTACACTGTCACGGCAGGGCCAGATTAAGAGCCCAGTGGGCCTGGTGCTGACGATTATGATGGGCCTAATTACAAAATCTTATTGACCAAAAACACTAAAACAGTCCTACCTCCTAAGCGTCATGTATCTGATGGAGATGGTGCTGGAGGGAAACTCATAGGATGCAGCTATGAGAAAACACATACCCTATGCTAAGCTCATGCTTTCATCTTTCAAGTAAACCCATACCCCCTAACAGCAATGTCCAGTAAAGCGCGAGGGCTATGGATGGCGTAAAAGGGTGGGCCACTGACACAAATCACATAACCAGAACTGCCAAAAGGGGCGAACATACACAAAAAGGGGGCATGTCTGTGTCCCCATGTCTCCCAGTGTCCCCATGTCACTAGGGGACATTGAGAGACATTGGGACACTGGGAGACATGGGGACACTGAGATACCAGGGAACACTATGAGACCTGGGGACACAGACTCTTGGGGACACTGGGAGACATGGGGACATGAGGGGACACTGGGAGACATGGGGCACTGAGGCACTGTGATACATGGGGGACACTGGAGACTTAATAAAGACCTGGGTACAGGTCAAAACGTTGCGATGTGCAATAAACCTGCTTAAATCTATCACAGTGAGTGCCTGAGATGTTTTTTTTTATACTAGGGGACACTGAGACACTAGGAGAAATGGGGACACTGGAGACATTGGGACACTGAGACACTTGGGACAGTAGCACACTACGGACACTGAGAGACACCAGGGACACTGAAACACTTGAGGGCACTGTGAGACATGGGGACACTGGAAGACTAGGGGATTCTGAGAGACTAGGGGACACTGAGACACTGAGACACTATGGACACTGGGAGATGTGGGGCACTGAGGCACTGTGATGCATAGGGGACACTGGAGACTTGATAAAGACCTGGGTACAGGTCGAAATGTTGCGGTGTCCAATGAAACTGCTTAAATTTATCACAGTGAGTGCCTGAGATTTTTTCTTTTATACTAGGGGACACTGAGACACTAGAAGACATGGGGACACTGGGAGACATTGGGACACTGAGACACTGGGAGACTAGGAAACACTGAGACACTTGGGACAGTGGCACACTATGGACACTGAGAGACACCAGGGGCACTGGGAGACACAGGGATACTGAGATACTAGGGACACTGGCTGGGAGACATGGGGACACTGGGAGTGCCCCATATCTCCCAAGTCTCAAAGTCGCCCAGTATCTCCATGTCTCCCTGTGTCCCCCAGTGTCTCCATGTCTCCCAGTGTCCCCTAGTGTCTCAGTGTCCCCATGTCACCCAGTGTCCCCTAGCTTTTGTATCCCCATCTCTTCCAGTGTCCATTAGAGTCTGTGTCCCCATGTCTCCCAGTGTCCCGATGTCACTAGGACACTAGGGGACACTTAGAGACATTGGGACACTATAAGACTTGGGGACACTGAGACACTGGTAGAGACATGGGGACACTGAGATACATGGGGACACTGAGATACATGGGGACACTGAGATACTAGGGCACTCTGGGAGACTAGGGACACAGACACTAGGGACACTGAGAGACACTGAGAGACACTGGCTAGGCAGCCTCAAATACCTGAGAAATACTTCCGAGAAATACCTGCAACCATAAGAAATACATGAGAAATATCTGGCAACCCTAAGAGTAGTGTGTAAAAAAAAAATACAAAAAAAAATACAAAAAAAAATACAATTTTTTTTTTAACTCAATGGGCCTTTTCCATGGACCTGGGCCTGGAGCTGCAGCTCCATCAGCCCCTATGTTAATCCGGCCCTGCATCACGGTCACCGCCTCCTCAACCTATGGGTCACATAGTATAAACTATGTACACAATAGCCAAGGCTTGTGAAGGCCTTTTCTCCATGCATCAGGAGTTGAGCTCAGTTTGAACAATGAAAGAGAATACCCTGCACTTGTCCTACTCTTACCCCCATTTTACTTCCTTTTGCAGCCCTCTAGCCCTTTCCAGGACTTTTTTAGAGGCATTTTTGTGTCCAAAAGTTCAGGTCCCCATTGACTTCAATGTGGTTCAGGTTCGGGGTCAAGTTCGGGGTCAAGTTCGGGGTCAAGTTCGATCACGAACCCGGACCCGAACATCCAGGTGTCCGCTCAACTCTAGTTTTAATTGCTTATCCTGAAACACCTGTGGGAGAAGGAATCTAATACAAAGCCAAAAGCAGTATGTTTCTCTTATCTACTTCATTTAAAAAACCTGAAATAGAAAATCCACAGTAGGCAATAGTTACTTACCCAGTGCAACAGTGCATTTGTTTTTGCTAGAATTGTCTGCATTACATTTGACCCAAAACAGACCTTTGATCATTTATATATATTAAATCTACCAAGCCTGTGTATAAATTGGCCAACCTGCATACAGAATATATGAATCACATACATTGTGGGTGTTTCTTAACAGCACCTTACAGATATCAGTCACATATACTGAGTCTGTTCAAACAGTAATCATACATAGCCTACATTTGCTATATACAGTGACACTATGCCTGCACACATATTAACTTAAGATTATATGAGTGAGATAAATTGAGGCTGTGTTTTCACAGAACTTCATGCACATATTATACCACTCACATATACTGATGTTGTCAACCCACACATAGAACTTGTATTAGATTGGACTCATATAGAAGATGTGTCTTATATCATTCACATATATTGTGTTTCCACTGATACATCAAGCATATAGTGAACAGATACACTGAAGCAATATTTCCACAGAAACTTACATATAGAGCATGTTGAGGGCATATACTGAGGCTGTGTTTTCACAGCAACTCAGAGCATATAAGGAACACACACTGAGGCCGAGTCTCCATATCAACTCATACATAGACAATATAGTGGATATATATACTGAGGCTTTGTCCTCATAATAACTCATACACAGAGCATCTAGTGGATACATATACCTAGGCAGTGTCCTCATTGTAACTCATACATACAGCCTATAGTGGATACATATACTGAAGCTGTGTCCTCATAGTGACTCATACATATATCATATACAGGATACTCATACTGAGGTGATGTCCTCACAGTAACTCTTACATAGAGCATATAGTGGATATATATATATAAAATATATATGGTAAAATATATATTACCAGGGTGCCTCCAGGCCAGTAGATATGAAGGTAAGAAACAGGAGCACTCGCTTGGATTTTTCAAAAGTGTATTGACCGTTTAATCACAACTCAGCATCAACGTTTCGACCCTTCAGATCTTGATAAAGACCCTGAAGGGTCGAAACGTTGATGCTGAGTTGTGATTAAACGGTCAATACACTTTTGAAAAATCCAAGCGAGTGCTCCTGTTTCTTACCTTCATATATATATATATATATATATATATATATATATATATATATATATATATATACATATATACTGAGGCCATGTCCTCATAGTAACTCATACATAGAGCATATAGTGGGAACATATACTGAGGCTGTGTCCTCGTAGTAACTAATTGTTAAGACCTGCAGTGGTTATGGTACTGCGGTCTTCTATTCCTTTCCCAACAGCTGAGCCTAAGTGATTATAGCTGCAGCAGGGAGTAGAGGAATAGTAGAGATGAATACAGCTTCCAAGACGATTCTCCCCAGCAAATAGAATATTCCCCAAACATGAGCCTAGACTTCATGAAGGGTGTAACAGGAATGATCTTTATTGAAAACAGGCTGGCTTTTATGAGAAATCCTCCTGCAAGAGGACCTCCCACAGCAAACAAATACATTAACCAATCATTATACAGTTTTGCACTAATACACGCCCTCCCTCTGCCTAGGAGATATTGAGATAAGTTAAGGAATAAATCAATTATCTCCAGGCAAAGGGCACACATTTTTCCCAAAAGTTAGAACACCCCTTTACCCACAAGGTATCCCTACAAAATACATATCCCCTGATAGCCCCGATCAGGGGGACAAACATATCCAAATTTCACCCAGATCGGTTCAGGGGTTCTTAAAAAGTGTGGAAGTCATGTTTTACCGACCACACACGAGGCTCGGTCGTCAATTAGGAAAAAGGCGAACAACGGGCAAAATACCGAATAGATCCTCCTGGCTCATAGTAGCGATTGTTCCCCTGGTCTGCACAAACATAACTACCGAATGCCGCTCTTCTGGCTGTTCGGTAAGTGGGAGAAGCCGGCGTTCGGTAGTTTTCAGCGGTGGTTCGTGAGGTTGAGTGTCCGATTTTAGTTCCAGACACTCGACGACCAAGTCCCACTGACTCCCCTCGTGCGAACAAGATGGCCGCTGTTTTCTTTTGCACGTGGCGTTCGACTATACGAACAGCGGCCACCCAGGGAACACTTAATCGACGGTTCATTTGAACTTAACGAGCCAGGAGGGTGGTCGGTGTTCGGTAGTTTCAAACTGCCGAACTAATATCCAGTATTCAGACAGTAAATGGGGAAAACACACGAATACAAAAGAAAATGTCAAAATAAAGTCCATTTTCTTCACAATACTCCCCCTTAGTTCCATGGGTCGGCATACCCGCCTAGACCCTGCCGGGTTGGCTAGGGGATGTCCGGGTAGTATAATCAAACATCCAAGTCGGTCTGGCGGGAAAGCCCATCCGCATTGCCCTTCTGTTTGCCCGGGCGGTACTGCAGTGTAAAATTGTAGGGCTGCAGCGCTAAACTCCAGCGCAGCAACCGGGGATTGTCTCCAGATACTCGGTTGAGCCAAATGAGGGGATTGTGGTCAGTGAGAAGGGTAAAAGCACGGCCATAAAGGTACGGTTGGAGTTTCTTTAAGGCCCATACTAGCTCCAAGCAAACTTATGGCTGAGGTATGCCACCGGGTGTTCCATGCCATCTTCCCCCACTTTGCTCAGCACGGCTCCCAGCCCTAACATAGAGGCATCTGTATGAATGAGAAATGTCTTAGTAGGGTCTGGGGCCGCCAATACTGGAGCTTCACTTAAAGCCGTTTTAAGGTTCTGGAACGCTGTTGCACACTCTGGGGACCACGTTACCTGCTTGGGTAGGGACTTTTTGGTTAGATTGGTGAGAGGTTTCGCTAGGCTGCTATACTCAGGGACGAACTTGCGGTAATACCCTGCGGTGCCTAGGAAGGCCAATACCTGCGTCTTAGTGCGGGGCTGGGGCCAATTGGCTAAGGCCTCTACCTTGGCTGGCTTGGGTCACTGCTTACCAGACCCTACTCTATGCCCTAAGTACTGGACCTCTGCCATACCCACATGGTATTTCTCGGGTTTCAGGGTAAGGCCGGCTTCTTGTAACTTACCAAATACCGAGGCCAAGTGCAATAGGTGAGCTTCCCATGTGCCACTGTAGATGGCAATGTCATCCAAATAGTCACATGCTAAGTCCTGCATTCCTTCCAGAAGTCGGGCCGCCATCCGTTGAAACGTAGTGGGGGCATTCTTCATCCCAAACGGTGTGGTGACATTCTGTCATCAAACTAGCATGGTGACCAGGGGTCATGTGATCAAGTTCATGTAGATCTTTCTTACAGGGGGATAAGCTTTACTTTGATATGGTAATTGATATGGTAATTTACAAGTCAGGAAAGAGATAACCACTCCCCCCACTATCCTCATTTCTCTCTGTTCCTTCTTGGCTGTGCTACTGAGCAGATGTGCAGACGCCATGTGCTATCTTGGTGAACCATGTTATACTCTGTTGCTTCCTTTTCTTCCTTGGTGGATGTGATGTTGGACTTGCAGCAGTGAGCCATTACTAGATGTGAAGGCCTAACCGTGGTTGAGATCAAACGTGTGGGGAAGGGGATTACTATATAGATAGATAGATTTAAAAGGGTTGTTGCTCCTGGGCTGTGTGTTTGTGATACATTTATAGTATTGTGTTGTTGTCTTCTAAATAAATACCTTTTAATGTAGACGAACCTTGTGTAAAATATATATATTAATTTGGTGATTACACCACAAACGGCATAACTCGAAATTGGTATAGCCCGAATGGGGTGACGAATGCCGACTTAGGGATGGCGGCCGGGTCTAGTGTAATTTGCCAATATCCAGATCCAGGGTAGTTAGGAAGTGCCCGCTGGCCATGCGATCGAGTAATTCGTCGATCCGTGGCATAGGGTAGGCATCCGTGATCGTCCGGTCGTTCAGTTTCCGGTAATCAATACAGAAGTACTAGCACCACCGGAGACACCCAGGGACTTTGGGAAGCCTCAATAACCCCTAATTCTAGCATTTCTTGGATTTCCTTCCACACGCTAGTTCGTACTTCTGCCGGAATATGGTATGGCTGCTGTCTCAAGGGGCTCTCCCCCTGTGTTTCTACCCGGTGCACTGCGGCGGAGGTGTACCTGGGTAGAACTGAGAACAGCCCACTGTATTCCTGCAGCAGGTGTTTAGCGTCTGCCTGCTGAGTGGGGTCTAGTTTCTCCCCCAACCTGACCTGTTCTAAGGTCCCTTGGTTAGCTGCCAGCAGGTCGGGTAAGGGGAGCCCCTCACTACCATCCGTGGACGGAGCACATATAGCGGCCACGTCCTCAGAGCGCTCGTGGTATGGTTTCAACATGTTCACATGAAAAGCTCGTCCTTTCATCTGAACATTTGGCTACAATATAGGTGGTGTCGCTAATTCTTTCTACCACTTTAAATAGCCCCTGCCAAGCTGCCTGTAGCTTGTCCTTTTTGGAAGGTCTGAGGGCTAGTACTTTTTGCCCTACTTCCAGGTTCCTATCTCTTGCCCCCCGGTCATACTATTGTTTCTGGCGTTTCTGGGCCGCCTGCAGGTTCTCCCGAACTGACTCGGTTAGGGCCTGCAAGCGGTCCCGGAACTTCAGCACGTATGGCAGAACGGGGACTCCTTCCTCTCCTGTGTTGCCCTCCCAGTGCTCCCGTATGAGGTCCAGGGGTCCCCGGACTTTTCTCCTGTATAGGAGTTCGAAGGGGGAGAACCCAGTGGACGCCTGAGGCACTTCCCCGTAAGCAAACAGGAGATGAGGTAGAAATTTCTCCCATTGACTGTAGGACTCTGTGAACGCTGTGAGCATTTGTTTAAGCGTGCCGTTAAACCGTTCACAGAGACCGTTAGTCTGGGGGTGGTAGGGGGAGCTAAATGATGGTTTTACCCCGCAGCTCTGCCACAACTGTTGAATTACAGTTGCCGTAAACTGGGTTCCCTGGTCTGAAAGTATTTCCCGGGGAAACCCTACTCGGGAAAAGATCCTGACTAGAGCCTCTGCTACTGTCTCCGCCTCAATGTTGGAGAGTGCCACAGCCTCAGGGTACCTGGTGGCATAGTCCACCACCGTGAGGATGTAGCGCTTACTGGAGGAGCTGGGTTTGCTGAGAGGCCCTACCAGGTCTACTGCCACTCTGTAGAATGGTTCTTCTATTATAGGTAGAGATCATAGCTTGGCCTTAGGATGATCCCCCCTTTTCCCTATCCTTTGACATGTGTCACATGTCCTGCAGTAGGACTGCAAATCTTTTGATATCCCTGGCCAGAAGAACGTCTGGGTTAGGCGGTCCTTAGTCTTCTTGATACCCAGATGCCCTGCTAGCGGGATATCATTGCTGAGCCTCCGAGGTACTATCAACTGCCTTTTTATAACTTGGGCTGTCCCTTTTCCCACTCCCCTTGTGACCCTATACAGCAACCCCTTGTCCCAGTGGAATCTCTCGTGGGCATTACCTTCCTTAGGGGTACCTACTTCCTTCCTGTAATCTGCTAGGGTGGGATCTGACTGCTGTGCTTGGCCAAAGTCTTGGGGAGTGCCCCAGAAGGGGATAGGGGTAGGGCATACTACGGGAATTTCGGTTCCTACCTGTGGTTCCTCGGAGTGTGTCGGTCCAGCTCGGCGGGCTTGCGCTCTGGTAGTCACGATGCAGGCTCCAGCGGGATCGGATTGAACCAGCTGCGAAGACAGGCACCCCAAATCATTCCCCAACAAAACTTCCACAGGTAGTCCAGACATAATGCCCACCTTCATCGGCTTTGCTCCACTGCCCCAATTTAACTGTACCCGGGCTGTGGGTAACTTGTGGATGGCACCTCCTGCCTCTCGTACTGCTACAGTCCTGTTGGTGCGGGCCTTTGCAGATACAGTGTGCGGCTGCACCAAAGTAAGGGTGGCCCCAGAGTCTCGTAGTGCCTCTGCCTCTTTTCCATCTATGGTGACCCAATGTCTGTGGTGCACCCGGTTGTCTGCTTCTGCTTGGGCTAGATCCACCTCATGTAGCACGGCCCATTGTTCTGGATCTGGAGTGTGCTCTTACAAAGGTGCATGTTGATAGTGATGAGCGGCAGCCCTCGGTGGTTGTGGTGGCCGCTCCCAGCTGTTTCTGCTCCGCTGAGGGCAATGTATTTTGTAGTGCCCTGGCTGATTGCATTGGTGACATACCAATGGTGGTCTCCGGGTAAAACTAGGCTGTGTCGTGGGTGGTACCGTGTTTGGTCTGGGGTTGGTCACAGGACCTGGCGTTGGAGCGCTGGACCTTACCAGAGGATAGTTTCCACTAGCCACTCCTTTTCTTCCCTCATGATGTTCATCTGCCAGCTTGGCCGCTTCCTCGACTGTGGCCGGCTTCCTGTCCCTGACCCAGTCCCTGGTGTCTGCAGGTGTGTGATCAAAAAATTGTTCGAGCAAGAGGAGTTGCAGCACCTCCTCCAGCGTTGTGGCCTGGCAGCCCTGTATCCAGTTTTGGGCTGCCCGATACATCCTAAAGGCCCATTCGGTGTAGGAGTCTCGGACCCCTTTCCGTAATGCCCGAAACTTTTTCCTGTAAGTCTCTGGTGTCACGGCATACCTAGCTAGCAGAATGTCCTTTACCCTGGTGTAGTCATGTATGGCTGTATCAGGAAATGCTCGGTATGCCTCTGCTGCTCGGCCTGTGAGCTTGCTGCTTAAAATCGATGCCCATTGCTCCGATTTCAGACCCTCCAAAGCGCATTGACGCTCAAAATCCTGCAAATATGCATCAATTTCCATCTCTCTGTCTGAAAAACTTTTAAACGCAGCATAATTCATTTTTCTCCACTGTCCTCCATTTATAGATCCAGTTAAGGAAGCGGTGTCTCCTTGGTTCAAGCTCGCCTGTTGTGCTCTGTGTTCTGCGTTCACTTGCGTCACCATCTCAGGTGTGGGATTTGGCCCATATAGATTTAGCCTCCACATCACCTTCTGTTGGAATTCTGCTTCCTCCCGGCTGACATTCGCCATGCTGCTGGTTTGGTCGCCCTCCATCTGCTATGAGGGTAGCTTTCTTTTTGTTGCTTGCCACCTGACCTCAGGCTTACAGTAGATCCTTTAGCGTAGTCCTTTTTAGTTTCTCGTACTGCTGGGCCATTCACCAGTTGTCTTTCTGTGTTCCATTCAATCCCATTGCTTGCCACCAGTTGTTAAGACCTGCAGTGGTTATGGTACTGCGGTCTTCTATTCCTTTCCCAACAGCTGAGCCTAAGTGATTATAGCTGCAGCAGGGAGTAGAGGATTAGTAGCGATGAATACAGCTACCAAGACGATTCTCCCCAGCAAATAGAATATTCCCCAAATATGAGCCTAGACTTCATGAAGGGTGTAACAGGAATGATCTTTATTGAAAACAGGCTGGCTTTTATGAGAAATCCTCCTGCAAGAGGACCTCCCACAGCAAACAAATACATTAACCAATCATTATACAGTTTTGCACTAATACACGCCCTCCCTCTGCCTGGGAGATATTGAGATAAGTTAAGGAATAAATCAATTATCTCCAGGCAAAGGGCACACATTTTTCCCATACGTTAGAACACCCGTTTCCCCACAAGGTATCCCCTGATAGCCCCGATCTGGGGGACAAACATATTCAAATTTCACCCAGATCGGTTCAGGGGTTCTTAAAAAGTGTGGAAGTCATGTTTTACCGACCACACACGAGGCTCCTGCCCAAAACAGTTCCACGAATTCAGCGTGTGCGGTCGGTCAATTAGGAAAAAGGCGAACAACGGGCAAAATACCGAATAGATCCTCCTGGCTCATAGTAGCGATGGTTCCCCTTGTCTGCACGAACATAACTACCGAATGCCGCTCTTCTGGCTGTTCGGTAAGTGGGAGAAGTCGGCGTTCGGTAGTTTTCAGCGGTGGTTCGTGTGGTCGAGTGTCCGATTTTAGTTCCAGACACTCGACGACCAAGTCCCGCTGACTCCCCTCGTGCGAACAAGATGGCCACCGTTTTCTTTTGCACATGGCGTTCGGCTATATGAACAGCGGCCACCCAGGGAACACTTAATCGACGGTTCTTTTAAACTTAACGAGCCAGGAGGGTGGTCGGTGTTCGGTAGTTTCAAACTGCCGAACTAATATCCAGTATTCAGACAGTAAATGGGGAAAACACACGAATACAAAAGAAAATGTCAAAATAAAGTCAATTTTCTTCACACTCAAACATAGAGCATATAGTGGGTACATATCCTGAGGCTGTGTCCTCACAGTAACTCATACATAGAGCATATAGTGGATACATATACTGAGGCTGTGTCCTCATAGTAACTCATACATAGAGCATATACTGGACATAAACTGAGACTTCATACCAATTCATATATTAGAGCATATAGTGGGTACATATACTGAGGCTGTGTCCTCATAGTAACTCCTACATAGAGCATATAGTGGATACACATACTGAGGCTGTGTCCTCACAGTAACTCATACTCAGACCAATTCATGCATTAGAGCATATAGTTGAAACATACCGATGCTGTACCACCACCAATTTATGTACAGGTACTGAGGCCCAGTGGTCTCATATGCAGTATATTCTTCCACTGTCTGAAAAAGCCTGCTTATTTGCGATAATGCACAGATAACAGCAATCAATGCCACATACCTTGATAGAAACAAGTGTGTGTGTGGACTTAGAGATAGTTTTTAGTTTTTTTTTAAACCTGTCATATACATATGTGTACTTCAATCAGACACCCAAGAAGGTTCTCTTACCTTGGATATTTCTCTGTCTTCGGGACTGTGGAATTCCAGCAGACTTTTTACAGCCAGGATGTCACGATTCGGGGAACCCAACACGCTAACATACACACAGACACACACACAGAAAGTGTGCAGTACCGGTCCTTAGAGTGGCCGGGCTAAGCACACACAGAATAGTCAGGAGACAAGCCGAGTAAGGGGAACCAGAAAACAGAATAACGAGAAACAAGCCGAGGTCAAAGGGTAGGAGAAAGTCACAAAGTCAGTATAACAAGCCAGAGAGTACGTAACCAGAAATCACACGTTCAGAATCAATACTATAAAGCAAAGACCACAACAGGGCAGGGAGGAACAGGAAAGGTAAGTATATAAACCATCAGGTTAATTCTGATTGGATAATTTCCAATCAGAATTAACAATCACACGTGGGAGATATCTAAACCTCCCACTGTGATTGAGGCACTGTGCCTTTAATGCCGGGTCAGGTGACTGACCCCGGCGTGACATATCTTGGGCAGTCCTCCAGCGTGCAGCGTCATGCATGCTGCCGCTGGGGGGCGTGGAGGAAGATGCGGGCGGCATCCGAGGCTGGAGGGATGCCGCTCGCCGAGACCCCGTGGAGAAGGGGGCCGCGGACGGCTGGAGGGTGAGTGCCGCGAGCGGACTGCAGCCTCCCCTTGCAGCCGCCCGCGGGGTCCTGACATTACCCCCCCCTCGAAGACCGCCCAGAGGGCGGGAAGCAGAAGGCTTCAAAGGAAACCGGGCATGAAAGGAGCGGATCAAAGAGGGAGCGTGCAGATCAGAGCACGAAACCCAAGATCGGTCCTCAGGGCCGTACCCCTTCCAATCCACCAGATATTGCAGCCGACCCCTAGAAACACGAGAGTCGAGAAGGGCAGCCACTTCGTACACATCACTGGGGACAGCGCGAGGGGAAACAGGCCGCCCGAGGGGACGAGAGAACCGGTTGCAAAGCAAGGGCTTCAAAAGCGAAACGTGAAACGTGTTCGGAATGCGCATGGAAGAGGGCAAGTCCAGGGAGTAGGAAACGGGGTTAACCCTACGTAACACCTTGTAGGGACCAAGGAACCTGGGAGCGAACTTCATCGAGGGAACCTTGAGGCGGAGGTTCCTAGAGGACAACCATACCCTATCACCCGGAACATAGGAAGGGGCCGCACCCCTATGGCGATCAGCAAACTTCTTCTGAGCAGCCGCTGAACGGGACAGCGCAACATGGACCTGATCCCACATCTTCCGTAAAGAGGCGAGGTGCTGGTCCAAAGCGGGCATTCCCTTGTCGGCGAACGCACCGAGAAGGACGGAAGGCCGAAATCCATAAGCAACCTCAAAAGGACTTAAGCCAGTAGACGAATGAGACACCGTATTCCTGGCAAATTCAGCCCACGGAAGGAGGCGAGACCAGTCATCCTGGTGCGCATTAGTGAAGCAGCGCAAATACAATTCCACAGACTGATTAGCACGTTCGGCTGCACCATTAGATTGCGGGTGATAGGAGGAAGTAAACGACAAGGAGACCCCCATCTCAGCACAAAAACCCCTCCAAAACCGAGAGACAAATTGAGGACCCCTGTCAGATACGATATCCTCAGGTACCCCATGCAAGCGGAACACTTCCTTGGCAAACACCTGAGCAAGCTGAATCGCAGAAGGCAGTTTCTTAAGCGGAATAAAGTGCGCCATTTTAGAGAACCTATCCGTCACAGTTAATATCACTGTCTGACCATCGGAAGGAGGAAGGTCTACAATAAAATCCATGGATAAGTGGGTCCATGGTTTCTTGGGTATCGATAGAGGCATCAGGAGACCCTGGGGTCTCACATTAGGGGACTTACACTGCGTACAGACCCGACAAGCCTGCACAAAATCCACTACGTCTCGCTTGAGTGAAGGCCACCAGAACTGTTGAAGGAGGCCCTTATAAGTCTTGGTAACCCCCGGATGACCAGCAGTTTTGGCGGTGTGAAATAAAGTTAACAATTTCTTTCTGTCATTCACTTTAACGTATAGTCTGCCAACAGGCGTCTCAGGGGGTGCTTGAGTTTGGTATGTCTTAATTTTATCAAGAACAAGAGACGAAACAACCAAACGGGTAGCAGCTATTATCTGAGACGCAGGTACAATAGGTTCAGGGGTCGGGTTAACAGATTCTAGAGGTTCATACTGTCGAGAGATAGCGTCAGCTTTGGCATTACGGCAACCAGGTCTATAGGTAATCACGTATTGGAAGCGTGAAAGAAATAGAGACCATCTAGCCTGCCGGGCGGACAACCTTCTAGCATCAGCTATATAGGAGAGGTCCTTATGATCTGTTATGACCATAACTTTGTGTCTAGAACCCTCTAATAAGTACCTCCATTCCTTAAAAGCTAGCACAATAGCTAGTAGTTCCCTGTTCCCAACATCGTAATTCTTTTCTGGATCAGATAACCTTTTTGAAAAGTAGCAACAGGGATGGAGGGGTTCGTCATACGATGATCTCTGTGACAGTACTGCTCCCACGCCTGATTCAGAAGCGTCCACTTCCATAACAAAGGGAAGGGAAGGATCAGGGTGGCGTAGTACTGGAGCAGAGGCAAATGCCTTCTTGAGAGTGTCGAAGGCCTTAAGGGCTTCAGGAGTCCAAACCCTAGGGTGTAGACCTTTCTTAGTCAGCTTCGTTATAGGGGAGATAAGTGGTGAAAAGTTTCTTATAAATTTCCTGTAATAGTTGGCAAATCCTATAAAACGCTGGATAGCCTTAAGACCTTGGGGAAGCGGCCAGGATAGTATGGCTTCTAACTTAGCAGGATCCATACTGAAACCCTGTTCGGAAATTATATATCCTAGAAATTGCACCGAGGTCTGATCGAACAAACATTTTTCTAATTTACAATAAAGTCCGTTCTGTAATAACCTTTTCAGCACCATCCTAACATGATTATGATGTGTCTGCAAATCAGGGGAATATACAAGGATGTCGTCAAGGTACACCACGGCACAGACATGCAATAGATCCCTGAGGACATCGTTTATGAGGTCTTGAAACACAGCGGGAGCATTACACAGTCCAAAAGGCATGACTAGATACTCGTAATGTCCGCTACGTGTATTGAATGCTGTTTTCCACTCATCATTCTCCTTTATACGAACAAGGTTATAAGCCCCCCTGAGGTCTAATTTAGTGAAGTATTTAGAACCTTTGACCCGGTCAAACAACTCCGTGATGAGGGGAATAGGGTAGGCGTTTTTAATCGTTATATTGTTCAGGCCCCTGTAGTCTATACAAGGCCGTAGGTCACCCTCCTTTTTGGCAACAAAAAAGAAACCAGCCCCAGCAGGAGAGGAGGACCTTCTGATAAAACCTTTACTTAAGGCTTCCTGTATGTACTCCTCCATTACCTGGTTCTCTTTTTCAGAAAGAGGGTATACCTTACCCCTAGGCGGCATAGTACCAGGTAAGAGGTTTATGGCACAATCATATTCACGGTGCGGGGGTAGTTTATCTGCCTCCCTTTTTTCAAACACCTTAGCTAGGTCCGCATACACAGGAGGAACATTAACAGAAAGTGGTTTGGCTGTGGGTACATTAAGCAAGCCAACAGGACAAACACGAGTCATACATTCCCTTTGACAAGATTTCCCCCAGGAGAGAATCTCCAAACAACCCCAATCAATCATCGGATTGTGTTTAACCAACCAGGGGAAGCCCAAAACGACAGAGGCTGTAGGGGAGTTGATTATTTGAAAGGACAATCTTTCCTTGTGCAAGGCACCCACAGACATAACCAGTTCTTGGGTCTCATGGGTCACCAGAGGTTTCTCCAATGGTCTACCGTCTATGGCCTCCACGGCCAAGGGAGTGACCCTTTGGATCAGAGTCAACGATGTGGTTTTAGCAAAACTCTCATCCATAAGATTGTCAGCAGCCCCTGAATCTATCAAGGCTTTGGTAATCACGGCAGAATTTCCAACAAAAAGGGTGACCGTAATAAACGGTCTAGTAATGGGGACGTGAGGGGTAAACGACATAACACCCGAGGCCGACCCCTCTATAGGCCTTGGGTGCTGCGGTTTTCCCCGCAATTCAGGGCAGGTTCTTAGAAGATGTCCCCTTTTTCCACAGTAAAGGCATAACCCTTCCCTTCTTCGATATGATTTTTCTATCTCAGTTAACCCAGTAACACCCAATTGCAAGGTTTCAGGGGGAGGTTGGCTAGAAGGGGGTAATGCCAGTAACGCAGTACTGGGTAAAGCAGGTAACATCTGTGTATACATACGCCTCTGACTACGTCTCTCTCTAATACGATTATCAATACGGATGATATAATCTATAAGATCGTCCAAAAGGATAGGCAATTCCCTGGACGCTATTTCGTCCAGGATGTAAGCGGCCAAACCCTCCTGAAAGGCTGTAACGAGGGCATCATTATTCCATACCACCTCAGCTGCTAGAGTGCGGAATTCGATAGTGTAATCCGCTACAGATCTGTTAACCTGTCGGACCCTAAGCAGAGCTTTGCCAGCAGAAGCAACCCTACCGGGTTGATCAAACGTGCGTTTGAAAGCTGTCAGAAAATCTGCGAAGGACATAGGAGACGTATTCTCCCACATGGGGTTGGCCCATGCTAAAGCTCTCCCAGACAAGTGGTTTATCAAAAAGGCAATTTTAGTTCTGTCAGTGGGATAGGAACGTGGATTCATTACCAAATGGATGTCTATTTTATTGAGGAAACCACGACACAAAGCTGGGTCACCACTATAGCGCTGTGGCGGTGTCATATGGACTACATGAGCAGAAACGGGTACTGGAGTGGCAATGGGTTCGGGCACAGCAGCAGCCACCTCCTGGACGGCAGGCTGCAAGTGTGCAGTACGAGCCAGTATGGTCTGTAAGGCTTGAGCAAACTGAACCATACGGTGGTCCAAGCCATCCATTCTAGCCTCCTGATTAACTAAAAGCTGGGGTATGTCAGCAGGTTCCATTATGGCCCTGTTGTAATGTCACGATTCGGGGAACCCAACACGCTAACATACACACAGACACACACACAGAAAGTGTGCAGTACCGGTCCTTAGAGTGGCCGGGCTAAGCACACACAGAATAGTCAGGAGACAAGCCGAGTAAGGGGAACCAGAAAACAGAATAACGAGAAACAAGCCGAGGTCAAAGGGTAGGAGAAAGTCACAAAGTCAGTATAACAAGCCAGAGAGTACGTAACCAGAAATCACACGTTCAGAATCAATACTATAAAGCAAAGACCACAACAGGGCAGGGAGGAACAGGAAAGGTAAGTATATAAACCATCAGGTTAATTCTGATTGGATAATTTCCAATCAGAATTAACAATCACACGTGGGAGATATCTAAACCTCCCACTGTGATTGAGGCACTGTGCCTTTAATGCCGGGTCAGGTGACTGACCCCGGCGTGACATATCTTGGGCAGTCCTCCAGCGTGCAGCGTCATGCATGCTGCCGCTGGGGGGCGTGGAGGAAGATGCGGGCGGCATCCGAGGCTGGAGGGATGCCGCTCGCCGAGACCCCGTGGAGAAGGGGACCGCGGACGGCTGGAGGGTGAGTGCCGCGAGCGGACTGCAGCCTCCCCTTGCAGCCGCCCGCGGGGTCCTGACACAGGATATCCATTAATAGCATTCTTTTTACAATGCCTCATTGCATCATCAGCTCTCTTTTGCACCAAGCATCATTGGAAAAACTTACCTAAATGCTCACCACACAAACCTCCTAAATGTGACCTATTTGTTAGAAGTAAGCCTAATGAAAGCAGCTGGGAGGGACTGAAAGAACAGAGACCCAAGTGCCTATACTAGTTTTAATCTAAATTACTAATGCACTTATCTGAACAGCTGCAGGCCTGTGTTTCAGTGGCAAAATGGGGATTTGAACAACTGACAGCCTAAACTGTTCAAACTATAGGCTTCCATCTGTACCCCATATGTCGTTCATCATCACCAATGGGAGAAGGTTAACCAAAACCCCATACAAGGGGGAATACATAGAATAGGTACCCAGTAACCTATGGAAGTGCTGGTTACTGGGTCTTCAAGGATAAAGGCTTAGACTCGGCTGGGCCTCATGTATGCAGTGGACTACTGTCATCACTTCCGAGAGAGTTAGGTTAGACTCCTGATTGCTGAAGGAGGTAACCAGGCTGGCAACTCTTACAGATGTGCGGTTTGTTGGGTCTTCAGGGATAAAGGCTTAGACTCAACTGGACTGATAGGTATCCAGGTATCATATGTATATGTTTGAATGGTAGAAATTCCTACTCACATTTAAATGAGCCTTTATTCAAACTGGCTCAGGTATATAGACTTGAGTAGGATATGTGGGTCAAATGCTTTAGTAGATATGTTCCTCCCCAGTATGATAGAAATCAGAGAATGATGTTAGGAAAAAGTATTCAACATTTATTTAAAACTGAATAATAAAATCTTACATTGAAGAAGTACAGATTCAACACTGGTTGAATCAGGTGTTGAATCTGTACTTCTTCAATGTAAGATTTTATTATTCAGTTTTAAATAAATGTTGAATACTTTTTCCTAACATCATTCTCTGATTTCTATCATACTGGGGAGGAACATATCTACTAAAGCATTTGACCCACATATCCTACTCAAGTCTATATACCTGAGCCAGTTTGAATACAGGCTCATTTAAATGTGAGTAGGAATTTCTACCATTCAAACATATACATATGATACCTGGATACCTATCAGTACAATATTGCCCTATGTAAGCTTTACTCTTTTCAGAGATATCAAGACAAAGATCTGCTTTATGGGTATATGTATTGTATATCTTTCATATTGTGTTAAATACCCTGATATATTTTCTTGGGTCTTCAGTGCGCTATCCACTTTATATATATATACTATATATTTTTTGCTTTATGTTTTTCTGTGAAACTGTGTGGTTGATTTCACTGTGGTTTTAGCAGCACATCATAGCGCCACCTTACCTCCACCCCTTTTTTTCTGTATTAGACTCAACTGGGCCTCATGTATGCAGTGGACTACTGTCATCACTTCCGAGAGAGATAGGTCAGACCCCTGGTTGCTGAAGTAGGTACCCAGGCTGGCAACTATTACAGATGTGCTGTTTGCTGGGTCTTCAGGGATAAGAGGCTGAACCCTGGCCTGGCTCCATGTAGGCAGTATATAACATACATCCTCTGAGGGGGTATCCAAGCTGGCCTGTTGCTGGGTCTTCAGGGATAAGAGGCTGAACCCTGGCATGCAGTGGACCATTTTCATCTCTTCAGGGAGAGGTTGGGTCCGACCCCCAGTCACTAAAGGGGGTACCCAGGCTAGCCACTTTCATCTTAGTGCGTTTGCTGAGTCTTCAGGGCTTAGAGGCTGAACCCTGGCAGGGCCAAAAAAATATTGCCTGGTGAGCATAAAAGAAAAAATCTAGGCCTGCATAAGAAAACTCCTTCCAAACTGCTGTGAAGGACAGGAAAAAAGACTGCCTGATGGGAAGGGGGAGGATCTATTTATACCAGTTTCAGAGTTCTATTTCCTGTCCTTTCTGCTGTGAGGGGAGGAGCTAACCCCATGAGTAAATGCTGCCATTAATAATGATCAGGAAATATATTTATATATATATACATATATATATATACATACATACACACATACATACGTATATATATGTATATATATGTATATATAATAATTCTATGTATATATTTATGTAAACATTTTACATAATTAGGTCATTTTATTAATTACAATTTGCGGGACCTGCCTGACAACCCAGGCCGAAAGTCCAGGGAATTTAATTTGCTAGCCCTATATTTAACTTTATAACTTTCCAAGACACCATAAGACTTGTACATGGGGGGTACTGTTTTACTTGGAAGACTTCGCTGAACACAAATATTAGTGTTTCAAAACAGTAAAATGTATTACAACTATGACATCGTCAGTGAAAGTGAAATTTTTTGCATTTTTCACACACAAATTGCACTTACACGGATGATATAATTGTTGTGATACGTTTTACTGTTTTGAAACACTAATATTTGTGTAGAAACAACACAGGTGTAGGCGCTCTCTAGAATGTATGGATTGACGGCAGCAGTAAACCAGCAGGACTTCCCAATACCTGCTATTACCCAGAAAGTGCAGAAAACAAAGTGGTAAACCGCGCCACACGATAAAAAACAGTATAAACAAAATTGTACATACATACAAGTAGTCCCAGTATTGAGGTAGTAAATATAAACCTTAAAGGATAAAAATAGAAATAATAGTGCAATATGCCAATGTAAAGAGATACAATAGTGCTATAACATAAAGAACCAGTAGAAGGACCAACTCACACTTTACAGAGCTGCTAAGAGCTCTGCTGATTAGCGCCTGGACGGTATGATCCCCGTCTAAGGATATGGTGGTGGTAACTGGTATCCAAGGCTCCACAGGCGTGTATAAAATAGAAACACCGAGAAAATCCAATAGTGTATTATGTATAAATATTGGAATAAAAAACAAGGGGTAAATACCCTACTTACAATTTCCAGAGCACTAAACTTGCTCTGGTGGTGAGTGCTTGTGGTGGTATAATCCCCATCAAGGGATATAAGCAGGATCCAAGGTGCACAGGAATGAGAGGTAGATCAAAAAGCTGGAAACAAACTGCAACTTTATTGTAAAATAAAATAAAAAACCTTTGTATATAAAATCTTCAGTAAAAATACAATGTCCAAAATTCAAAGTCCAGACTTCTTGATCCACTTTACGCGTTTCGCCCGAATAGGGGCTTCTTCAGAAGTGTAGATAGTGGGGAATGGCAGTTCCGTCCTTATATAGGGCATCTGTCTTGTAATCCCAGTGTGTGCACTCTTCCTGTTTCCGGCCGGTCGCATGCGCCAACCGGAAGTGACGTAACGCAATCTGCAGGGGCTGATGGGACGTGTAGTCCTAATGTTGTTGCTAATTCCGGTAGTCGCGTGCGTCGCCCGGAAATGACGTCACGCGACTAGCGGTGCATTGTGGGGGGAGTAGTTTTAAACACTACCCTTTACAGCATCCTCAAACAAATGAGAAAAAGAGCAATTACATATACATTAATGTTTATAGAGAGCTGTTCAATCTTAGTTTGTTTACATGACTGCATATATAGTGAAGTTTATAAGTTGATCATATAGTGGTCAGGGAATTCTGAATGAACGAGTATTTAAAGGGCCAGTAAATATTGCCACAGAAATATACACTTATACATATAGTGATCTGGATTTTATAGATATATAGCAGATTATTAGAGGGCCAATATATATGGCCATAGAGGTATACACTTAAACATATAGTGATCAGGATATCATACATGTATAGCAGATTCTTAAAGGGCCAGTATATATGGCCATAGAGGTATATATTAAGAACTGTAGACAGTGAAAAAAACACACCAATCACATTAGGAATTATATGTGCAAGAGGAATTGTATATAGTGGCAACATGAGAGGTGTATGGTATCATTAAAAGTTGAGAAAAAGATAAAAACATATATATAAATATAAATATAAAAAAGAATGTATATAAAAATATATATGTATATAAAATATATTTGTAAAAAATTATAAAAAATTAAAAAGATCAAATTCAGCATTAAATCCACTAGGTTGTAGTGTATCTAAAAAGTACACCCACTCCATCTCTTTTTTACCCAATTTATTAACCATATCACCACCTCTCCAATGTTGGGATACTTTTGTGATGCCAATAAATTTAAGTAGGCGTGGGTCATTATTGTGGAGTGCAAAATGAGAGGATACAAGATGATTTTTGAAGCCCTTTTCTATATTCCTACAGTGTTCCCCAATTCTCGTTTTTAGAGGTCTTATAGTCCTTCCTACGTATTGTAGACCACATGGGCACTCTAATAAATAGATGACATTCTTGCTCATACATGTGATAGTGTCTTTGATCTCATACTTTTTGTTAGTTTTGTTTGATTTAAAATCCATAGTAGGTCTATTAATTTTTTTGGTTTTTTTACAGGCTACACAGCAATTGCATCTAAAAAATCCTTTCTTATTACTTAAAAAGCTATTCAGAGCATTGGAGTTTTCTCTTTTGGTGTAATTCTTTGTGAGTTGCATTTTTAAATTAGGGGCCCCTCTGAATACTATTCTCGTAATAGTATTCAGAGGGGCCCCTAATTTAAAAATGCAACTCACAAAGAATTACACCAAAAGAGAAAACTCCAATGCTCTGAATAGCTCTTTAAGTAATAAGAAAGGATTTTTTAGATGCAATTGCTGTGTAGCCTGTAAAAAAAACCAAAAAATTAATAGACATACTATGGATTTTAAATCAAACAAAACTAACAAAAAGTATGAGATCAAAGACACTATCACATGTATGAGCAAGAATGTCATCTATTTATTAGAGTGCCCATGTGGTCTACAATACGTAGGAAGGACTATAAGACCTCTAAAAACGAGAATTGGGGAACACTGTAGGAATATAGAAAAGGGCTTCAAAAATCATCTTGTATCCTCTCATTTTGCACTCCACAATAATGACCCACGCCTACTTAAATTTATTGGCATCACAAAAGTATCCCAACATTGGAGAGGTGGTGATATGGTTAATAAATTGGGTAAAAAAGAGATGGAGTCGGTGTACTTTTTAGATACACTACAACCTAATGGACTTAATGCTGAATTTGATCTTTTTAATTTTTTATAATTTTTTACAAATATATTTTATATACATATATATTTTTATATACATTCTTTTTTTATATTTATATTTATATATATGTTTTTATCTTTTTCTCAACTTTTAATGATACCATACACCTCTCATGTTGCCACTATATACAATTCCTCTTGCACATATAATTCCTAATGTGATTGGTGTGTTTTTTTCACTGTCTACAGTTCTTAATATATACCTCTATGGCCATATATACTGGCCCTTTAAGAATCTGCTATACATGTATGATATCCTGATCACTATATGTTTAAGTGTATACCTCTATGGCCATATATATTGGCCCTCTAATAATCTGCTATATATCTATAAAATCCAGATCACTATATGTATAAGTGTATATTTCTGTGGCAATATTTACTGGCCCTTTAAATACTCGTTCATTCAGAATTCCCTGACCACTATATGATCAACTTATAAACTTCACTATATATGCAGTCATGTAAACAAACTAAGATTGAACAGCTCTCTATAAACATTAATGTATATGTAATTGCTCTTTTTCTCATTTGTTTGAGGATGCTGTAAAGGGTAGTGTTTAAAACTACTCCCCCCACAATGCACCGCTAGTCGCGTGACGTCATTTCCGGGCGACGCACGCGACTACCGGAATTAGCAACAACATTAGGACTACACGTCCCATCAGCCCCTGCAGATTGCGTTACGTCACTTCCGGTTGGCGCATGCGACCGGCCGGAAACAGGAAGAGTGCACACACTGGGATTACAAGACAGATGCCCTGTATAAGGACGGAACTGCCATTCCCCACTATCTACACTTCTGAAGAAGCCCCTATTCGGGCGAAACGCGTAAAGTGGATCAAGAAGTCTGGACTTTGAATTTTGGACATTGTATTTTTACTGAAAATTTTATATACAAAGGTTTTTTATTTTATTTTACAATAAAGTTGCAGTTTGTTTCCAGCTTTTTGATCTACCTCTCATTCCTGTGCACCTTGGATCCTGCTTATATCCCTTGGTGGGGATTATACCACCACAAGCACTCACCACCAGAGCAAGTTTAGTGCTCTGGAAATTGTAAGTAGGGTATTTACCCCTTGTTTTTTATTCCAATATTTATACATAATACACTATTGGATTTTCTCTGTGTTTCTATTTTATACACGCCTGTGGAGCCTTGGATACCAGTTACCACCACCATATCCTTAGACGGGGATCATACCGTCCAGGCGCTAATCAGCAGAGCTCTTAGCAGCTCTGTAAAGTGTGAGTTGGTCCTTCTACTGGTTCTTTATGTTATAGCACTATTGTATCTCTTTACATTGGCATATTGCACTATTATTTCTATTTTTATCCTTTAAGGTTTATATTTACTACCTCAATACTGGGACTACTTGTATGTATGTACAATTTTGTTTATACTGTTTTTTATCGTGTGGCGCGGTTTACCACTTTGTTTTCTGCACTAATATTTGTGTACAGTCTCCCGAGTATAACATTAACCCATGTACAGGTTTATGGAGTTTTCAAAAGTTACAGAGTCAAATATAAGGCTTGCTTTTCAGTTTTTTTACATTGAAATTCGCCAGATTGGTTACGTTGCCTTTGAGACTGTATGGTAGCTCAGGTATGAAAATACCCCCCCCCCCATGATGGCATAACATTTGCAATAGTAGACAATAGTAGACAATAGTAGACAACCCAAGGTATTTCAAATGGAGTATGTCCAGTCTTTTTCTAGAAGCCACTTAGTCACAAACACTGGCCAAAATTGGTGTTCCAATTAGTTTTTTGCGTTTTTCACACTCAAACAAATATTAACACTTGAGGTTAGGACTCTATCACTTTGGCCAGTGTTTGTGACCAAGTGGCTACTAAATGCAATACCTTGGGTTGTCTACTATTGCAAAATGCCATCATAGGGGTAATTCTCATTCCTGGGCTACCATACGGTCTCAAAGGCAACGTAACCAATCTGGCGATTAAAAAAATAAAAAATTTAACATGGTATATTTGACCCTGTAGCTTCCCAAGACACCATAGAACCTGTACATAGAGGGTAGTGTTTTACACGTGAGACATCGCTGAATACAAATATGTGTATTTTATTGCAGTAAAAGCAAACAGTATTATGGCATTCACAGTTAAAATGTCATGCAGAACTAAAAAACTTAAAAGATTTCAAATTTTCTACCTTTTTTTATATTTTATTCATATTAAATTATGTTTCATAGCTAAATATTTGATGTTAAATAAAAGCCCTGTTTCCCCTGAATAAAATTATATATAATAAATGTGGGTGCACTTAATATGTAAGAGGTGAATTACAGTTGAACAGACATATAGTCAAATTCCAGGTTTTGTTTACGTTTTGTTTTGATCACAACGTGTACATTTGGGCCAGTCCTTAAGGGGTTAAATATCTGTATGGACTCTGATAAAACCACCTCTTCAGGCAGAGAATTCCAAATCCTTATAGTTCTTACTGTAAAAAAAACCTTTTCTTTGCCTTAGCTGAAATCTCCTTTCTTCCAGCTTAAATGTCTGAACTTGTGTCCTATGTATAGCCCTGTTTATGAATAGATTTCCAGATAATGGTTTGTACTGGCCCCGAATATATTTGTATAATGTTATCATATCCCCTCTGAGGCGCCGTTTTTCCAAACTAAAGACATTTACATTTTTTAACCTTTCTTCGTAACTAAAATGCTCCATTCCTTTTATCAATTTTGTAGCTTGTCTCTGCACTTTTTCTAGTACAAACAACAAAAATTTAAAACAATTGGATATGGCTGGATTGGCGTTATTGAATTGTGAGAGATGCAGCAACCCTAGTGTCAATAATCACTCAGAAAACTTTACATAAAGTGCAAAATCAAGTAGAAAATACAGGGTGCGCAATTAAAAACATCACCACACAATTTGTCTCTGGTTATCTGCAACATATAAAACTGTACATAGTGTAATACTGTGTATATATATATAGGTGTTTAAGTACACAGAGTTAATGGGTCACTCAGTCTTCCCAGAGCCACATTTATCAGGCTCTGGCCGTGATGGCTTATCAGCAGATAAAGTTGCTGGAATGAATCCTGGAATTCTGTTACTCCCAAATATTTAGGAAACTTGAAGGTTTTTCTCAAATGGATTTACTTCAATAAAGTGCAGAAAACAGGATTTGGCAGCAGACAAATAATTAAATATGCAGCACGACGCGTTTCAACCAAGTAGGTCTTCCTCAGGTACATAGTTCCTCATTCCCCGTGTTTGTTCAAAAAGTAGTCTGGGGGTGTTGAATTTTGGCGCCATTTTCGCGGTATTTGATCACTTCCAGTTTTGGGTCACTTCCAGGTTTAATATAGTTCTTAAAGGGATCTGTGACGAGACCAATCTCGCCACATTGCATTGGAGAAGCCTGGTTGCCCGCCTGTTGCCTCTGGACTATGGCCCCATGTTAAAAAGCCTTATTTTCCCTTGATGAAAAGGCTTGTTCGTGCCTTTCTGCCTGGCATTCGGTAGATTCAATCTACCGATCAAACAACCGATTGACTGGACCACCTGTATTGGTAGTGTGTCGGCAATTTACCTCCCAGAAGCTGCGGCTAACCGCAGCTTAATTGACAAATGCTGGGTGGCCTTTGTTCGTTTGCCGAAGACGTGGCGGCGGCCATTTTAAAGTCCCGAATGGCCAGCGGTGTTCAGCGCCCAAACTATGGAACTGGAAATGGACACTTATTTGCGTGAACACCGCTGAGCCGTCAGCCTCCTTGCTTCTGCATCGGTCATTTAACCGGATGCCTGTTCATTAGTAGTTTAAACCGTATGAACAGCATTACCCCAGATAGCAATTGAAATGTATGTATGTGATCTGAGCGCCATTTGGTAATAATGTGCGCTCAGATCTAAGCAATCTGGGGATAGGTAGAATGTATATGTTTTGTGCAACAGTTGTAAATTTATACATTTTTTATGTCTTTTACTGTCTTTTACTGCCATGTGGTTAATTGAGTTTTGCCTCTGTCCTGGGAGATAATTGGATTACTTCCCAATTATCTCCAGGACAGAGGGAGGGACATTAGGATGCATTGTGGGGATGTTTTAACTCTGTGTGTCTGATTTTGATACATGTCTGTCTGTGTTAGTCTTACATCTGGTCCCCTAGGGGAGTGTCCACCAGGTGGAAGACCTGCATAAATACCGGGCAGGTAGCCCACATTAAACCAGACCACTGCTTGACCCCCAACACGGAGCTCTGTCTCATCTTTGGGGGGGATTTACTGTATGCTGTTAGAGACTGATAGCCAGGAGTGTAAACCGCTTGGATGCTTTTCCTGTTCGTCTGCTAGCAGCTATTCGTGAGGTTCCAGTTTGGGAGTTTGGAGTGCTATTTTGTATGCAGTCTTGGAGTTTGGAGCATTCCCTTGTATTCGGTTTCGGGAGTTTGGTGTTCTGCAGTAGCTGTACCTGTATCTCTGGAAGGGGAAGATCGACTAAACGGCGGTTTAACCCATTTATGCCTGGGGGTGCCGTTACAGATCTGAAGTATTGGCAACCATTTTTCTTTTGGGACACAATATTTGTTGGTGCCCTTACTTAGAGATCGATCTTTTATATCTATACATAAAAGCTAAACATACATTCTTTATTGTAAATATAATAAAAACTAAATAATAATACTAGTAAAAACAATACATTTTAAATCATGCCTCACCTGGTCTAGCAATAGAGGATTGTATAGCACCAAACTTAAAATAGAGTGGAATACGCCTTGTAGTCTCTGATGTTTACATTGTGTTCTGATATGCACCTTAACCCCTTCAGGACGGAGTCAATAGTGTACGTTCTGATCAAAACAAAACGTAAACAAAAACTGGAATTTGCGATATATGTCTGTTCACCCGTAGTTCCCCTCTTTCATATTATAGGCACCCACACTTATTATATATCATTTTGTTCAGGATAAACAGGGCTTTAATTTATCATTAACTATTCATATATGGGACATAATTTGTTATGAATAAAATGTAAAAACAATGTGAGAAAATAAGATTTTTTTTTAAATTTGTATTTCCGTCTGACATTTTAGCTGTGAATGTCATAATACTGTTAGGTTTTACTGCACAAAAATGCACATATTTGTAATCAGCGATGTCTCACGAGTAGAACAGTACCCCCCATTAACAGGTTTTATGGTGTTTTGGAAAGTTACAGGGTCAAATATAGAACGTTCCATTTTCAAATAGAAATTTGCCAGATTGGTAATGTTACCTTTGAGACGGTATGGTAGCCCAGGAATGAGAATTACCCCCACAATGGCATACCATTTGAAAAAGTAGACAACCAAAGGTATTGAAAGTGGGGTATGTTAGTCTTTTTTTGCAGCCACTTAGTCACAAACACTGGCCAAAGTTAGCATTCATATTTGTATTTGTGTGAAAAAAGCAAAAAACAAATATTTGGCCAGTGTTTGTGACTAAGTGGCTACTAAGAAAGACTGGACATACCTCACTTGCAATACCTTGGGTTGTCTACTTTTGAAAATGCTATGCCATCATGGGGGTAATTCTCATTCCTGGGCTACCATACGCTCTCAAAGGCAATATAACCAATCTGGCAAATTTCAATGTCAAAAAAATGAAATGCAAGCCTTATATGTCACTCTCTAACTTTCCAAAACACCATGAAACCTGTACATGGGAGGTACTGTTATTCTCGGGAGACTTCACTAAACACAAATATTAGTGTTTTAAAACAGTAAAACATATTACAACAATAATATAGTCCATAAAAGTGCCGTTTGTTAGTAAAAAATGCAAAAAACTTGACTTTTACTTAAAATATCATCGTTGTAATGCCATTTACAGTTTGAAACACTAATATTTGAGTTCAGCGAAGTCTCCCGAGTAAAACAGTACCCCCCATGTACAAGTTTTATGGTGTCTTGGAGAGTTACAGGGTCAAATATAGTGCTTGCAAATTAAATTCTCTGCACTTTCTCCCTGTGTTGTCAGGTATGTCAATCAAATGTTAATTAATCAAATCACCTAATTATGTTAAAAGATTACTTAAATATACACGTAGAATTTTAATATATATGCATTTATAGGTATTTAAATTCTACGTGTATACTAATGTAATCTTGTATGTAATTATATGTATTTATCTATATATATATTTGCGGTTATTTGCATTTTATATATAGATAGATATATATAGAATGTCATTCTAAGTGTATTTTGTTACCAATATATATATATTAATAACAAAATACAGTTAGAATGAAATTACATATGTATATATAATTTATATTAAATTTTGTTTCAATATTTTATTTATTAATTTTATTTATTTATTATTGCAATTATACGTATATATATATAATATATATATATATATATATGTAGATCTATTATATATATAATATATATACATATTATATATATGTAACGTCATTCTAAGTGTATTTTAATACTAATATATATACTTATATTAGTATTAAAATACACTATGTATGACGTTAAATATATATAATATGTATATATATATTATATATATAATATATATACACATATATTATATATATATATATATTTATTTTATTTTATAACCTGTCTAATATTTTTTTTTTTACACTACCTACCAGCAGGGGGACTGGCTAATATTTTAGACAGTCCCCCTGCTGGCAGATCCATAGCCAGCTATAGGGGGCCATGTGATCGCTCTTTGAGAGCGATCACATGGCCCCCGGGGGCCTCATTTGCCGTGGGAGGGCTGCCTGGGCTGTCAGGAAGCCCCCCAGAAGAGGATCGCGGCGGAGGTGAGTACCGCCGGACCTCCAGGGCTCAAAGCCGTTACGGCGTTAACGGGTAATTATTATCTTTACACACTGTAGTATTGACATAATGCTGAACTGCACAAATAAAGAATATTAAAAAAAAATCTATGCATGGTACAAGAAAGTGTGATTTAAGTTAATATATTTCTCTTGTACAAAAAAATGCAAATGTTGAAGTGAAACGTACCTTTCTTACTTCTTACCTTCTGCTATGTTCATCGCTAAAGACTGATTTCCACAGTGACGGTCCATCTGGAGAGTATAACAATTTGGGCAGCTCATTTATTTTTCAAGATTTTTTTGGAAAAGATGAAGGGTCTGTTATTGGAAGGGCTTAAGAACAGACACCAGTTTTTACAACATAGCATCTCTTCTCCACCTATCCCTCAGGAATTGTTAGAATTACTGAAGTAAAGCTTACTGGCCTATACTTGCCCGACTCCTCCCTACTACCTTTCTTGTGCATGGGCACGACATTCGCTAACTTGACAAGTTGTCATTAATGGTAAATTTTCAAGCTGGACAAAAGTGTTAAGTGGTATCCTTCGGGGTTCTGTTTTGGGACCACTTTTATTTAATATATTTATAAATGATCTTGAAAAAGGCATTGAAAGCCATATTTTAGTGTTTGCAGATGACACAAAACTTTGTAAAGTAATAAAATGTGAGCAGGATATTGCTTTGCTGCAGAGGGATTTGACACAGGCTGTGTTTGTCCAGGGTTCCAAAAGAGGAACGCAACATTAGTTTAGGGCACACACAAGTATAGAGAAAGCAGGTTAAAAGCCTTTCTTAACCTACAGCTAATCTGGTGATAGTATATAAGAAGGCCATGGTTAGATGCTGAAAGTACATGTAAACGTTATTGAAATTCAAATGAGGGTTTTGCACGTTAAGGGATGAGGGAGGTAGTAACAAAACCATCCATTAATCTGATAGTTTATGGAAAGTAAAACAATATTATATGCAGCAAGAACATATAAAAATAGTAAACCAACCTAACATAAAATGAGTAAAACATTTAAATCAAAGACAGAAGTTGGCAGACGCTCATTTCTAGTATGCAAATCGACTGTTCCTGAAGCAGCCTGTTGGGGTAGGAAAGGATACATTTACTCATGCACTCAGACAGTCCCACTGACCACAGAATTGACAAAACAGCTATTTGCAAACTAAATTTAACTCTTATTTGGATGTTGTGCTGAAGATAAACAGGGCTATACACTAAAGGGAAAAACTGTAGGAAATTCAAAGTGAATTCAAAATTAATTTCAAATTTAAGACCAAAATAGTCTGAAAGCATAGTTGACTTTGGAAATAATTCCAGTTCATCTTTTTTGGACTTAAATTTAAAATTCACTTTAAATTCACTACAGTGCTCACTTTAGCAAAGAATCTCTACAGTTTTCACAGCTGCACCAATTACTCAATAAACTTTTACAACGTATTTGCTGCCTCATGTTGTATTAATATTACTGTATGTGGGGCAGGGTCTAACAGTCAAGATGGCTGGATGTGTTTTCCTTCAGATCATCCACATCTAAGCTAAAATTACCCCTAAAGCGTGTACAATGCCCTCAGAAACCACAGTGAACCAGCGGCAGAATGTCCTGTCAATAGCCTGCAACAATATTGGCTCGAATTGATTTGTTCCTTCGAGTACTTACTTCACTCGGACCTGTGGCCTAGCGTGTCTGATGGCCCGGTAGCTGGGAGAAACAGCTAATCTCTGAGCTCGAGGTGTGCAGATCACTGAGGTAACTGTACAGCCTTGTTACCCCGCCCTCTGAACCGGTTGGGGTTCTCCCGGTCCCCACTGGGGAAAGCCAGCAATACAGCCTGACGGGAGCAGCCATCTAGCATTCCACGGACCTCATGGCGCATCTAACATCACGGCTTCGTCAGAGCCATTGCTTAATTATGCAGACCACAATGGTCAAGGATGGAGGGAGTCTTTCCTTTCGATTCTCGGTTTGAGGCTTTGTTCGCGAAGGTCTGGCAACGCATTGCTGACCGTGCTAATACAGCTGCAGTTACATAGCTACATAGCTAAAAAGAGACTTGTGTCTTTGAAGTTCAGCATTCCTCATATGTTTTTGCTGTTGATCCAAAAGAAGGCAACAAACCTTGTCTGAAGCGCTTCCAATTTTGCAACAAACTAGAAAAAAAATCCTTCTTGACCCTAAAATAGCAGTCAGATGCCTCCTTGGATAAAGCAGCTATTACCCCACTAATTCAAAATTATATTCCTGTATGTTATGTTTTTGCAAGTATTTATCCAATTGTAGTTTAAACATCGATATGGACTCTGATCTGCAGTGACTGTTTCTTTCCTTCCGGGCTGGGAGTCCCCATGAAGCAACAGTCATCCCATAGTCCACACACAGGATGTCTCTGCAAGTTGGAGTTCACGCGGGCCCACAATATTACTTCTGGACGCAGGAGAATCCGTGGATGTTGGAAGCAGTGGCGTACATACCGTGGTCACAGGGGTCGCAGCTGCGGCCGGGCCCGTCACTCCAGGGTACCCATCGCCGTCTTTTACCTGATGTCTTCTTACCAGCCACATTTTTAGATATGGGAGTTTAGCCTGTAAAGTGTAATTGTTATCCTACAAAAAACAAAAAAACAAAAACAAATGCAGAACTCTGTACATGTCATGTTATACATCTGTTAAATTTTCCATGTTTTCTTACATTGTGCTGATATGCCCCATGAACCTGTATGTTTTTCACTGCATGTCATAAAGAATGTAAAACAAAAAAATAAAATAAAAAAAATTATATATATATATATATATATACATATATATATATATATATATTACTGTATGTACTAGTAGCAAATGTTTCTTTAACAATTGTTTTTTATTTTATTATTTTCAAATAAAGATGACAAATTTTGTTACATTTATCTGTAAAAGGAAATATAATAGGAACATTCAAAAAACTACAATTACAGTTGTCAACTACAAAAAAAGTGCATTTACACTGAATATGAGACATTCCTTCACAAAATCAAATAAGCACAGATAGTAATGCTACTTGACTATCTGCACATTAGCCACTAGAGGTCGCTTGGGTTCTATACAGAAATGTTATTAAAAAAGAATACTTAATCGTAAAGGTCTTAACAGCTTGCAAATATATGGTGTGTATCATATAGACTGTGCCACAAATATAATCAATGCCTTATGAATAATATAAAAAACAATTCTGCATCTGGTATCAACATGCTCAAACAAAATAACATACCCAGGACATACTTGAAAACGAGAGAAATCTCAATGTATCTTTCATGTTAAAATATTGTATAAATAAAATAAATAACATGGTTAAATGGCATAACTTTGAACAATTCTGATGCTTGGATAACAGGATCTGTAAATATTTATGCATAAGCAGCAGTTTAAACGACTAAATCACTGGTTAATTCACAAATATTAGAATTGCACCAACGCATAGTTCCATAAAACTGGTATTCTGTTGCTTGGGGGCTTTTGCAATAGCATTCTTTAAAAGATTCTAGATTTGCCCTCTAGTGGATCTATAAAAAATTGCAACACATTAAAATATTTTTGAAAAATATATACAATAGCATACATAAGTGGAGCATTTGGAATATGAAATAGTAAATAGTACCTGTATATACATTTGTGTGTAAAACATAGAACAATGGGGTTTATTTACTTAACAGTGACTAACCTAAATGGTAAAGTAAGTGAATTTAGATAATGCTGCTGTGGAGCCTGAAAGAAAATTGAGTTGGAGAATATTTATTTTGTTATACATTTTGCAATTTTCATAGTCCGTTCATCCCCTTATATTATTTAGTAAATAATGTTTTATTGTTGCCTAATGCAGATTTTCTCTTCGTTAGAAGCTTTTGTTCACAATGTCCAGTCTTGCAAACTTTAGCAAAGACAGTGACACCTCTAGCCACCCCTATTGTCTTTACTTTTTAAAAGGCTATGGTTCTTATTAATTTGCAAACATGTATTAAACTTTATTCACACTGTTGTATTTTATGGTAAATATGCTGTCTTAATGAGAGTAACAGCCAAATAATCTCCCGCTCCCTACCCCCCCCCCAAAAAAAGTTATATATATATATATATATATATATATATATTTATATATATATATATATATATAAAGTCATGAATTTAAGGATAACATTTGTTAAAGGGTCTCACAAGGCTGTATTTGACCCATTATTTTAAAAACAATAAATAATGCTTAAGGGAAACCTGCCAGCACTTTCCTCAACCTCCACTACCCCACTGAAATCTCATTACAGAGGTGGCTGTTACACTTCTGTAAAACCCACCTCTGGTTCATGCTCACTTCTCCTGCTCACTTCATTAAATTGCTCTACTTGAGGACACTTCTCTAAGCAGGGCAAGCCACCTCTATGACACCAACATGCTGGCTTAGTTGCCAGCATGCATACTGCCATCTGAACAAAGTGATGTTAGTAACTTCGTTCCTATATTCCATAACCGGTGCTAGCAGCACCAGCTTGGGAGTTACTATAGCAACCACAGCACATGCACAATGGTTGCTATGGGTATACAGCAGCTAGACTGCCTCTTGGAAGTCTCGTCTGCTCTCCTTTATCAAGATATGAGACCATCACATAATGATGTGGAGTGGGGAGGAAAGGGAGAGACTGTGAGGAGAAGAGGCACATATTGTCACGATTACCAGGAGAACCCAAACACACAGACAGATCACAGACACACAGATATTGCAATACCGGTCCTTAGAATGGCCGGCCTATGCAAAAGAGAAAGTAGTCAGAGTACAAGCCGAGGTCAAGGATCACAGAAAACAGAGTAAACAAGCCGAAGTCAGTAACCAGAGAATGAACTACAATACAAACGCGCTATCGGGTTATGAAAGAGCGACAGGGCACTGAGGCAAGGGGGAGGTGAACTTATATACACACAGGGTGTGTCTGAATGGCTAACTTCCAATTAGTGTTATTTACAACACGTGGGAGGTGTCTTTTCCCTCTCTTGTGATCAGTAAAGTCATCACTGTGTGCCGGGTCACATGACCAGGTCTGATACACATATAAGGAAGCTGCCTTGGAGCGTGCAGCATCAGAAACACTGTCAGGTTGGGGAGTGGCAGCAGGGACAGCCGCAATATGTGGACAGGAACCGGAAGACGCCGCGAGCGGTTATGGGGTAAGCAAGAATGCCGCGAGCGGTGCAGGGGACCTGACACATATACATGGGAAGGCTAACACTGTTGCAGGTAACAATGATGCTTGTTCAATTACAGGACTCATAACTATATAACCTGTTTTTTTACTCCGTTTGCCCTGACTTTTCCTGCCTTCTGTTATCCCTGTTTCGACTTGGAATATCGTTTCCGTGTACATCTATATCTCTTCGACCTTGGTTGTTCTCTGATTACTACATTGCCATTTCATATTTTACAGGCTTAGAGTTAAGCCTGTCCATTCTAGTAACCGGTAATATGCCACTATCCTTTACCTTGTCGATTTGAGTAGCATTAGTTCAAGCTTGGTGTGTTGAATACCGGCTTTATCTTTACATTGATGTTTTATTTTTTTCAAGAGAGATGCGTAAAAAAACATGATATGCACATAAAAGCCCCCAAGTAAGTCAGATGGTTACATGGTGGGCTAATGCTACAATAGTACAATAGTGCCAATGAATGTTTGCATGAATTTCTTTAAGGGATTAGTCAACCTGTAGAAACCAAATAGATTCACTGTGTATAGAAGCGGTGCCATCTCCCCATCTTGCCGCGGCCAGCAGTTGGTCGAAGACCTTGGCCAGCTATACAGACTGGTGTACCAAGAGCATTTTGCACCCAGGGAAGATCTTGTATTTGGCATCCCCCCAAATTGAAATTGTAAAAAAACTATTGGTAACCGATATATTCAAATAATATGCGTTGCTACATACAAGAAAGCGACTTAAAAAGAGAAACGAAATATATAAAGTGTGAGCGCTCCAAAGCTATGGGTAATTAAATGAAGACAGAAAACACCATACCTCTATAAAAGGATCAGTGTATTTTTTAATAACAACAAGCATAAAAATATATAAGAAAGATGTGGATCTGTACTCTCTTATCCCTAAAATATACCCCTGAATAGGGGCAAAATACCAGATTCACTGGTAAAACACTTTATGTATGCTAAAAAACACAAAGAAAATGTAAATCTCCCAAACTAAAAATAGGGAAAATCACAATGCAATATCATATGTGTATACACAATCGTGATGCATATAAACCTCCCCGGCTGGGACAAAGCAACAGTATCTATAAAAAAAGAAGCAGCATGTTGCAACTCAGAATGGAAGGTAACATGTATCACACATTCACAGGGGTAGGTCACCTAAATATCACAAATGTAGATATATAGATACAGAAATGTAAGTGCAAAACTTAATCAAAATTACATAATATGTCAACTAAATATCCAAAATCACTGCCCCTCAATAGAGGAAAAATTAAAAATGATAATCTGCAAAAGAGAGTGTGCCGAGAAAGTAAAGTCCCGGATCCATACAGGTGAACTAAAATGATAAGGAATTAGTACCTGACCTCAGTGTGTGCCCTCATCTGAGGTGTAAATCAAGATAGTTCTGGTTATGGGTAGCTGCTGCCCATTGAAGTAAACGGATGTATCAGTCACTGAAGCCTAAGTGGCTACTGAATGTTAGTTCACGCCAAACTCTGGTATAAAAAAAATTAGATAGAATGACAGCGCTGAAATCAGTACCGCGGTCGGTATCTTCACAAAAGACCACGGCACGGCACAGTTCAGCACAACTGAAAGAGGTGGGTTCAGGTAAATTGCTACTGTTTTCTACTATCTTCAATTCAGGATATGATGACATTATCGGTATATTCTATAAATATTGGCCGATCTTAAAGTTACACCCTTGGCTCAATTTCAGCATCTCTGAAGTCCTGAGGGTCACTTTTAGGAGAGCCTCCAACCTTAAAAACATTTTGGCTCCTTTAAAATTCAAGTGTGAAACGAGTCTTAAAGCTATAAAGGTTCCCATTATTGGAAATTTTCAGTGCGGTCACAACAGGTCTCTAACCTGTGGCTTTATTTGTCATAAGACCTTCATATTCAGACTCAATAAGAGTGAGGATGTCTTCACTGTCTCCAACAGAATTGATAGTAACTCTACATTTGTCATATATTTATTGACATGTATTTGTGGGTTACATTATGTGGGCCAAATCGTCAGACCTATGAAGTGTAGGTTCAGAGAGCATATTGCTATCCTGCATAAAGGTAGAAGACCTCCAGTTGCCCATCACTTTGAGATCTTTCACAATAGTGACCCTTCATCTATCACAGTTATGGGAATTAAACTGATCCCAGCACCAAGGGAGACTTGGCCAAGAGGAAAATAGATCTTAACAGGGCAGAATCAAAATGGATATTCAAGCTCAATTCTCTGACCCCTAATGGCCTCATTGATGAATTAGAACAATTTTAGGTTGTGTCCTGATGATTGTTCTCTCTATTGAAATGTTGGGATTTTTTTTAGAGAATTTTAAGGATCAGCTAGCTTTTTCTTGCAGTGTTATTTATTTTATTTATTTTTAATTTCTTATTTTTTATGATTCCATTTTGAAATTAGATTTACTTATTATTTTTCATCATTTTTTGTTATATATTATATATTTTTTTATTATTTTGACTGGTACTTTGTCTGCTCTGGAAGTAGGGGACATCTACCAGTGTATCTATTTTATATGCTGTACCATGGATATTACTATGCATTTTTCTTATGAACATAGGGAGTCAATCCCTTTAGGCTATTAGGTGATTAATGGTTAAATTTGTAGTCTGGCTTCTAGATTTTCTAACACCTCTTAATTAGCCATTTCCTAAGAGCTATATAAGACAGTGGATTTATTTTTAGGCAACCTTGATAAAGTTCTGTGAGAGGAACAAAACGCGTAGACGTGTTAGCGGTGTTTGTTCCTCCCTTATGCCCTTTTATCTACGTTGGTGTGCCGTGCTTTAGTGTTTTACTGTTAGCCTATAGAATCTGGTATTTTGCCCCTATTCAGTGGTATATTTTAGGGATAAGAGAGTACAGTACCACACCTTTCTTATATATTTTTATGTTTGTTGCTATTAAAAATGCATTGATCCTTTTATAGACTGTATAGTGTTTTATGTCTTCATTTAATTACCTATAGCTTTGGAGTGCTCATACTTTATATAATAAGAATAGTTATTGCACAGATGTGTTAACTGTAGAAAGAGTCCCTTCAAGGCCCCATTAGAGACTAAAATGGAGTCCACTCTGTCCCCATTCACAATATGGTAAAATAACAGAGCTCTCTGATACCCAGCCCAAGTTGGCTATTATCACCTTAATTACTGTTGCTGTGGCCAGCTGGCTGGCTGACTGGTTGCTGTGGCCGGTTGGCAGGCCTTTCTCTTCCCCAGCAGGTGTCAGTTTCTCTCTCTTTTACCTGTGTGTTTCTTTTTCCACTTTCCCCTCGTGTCCCCCCAAGCCCTTCTATGTGTCTCTGTATCTTCCCTAGCCCCTTTATGTCTTCTCCCCCCAGCCCCTTGATGTGTCTGTTTCTCCCCAACCCCTTTGTATGTCTCTTTTTCCTCTTCCCAGCCCCTCTGTGTGTCTCTTTGCCCCCACTCCCCCTCAACCCTTCTGTGTTTTTCTTTGTGCCCCTTCCTCCTGTGCCACTCATCAGGGAGTGGCCCATTCTAGGTGACTGAAAGGAGGGAAGCACAACCCCCTTAGTATGCCACTGGATACACATGATAGGGGTGGAGCCTCCACCCCATAATGATGTCATAGACATGTGCCCAAAGGACAGCCGCTTAAAGGGGCAGGGGGCATATTGAACAATAATGATAGAGGCCAGTAAACCAATAATGTGGGAGAGGTGGAAACCTCTCCCCTATAAATCCACAGCTAACCATGTCGCAGTGCTCAGTTATACTGTGCTCCCAGTGAATATGTCTGTGCTGTATGTAAATAATATGTTTAGTCCTTGACTGTGGGGTGTGCAGTTCACCAGCAGGCTATCAGTTGATTAACATGCAATTTCTTTCGAAGAATCTTACATTGGGATAGTTGTGTATATTTGCCTTGTGGTGCAGCTATCAAGTGCCCAGTCTAAAGCTAAATATGCCAATCTCCTCCTAGAACAATGGCCCCTCCCCCAAATCTCTCCAACCTTCTCAGAACCCTTTGGACAAAAAAGAACTGCATCCAGTTTGGTGCATAGATGCTGGCAAAGGTGAATAATAAATTATAAATATCTATTTCCCTTTACAAAAATATCTCTACCCTGGGTGTCTGTCGTTAGCTTTATGTTGGAAGACTATAGTGTTGGAGAGTATAATAGCCACCCCCACTGGCGTACACACGATCCATGGGGCTCCGGTGTGAAAACTGATCCGTTGGCCCCTCTGGCGCTTACACTGCGTGGGCCAGGGCCGCAACACATATCAGCGGGCACCTGGTCGCAGGGTTGCGACCGCGTGATCTACGCCAGTGCATGCAGATACATGTACACTTAAAGGCACCCAGATCACTTCAGCTCAATGAAGTGGTCTGGGTGCCAGGTCCCTCTAGTTTTAACCCTGCAGCTGAAAACATAGCAGTTTCAGAGAAACTGCAATGTTTCACTGAGGGTTAATCCAGCCTCTAGTAGCTGTCTCACTGACAGCCGCCAGAGGCGCTTCCGCGATTCTCACTGTAAAAATCAATGTGAGAAGATGTTGGCCGTCCATAGGAAAGCATTGAGTAATGCTTTCCTATGGGTGGTTTGAGAGGCGGATTGGGGCGGAGAGATTCCCAGCGCCAAGGGAGCCCGGCGCTGGAGAAAGGTAAGTGCTGAAATGGTTTTAACCCCTTCAGCCCAGCAGGAGGGGGACCACAAGGGTCGGGGGGACCTAAGGACTATATAGTGCCAGGAAAACAAGTTTGTATCCTGGCACTATAGTGGTCCTTTAATGACAAATATTCAAATACACATATAGACAAACAGATACCCATGCAGACCAGATACACATACAGACCCACACACACAGATACACATACACACACTCCTAGTGACAAACCCACATACACACTCACTGACAAACACATACACTCTCACTAACAAACGCACACTCACTAACAGACAAGCATACACACACACTCACTAACAGACACACACTCTCACGAACAGATGCATACACACTAGCTAACAGACACTCACATTTACTGACAGACACACGCGCGCGAGGATGCAGGGCAGAGAGCTCAGGGGGAGAATGCTCCCTCATGCACCCGCCCGCAAAGTGACGCCATTGCCAGCCTCTGGGGCCCTGAGGTGGCTGGGCCCCCTGGAGGGCCAGGCCCAGTCGCAGCTGCGACCCCTGCGACCATGGTATGTACACCAGTGGCCACCCCCCTGGATTTGCTTTCTACAAAATTTTTAAAGAAAGTCTGTAGTAGTTCCTAGACATCATTAGAGGTGCAGTTCCTTCCATAAAGTGGGTCTCGGAAGGAAGCATACATCTTCTTTAGATCTTGCAAATTATTTTGCAAAAGGGTTTCACTTTTTGAGATCATTCAGCCTCATATTATTTAGAGACATAATAATGAGTTTAGCCATATTAATATCTAGGATATATATTGAACTAAAAGCATGTGAGGGATTCAAGAAACTTGATATAGACATTATCATTCAATGAAAAGGAGCTCCACTAGGCTGCTACCATTCACTAGCTCTGCATAGCCATGCTCCCCAACCCGTGCTATTCTAATTGAATCTAGCCCTCAGTTGACATAATAAAAGTTGGGAAACGTTTGCATTCCGTATTGAATTTGGAAGCATATGTGGTGTTGTATACAGCAAGCTTTCTAATTTTTTACTAAATGATTTGTTTCTTGGTCATTTATATATATAAAAAAATCTAAACAAAATGTAGGCAGCTTCAAGGGCCACTTGTCCACAAGACCACACCAAATAATCCTCCAAAAAGCCAGTGCTCGCTTGCCCATACAAGATCCACAATCTGTAAAGCGAACTAATTGAAACAGATTTTATATGAAGGCACAGCAAGGCTGAATGCATTGAAGTTGGAGTTCCAGAATTAAAATGTATCTGTGCAGAGTACAAAAATAGTACACTTAATCATAACTTGAAATAATGAATAATAGCTTCTGCACAAAACACATACAGGATTAGTGCCATGGTTACCTTTGTGATATCTCTGTACAAGAATACATTTTAATTCTGGAACTAGGACTCCAGTGTGTTAAGCCTCATTGTGCCTCTACATAATACCTTTGTAGTTTTAATAAATTTGCTGCTATATATAACTCCACTCCGCCCATTATCACCCTTGTGTGGTTTCCATCTCCTATTGTACCCTATTAGAAATACTTCTGTTAATATTGTCTTGCGAGTTTTCTTCGTTTCTCCTTGTCCTGATATTTTGTAGTGTCGCTTGTAAACCCCCTGGCAAAGTAGCAAATAAAAAAAAACAAAAAAAAAAAACATTGATTTCAGTTATGTCAAAGCACGTGACAAAATGTTTAGTTACTGCAAGAGACCATGTCTCTAAAAAAATGATTCCTAAACTGATTAAGAAATTTTGCTGTTGCAGTAGAACAATAAAATTTGGTTTTAATGTTTTTTCAAAAGCTTATTGACTAAATAGTGAGATTTTTTTTATTTTATTTCACAATTCAAGAACATTATGTAGATCAAAACAGCCAAATAGGAGAAAAAAAATATTCATTTTGGTATATTCTGCTTCAATTTCACTACTCCATGATTAAACTCAATAAGAGGGTGTTGTGAATTGTAAAACAAATAAAACGGTAAAATAGTAACAACTTTTATACAAATTAAGACCAATAATCTTTAAATGGCTCTATAATAGACTACATATAAAGGTTAATACAAACTTCAATACAATATTAAAAAAAATTCTTGGTGCAACAGGAAGGAAATAATAGGTAGTTTTGACAAAATGCAAAACACAAAGATGCTGCTGTTTATAATATTATATAAAATTGTAATTGTAATTGTACACAGAATTATTTTAAAGGAAATATGATATAAAACGTGAACAAACATCACAAGGTAAAACTTTAAAAATAGAAGTAACTGATGTAACTGATCAATAAATGAACAGATAAAGATAAAACCTGCAATAACAATAAATGTACAAACTAAAAAACAAAATAAAATCTAAAGCACCAAACAAAAGCACTGTGGTCCAATAATACCCATCCATAATTTAATGTACTGCATTTCATGTTTTAGTAGTGAACTAAACATACCATGTGGCTCATTGTGGCTCATTTGAACATAGCAACTATCAGGATCAGAATCTTTCGTGAGCTATATATTATGGGGAATTATATAAGTTATTCCTCCTTTATAAATAGCTTCATGGTCCAAGTATAAATAAGACTGCCATTCTAGGGGTCCAGAAGGATTTTATTTCCTAGTTTTTTGCAAATATGGAAGTGCTTCAAACTGGGTTTTGTTGCCTTTTTTGGACCAAGAGCAAAAAAACAGATGTGAGGAAGGCTGACCTTGATGGACACACATCTCGTTTAAGCCTAGGTAACTATAAATGAGCAATGTCAACACTAAACCATGTAAAATAGGACTTAAAGGAACACTCCAATAGAGAGGGGGAAAAGAATGTGTATATGTGTGTGTGTGTGTGTGTGTATATATATATATATATACACACACATATTTAATTGTGCATTTATTCATTTGGGGTAGGTCTAAAAACAGCTTGCAAAACCTGAAGATCTCTTGTTGTCTGTGGCCCTTGCAAACCATCCGCTTCTTTGGCATTTCTAACTGTCTGTGGCTGCCCAATCACAGACTTCACCTGCAGCTCAATGAAAAGCTCAATATTGTTTTAGTATACCATTGCACATACTCTGTTGAAGCACACGTATGTGTGATGGCAGTGGTAAGTTGACTATCGCATGGCATTGTTCCATTACATTGTAGATCATAGAACCAGGCCAACAAAAACACCTTTTGTTTAGTTGCGAAAGATTTTCGAATATAGTATATTTTTGGGTTGCTGAATTAAAAAAATGACATCAGTTTTGCTAAATTGGTTATAGTTTTTGAGATAATGAATACCCATCAAATTATGATTATATCCAGATATAACCCTGTGACTGCTAGCATACGCAGGAGGGTTTGGTCTGGGTTTTTTTTTTTTTTTACCCAACAACGTTGTTTTTATTTACTGTAATCTTTAATCTAATCTGATCTTTAACATTGTTTATCAACGTTATCCACCAGTGATCTACTGATGAAGCAATTTGTCAAGACTTTGGATAGAGATGGAGAATGCTTTAAATAAATTTGTAGATCGTTCCTTGGACTGATTTTTGAAAAAAAGGGCTGGAGTCTTTGATGGTCTTAAAATGTGTAAACTCACTGATTTGAATTTCACAAAATTCTTCTTGGTGCAGTTATCTATGAGTTTTCAAGAGATTCTCGGATAACTACAAAGCAGACAGTTATGAAAACTTGGTGCAAAACATGCTCTCTAACTTTAAAATGTGGGTACTAACATGAGCATAAAGGTACACTTTCTACAATCCGCTTAAAGAGGTTTCCAGATAATCTTGGTGATTTTAGAGAGGAACAAGGGGTGAAATTCTCCACCATGATATAAAAGAAATGGAGGAAATGTCTAAAGGCAAATGGGACAGACATGTTGGCAGATAAATGCTGGGTAAGTTATGGCTGATTATTGAACTGTTTTGCATATTTTTAAATGTTTTTCAATGGCGGCATCCATTAGCTAAAAATAATAAACAATCTAGAAAAAAAACTATTCAATTGATCCAACATCATTGACAATAAAATCAGTGTTCACCTGTGTAATCTTTACAAAATTCTTGATCAGTTAAATGTCTCAACCAGGATATAAAACACAGTTTTATTTAAATGACAAGTTCCCTGTAGCTATGGATTGTAGCTTACAACATTTTCAGAAGTAGCAATCAATCAGTGCATCACTTGTTTTACAATACATTATAAAAACATGTTCTGTTTTTTTAGTTTTCTTTAAACCTTCCTATAAACCGTTCCTAAGAGAGGGATTTTATTTATATTTAAAAACCTCCAACTAGTAAATAGATACAATTTTCTTTATATCCTAAAATAATTGAAAAATATCCTGTCTTATATTGCAAATGTATTTGTATGAACAAGTCCATGTTTTTGTGAGGGTTTCTTAAGTCCTTTCTTTTTAACCTTTATTTACAATGCACAAGTAAACAGTGATCAAAATCTCACTGGCCATGCTATTCCATCATATACATGTTAAACTCTTGGTTCTGGATTGCACAGTAACAAGCTTCAGGATAGCTTTATCCATAATGTCCAGATCCATACTTCAAAGAGTTCAAATCGGTCAGAAGCAACTATTCTGGAGCCGAAGGTAATCTTGGCCGTGGCTTTAATTCTGCTGACCCATTGGTAGTTACATAAGACTGTGCTTCACTTCCATTATTCCAAGATGTTGAACGATTAATCGAATGTTTTCCCCCAGCAATGTTTAGATGATTGTCAGTTTTTGAATCTGCAAGGATTAAAAAATGATAATTTTGAGAACCTAAAACGAATGTAGATAACAGGACATACATTTGCACGAAGTGCTAGGAAAAAAGTGCAGTCTTTCTAAAACCCTTTCTGAAATCTGCAATAAAATGAATAATTTAGTTTATTTATGTTGATATAATGTAAAATTAGATATGTTTTAGAAGCGCCATCACTAGAAGAAAAAAAGGTAAAGATGTGTAATCTTCAGTAAAATGGGTCTCTTACTGTGGTCCGTGAATGATTTTGAAACTGTTTTGTGAGCTTCTTCGGTTAGGGATTTTACAATCTACAAAAAAGATGTAATTGAGATACACATGATGTGAAGACTGAAAAACAGCTGTCTGAAACAGCATGACAAACTAAAAAAATAAATACACGTGTACAAGCAAATGTGTATACATAATAAAATACAGTTTAAAATAACTTTGGTACATTACAGCATAGTTAAACGGTAGTCTTCTTACGTTTTACAAGTAATATTCAATCAATATGTAATCTGATTAACACACACATGAGAGAGGCAGACATATACACAGAAAGCATGTAACTGCTCAGGTGCTTTTCAATACAAACCCATCCATAAATCTAAAAAGAAAAGTTAAGTAATTCTCACTTAAAGGGGCACTCCAGGCACCAAAACAACTTCAATATAAATGAAGTTGTTATGATGCTAGGAGGCCCACCGGGTACACTCTTACCACATGGGGAAGGGTTTAACCCCAATGTGAACTTTCAGTGCCAGTCTCAGCTCCCCCTAAATGACATCCAGCTACTGGAATTTCCGTAAGGCCTTTTTCAAGCCATTTTTTTAAAAATGAGAAGTCCCTTTTTGGCTAAGAGCTTCAGCTGACCGCTGGAAGCTCACTTTGGGTAAGAGTGTGCCGAGGGCCTTCTGGCACCATAACAGTTCAATTTAGATGAAGTTGTTATGGTGAATAATCTGTCCTGTTGAGTCTAAAATACTAAAAAGCAGTTGTTATATGCAGGAGAAAAGTTAAACAGTCACTGCTGCAGCAAAGTGACAATAAATTATCAATTATATATGTGTATGTACATATAACAAAGGAGTAATAAACTATTTACCAGGTTTACATGAATTAATTTCCCCCACACGTATTTACACCTTGGGGTTTCAGTGTAATTGCAGCCCAACTTAATGACATTAATTTTATGAGCCTGAGGTTGAAAGGTTGAGTTGAACCTGGTTGAACCTGGAACTCTGAGATACTGCACCTGGTGGTATAACCATTGATTTACTAAACCAGTTTATCAACTGTTTATTTTTAAATTTAGTTTTCTTTCTAAATTATTTTAACATTTTCTTCTTTGGGGGGTTTTCTACAGTTAAACAGATAGCACTTTCCTAAAACATGGGATATTAAGCTCTTGATGCAAGCGGTTCCATTATTTTGTTTACGTTTGAGACTTTATGATGTGTTTTCCCTTTCCAAGTGTGGGGGAGCCCTTTAATTTATTTCTGGTAGTCAAGATTCTATTGTTATCCCCTTTATTTTGTTTATTTTCTTTGCCTTAATATACTTTTTTACAGAATTTGTTTTTACAATTCTGCTTCATCTTTACTATTGATGCATTTTCATAAATTAATTCTGTAAATCTATTACATACCAATTATGTCAAGTTATTTTCATACTGAGTCTTTTTTTTTTTTTTTACCTCAAGCTAACAGATCATAGTCCATGCGATTTTGTACACTATATTAAAATCACAAATAAACCTCCAACAATATCTGACGAAAACAAACAGAAAACTTGCAATGGAATGGCCAAGTCAAGTTCCAGCCATAAAACCGATATATATATATAGTATAGCATGAATAAAGAAAGCAGGCCTTGCAAGACAGGCCTCAAATAGTTCCGTAAAATAAGAACAGAGCAAAGAAAGTCCAAGTGGGTGTGCAGCATTGGCTGACCGCTTTAGTAAATGTTTGACTAAAAGAGATGCCTCAAGCTCCTCAACAAAAAGGTACATTTTCAAAAGACATTGAACGTTGCATCAATGTATATAGTAACAGTGTGTAATGAAAATAATAAGACATTCGGCATAATTGGATAATTAAACATATCATGTGGCTTTCACAATACTAATTCCCACTAAAACTCAATACAAACATACAAATAAATGTGTGAAAAGAACAGATTTAGAAATATATTAGTAAGTGCGGTTTGCACTTATCTCTTAATAATAATCCTTAGATTAAATAGACAAAAAAGGCGTCAATATTATTATTAAATGGGAATCATTACCTTCCTTGATTTTTAATACTATGTTAATGTATGCCCTCTAATTAATAAATATCTGTTTGTGAGCTTTGAAATATAAAATAAAATGTAGAAATTGACTTCTGTATTAACCCCAGCCTGGAAACGACCACCTAAATCATGGCTCTCTGTCAACCAGTGTACTAAACTGTGACCTTTGTTCCTGAAAAAACAAACATTGTGTGCCTTGGCTGTGCCAAGACTGAAACATAGAACTAGATGGATCTTTAATATACATTAAAAAGAAAACTGAGCTAGGGGTGATTTTCATTGCCCTGTAGATGACTTATGACCCTTCTTTTGCGCTGTTAACAAGTTTATATGTTTGTATCTTTGTAGTAAAACAATATCATTTTCTCTTATGGTCATATAATTGCTCACCTGCTTTCTGGGAATTTACTTTGCAGTTTGTTTCCTCTTGAAGTCTCTTTTCAAATTTTCTTACATCTTCTAAAGACATACCTGAAAAACATTAAAATAGTTTTCAGAAATGTGTGTGCCTAGAATTTCTTCTATGGCCATTGTAGGTAGGTGCATACTTTGGAATAGATTCTATGCTATACTCATGCATTTGACCCAATTCATTTTTTGCATCCATTCTTTGTTGACTTGTGCTCCCCAGCTCGGTGTCTAGTATGAGTTCCTATTGGACCGTGAATTTGTAGTACTGTATACTTGATCAGAGACATTTTTTACTTCCATATTTGTCTCTGTCTTCATGTTGTGAAATTCTTAATTGAATCAATCTTTTAGTAAAATAGAATTTCTGCACTTACCATACCATTCATCCATCCAAGCAACAGCCTGTCTGTGTCCTGCAAGTAAAATGTCCTTTATGTTCTAAAAGTAAAAAATAAAATATGTTAAACAATTATTGTTTACAATTTAGCGTGCTCTCAATTTTTTAATCTTTTTGTAGTAATCTCACAAGTTTTGTCTTAAAATAGATGTTTTGTTGTGGTAAAGTATAAGCTGAATACTGTTAAAATATGTATTAAAAAAGTCACAAACATTTAATTAAATGTACGCAGGCCCACTTACTAACATTTTACATTAGTGCAGAAGGCCAATAATATAGTTATACTTATTTTTCTTTTCGTTAATTTTGAGGAAAATGGAGACCGTATGTGCAGCATTTCTCAATGTCACCCTGCATTGTGCTGCTGTACATTTAACTTCACCTCTAGCAGCATCCTTAGCTATCCCAAAAAGAGAGTGCATACTTAGAATCTGTTGTCAGCACACATAGCATGCTGGCGAGAGACGTGCAATTGCAGCATGACCTCTCCCCTCCATGCTGCCAAAGTCATCACCTTAACCTATCCGCAAGTACATCCCTGTAATGATGTAGAGTCACCTCATCGGAGGAGGATCAGGCTGAAATGAGAACGTGACCTAAATGCTGGATAGCAGGTACGTTTTATTTTTGTTTTACTTTTACATTTTTTTTCAACTTTTTTTTTTTTTTACCTAAATATGCTCTACATTGTACACAACAAAGTGTATGCCACAAATGTTTGTGTAACCCCCCTCCATCCCTTGTCCCTCATAGCAATAAATATCTTGTCTTATCACTAGTTCTGTTCACTAGGCCTCAGTCCACAAACGCAGCTAACAGAATATACAGAGAAACTTAATTTCTATAAAACACTACCAACCCACCTGCCCCTCCTCCCACCTTCCCTGGATAGTTCAAGCTATATAGCATGCTTCTCCAGCTACTTAAGTTCCCAGTTAATTATTCCTCATTTATTTTAAATATTGCCTGCCAGACAGCATTTTGTATATTTTATGTACTGACTTTTTTTTCCCACTAATTGTACAGTGCTGTGAAATATGTTGGCACTTTCTAAATGCAAGTAATAATAATAATTAGTAATACATTATGCAGATTTATAATTTATAAATACAAAAAAATATTTACATTTATCATTAAAAATACAAAATGGAATTATGTGCTCACAGTAATATGTATTCAGTGGGCTTTAACATATATATTTTTTTATCAAGTACTTACCTTGTGGACAAAGCTTTCCACTCTTGATTGAAAACCATAAACTTCAAACTTAGCTGCCACTAATTTATATGAGCACATAATTGGTTTTGTAGTTTCTCTCCAATCCTCCAGTAATGGACCCCGACCTGTCTTCTCTGAGTGGAATGTTCTAAGATCCTGTTCAGATTATATAAGTGACCAATTTTAGAGTTCTGTTCAAATAAGTTTCTCATGACGTTTGTCAAAGAACATCTTTGAGTTGATTTCACTATTCCTGTGCCTATATTTAAAGTATGTTGATACATTTCTAAACTTGATGTCTGTACATCTTGTAGTCAGTTTTTAAAGAAACATTTTTGCTACAACATATTGTATATTCGCAACACTGCATTTTTTTTTTTATTTAGCCACCTATGTAGTTATAAAAATAAACTAAATTGTTGGCATTCTTAAGCAAAATGTGGTTAGGGTTCCCCAAAAATTGCAAAATATACATTTTATAATTTTATATATATATATATATATATACATATATATATATATATATATATATATATACACATATATATATATATATACACATATACACACATATATATATATAGACAAATAATAGACATCCTATGATAATAAAACTATATCAAATTGTGACAAAACACCTTTTGTCCCTGCATGGTTAGGTAACAAGCGGCCCTTTTCCCATGGCTGTTGGAGGAGCCCGAGTACCAGCCTCCTGCCTCATGACTATGGCCCTGGATTGTATGGCCCTTTACAAACCTTATTTGGGCTAATAGATTTTTATTATGTTGCTGCTGGCCCTTTAAGAACTATGGGGAAGGGTTGGTACTTGTTATATGGCACTTCGGATGCCGCCGAAGTTTGACAAAGTCGTCAAAGCCATTTTAATTTAGTCGAACGCGGTCAGCGGTGTAAGCTAAAGAATCTATGGAACTAAAATCGGCTGGGCAAATATACGAACACCGCTGACCCTTACCATCACCTCCACTTCGTCACTTCGGTAAAAGTCGAAGTATGTTCGACAATTCGAACAGCCGGTTGCAATGTGCTATTTGCACGAACAGACCCGTTCGTGCATTCGAAGGGGACTTAGACGTTTTTCTGTAGGAAATTGACCGACCGCACAGCCCAAATCTATGGAACTGTTTTGGGCAGGGAAATGTGCTTGCGGTCTGTCATAAAGGACTTCCACTTAACTTTTTATGTACTGGGGGGGATTTGTCTGATTTTTGGTTATGTCTGTATTTAAAGTATGCTGATTCCGAATATGTATGTTTTATGTGAATATGATGCATATTTTTAAAGTTATAGTATATGTAGAAAAAGTGTATTTTTCCTGCCTGTGATAAATTACATTAACCCATTGTGTTCAGTAATTATATCACAGGCAGAGGGGAGGATTTTATGTGTTTGTGCTGGGTGTGTTTTATGTTTTACTGTACGGGATTGGTTACATGTTGTCCCTCCCTGTGGAATGTCCCCTTGCATGGGGACTTGCATAAAAGTCTGTGAGTGTTAATTAAAGTCAGATCATCTTGGACCTTCATGAAGTTTCGGCTCATGTTTGGGGGATTGGAGAACTACACTCTGGGGATTGCTATAATCACTGTACTCCCCAGGGTATAATCACTAAACTCTGCTAAGAGCTGGTTCTTGTGCTTGCTCTCTGGAATTCGGAGAGGTTGACCTACTGGAAGCTGAACCCTGGTCTTGGGTCCAGAGTGGGTGGAGACGGCGAGACCCCAACCAAGCTGCGGTGGTTCGTGGGGTCTGCAGTGGTTATAGTGTCTGGCGGAGTGCTTGGAGTCCTCAGGAAGTACTAGGAGCATCCATCAACGGAAGGTATCCGGTCGGGCTGCCAGGTGATCCGTTACACAAATATTTACAGTTTTAACCTCTATGTTTGTAGAGACCTAATAAACATTAAACTTATTAATGAGTAACAATTATATAGGACTTTGTAGACATCCACATTTATTGTGTGTGTGTGTGTGGGTATGTGTATATATATATATATATATATATATATATATATATATATATATATATATATATAATTAAAAAAAAAAAAAAAAAAACATGACATTGATGCAATGACGTGAGGACATGAGCACACATTGGGAGTCAGGGTCTGCTGAGCTGATGGACCGGCGGCTGTATGTAACTGCATGGATGCAACGTTTTGTGGAGAGGATATGGCGGGGATGGTGACAGTGAAATAAGTTGCAGGAAGAAAACCCTATAGCAATAAGGAGTAGTAAGGAGTTCCACACTAAGAGGACAACTAAAAGAAGAAAAGGAAAAGCTCGGAATACGAACAGTGAGAAGATTGTGGTGGTTATCTGACGAAATTGACGTGTAAAATAAGGTATCAAGGCTTCCAATAAAAACAGCTGGCAGGAATCAAAGAAATTGCAAACGGCAAGCTAACAAGAGAGTGGTAATGTACTAGCACAGATCTAATAAGTCTCATTGTTTGTTGCTTTGAGCTGTACATACATCTACCCAATATTTGTTATATAAATGAAAAATCTTTAACATAACGTCTGGAATAAAAGGGAATCATGACATGTCACACATGTCATGTGTCATTAAGGGGTTAAGGGGAGACTAGCTAAAAAGGTAAAAACCTCAGCTTATTCTATATGGTTTCTAATCAATCCTAATACACTGTTTAATTGCTAAAAGGGACTATAGTTAGAACTATAAAGCAATCTAGTGAGGAATGAAAAAGAGAAAAATGCTGTAACTTATAGTACATATGAACAAAATATTGGTTATTTAGGGGAGGTGAAAAGAAAAATTAGGATACAAAAGAGTCAATTATAGCATTTGTTTCCTTTCTTCTTTCCCTCACCACTCTCTCCTCTTGCCTTACCCAGGATCACCCTTATAATTTGTTGATAGAATTTTAAATGGATGGTGTAGGGTAATATAGAATAGTGAGAAGATGGTCGCCGAACCGCATTAGCTCTTAGCAGTATCCTTGCTTGGATATCTGTTAGAGGATGCTATGGGAAATAAGTGCGACTTACCGTATATACTCGAGTATAAGCCGAGTTTTTCAGCCCATTTTTTGGGCTGAAAAACCCCAACTCGGCTTATACTCTAGTCAAGGTCTGTATTATGGCAATTTGCATTGCCATAATACAGACTGGGGGAGAGGGGGGCTGGCAGAGCTGTAACTTACCTGTCCTGCAGCTCCTGTCAGCTCTCTCCTCCTCTGCGTCGTCCGGTCAGCACCTCTGTCAGCTCCCAGTGTAAATCTCGCGAGAGCCGCGGCTCTCGCGAGACTTACAGTGTAAGCTGACAGAAGAGCAGAACGGACGGCGCAGAGGAGGAGAGAGCCGACAGGAGCTGCAGGACAGGTAAGTTACAGCTCTGCCAGCCCCCCTCTCCCCCCCACTGAACTGCCACTGGACCACCAGGGAAGGAGAGCCCCCCTCCCTGCCATATATCAAGCAGGGAGGGGGGGCGAAAAAAAATATATATAAATAAAATAAGAAATAATAATAAAAAAATAATAATAAAAAAAAAAAAAATTAATAATAACAAAAAAAAGGGGTATAAGGACCACTATGGGAGGGGGAGGGGGGTATAAGGACCACTATGGGAGGGAGGGGGTGGGTTAAGGACCACTATGGGAGGGAGGGGGGTATAAGGACCGCTATGGGAGGGGGGGTATAAGGACCACTATGGGAGGGAGGGGGGGGGATAAGGACCACTATGGGAGGGAGGGGGGGATAAGGACCACTATGGGAGGGAGGGGGGTATAGGGACCACTATGGGAGGGAGGGGGGGGGGATAAGGACCACTATGGGAGGGAGGGGGGATACGGACCACTATTGGAGGGAGGGGGGTATAAGGACCACTATGGGAGGGAGGGGGGTATAAGGACCACTATGGGAGGGAGGGGGGGTATAAGGACCACTATGGGAGGGAGGGGGGGTATAAGGACCACTATGGGAGGGAGGGGGGGTATAAGGACCACTATGGGAGGGAGGGGGGGTATATGGACCACTATGGGAGGGATGGGGGGGGATAAGGAACACTATGGGAGGGAGAAGGGGGATAAGGACCACTATGAGAGGGAGGGGGTGGGATAAGGACCACTATGGGAGGGGAGGGGGAAGTAAGGACCACTAGGGGAGGGGAGGGTAAGGACCACTAGGGGAGGGGTGAGTCAGGACCACTGGGGGGGGGTGAAGGAACACGGGGGTGGGGAGGTAAGGACCACTGAGGGAGGAGGAGGGGAAGTCAGGACATATGGGGGGGGGGAGGGGGCGGCAAAAAAATGTTTGCCTACGGCGGCAAATATCCTTGCACCGGCCCTGCACACACTGCATTCACACACTGCATTCATACACACACACACTGCATTCATGCACACACACACTGCACTCATACACACACACATACGCACACACTGCATTCATTATACACACACTGTAAATAAATATTCAATTAATATATTTTTTTTAGGATCTAATTTTATTTAGAAATTTACCAGTAGCTGCTGCATTTCCCACCCTAGTCTTATACTCGAGTCAATACGTTTTCCCAGTTTTTTGGGATAAAATTAGGGGCCTCGGCTTATATTCGGGTCGGCTTATACTCGAGTATATACGGTATGTGTTCAGGAATTTTTTGTTTGTTCTGAGAGGAGGATCAAGCTCATGAGAGAGAGTAAAATGAAGAGGACATATCTATTAAGTGCATTTCTATGAATGTTCAGGGGCTTAATACCCTATTTAAAAGAAAGCTTCTATATGAATTAAAGAGAACATATCGATATTGCTATGTTCCCTTTTCCCATTGGAAAAGGGAAGAGAAGATTAGATGTAGATATGAGCTATTTGAGGAAGTTGTACATGCATCTTTAATGGTAAGAAAAAAAGAGGAGTTGCCATTGTTTTTTCTAAAATGCTCCAAAAAGAAACAATATATTCAGAGTTGGATAATGAGGGAAGATATCAAATTCTAATATGTAAAGTAGATTTTCATATATATACATTTGTTAACTTTTATTTGCCAAACATGTTGCCAACTAAATAATTAAGAAATTAGAAAAAGTTAAATACTGGTTATTGCTGGAGACTTTAATTGTGTTCCAGATATAGTATTAGATAAAAAGATCAAATACAATCGTAAGGTGAATAACAAAATAAAGAAAAAAAAATCTCATATTCTAGGAAATATTATGAAAGAAAATAATTAGATATTAGGCGAATTTACCATACAATGGAAAATGAATATACACACTTCTCCAGGGTACACTATTAGTGATGTCCCGAACAGTTCGCTGGCGAATAGTTCCTGGCGAACATAGCTTGTTCGCGTTCGTCACAGATTGCGAACATATGCGATGTTCGGTCCGCCCCCTATTCGTCATCATTGATGAAATTTTGACCCTGTACCTCACAGTCAGCAGACACATTCCAGCCAATCAGCAGCAGGCCCTCCCTCCCAGACCCTCCCACCTCCTGGACAGCATTTTAGATTAATTTTGAAGCTGCATTCTTAGTGAGAGGAGGGACAGTGTGCTGCTGCTGATTTAATAGGAAAATTGATAGCTAGGCTAGTGTATTCAGTGTCCACTACAGTCCTGAAGGACTCATCTGATCTCTGCTGTAAGGACAGCACCCCAAAAAGCCCTTTTTAGGGCTAGAACATCAGTCTGCTTTTTTCTTTTTTTTCTGTGTAATCTAATTGCAGTTGCCTGCCTGCCAGCGTGTGTGTCAGGCTCACAGCGTATACTGTACCCACTTGCTCATATCTGGTGTCACAATAGCTTGCATTTAACAACAAAAAAAGTTTTGGACTGTAATATAATAGCAGTCAGTTTCCTTCACACGTGTGCGTTTCAGGTCACAGTGTCACACCAGTGCAACTCATATCTGGGGTAACAGTAGTGTACATTTAAAAAATGTAATAGAGTGAATAGCAGTTAGTTGTCTGCAAGCGTGTGTGTCAGGCCTACAGCATCTACTCTGCCAGCTTCTGCCAGTGCACAGTGCCACTCATATCTGTTGTCACAGTAGCTTGCACGCATAGTACCACTAATCGAAAAAAAAATGACAGGCAAAGGCAGGCCACCCCGCAGGGGCCATCGTGGTCGTGGTGCTGTGATTCCCTTTGGCCCTAGAATGAGGCCACATAACCCGAACTCGAAAGGTTCTGAGGACATAGTTGACTGGCTAATACAGGACACCCAATCTTCTACAGCTTCCGCTCGGAACCTTGACGCACCATCCTCCTCCAGCTTAGCTTCGGGCACCTCTCAAGTTACCACTCGCCCGCCTGCCGCCACCACCAACACTAGCACCACAGCCGCTTCACTTGGTATGTCAGAGGAGTTATTTACACATCAGTTGGATGAAATGAGTGATGCACAAGCATTATTGCCAGAGGATGTACATAACAGGGATAGGTCTCAGTCAGGGAGCATTACACACATGGACGTACGGTGTGATGATGATGATGTTGTACCCGCTGCTGCTTCCTTTGCTGAGTTGTCAGATACAAGCGAAGCGGTTGATGATGACGATGCATCCGTGGATGTCACGTGGGTGCCCGCTAGAAGAGAAGAAGAACAGGGGGAAAGTTCAGATGGGGAGACAGAGAGGAGGAGGAGACGAGTTGGAAGCAGGGGGAGGTCGTCGCAAGGAGCTAGTGGCACAGTCAGACAGCATGCATCGGCACCCGGGGTCAGCCAGACAGCACGCCAATCAACGCATGCTGTTGCCACCACCAGAATGCCGTCATTGCAGAGCTCAGCAGTGTAGCATTTTTTTTGTGTGTCTGCCTCTGACAACAGCGATGCCATTTGCAACCTGTGTCAAAGGAGGTCCAACACCCACCTAGGTACAACTGCTTTGCGTAGGCACATGATCGCACATCACAAACGCCTATGGGATCAACACATGAGTACAAGCAGCAAACAAACTCAAAGCCGCCATCCTCCTCCTGGTCCAGCATCTTCAGCCACATCAACCAATGCTGTCCTCCTTGCCCCCTCTCAACCATCCGCCACTCCGTCTCTCGCCTTGAGCAGTTCCTGCTCATCTGCCCACAGTCAGGTGTCTGTCAAGGACATGTTTGAGCGTAAGAAGTCAATGTCACAAAGTCACCCCCTTGCCCGGCGTCTGACAGCTGGCTTGACGGAACTCTTAGCCCACCAGCTTTTACCATACAAGCTGGTGGAGTCTGAGGCGTTCAAAAAAAATTGTAGCTATTGGGACACCGCAGTGGAAGGTACCCGGCCGAAATTTCTTTGCACAAAAGGCAATCCCCAACCTGTACTCGATTGTGCAAAAGGAAGTAATGGCATGTCTGGCACACAGTGTTAGGGCAAGGATCCATCTGACCACTGATACCTGGTCTGCAAAGCATGGTCAGGGCAGGTATATCACCTACACTGCGCATTGGGTAAACCTGCTGACGGCTGCCAAGCATGGAATGCGTGGCTCTGCAGAGGAGTTGGGGACACAGCCACGACTTGCAGGCAGGCCTGCTGCCACCTCCTCTACTCCTCCTACTCCATCCTCTTCCATAACCTCCTCGGCTGAGTCCTCTTCTGCTGCTGCATCTTGCTCCACATCAACAGCACCCCCCAGCTCCCCAGGTACTATTCCACATCCCGGATACGGCAGTGTCACGTCGTCTTGCCTGAAAGCAGAGAGTCACACCGGACCAGCACTCCTGTCCACCCTGAACGCACAGGTGGATCAGTGGCTGACTCTGCACCAACTGGAGATCGGCAAAGTGGTTTGTGACAACGGAAGAAATTTGTTGGCGGCATTGAATTTGGGCAAGTTGACACATGTGCCTTGCATGGCACATGTGTGTAATCTGATCGTACAACGCTTTGTGCTTAAGTACCCAGGCTTACAGGACGTCCTGAAGCAGGCCAGGAAGGTGTGTGGCCATATCAGGCAGTCCTACATGGCCATGGCACACTTTTCAGATATCCAGTGGCGAAACAACATGCCAGTGAGGCGCTTGATTTGCGACAGCCCGACACGTTGGAATTCAACACTCCTAATGTTCAACCGCCTGCTCCAACAAGAAAAAGCCGTTAACGACTATTTGTATGACCGGGGTGCTAGGACAGCCTCTGCGGAGCTGGGAATTTTTTTGCCCAGTTACTGGATGCTCATGCGCAATGCCTGTAGGCTCAAGCGTCCTTTTGAGGAGGTGACAAACCTAGTCAGTCGCACCGAAGGCACCATCAGCGACATCATACCATTTGTTTTCTTCCTGGAGCGTGCCCTGTGAAGAGTGCTGGATCAGGCCGTAGATGAGCGTGAAGAGGAAGAGTTGTGTTCACCATTACCACCAGAAACAGCCTTATCAGCATTGCTTGCTGGACCTGCGGCAACGCTGGAAGAGGATTGTGAGGAAGAGGAGTCAGAGGAGGAATGTGGCTTTGAGTAGGAGGAGGAAGACCAACCACAACAGGCATCCCAGGGTGCTCGTTGTCACCTATCTGGTACCCGTGGTGTTGTACGTGGCTGGGGGGAAGAACATACCTTCAGTGAGATGACTGAGGACGAGGAACGGGACATCAGTAGCTCGGCATCCAACCTTGTGCAAATGGGGTCTTTCATGCTGTCGTGCCTGTTGAGGGACCCTCGTATAAAAACAGCTGAAGGAGAACGACCTGTACTGGGTGTCCACGCTACTAGACCTCCGGTATAAGCAGAAAGTGCCTGAAATGTTACCAAATTATCGCAAGTCGGAAAGGATGCAGCAGTTAAATAAAAAATTAAAAAGTATGCTTTACACAGCGTATAAGGGTGATGTCACAGCACAACGGGAATCTAACAGGGGAAGAGGTGAAAGTAATCCTCCTCCTCCCATGACCACACCGGCAAGGACAGGATGCTTTACAGATGTGTTGTTGATGGAGGACATGCAGAGCTTTTTAAGTCCTACGCATTGCCACAGCCCTTCGGGGTCCACCCTCAGAGAACGACTCGACAGACAGGTAGCAGACTACCTCGCCTTAACTGCAGATATCGACACTGAGGAGCGATGAACCCGTTGACTACTGGGTGTGCAGGCTTGACCTGTGGCCTGAGCTATCCCAATTTGCGATAGAATGTCTGGCCTGCCCCGCTTCAAGTGTCCTGTCAGAAAGGACCTTCAGTGCAGCAGGAGGTATTGTCACTGAGAAGAGAAGTCGCCTATTTCAAAAAAGTCTAGATTACCTCACCTTTATTAAGATGAATGAGGGATGGATCCCGAAGGGACTGACAGCGGGCAATACATTCGACTAAAAAAGGCCTAATGAGGGGGACTACTTAACACACCACTCCTATCTGGTGGCACATTAGATTACACGCGCAGTGCCCCAAATTTGAAGTAGGAGGACCAACTGATAGAAATAGTACTACTTAACACACCTTATAATAACGCAGAGAGAGGAGTCTGAAGAAGAGGAGGAGGAAGGTGGCTTTGAGGAGGTGGAAGACCAAACACAGCAGGCGTCCCAAGGGGCTTGTTGTCACCTTTCGGAGACCCTTGGTGTTGTACGTGGCTGGGTGGAGGAAGAGACCTTCAATGACATCAGGGAGGACAAGGAACAGGACATGGCTAGCTTGGTATCCAACCTTGTGCAAATGGGGAGTTTGCGGTTGTGCAAATGGACTGTTTGCGGTTGTTTGCGGTGCGTTAAATGGGGAGTTTGGTCTGTCACTGTGAAGCGGGCGTAACCCTTACACTACCTGATCGATACAACATCATATCTGATGTTTTAAAGCACGTTATTCCAAACAATTTAGGAATGTTAGGTGATTTATGCCCTTTATGGATTAAAACCAGACTCTGCATCAACTATGTAATTTTCCATGTGAGTTTTGCCATGGATCCCCCTCCGGCATGCCACAGTCCAGGTGTTAGTCCCCTTGAAACAACATTTCCATCACTATTGTGGCCTGAAAGAGTCCCTGTGGGTTTTAAAATTCGCCTGCCCATTGAAGTCTATGGCGGTTCACCTGGTTCGCCCGTTTGTGAACATTAGCGGAAATTCACGTTCGCTGTTCGCGAACGGAAAATGTTATGTTCGCGACATCACTATACAATATTCTTATTCAACAACTGATTTAGTTCTAGGGGAGAATAGATTAGTAGAACAGACTCAAAACATTTTGATAAAAGATAATCCATGGGCAGATCATAGCTATATTTTTCCTTTGCTTTGAAGGATACGAAAACGTATAAACCATTTAGTACTTGGCGTTTAGATGATAGTATACTTGACAAAAAAGAGAATCAAGACTTTATTAAACATATTATAGAATTATACTTTAAAGAAAACAGTACAGAAGGTATGTCTTATACAATGATATGGTGTGCTTTCAAAGCTGTGTCAAGAGGATATTTGATAAAACTTAAAATTAAGATAAATAAACAAAAAGGTGCCCCTAGAGCGGAGTTATACACAGAATATTGTAGATAATCTGCAAAAAACTAAAAGTATTTGACTGATGAAACGTTAAATCAACTAAGTGAACAAAAATAATGCAATAGAATTAGAAACAATGAATAAAAATTTGGAGAGGTTGAAAGTAAATTTTTATTATGATAATAATAGGATTTCAAAATGGTTAACAAAAACATTAAAAAGGAGGATAGGGAATAATAGACTAATATGTATTGACAAAGCTAAGATAAAATATAGGAATCCAGAAAGTATAGTCAAGGCCTTTCAAGAATATTATTATGATTTATATTAAATACCAAAACGATTTGATGAACAAAAGATAACTACCGGTAGTTATCTAAAGAAAATAGATTTTCCCAGAATTACACAAGCACAAAATAAAACTTGCTAATTTTAAATCGCCCGGACCAGATGATCTGACTAACAGATTTTATAGGATCTATAGAGATTTATTGAGTGACCATCTAACTGATACATTTAATGAGATAGTTGACAAGGGTGTTGGACCAAGGGAATTGCTTTGTGCAAATATTTGATCAGTTTTGAAAAAAGATAAAAACCCTCAGGAAATTAGAGCTGGGAGGAAGTGACTGCACGTCACCTATACTTCCATAAGGGTACATGTATGTGTCCCTTAATGTTTTGTATGATATTTAGTTAATTAATGTAAACTTACAGATATTCCTTTCAGAGGGCTTGGTCAATACTCCTCTCAGTTGTAATGTGATTTGTTATGTCAGTGTTTGTATCTGAATTGAATGTTTTTGCATGTACTTTTTACATGAATGGAAAAAAAAACAAAAATATTATTTAAATAAACTAAAAAATATTTTACCTCTGATTTTTTATAATAACCTTCTGGTAGGTCATCTGCTGCAATGTCCACAAAGCAAACATCATCTTCTGGAGTGGGTTTTTCTCCAAAAACCTGTAATAGCACATAATTCATATTATTTTTATGGATAAATAATATCTTTTATTTTATCATTTTGTCTAGCTTAAACAGTTTGAATGTTTTTGAAAGCATTTTGTTTCTAAAGCGGAGTGTTGTTCCTCACCATCCACTACTATTCATATGTCACTACTGAATACACGTACCAAGATATTGTCTTGTTATATTGTGGTTAAAGACACAGGATTCTTATCAGAATCAGAATAATGGTATAATGAATAAAATACATGTATTTATAGTGGTCCTTTAAGCTAAAGTTATTTTAGTGGCTATAGTGTCTCATTAAGAACTGTTAAGTGATTAATGAAAACTTTGCATTTGAGTTTAAACCAGTAGCAAAAACAATGGGGGGGGGGGGGGGGGAAGGGGAAGATAATTCATATGCATTACAAAGACATTATAGGCACCCAAACCACTTCATGTTAATGAAGTGATCTAGGTAACATGTCTCTCTAGGTTTAACCTTGAAAGTGAAAACATTGCCAATCTGCTGGGAAGCAATGTTTTAATTTCAGTGGTAAATGCCCTTAGTGGCTGTTAAGATAGCCACTAGTTGCCATCCAACAAAATAGCAGGGTAAAACACTATTATTTCAATCAGATGGTCTCATAGAGACCGTCTGATTGACACAATGCAGTGTTTTGCTGCACAGGTGCATAAACTTCATAATGATTTCCTACAGGATAACATTGATTGACTGAGATCATCGAACTCAATGATCCCAGCCAAGGAGGTAGGACAGTAGCGTGGAGACCAGAGCTGTAAGTGAAAAAAAAAGGTAAGTAAATTCACCTTTTTTACGCACTACAGGTGGGGTCTGGGGACCTAAATGTCCAACAGGGCACGATGACATTAGGAATACACATTTGTTTTCCTTTAAAGATTGGTTAATAATTTTATAAACTTTTACAAACACATATTTTGAAATGTTCCAAACATTCTTGATAAATAGGTGGATTGCTATATTAATGAGGATTACTAGAAATCCTTTGGCGTATAAACATAATCTCAGCCAGATAGCGTTCCATGTTGACTGCCACATTTTAATGAAAATAGAATATGGGGCTGAGTGAATTATCCCAAATCACTTGCCGTTTTCCATTTCCAGGACTGGAAATTTCCAGTAGTCTGTGACTATATTCTAACATTCAGTCAACACAAATCCAGAGATAGGAAATGTAATCCATTATACTGAACAGGCAAATAGCATATCTTTTCTGCAATATACTTTTTGTTATTCTCCTAGCTGGAAGTGACATTGATCATCTTGTCCAATAGCTGTGCAGTTAGGAAAAAGTAGAAAATTGATCTGAACTAGCAAAGATTAAATCCAAATATACAGCACATAGTAAACATTTTTAAAATGGTATGTGCTAATATTTTTTCATGCTTGCTGACAAAGCATTTTTTTAAGGTTTTATATTCACCCAAAAAGAGTGCATTTTATTTTATACAGGAGAGTATATAGATATCACTATCTGTTTTCATTCTAATTCTCTACAAGACAAAGTGTAAATCAAAATTTTTTACATGGGGTATTTAAAAATGAAAAACAATGTTTTTGTAATCATTACCTCCTTCTCTCTATATTGTAGGATTTATTTCCCCAATACCTGCCTCTTTTCCATACCCAATTTTTGGTTTGCATAGAATACATAAACCGTAAACAATTAAGAAACAATTTCTGGTTGCCACATTGTGGAAGAACTACTTAAGAAATTGTACTATGACAGGGGTTTTATTAAAGGTATAGTCCACACACCTAAAGCACTTTAGCTTGCTGAATGAGACAACTGGTCCTGTAGCCCATGGAGCAGCGGAGCTAAGGGGAATGGGCCTTGACATTGCTAGGAGACAGGCATAGGAGGGGTGTAATGTAGGGGACTGGCTAGCATAACTGGAGGAGGGGTTTGTGTTAGAGGAGTATATATAGTGGCCATTTTAAAGGGATACTCCAGGCACCCAGACCACTTCTAGCTATTGGAGTGGTCTCCCACTACACGTAACTCTGCAAGAGTAATTATTGCAGTTTTCATAATGGCTGTCTACTAGAGGAGGACTTAATCCTGTCCTCCTGGATAAGTTCCCACAAATACGGCTGTGCTAGGACGTTCGGGCCGTGAATGGGTGCAGTCACTCACGGCCGGTCGATCAGGCCGCTAACGGGTAACCAGCGAATAGAGTAGAAACTGCCAAATGTTCGGGCCGTGAACGGGACGGCGCAGTCGCAGGAAACAATGGGTCCCCAAGAGCCAGTCAACAAGACAGTCGCCCACGGTCCAGGTGAGGCCTCGGGAAGCATACCTACAGCTGGAGTCATGAGGGACATGGCCTTCGGCAGCAAGAGGTTTGGACAGGGAGTTGTATTCTACTAAACATTCCAAGGACCTTTTTAGAGGGTTTACAGTTTTTTATGGACTCATGGAGCAGGGGTTCGGGGGGAGGTGTTACCTTTGGGAAGGTTTGGGCTACTAGGCAGGAGAAAGGGCAGAACTAGTTGGGGACATCCTGGACACAGCTAGGCAGACTGTCCACGTCTACTTTGCGGGGCCGTTGGGGGGTCTGCTTTAACCAGAGGTGAGGGCAAGCATATGGAAAGGGGAATTTCTGGAGATCGTTTTGCTTCCTCCTGTGGACGAATACATCAAATTGACGGAGGTGGATGGGAAAAAAGCCAGAAAGGATGAAGTAGGGAAAAGGCGTCGCTATCGGCAAAGACCCAAAAGTTTTGGGAATTGGTTGAGGGCTTGTGGTACTCTGGGGAACATTGTGGGGGAATAATCCAGTGCTCACAGTTGCTCTGTTACTTGGACGGGGATCTGGGAGGCGAACTGCGCATACAGGGGCTTGGCGTGGTGGCAGTACGATGGACACTTTCGACATAGGCTTTTGGTGTTCCGGGGTGGAGACGCGCATGGGTACAACCACTGCTCCAAGACGGGTAAGTCCTCCTCCATGGGGGGGGGGGGGATGCCGGGTGCTCTGGGTGCGCCCTTGCCACTGGGGAAATCGCAGTTGAAGGTCGCACTGTTACCGTGGCTAAGCTGGTATGGTAACCAGGAGGACGCTGTGCTGTTGAGGGTCAGTTTACAACAGGGTTGTCTGTTTTGGCAAGGCCGACGAGGTTTGCAATCTACAAAATCTAAAGTCTGTGGGTGGCGAGGCCGTTCAAAGGGCCCCCGATGGGCGAATTGCAGGTGTCACCGGTGGGGGGTCATGCATAGCGGGAGCCTGGTGAGTACGGGTTTATTCCTCATGGATCGTATCCATATGGATCTTCGAGAATTATGATATTAACAGGACAAGGTATGAGCATGTCCAGTGGCATATCGTGCTGGGAGAGGCGGTTCTTTTTATTGCAAGCCGATGGTTCTTCGTTTTACACAGTTCAGTTCCTTAAGGTTTGTCGACTGGTCTTGGGGCGTGTGGGCCTGGGTCCGTTACAGTTCGGCACACACTCTTTCGGGACTGGAGCTTCAATAGAGGCTCAAGTAGATCGGGAGGTGGGAATTGGTGACATTCAGGTCATAGGTGAAGCCCAACCAATCAGTTTAAGTCTGGTTGAAATGGTGATCATTGTTCTGTGTGGACAACGTGTTTTTCTTCTGCAGGTTGGACTGCATGGGTGATGGGATACTCATATGTGTACTGGGCGCAAAGGAGAGCTGCAGTTTATCGTCAAGGCATATGGCTGTGCTCAATGGTGCAGATGGAGTAATTTGGTTTTAGGGGTTGCAGTTGGCACAGTGTATACCTAGAGCTATTCCAAAGGCTGAGAGTGGGTAAAGTACCTAACTGTAACGAGTATATACCCCCAGGGCCGGTGCTAGGATTTTTGACTACACAGGCGAAGATGCATTTTGACGCCCCCCCCCCCCCCCCCCCGCACCCAAAAAACCCAATGCATCTTCACCTCTGTGTCTCGTAGCCCCCCTTTTGAATTTTACCCCCATTAGTGTTGCATATCCACTCTCTTACCCCTCTGGTCCCTTTGTGCCTTACACCCCCCTTTAGTGTGTCTCATACAACCCCTCTTATGTATTTCTTACTTCCCCGTCAGACACTTTCTCTCTTTTTCTCCCATATAGACATAGACATAGATACAGGCAAAAATACATACATGCACAAATACACAAACATACAGACACACAACCATACAAGCACACAGACATAATTATTCAGGCACACAGTCACAAAGATATACAGACACACAGTCATAAAAGGCACACAATCAAACAAACACAGTCATACAATCTACACATTCAGGTACATTGTCATACAAACACAGACATACATTCATACAGACACAGGCACACACAAAAATACAGACACAGACATAAAGAAACATAGAGATTGGCATATAGAGACATACATACACAGTGATACAGAGACATACATACGCAGACAGTCATAAAGAGACATACAGACAAGGCATACAGAGACATACAAAGACAGACAAACAAAGAACCCTGCACACTGATACCGTGTAAATGCTCCGGCCATCCACAGTGGTAGTTGCTCCGACGTCAGGCAGACATCGCTGGATCCACCAGTAAAGTCTTCAAAAGGAATAAACGCAGGCAATACTCCAATAGTAAGGATGGTATATTTATTGATAGGTGACCAACCCCATAGAAAGTGTGATGTTTCGGCTCAGCAGAGCCTTAATAATGCAATAATGCTCTGCTTAGCCGAAACGTTGCACTTTCTTTGGGGTGGTTCACCTATCAATAAATATACCATTATTACTATTAGAGTGTTGCCTGCGTTTATTCCTTTTGAATACATACACAGATCATACAGAGACATACAGACTGTATGTCTCTGTATGACGGTCTGTGTATGTACACAGGATGGGTAAAAGATAGACCCCCATCTGTCGTGCAACTTTAACAATGCTTTGAAAGCTGGGGCTCTACCGATTCCCCATGCTTGCAGGATTGTATTTAGCACGGAGCGTGTTTGACTGTAAGTATGTGTTTATATAGAGTATGTTTCTGTGAATGTAGGGGTGAGTTTGTATGTAGTGTTTGAGTTTGAATGCAAGCATGCATTTACGTGTAGTGTTGGGTTTTTGAATGCAGGTGTGTGTTTATATATAATTTTGGTGTCTGATACAGACGTGTGTTTGTATGTAGTGTTGACATTTGAATGCAGGGGTGTGTTTGTATGTAGTGTTGAAGTTTGCATGCAGGTGGTTATTTGTGTGTAGTGTTGGTGTTTGAATGTTGAGATGTATGCACATATACACATACACTGCCACACACGCACACACTGACACACATGCAGATACACATATACACAAACGGATACACATTCAGATAGACAGACACACATATACAGATACACACAAACACTGACAGACATACAGATAAACACACACTGACATACAGACACACTGACAGACATACAGATACACACATACACAATGATAGACATACAGTTACACACACTGACATACAGACACACTGACAGACATGGATACACACAGACACACTGACAGACAGATATATACACACAGACACACTGACAGACAGAACACACAAGACACTGACAGACAGAAACACACACAGATACACTGACAGACATACACAGACAGACACACTGACAGACATATAGATACACACAGACACACTGACAGACATATAGATACACACAGACACACTGACAGAAAGATATACACACACACACAGACACACTGACAGACATACACACACGGACACTGAAAGACAGAAACACACAAGACACTGACAGATAGAAACACAGACAGACATACAGGCACACTGACAGACATATACACACACAAAGACACACTAACAGACAGACATACACAGACACACTGACAGACATATAGATACACACAGACAGATATACACACACACAGACACACTGACAGACATACACACACACACAAACATGCTGATCAAAATATACACTTTTCTAGCCATACACAGGAGGGTGGCTTACCTGGGATCTAGAGTGCTGGCTCAGGTAGTTGGGAGTTGGAGCTAGTCCTGCCCAGCCCCCCTCCTCTCTGCATTCTGCTCTCTGCAGTCTTCTTGGGAGGAAGTCCTCCCATGCTGAAATGAAGGTGGCCAGCGTTAGCTCCGCCCCTGCTGGGCGCGCTGTGTGCTACAGAGGGAGCAGGGATATGACGTGTTCATATCCCCGCCCCCTCCACACAGTCCGCGGCACTGTAGGGAAGAAGGCTGATTTGTGGGGATGCTGCTGCCGCTCGGCCACGCTTCAAGAAGTGACCGGCAGGAAAGGGACGCTGTGCGCTTCCCTCCTGCCGGTCACCCCGACATTTGCGCCCCCGGGCCGGTGCGCCCTAAGGCGGCCGCCTGTGCCGCCTTATGGACGCGCCGGCCCTGTATACCCCTACACGCAGGATCCAGCCAAACAGAAGACAGCACAGAGGAGAGATACGTCTACCGGACCTTAGAGTGGCCGGACTCGACGTAATAGGAGAAGACAGAGTCAGGAACGATCCGAGGTCAAGGGCACAAAGAGACAGCGTAAACGAGAACTAGCCGGGGTCTGGTACACAGGAATCAGCAAGCCGGCAAACAGTACAGACAAGGATAAAGCGAAAACGAAGTCAGAATACAAAGCCAAGGTCAAATACGGAGAAACACAACTGAACACAACAAGCACTAAAGGGAACTGTAGCAGAAACCACGATAGGGCAAGGAACTAAGGGAAAAGGGTGAGTATAAGTAGCCTTCAAACTAATGTGATTGGCTCCTGTCACTTCCACACCCCCAACAGGTAAGTGTATGGGGTGATTGGCATGACAGGAGCCAATGGGAGCCTTTTTGCAATTTAGGCTCCCACTGTCTCTTTAAGAGCGCGCCCGAGACTCACGGCGCGCTCTTAGCTGCAGGCGGGACACGTGACCGCATCTCGCGGTCACTGCCCGTCTTCCTGTTAGGAGAGTCGGGTGAGCCGCGTGCGGCTCGTGCAGCCGCAGGACCGCGCGCGGCTTGGAGAGGACCGCGGCCGGCCCCCGGATAAGGTAAGTAACGCTACACTAACATTGTTTTGCTTCATGCTGGTGGGGAAGGACTGAGGCCTATTTTCGCAGAGGGCTTCGCTCACGTAGCTGAAGAAAGATTTGGATGGCTCGAGGCAGATGGTCCCTGACGGGGTTGTCCTATGGTCAGAGATCATACCGTGATTTCAATGGCAACACGCTAGGGGCCATCAGTCGGTGTCACCAAGTAGGAGGACGGTAAAATAAAACTATGGCAACTTATGTGAGGTGCTTGAGGGAAAGAGTGGTAGGGCATGGGGAGTTGGAAGCGCAGTTGGTGGGTTATTACAGGCAAGATGGAGTGCATCTGTCAGAGGTGGGTATGGACGTCTTGTTGTTAGGGTTCAGGAAGGTTTACAATGAGTGATGTATTAGTGGAGGGCGCTCAGGTCGCTCAAGTTGTCGAGCTCTGAACTATGGCGGGGGATGGATAGAGAAGTTGGGGTGTAGGTTGTTTGTCCTGATGGAAAATAGTCTTGGTTTGCTAAGAACAGTTTGTTTTGGAAGAGTATTGGTAGGTTCGAGCTCGTCGGTAGCTGTGATGCATATGTCATGTTACTTCCTGGTTGTTTACTCAACTCAAGAAGCATCAATTGCCCAGAGCACCTGCCTTACAATGACTTCTTATTGAGATGCATTGAGAAGTCTGGGACTGGACAGCCACACGAAGTCTGGGCTTGGTTAGAAGTGGAGGGTTTGCTAAGGCAGTAGACAAGAGATCTGCAACTTTTGCAAGCTGTTATTAGACATACCCCATTAAGAAAATGCATGTATGTTTTCATCTGGGGTATATCTATTACATTTTTACAAAAATACAATTAAACACTTTCTATTGGAGTGTGCCTTTAAAATACGTTTGAGCATATGGATTACAACAGAGTCCTCTCAATCACAAGACAACACTCTCTTTCTGATAATGGGTTCTCAAATTCAAGCGCTCCGTGTCTGATGAAAATATGTCCCCCCAAGTCCCAGCACTGCATGTCTAGTAATATGTCTCCTAATAAAGTGGCAATAAGGGCAGGCACACATTAAATGAACACTACAGGGTCAGGAACACAAACATTACCCTATAGTGTTAAAACCACCATATAGGTGGCTTACCCCCCTTTTCCCCTTAAAAGGCAATAAACATACCTTATTTCCCATGCCATGCTGTCCCCTCTCTGAACCACCTCTTTGCTTACATCATTACAATTTATGAGTTTGCATAGAGCTGCATTGAATCAATGCATCTCCATGAGAGAAATTCAGCATCTCCATGCACACTGTGCAGCACTGCCCCAGAAAGCACACCACAGGTGGTGTATAGGATGGAAAAAAATACATCAATGTGTCCTAATAGAGACAGTGATTGAGTGCACAGAGCAGATAAGTAAAATGAACCATGGTGGACAGGCAATGGACAGAAGCAAACATAACCATAAATGCAAATCTTATGACAGCCAGGCAGAACAATTTGTACTTTGTTTTGTAAATTAATTTGTATGTTTTTTACGGTTGAACTTCCATTGTGATAGCCTTTGAAGAAATCATTTTTACAGGACAAAACATGTATTGAGAAAAAAAAAATGCACTTTAATGTCAGAGAATTATTAGAACCTGATTGTGGTTGCTTTTCAGTAATAAATTATATTTTATTGTACAACATATATGCAGTAAGAGGTGCATTATTTGTATTTATATGCTGAAGATTAAAGCTTATCCATATGTGGCAGCAATGGAATAAAACCTATTATTGCACTGTGTTGCAGCTGCAAGAGGACTTGAGACACTGTTTACCTTCTGTTATTCTGTGAAGAATATAATTTTAGGGTCTCCATTGTACTGGCTGATCTATACTACTGTCTTATTTATATTCTTAGGTAGAGTGCTGTATTCCTATTTGTTTTATATTATTTTTGTATATGGAGACTATAAAGAAAGTCTGCAGAGAAGCAATGCATCAAATGAAAGTTTAGTCATTTATACATTGTATGCATTACCTCTTATCAGCAAATTCAAATTCCAAAGTGTATTTTTTTTTGTGTCCATATATTTATAGTTACTGAAAAGTGGCAGTTTTTAACCATTGTTTAGACTCATAATGTAATTGACTGTGACAATTACCAATTGTTCACTGCCCACAGAATTTTTCCATGGATAACATGTTGGACAACGCAGCCAACCCACCACCAGAATACACAATGGTCATCCATAATGACATGGATGCTTTAAGCTGTGTGATGCGGCTACATCACTGAGGCCAGTGTAGCAGCTAGCACTACTGCTCATGGAATTCATCCCACCTTTGGGAAGTATGTAAATGGGATGGGGTGGGTGAGTCCTTAATGTGTGTGTCAGCTTGAAAGAGCATGTCAGACTGGCATGCACGCAATCAGCAACATCACTGAAATGCTTTCTACACGGTCATAGTGCCTTCAATACAGCGTCTAATGATATGCTTTCACTTTGCCGGTGGAGGACAGCATCTTGGTAACCAAAGGAGCCAACTCAGGAGAGGGGGACAGAATCCCTAAATATGGCTGTACCACCAAAATCAGGACAGATGGGACTTTTAGAGGTATTTTCTGCTGGGAAACCAACATACAAACATCACTACAGTAAAGCCCAGGAGCATCAAACAACATCAAATAGATAATGACTTCATCTAAACATTAGAATGTTGGCTAACACAATGTATATATGAAATTGTATGCTCTTTGAAGTAAATCTAGATCCTGTGAGTCAGATGACCTTTATATTTAAAAAAAAAAATACTTTCAGACACTTGAGACACTAGACATATTCTCTTTCCTAATGTAAAGGGTACCAATATGTACCAGTAATACTGGAAACAATCTAACTTTAAATGATAAGAGTGTAATTTGACTGAAAAATTAATATGCAGTGATAACTTATAAAGCAGGCACTTTGCATGAGAAGGTGAACGCATGCCAAATTATGATAGTATTACTTTAAGCCCAGGTGCTAGCAATGCATAAGCAAAGAACTACATAGCAATCATAATGTGCATAATCTACAATGGAATGCATAGGGAATGATATGAAAGAAAAACATTTGTCGTGAAAGTACATGGTGTTAAGGCCAGTGCAATCTGATCTATAGCAGTATCCAAGTCCTCATATGTTAAAGTTATTTACTGAGCTTGAATGCACGGGTACTCACATTCTAACTGAATAACTCTAAAACAACAAAAAAAAGTAAAATAAACTGACACATCTGGAAGAGATACCAATAAAATAAAAAAAATATTGGTAAGAGACTAACAGCAGGAAAAGGCATGTGGCCCACAACATGCCCATTTGCTGGGACATTGAGTAACCAACAAGGAAGTCATCAAGTTGGGGAAACCAACCAGACAGACAGGGTAGGTGGAACTGGAAGTCATTGGCAATTGTGACAGTAGTCAACATCACTGGGCGCAGAAGACTTACACTTCATGTAGGTCCCTGTATGACTCTTATATTTAAGTCACCCAGTGCCCACTATAGGTGCAGAGTGTGTATTATAATGTTGTTTGTGGAATGTCTTGTGTTATCCCCTGTTTGGCTGTGGGGCCAGTGCAGCGCCCCATGTTGGTTGCAACAATTATGTGCACTACCTGAAGAGCAAAGTTAGTTAATTTGCATATTCAGGTAGATTTACATATTATGGATTTTGCAGGCAGGGGATGTGTTTATTACTCTTTGTGTTCCCCACCCCTAAAAATATTTTATGGTATTGTTATGAGTACATATATTATTCCCCATATGATGTAATGTATATTGAAATGTGTCACCATAAGTTTAATGTAATGTGGATAGGGGCTAGTCCTGAGTTAAAATATATATTGGGTGCTAGTTCTATTGGGAACTGTATGCCATGTCTAGTTTGTTCAGGGATTACAGTAGCAGAGTTTGCAGACCTGTCCCGGGGACATATTCAGAAAGAGCGAGGCCTGACAGACGCAAGTGTTTTTGTAGAGGCAGACACTGTCCGAGAAGACCCAACATGGCGTGCAATGAAATGCCCTGGTGAAATATTTGACCGCTTCTGGGCGCAGTTGGAGTCTTGAATTATGGTGACACTAGCTTGGAGCAGTGGAGAAGAAAGGAGAGGAGAACGGCGAGAGGTCACCCTATGGACACAATTTCCCTACAAGCAACCAAGCCTCTCATCCATAGCCCACCTGGGTCACAGAGACAATTGGACCATACGCCAGCAGCATCGACCACAGAGTCAGAAGACCTAACACTGCGGGCGGAAGAACATCTGTACCTTTTGCCGTACCATGACAGGTATGGACTTTGCCATAAACACCCGAGTCCTTGTTCCCGAGATGCAGGCCCTTGTTACAGTCCTGGGTTGAGAGGTTGCCATGTTTTGCCCCTATCCTGCAGTGCCTCCCTATTACCTCCATCCGTTTCTGAGACGAGGACTGATTAACAGTTATGGCTAGCACTATCACAATCCTTCCATTTTCTTGTATCTGCATGTCTTAATTTATGCTGTACAGCACCATGATGTCTACATAATATGCCTGTCACTCGAATAGTTTACATGACCCCAGTTGTACAAGCTACATCTCAATCAACTTGCCTTGCACAGTTTATTTTCTATCACTAATAGTAGCACATTGCCAGTATAATTACTCAGAATTATTTTAGGTCATGTCACCCGTCTGACAGGTTATTCGTGTTAAACCCTTTATTTTAATTTTTTATTTTAAAACTGCAAAGTTATCTCTGTCATGCCAATGATACTGTCATATTTTGCCTTGCATGCAGCAGTTTTCGTGACTCTGCACGCTTATGTGTATTGTCATGCATACCAAAAGTAAAGACTGGCAAAAAATAAATAAATACAATGAAAATGTTTTTTTGCAGTTTTTTGTAATATGAAAAAGAGAAGTGGGTAAAAAGAACCAATTCTAAAAATACATTTAGTACACATCTTCACAATCAGGCAACATTGGTAGCAAAAATAAAATTTTAAGTATGGTAGCATTTACCTGACACACTTATCTCTCAACGTTGCCTTATTTTGGTTAAAATTCCATTAAACTTATAATTTATTCTCTCCCTCTGGGAAATCATTTACTAGCTCCTTAATCCATAATCCTATTCAACCTCTGCTCATACCACATTGAACTTCTCCAACTTCAGCCTAACTTGCTCAGCCAAAATCAGAAGTCTACCCAAGACCACGTTATAAACCCGTGCATAATGAAAACTATTATTAAAGGAATACTCCAAACATCATTACCACTACAGTAGGCTGTAGTATTTATTTGCTTAGAGTGCAATTTAACTCTCCCATTTTCTTTCTATTTCCGTAGTATGATGATCATCAGGTGCAACCACTGCTGGTACAAGTGACATGGGAAACACCATTACATATACATATGTAAATAAAAGTCCTGCTATGTGTACTTCTTTTCTTGCCTGCAATTAAAGCGGCACTGTCATGGCTGCATCCGTTTTGTTTTTTTTAACCCGCCTACCAAATCCACTACATCTAAATATCCCCCTAGTTACCCCCAAATGCCACTTGGTGCCCCATTTTACCTCCTGGGCACCACCATATTTTTGTGGGCAGATGGAGGCCCTGTGGGACACGTCATCTGCCCACACTAGATAGCGCTGTGAAATTCCTGTGCATGCCCAGTTAAACAATTGGGCATTTGATATTGTCTGAAATTCAGATGGGAATTTCGGCTATTCATTCATATGTTAGAAATACAAATTAATTAATCGAAATTTCACAAGAACAAACCATGACCAAACGTCAGTGTTCATTTGTACGTTCGTTCAGTCTATTATAAGGAGGGAGCTATTGGCTCACAGTTTCCTCCTTGTAATATGCAAAAATAGAAGCGACATAGAGCTGTGCTCCCCACCACTTCCTAACCCCCCCCCCCCTCCATGTTCCCCCTCACTCTATGGGGGGTCAGTAAGACCGCAATGTTATCATAAGGGAGGTTAAAACCTCCTGAATGCCCCTACTTGCTGTGCCAGGAGTAGAGGCATGTATACTAAACAGTGAGCAGCCTGTGAACCCTCCCCCTCCAATAAAGTGCCCCATGGTTGGGCACCTATACAAATAACTAAGTAACAAAGGGGGGACCTATTGTCCCATTGCCCCCATCCATGATGACAGTGGGGGAAGGACCTATTGTCCCCCTGGCCCCTGGCCATGAGCAGCAAATAGGGGCCCTAAATTCCAATAGGGGGGATTTATTGTCCCGTTCCCCCTTTGCCCCCACCCATGAGCGTCGGGCGGAAGCCCTAAATGACAATGGGGGCCTGCGCCCTGGGCCCTAACCCATGAGCAGCAGGTGGGGGACCTAAATGACAATCGGGGAGGACCTATTGTCCCCTGACTCCCACTCATGAGCGGCGGGTGGTGGCCCCATTGAGAATTGGAGGGAGGAGCTATTGCCCCACTACCCCCAAGCTCCCACCCATGGGTGACGGGTGGGGGCTAAATGTAAAAATTACCCCCTGAAACCATTAGTCACCCCCACTGAAATAAAATCCTACCTACCCCCCTCACCCTAAAAATAGAATGGAATTTGGACCCCAACAAAACGCACGAATGGACAAACTATACTCATTCTGTTAGGTCGAAATTTGGTCGTTTTGCCTTCCTGTCTATATGATATAGTATGTAGTATATTTTTTAAACAGAACAAATTTTTACATTTGGATGCATAACAGGGTCTGAAATAACTGCCGGCATGTTTGCCAGTACATTAATATTAACCCCTTAACGCCGTTCTATGCCGTCACGGCTTTAAAGGGCTTTAAAGCCGTTGCGGCGGCATAGAACGCCGTAACGGCTGAAGCCCCCAGGAGGTAAGCTATACTTACCTCCGCCGCGATCCTCTTCTGGGGGGCTGCCTGAGAGCCCAGGCAGCCCCCCTCCGGCAAATGAGGCCCCCGGGGGCCATGTGATCGCTCTCAAAGAGCGATCACATGGCCCCCTATAGAAGGCTATGGATCTGCCAGCAGGGGGTTGTCTAAAATATTAGACAGTCCCCCTGCTGGTAGGAAAGTATAAAAAAAAATTAAATACACATGTTAAAATAAAATAAAAGTATTTATATATATATATATATAATATATGTATATATATTATATATATATATAATATATATATATACATATATATATGTAACGTCATACGTAATGTATTTTAATATTAATATTAGTATATATAGTAGTATTGAAATACACTTAGAATGACGTTACATATATATAATATGTATATATATTATATATATATAATAGATCTACATATATATATTATATATATACGTATAATTACAATAATAAATAAATAAATAAAATATTGAAACAAAATTTAAAATAAATTATATTCATATGTAATTTCATTCTAACTGTATTTTGTTATTAATATATATATATATATTGGAAACAGAATACACTTAGAATGACATTCTATATATATCTATCTATATATAAAATACAAATAACCGCAAATATATATATATATATATATATATATATATATATATATATATATATATATATATATATATATATATATATAGATAAATACATATAATTACATAAAAGATTATATTAGTATACATGTAGAATTTAAATACCTATAAATGCATATATATATATATATATAAAAATTCTACGTGTATATTTAAGTAATTTTTTAACATAATTATGTCATTTGATTAATTAAAATTTGATTGACATACCTGACAACACAGGGAGAAAGTGCAGAGATTTTAATTCGCAAGCACTATATTTGACCCTGTAACTCCAAGACACCATAAAACCTGTATATAGGGGGTACTGTTTTACTCGGGAGACTTCGCTGAACTCAAATATTAGTGTTTAAAACTGGTAAATTGTATTACAACGATGATATTTTAAGTAAAAGTGACGTTTTTTGCATTTTTTACAAACAAACGGCACTTTTATGGACTATATTATTGTTGTAATATGTTTTACTGTTTTAAAACACTAATATTTGTGTTTAGTGAAATCTCCCGAGAATAACAGTACCCCCCATGTACAGGTTTTACGGTGTTTTGGAAAGTTAGAGAGTTATAAGGCTTGCATTTCATTTTTTTGACATTGAAATTTGCCAGATTAGTTATGTTGCCTTTGAGACCGTATGGTAGCCCAGGAATAAGAATTACCCCCATGATGGCATACCATTTGCAAAAGTAGACAACCCAAGGTATTGCAAATGAGGTATGTCCAGTCATTTTTAGTAGCCACTTAGTCACAAACACTGGCCAAATATTAGTTTTTTGCTTTTTTCACACAAAAACAAATATGAACGCTAACTTTGGCCAGTGTTTGTGACTAAGTGGCTACTAAAAAAGACTAAACATACCCCACGTTCAATACCTTGGGTTGTCTACTTTTTCAAATGGTATGCCATTATGGGGGTAATTCTCATTCCTGGGCTACCACACTGTCTCAAAGGTAACATTACTAATCTGGTAGATTAATTTTGTTTACGTTTTGTTTTGATCAGAACGTGCACTATTGACTCCGTCCTGTTTCAGTTTCAAACAATTTAATTTACTTTTGATCAGCCAATTCTCCTTCCCACATCTGGTAATTAATAAGATCACGGTGGAAAGGGTGAGTATTGTGGGAAAAAATTGTGACCACAGGAAATAGAGCAGGCATAAGCTCCTCCTTTGGTCAAAAATGGTCAAGCTTAGGAAAAATACACAAGACAAAGTAGTCCTGTTTTAAAGAAAACTAGATCAGTTAGGAAAAAATGAAGAGCAGATCCTGTTAGAGGTAGACAGGAGGAATCAATAGGAGAAAAGTAAGTTTGGCATGACATTGTCGCTTTAAGGTGTTCATATTGTTGATAGAATAAGAAAAAGTGGAATGCTGCAGGTTGTTGCCTATATTTATAGACTACAGCCCTGAACTACACATTTTTTTTAAACATCCCTGTAAAGCCATCCAACACTCTAAGTACCAAAACAACATAATTAAATGCTTTTGTTGTATAGATCATGCTTCTGCAATCTCACAGCTCCATTCTTTGCCATTTACGGCTGTTTATGTAGCCTAAGCCACAACTCCCCTGGTTGTTACTCACACAGTCTCCCTGCAATCTTCCTGAAAAGACTTATTGTTTTTTTTTTAGTTTCCCTTATTGCACAGTGTGTTTACTTTAGAATGTCTAAAGTGAATACAGTATACTAAGTTCTGCTTTAAATGTAGGTCCTTTTTTTTTTTATTGTTGAAGCTGTATGAGTCACACAAGGGAAGATGTGGCTAGGACTGCAGAAACAAAGTGATTTAAGTCTTACACAGCAGAGAATTAAGCAGTTATACTGCAGTAGTATGATCTATGCACCACTTTATTACACTACTAGTTTTGTCCCTAAGAGTGTCCCTTTAATTACGACTCCGAACTTGAATTGATATGTTTTTGATGGGCACATTAAAATGCTGCATTTTGTTCCAGAATAAGAAAAAGAGTAATTAAAGTTTATATGAGTAATAAGAAATTACTCATCAGAAAAAATAGTAATACAATTTTCAAACCTTTAATTTCCATTACAATGCTCACTCCTTCCTTAGTAATAATTAGTGAACAAATGGCTGTGTGGCTGCCCTGCATATTTTTCCACTGTTCCAATTCTACTTATTAAGTCTTAAAATATTATTGTGTATTGTAAAATATTGAAATATACAATTGGTGATACTTTACATCTCTAAGCAAATCTATAAATATTTACATTTCTCTTACCCCCTCCCCCCAAACAGTATAAGAGCAGTCTAAGTAGCATAGTCACTTTACACTACCACATGGTACTTAAAATATTCTGTGCCCATTCTGAGAGTGGTTTATAGCTGCAAAGATTTAAAAAAATAGGAATTAATCAATATCTATGTATGCGGTGTATGTAAACCACACACACAGCAAGTTAAGCCGCAGACTGCAATAAATGGCCCAAAGCTGTACCAATACAGAGCATAGTCCACAAAACCGGGGACTGGTCTGTGTATAACCTGATATCAGCTGCAGTATGGCAGTTTTTAGTTTATAATAAAATTCTAAAGACCCAACTTGATAACCTCAACTGTGGGTGGGAGATAAACTACTTATACCTTTAGCCCCTTCTGGACCCTATGCTTGCTGCTACTAAGCATATGATTTAATTCCCAGGAAACTTCCTAGTGACCCATGTGATCTTGGTTTCAACCCCTTAAGGACCAAACTTCTGGAATAAAAGGGAATCATGACATGTCACACGTGTCATGTGTCCTTAAGGGGTTAAAACCTTTTTATAACATACATTTGCAGAGCTACACAGAGTATATTATAGCAATCCACTGATATTAAAATATTTTGTGTAAAGCTCTCTTTTCCATGCCTGATTTGTTCCAAAGGTAGAGTAAAAAAATCAAATATATAAAACAATAGCATAGCATTTTAGACAATTTATAGTTATGGCAAAGAAAGTAATTAAATAATGATAATAATTATTATCTGACACATCGCTAAAGACATGTTATGTAATATATTTTTTAAACAGAACATTTTTTTACATTTGGATGGAGTACAAGGGTCTAAAATATCTGCTGGCTTCTTTGCCGCTACATTAATATTCAAAACATCAATTTGACAGTAAACAGTTTGACACAATTTAATTTACTTTTGATCAGCCAATTCTTCTTCCCACATCTGTTAATTAATTATTCTCTATTTAGGACAACTTTCACACATTTGAAACCGCAAGTATTTTATCATATATCAATGTTCCAATTTCATGTTTGGCTGATATGGTTTATTTATTGGGTTGCTGTAATTGGAAATGCACCTTGGCCGCATTGGTAACTTAATCTTGAATCAATATTTATCGTCTGTACAATTCCTGCCATCTTTACCCACTGCACTGCTCCAGTCTGTGCATTTTGAGGTTTGGCTTATTTAAATTCATTCTAATATTTTTACTTTGCAATCATGCAAATAGGTGCATTTATATCTAAGATTTGTATTTTGTAATTTGCAAGACAAATGTAATAAGCCGATAGACTGTGGTTTAAATCTCACATGATCACAGATCCAGACAGGATTTGCTTTACATCTCAAGAAAAGTTCAATTTATTTGTGCATTGTTTGGATTATTTTATAAAATCGTTAAATTTTATAATGCATAAGCAATCGATAAAAAAAAAAAAAATCACACTACGAAACTAATTTATAAAACTCCATTCATTTCAAATTCAGATTTGATAGAAAGTATCAGTGATTACATATACTTGTATTAATTAAAAAGAAAAACACACTAGGGGGTCAAGAACACAAACATGTATTTCTTAGCCTATAATGTCAAAAATACCTATCTTGGCCCCCAGCCCCTCTAATAAATTTTACCTTTATTCCAGTCTGCTGGTGCTGACTCTTCCCCTGATCTGCCTACTTGGCTGACATCATCAGAATTGATGGTCTGAGCCAATCACAATGCTTTCCCATAGAGAAGCCTTGGATTGGCTGTGATTGCAAGGAGGTGGGGCAGGGGCGCAGCCAAACGCCATGCTGGCCAATCAGTATCTCCTTACAGAGATGCACTGAATCAATGCATTTCTATGAGGAAAGTTCAATGTCTCTATGTAGAGGGTGGAGACACTGAATGTGTGCAGCACTGCCACAGGAAGCACCTCTGGTAACTGTCTGAGGAGTGGTCATTGAAGGTGTCCCTAGGTTGTAATGTAAACCCTGCCTTTTCTCTGAACAAAAACGTGTTTACTCCAAAATTGCCTGCAGGTACTGACTATACTCACCAGAACAACTATGTGAAGCTGTAGTTGTTCTGGTGACTATAATGTCCCTTTAAACTAATGCAAAAAAATATTTTGGGTTGTTTATCTATATCAAATTTCTTTTAATCCACGTCTGAACAAATCGATCCATCCGGGATTTACCTCTGGAGTATTATTCACTGAATAAGACTCCAAAGGTAAATTCTGGACGGATCAATTAATTTGGGATTATGAAATGATTAAAAGGAATTTGATTTAAACAAATGGTTCCAAACTAATTTTTGCACAAGTCTAGTATTTATGCTACTCTATCAGGAGACGTTTAATGATTGAAAAACATAGCAGAAATTTGGGGAAAAGTGAGTCTGAACACCTTTATTTTGAGTCTAATTCATAGTAATATCCCTTGAAGCTGGATCAATCTATTACAATCTTCTTTCACTAAATTTACATGGACAAAAAAAAGAGTAGCCACTCGGTCACAAACACTAGCCAAAGTTAACGTTAATATTTGTTTGTGTGTGAAAAATGCAAAAAACTAATTTGAAAGTCAACTAAGTGGCTACTAAAAAAGACTGAACATACCCCATTTGCAATACCTTGGGTTGTCTACTTTTGCAAATGGTATGCCATTATGGAGGTAATTCTTATTTCTGGGCTACTATACGGTCTCAAAGCCAACGTAACCAATCTGGCTAATTTCATTGTGAAAAAACTGAAACGCAAGCCTTATATTTGACTCTGTAACTTTTGAAAACACCATAAAACCTGTACATGAGGGGTACTGTTATACTAAGGAGACTTTGCTGAACACAAATATTTGTGTTTCAAAACAGTAAAGTATTACAGCAAAAATATCGTCAGTGTAAGTGCCGTTTGTGTGCGAAAAATGCAATAAATTTCACTTTCCCTGACGATATCATTGTTTTAATACATTTTACGGTTTTAAAACACAAATATTTGTGTTCAGCGATGTCTCCCGAGTAAAACAGTACCCCCCATGTACAGGTTTTATAGTGTCTTGGAAAGTTATAGGGTTAAATATAGTGCTAGCAAATTAAATTCCCTATACTTTCGGCCTGGGTTGTTAGGCAGGTCCTGCAAATTGTAATTAATAATAGGACCTAATTATGTAAAATTATTACATAAATATATATGTAAAATTATTATATATACACATGTGTGTATATATATATGTATATAATTTTTTTACAATTATTTTTATTTATATATAGGTATACATATAGTGATGTATACGTATATACTTAGGTATATACATATATACCGTGTTTCTCCGAAAATAAGACCGGGTCTTATATTAATTTTAGTCACACAAAACACACTAGGGCTTATTTATTTACGGTACCGGTATGTACATTGAACCCCCCATTTAATTAATCCACCCCCCCTTTAATTAATCCACCCCCCTTTAATTAATCCACCCCCCCTCTTTAATAAATCCACCACCTCTAATTAATCCACACCCCCCTCTAATTAATCCACACCCCCCTCTAATTAATCCACCACCCCTTTAATTAATCCACCACCCCTTTAATTAATCCACCCCCCCTTTAATTCACCCCCCCCTTTAATTCACCCTCCCTCTAATTAATCCACCCCCTCTAATTAATCCACCACCCCTTTAATTAATCCACCCCCCCTTTAATTAATCCACCCCCCCTTTAATTAATCCACCCCCCCTCTTTAATAAATCCACCCCCTCTAATTAATCCACCACCCCTTTAATTAATCCACCACCCCTTTAATTAATCCACCAGCCCTTTAATTTATTCACCCCCCCTTTAATTAATTCACCCCCCCTTTAATTAATTCACCCCCCCTTTAATTAATTCACCCCCCCTTTAATTAATTCACCCCCCCCCTTTAATTAATTCACCCCCCCCCTTTAATTAATTCACCCCCCTTTAATTAATTAAGTCCCAGACATAAAATACCGGTATCTACTCACAGTTCAAAGAGTCCGACCACTGGGTGCCTCACCGCCCGGAATGGATCCTTCCGCTGAAGATCCGTGAAGGCAGACTGACGGCGCTGCACGCGTCGTCATCACGCTGCGCACGTCGTCATCACGCTGCGCGATGCCGCGGCCCGCAACGCTCCTCCCCCTCCTCATAGAAGAAGGAAGTCCCGCCGGGCCGCAAAGGTAAAATGCCTAGGTCTTATTTTCGGGGTAGGGCTTATATTGCAGCCCACCCCGAAAATTCGGCTAGGGCTTATTTTCGGGGTAGGTCCTATTTTCGGGGAAACACGGCATATTATTTAGTTCTACGTGTATTTTGATATCTATATATATATATATATATTAATATCAAAATACAGTTAGAACGAAATTACACACATATATATATATTTAATTATTTATTTATTTTATTTTATTTTTAACGTATTTAAATTTTTTTTATTATAAAATATATATATAATTATAATTATGTATATATTTAATCAATATCCTTCTACGTGTATTTTGATATTAATATATATAATTATATATATATATATAAATATTAAAATACACTTAGTGTATGTGTAAATGTGTGTCTCTCTCTCTCTCTCTATATATATATATATATATATATATATAATATATATATAATATATATATATAAATGATCCAAGTATATTTTATTTTTAACTGTAATATCTTATTTTTAACATTAATGGGTTAAAAGGGGAGGAGAGGGGCAGAGACAGTGTCAGCCAGTGATTTTACATCACTGGCTGACACACAGGATCAGTGATCACAGTGACTGCCTGTTACTGTGATCACCTCCTGCAGATCGCGGTAATTGGCCACAGGGGGAGTGCCTGGGTGGCCAGGCATGCCCCCCACCGCGATCTGCAGGGGGATCCTGCCTGCAGTTACTATGGGTCAGCCAATAGGCTGACACATAGTAACCTCTGATCGCAGTGACAGGCTGTCACTGCGATCAGATCGCAGGGAGAGGCTGCCTCTGCATTCAGATCGCAGAGACAGCCTCTCCCTGCGATCATACTCTGCAGATCGCGGTCACTGACCGCAGGGGGACTGCCTGGGGTGCCAGGCATGTCCCCCGACCGCGATCTGCAGAGTGAAAATGCGGCCGGCTCCATGTGTCAGACGATTTTAAAATCGGCTGACACATGGTAAATACCGATCGCAGTGACAGCCTGTCACTGCGATCGGAAGCTGCAGACCGCGGTCCCCAGGCACAGGGGGGCTGCCTGGGGGGCCAGGCATGCCCCCCGACCGCGATCTGCAGCGGCCATGTGCCGCCGGCCACGAGGGGGGTAAGACCGCCCAGGACGTTCCATGCCGTCCTGCGGTCTTAAGGGGTTAAGATACAGATGAGAGCTGAATTGATTATTTTACATATTAACATACCCAGTATGAAAAATAAAGAATTGATTCTGTTACTACATATGTTGACATAAGTCCATCAAAACCTGACTGGTGCCTAATTAAACACCAAATATGTCATCAACTGAATATGGAAAAACATATCCCGACCCCTAAAAATAAAATATATAGATATAGTGGCTTTTGGGACGAATCAATTAGAAAAAAACAACAACAATATGCTATAAGGAAATAATATATAACAACAAGGTAAGTATAAGAAAATGTATAATAACTCTCTCCTCTCCTCCTGTATCCCCCTGATCGAGAGCATGATATTTGTTTTGTAATTGGTCTACTTATGTCTCGTGAGATGGTTTATAATTAGATTTCTGCCTTATGATATGTTTACTTGTATCATCCAAATTATAAATTTCAGATGTATCGCATATTTAGCTTCTTGACAAAAAAAAAAATACAACATTAATAAGAACTATGTAACTGATCTTATACTTATGGCAGAAACTTTGGAAATGTAATTGTTTTATATCCAAAAATACTAATAAAGAGAATTAAAAAAACAAACAAAAAAAAACTTTTGTATCAATAATATGTTAAACGTTTAGAATTATATTTAGGCAGCATGTATATATGAACAGTATTATTGCAAATTAAATACATTAACGCATTTAACGTTGTTTTCAAATTAGGCAGCAACATCACAAACAGATGTAAAATCACCTTAGTGGGAAGCAGAATCTGAACTTGTTTGAGCCTGAACATACGGGGCTATATAAGTAAATCAGAGAGAGATAAAGAGAGAGAGTGTATGTGTGCGCGTTTTTTTCTAGGTAATTAACTATATCTCTTTGTGTATAGCACTTAGCAGCTAATGTAAATTGGTCAAATAAGGCCAAAGTAGCCTAACTGAAAACAGAATTGACTTATATGGTTTTTCACTAAAATCCAAATGCCCCGTACTGAACATGGACATTTGGAATGCAAAATTCAGACATTGTTTACACTATTTACAAGGCCCAGATTTTGCCTGAATTTTCTCCAATTTAGCCGGACAGAATGCTGCCAGATGGCTGAAATCCGGGGCCGGATTGTTGAAAATCCTTTACATGGAGGATGTTATCCAGGCTTGCCTGTATTGAGTTTCTATCCAACACCTGCTCTAATATTTTGACTTGTGAGTGTAACAATTAACCCATGATATATCTATTTATATATATATATATATATATATGTTGGCTGTATCTCCCATTGCTGGTATTGTAATATTTGGTCAAACCTCAGGAATGAATATCTGAATTCCTGAAGAATCAAATGTTTTTTTGATATTTGAAAGATCAATACAATATGTACCAGTAAGCCAGATAATGAGTGGTAACATATAAACCTAGGGCACATTTGATAACTAACGAAATCTATAGGATTTCCTTCTTATAAAATACTTTCAAATTTTTACCCACGCTTGGGGTTCTCTAGGAACTGAAGTCTCATATGTGAAGTCTCTTTATCCACAGATCCGTTAAGGTATTTTTTTTTACATTGATTCAGTCAACTAAAGTAAATAAAAAAAGCACTAGTATACCTCTCAACATGATGTACATACTTCAATATATTTTTAGATTGGGGTGTAAGGTGTTACTGTTTGATATAGTGAGATTAGTATAGTGAGATTAGTTACAGCCTTGGGTGGCACCTGTTTCAGCTGCTGTCATAAAAATGGCAAGAGGTGCTGATCAAGAGTGTAACTCCCAATAATCTTGGGCAGACTGAGACCCGAGACATGTATGTCCTAGTTTTGCCCTTTTTGCCCTTGATCTGCTCTCTGAAATATATACATAATAGGAGAATAGGATCCTTCTCCAACTTGGCAACAACAATGCATGTGAGAAGACATCTTGTTGTCATAAAAGGAGAGGTCTGCCTTGATAGCGGAAGTCCTAATGTGCCTCCTAATTAGGGCCAATCAGAAGAGAGGCTGTGTTAGATAGGAATGTTTTTAAAGGGACAGTCAGACCCATAAAGCAATTTAACTTGCTGAAAAGCTTTATTTGTGAACGAGTGTATACTATTCTTTCATTGTGGAAAAAAATGCAGATTTCAACAAAAACTGACGCTTTTATAAATTTTAGGGATTGCAAAGGCAGCAGACAAGAGGACTGCGGTTTTTGCAAGCTATTTTTAGATATAACGCCAATGAAAAAAAATGCATAATGAATGCATTTGGAGTGCATCTACTAAACAGTGATTTTTATTTATTTTGTATTTGTGGAGTGTCCCTTTAATAAATAACATATAACTTAAATATATAACTACACAAATAACTGATAATATATAACAAGCTAAATTAATTTTAGTTCTTATAGTTAACCTGTCATGATCAGTTCACTTTAAAACATCAGGTATCCCTGATGCACAGCCAGACAGAGATCTTACCCGTGAATTACAACCATTGTTGTTTTCAAACTTTGTTTCAATTCGAATTTGGAATTTTGGCAAGAAAGAGCACTAGGGGGAAAAAAGAATTGTTGTTACAGAAACAAGGAAATAAAGTTACATTACATACAGAATACATCATGACACAAGCTATTTATGATGCCTTCCAGCAAGACATAGCTCTAATTTTAAGCATTGCATTCCCCATACACAATGTTTAATTATTTAAGTTGCATTTGCAAAATTAAATCACATTTTGTAAGAGGAACATCAGGTAAAGAAAAAGCAATAAGACCTGGGTTGTTGGTCCCTCGTGTAAACACAACTAAACAAGTAATTCATTATTTTGATTCACATTTCGGTAACAGAGTCGCTTGTTCCAACGATGGATTTAGCATTTTTAATTTCTGTGTGTTTTGTCATAAGGCTATAGAATGAGGCTCTCAGCTTTTGGTAGTCTTCACAACATTATGTACAACATTTCAGAAGTTTCTGGATCACATGGGTTCTGCAATCTGCATGACAACAGGTTAATCAGGCACGACTTCACTTAAATCATTTTTTGTACCATTAAAGGGCTATGTTACACATATTCTCTTACCATCTGATAGCATTAATACATTTAATCTCACCTTAAAAATATAAAAAAAACTACAAAGGAAAAAAAAAAGAAAATCACTTAAAGAACACTGTAGCGTTGGGAATACAAATCTGCATTCCTAATGCTATCGTGCCCATGTCCCTAGTTATATACAAGTGTCCCTCCCCATATTTAAATTTAAACAATCTAAAAATTGTACTTACCGTTTTCAAGCACCAAGGCTTTCCTCTCTGTGCTTAACTCTCCACCTCCTGCTAGTCATAGAGGAAACATGGCCTCTTCCAATGATGGTTTAATCCAAAACTCCTCATAGAGGAGCATTGGGGACCTGATGCGCATGTGCGATAAGCGCAGCACACACATCCAAGCTTCCCCATAGGAACGCATTTTATTTCATGCGTTCCTGTGAGCTTCCTAAACACGTGACAAGTTTTACTCCGACATTGTAACAGCAAGACAGCTACTACATGTGGATTTTATCCTGCAATATACAAATTGCAGTTTCTAAAAAAAAAAAAAAAAATATGCATTGTTTTACATTACAAGGTTAACCCCTTAAGGACTGAGCCAAATGTACACGTTGTGATCAAAACAAAACCTGGAATTTGACTATATGTTCAACCGTAATTCACATCTTTCATATTAAGTGCACCCACACTTATTATATATAATTTTATTCAGGGAAAACAGGGCTTTCATTTAACATCAAAAATTTAGCTATGAAATATTTAATATGAATAAAATATTAAAAAAGTGAGAAAATAAGTTTATTTTTTTAGTTCTACGTGACATTTTAACTGTTAATGGCATAATACTGTTTGCTTTTACTGCAATAAAATACACATATTTGTTTTCAGCGATGTCTTACGTGTACAACAGTACCCCCTATGTACAGATTTTATTGTGTTTAGGGAAGTTACAGGGTTAAATCTAGCATGTTACATTTTACTGTTTTTTCACATTAATATTCGCCAGATTGGTTACGTTGCCTTTGAGACCGTATGGTAGCTCAAGAATGAGAATTATCCCCATGATGGCATACCATTTGCAACAGTAGATAACCCAAGGTATTGCAAATGGGGTATGTCCAGTCTTTTTTCGTAGCCACTTGATCACAAACACTGGCCAGAAGTGACCAATTATCTCCCAGGCACAGGGGAAGGACTATATTATTTTATGTAGGAGCCAATGTAACTGCAGAATGTATTTTGTCATTGTCCCCTCTCCGGTCCAGTGGGGAATGCTGGAATATGTCACCGTAAACCCTGTTAATTTGAAACTGCATATAAACCGGCCAGTTGGCCTGAATAAAATTACTCCTGTTATACCCTTCATCTACTCTAGGCCGATGTTTGGCTATCTGATTTGCTTGGTGAATATACTTGGATGCTGTATTTCATCTGGAGAACGTTCAAATCAACACCCGAACTGCAAGCTATAATCCCTCAGCCTCTAGCAGTTTGGGAGGAAACAGATGAATGGGTATCTGAAATACCATCGTTCATTACAAATTGTTTCAATAAAAAGTGTTTATATTAGTTTTGAGATATCATTATGATGAAGCAGTAACAATTCTGGTGGAAAAAGGTATCTCACGATTAGTCACATTTTCAATTACTGCTTGTCTTTCTTTCCCAAAAATAGAAATAATTGGGCAGGTCCACCATGTATAAGAAAATTACCCATTATTCAACCTAAAAGGTAGCATAAGTAATTGGGAAAACATGCCGTGTTAAACAATGTGTGTTAATACCAGCGAGTTAGAAACTTGTCATTTATTTCCTGCAGTTTGACTATGTCGGAAGCTTTAGTTGTGAAGTAAAAAAAAATCTTATACCAATCTTTAGAGGTAAGGTTTAAGTTGAAATCTCTATTCCTTGCACAAATAAAAGTAGGCAATAATTGCTGACATGTAGTGGTTTGCAACAATTTATATAATTTAGAAATTAGTTTAGCCTTAATAGAGTGTGTTGAACGAATAGTTTCAAATGTAGTGAAAAGTGTGAAGCCTTCTTTGCAAGATGGCAAACAGTGTATTAAATGACAGAAATCAAAGTGTCTGCAAGGTATACAAAATATGTTCATCCGTGTCTTAGATCTTAATTGGGTAACAGTAAAACATATAATCTTTTCCTGGTGAGTAAAGTACATGCCATCATTCAACTAATTGGTGTTGCGCTACAATATCAAGAAATTATTGTCTCAATGGCTGAAGTATGTTAGAGAGGCAAAGATGTAATCAAGTCTCCAATCTATAGACAATTTAAAGTCTCCGCCTAAATTAACCTTCTTGGAAGGACTCCAGCTTTTGTAAAATGCGAGAAAATGTCGAGATCCGTCCTTTAAACAAAGTGAGGATTATATATAAAATGCTGTGTTCTGAAAAGTGGTGCAAATATGTAAAATGAGTGGAGCCACCAAAATGTCTGCTAGTTCCACTGGTTTCCATGGTGATTGTCCCACTTTCACAACTTGAGGCCACTTTTCAGAATACAACACTTTTTGTACATAACCCCCTTTATGTGAAAATCTACATTGAGCTAGCATACTTTATTGTGTACTGTTGTTGCCTGGAGAAAATGGCTTCCTAAACTTAGTTTATTTCCTTGACTATAATGAGCTGGTAATAAATGTAAACTAACTAATTCCATCACTGGAAAGAGAATAACGACCGTAACAGAGAATTATTTGATTGAAAACTTGCTCATAACCTTTTCTGACTTGGTCGTGTAGCCTGGTAACCTATTCTTTAATGGTCCACTTAGTATAGTGGCCCATTATTTGATTTTAATGTGAACATTGCAAAACAACTTCATTGGACATTACTGAATATGGCTGCCCTTCATTGAGGAAGGGACTGTCACTACAGCCAATTTACTGTAGGAGGGAGTGTGGGGGGGAGGTCTATCATATGTGCTTGTTGCATCCAGTGGAGACTCAAATAAAATAGCACAGCTTTGGGACGAGACACATTATTTAGTAAATATGGTCTAGTGAAATAGCCATGCCATTTGAAAATAAAAATAGACTCTAGATTTTTAATGGAGAATAAACAGATTTTTTTTTTTTAAAGGTTGTATATGTGTGTAAATCACATTTATCATTCACACAAAAGGGGTACATAAAATCAAGAACTTACTGTATATTCTGCATATCAGCCATCAAGAAACCGGAAAAAAAAAGAAGAAAACGGAAGAAATATATTAGACAGGTGAGAGTCACATTCTTGGAACAAAATCAGTTACATACTGAACTTGCTGTTTATTGCAAATGTCAGAACTCCCACTTCATCTCACTTTGTTCTATTTATGGTGTGCCTTTCATTGTTTCACCTTTCATAGTAATTGTACTCTTTGGTACAAATCGCCCACCTGTTTTCCATTTTAGAAAAGTATCAGCTCTCAAAATATTCTCTGTCCCGCCTGTTTCTAAATTGAGAGAAAACGTGCTGACCTGATATGTCATTTAGTTCAGGTTGTGAGAGTACAGTTGCATGGTTAAATAAAGAACAATACATGTTTTTATATTTTTCTCTTTTCCAACATGGCTAAACCTAGCTTTGTTTGTTAAATTGTTAATACAAGAGTATCCAGTATCAACACCCATTAGATAGTATTTTCAACACTATGGTTATTTATGTATGCATATGACTTGACTGTACTTTAATACTCGACTCTTGTGTACATCAAACATATAACATACCTATCTGGAAGGAAGTGATACTATAAATATAGCAGCAAAAAATCCAGGAGCAAATCCAATATAAATAAATAAATCAGTGTACTACAATGCAACTGCAATGTTAAATCAATTCTTAGATACAGTGTTGCTAAAATGTTAAGTTGTTACTTGTTACTATTTTAAGTTACTATTTTGTAAAAATGAAATGTCAGTACTGGTGTGGAAAACTCAGGCCTCTAGGTATGTACAGATATCTGTATGGCATAGATATCTTCAAACTAGGGAACGAGAAAATCCCAAGGTCAGGATATCTTTATACCAAATGTCATACTTTCATATGATTTTTATTAAATGAAAGATGCAATGATCTTATTGGTAAAAATATTGATAGTAGATAAATATATTATATATTGTGGCAGAAACCAGTACAAAAAGCTGGCTGCCCAAAGCAATCTGAAATATGGCCAAAAACAACTGGGGTTTTTAAGATAGAAAAAATATTTATTAAAATATATTAAAGAATAAAATCCCAATAGCAGCAATAAACTTTCGGGTAAAGATCGCACAGAAAAAGGCGATCGCACAGAAAAAATAGAACGTTCACACAGAAGCAATAGACCGAGGTATCAGCACAGGAGCCCAACAGTCATTCCGGAGTCCACGCGTCTCAAGATCAGCATTCGACGAGCAGTGCAGTCCCCCCAAGTGTGGCTGGAGGTGGAACGCACTGTGGCACGCAAGCCGTCCTCACCGGCGATCAAAATAGAGACATTGGAGTGAATAGTAATCCACATCCATCCGAGCCTGTGAACAAGGTTTTTCTGTGCGATCTTTACCCGAAAGTTTATTGCTGCTATTGTGATTTTATTCTTTAATATATTTTAATAAATATTTTTTCTATCTTAAAAGCCCCAGTTGTTTTTGGCGATATTTCATATTGCTTTGGGCAGCCAGCTTTTTGTACTGGTTTCTGCCACAATATATAATATATTTATCTACTATCATCAATATTTTTACCAATAAGATCATTGCATCTTTCATTTAATAAAATCATAATAACAAAAAAATAAATAAATAAAAAAAGGCAAAAAATGTATCCACAAACTAACTGCACTGAATGGCCAAAAAGATGGAATAACCTCAATATAAAGAATATATATATAGAGGTCTGATCACTAAATGAAGGTAGGGTGGATACAAATAATATACCAATAAACACAATAATAATAATAAATAGGAAAAAAAAATAAATAATATATATCTGTCCTCGGTGTACTGATCTTGATAAAGTCCCACAGTTTGGGACGAAACGCGTTGATCTGTGGGCTGCTGGCTGTTCCTTTCTTTCCACTTCCCCTGGGTTTGACGTCCTGTCTTCATCTTTGGCTGAATACCGCGGTCTTTTTTGAAAATACCGACCGCGGTTTCTATCTGCTGGTTGCTGTCTGGGCGGTTGCTGTACCACTCTGCACCTACTTTGTCCATCTTCACGGCTTCACCTCCACTGTGGTCTTTTTTGAAGATCCCGACCGCAGTGTGAGAGAGTTGGAGTTCCCATAACGAGGGTTCATCTGGTTGCTCTTTGATCCGCCCAACATCACCTTTATTCTGCCCACCCAGGGAGGACTTCTGGACAATTACTGGTTTTTTTCATTTTATATTATTTCACTCAGTATTATTGTTTCTTGTCACTTGTCTTTTATTTTTATATATCTCATTTATTCATCTTCTGGTTATATCTACCTCAGGTGGGGGCCCACACCGAGGACAGATATATATTATTTATTTTTTTTCCTATTTATTATTATTATTGTGTTTATTGGTATATTATTTGTATCCACCCTACCTTCATTTAGTGATCAGACCTCTATATATATATTCTTTATATTGAGGTTATTCCATCTTTTTGGCCATTCAGTGCAGTTAGTTTGTGGATACATTTTTTGCCTTTTTTTATTTATTTATTTTTTTGTTATTCTGTTTTATGAGATTTTTGTATTTAATTGTCCGGTTAAGGTATAACAGTGGTGATCGGAATTAGTCCTTTGCTGATTTATTTTTTACTTAATTAATAAATTATTTTTGACAATTTTTATACTATTTATCTAGTTTTATAATCTTAAGCGCACACACCCTATTTTCCATTTCTGAGTATATAACTCATCAAGTCGCTAGAGTGGGTGTGTAGCTGCTACTCTTCTTTTTTATTCATTTACTGATTTATTTGTGGTGTTATCACTGCATGTACCGTTTTCTATAAATAAAATCATATGAAAGTATAACATTTGGTATAAAGATATCCTGACCTTGGGATTTTCTCGTTCCCTAGGTTGAAGATATCTATGCCATACAGATATCTGTACATACCTAGAAGCCTGAGTTTTCCACACCAGTACTGACATTTCATTTTTACAAAATAGTAACAAGTAACAACTTAAAATAGTAACAAGTAACAACTTAAAATAGTAACAAGTAACAACTTAAAATAGTAACAAGTAACAACTTAACATTTTAGCAACACTGTATCTAAGAATTGATTTAACATTGCAGTTGCATTGTAATACACTGATTTATTTTATTTTTATTGGATTTGCTCCTGGATTTTTTACTGCTATATTTATAGTATCACTTCCTTCCAGCTAACTATTTTTATAGGTTTGGTGGATCCCTATATTATTCCAGTTCCAGAGCTCCAAATTAAGGTCTTTTTCCCCTCTTTCATTCCTCTATACTTTCTACGTATAAGGTTTATTTTATATAACATACCTATGTCTATTTAGGAGGAACAGTTTCTATTTTAGGCTAAATCCTTCTGTTCCTCTTTTCTATCTCAATGTCACTTTTCCTAGGAGCTCCATATTATTGGTGTGTCTCAGTCTATAACAGAGCTCCAAAAAGCAATAATACTCATGTCTTTAAACAATAATACGTGTTTAGGATTCTGATCATGTTCGTAAGATACATTGTACTTTTTCTAAATTACATTTCCGTTGCATAGATTGTTAGTGGTAAGTCCCCTAAAATATCTCAATGCAGCCCCACTTCTGTCCACAACCCCACTCACACCAACTAAAATGAAAGTGTCCCTCATTGTACATTAGAAATGTCGGTAGGTATGAATATGTATTGTACTATTGTCTTTTGTGTTTAAGGTATTTAATACAATTTTGAAAACAAAATGTACTTTATCACTTTACTGTTGTAAAACATTAGGTACATGTGAAAAAGTGCTTCAATTAATATAATATTCTATACAAAATATGTATATATTTTTTTACTTTGTCGGATTAATAAAAACATGTTTTGGAATTTCACTTCTCTTCCTACTATCACAAAGAACCATTATTAATCATTAGTTTCTCATTTTTATTTTAGGTTCTCACACTTTAATAGGGACGCGAGCCACGTACATTTGCAAAGATAGCATTTTTAGATATACCAGTTTGGTCTCTTGAACATCAAATGATTTTGTTTGCTTGCCTGATGTTAATACTTAAAAAAGACAGAATAATTCAATAGGAACATATAAATGCAATTGATGCTGTATATTGTTCCGTATTCACTGAATGAGTTTCAGAGTCACACCTGCAGTGCCCTGATGCTGTATTAGTGGCACATAATTGGTATGGTAAAAACAAATTGCATTATTTACTAAAAGAATGAAGTCTTGAGAGCTATATTCAATCAGGCATTGTTTCGTGTTTTAATACCTATAGAGGATAAGATTTAGATTCACTATATTAAACGCTTACTGTATTAGATTTACAGCCAATATTCAAATATTTCATCCTTTCCACCCATTGTTTGTGCGGATAGGATAACCTACAGTGCCAAGAAAAATACTACAAACACAATAGTATATAATAATAAGAGCAATAAAAGCAATAAGAGCAATAAAAAAAAAAAAAAACACCGGATGTAAAGAAAGTCCACAATAAAACGTGAAAGAACAAAAAAAATACCAAATGGTACAGCACAGTCTAAAAAAAAAACAAAACCAAATCTATTGCCAACTTTGAGACTGTGCCATACCATTTGGTATTTTTTTTTTATTCTTTCAAGTTTTATTGTGGACTCTCTTTACATCCTGGGGGTTTTTTTATTGCTCTTATTACATACTATTGTGTAGAGTTACATATTAATCGATGTAGAAAAAATATTAAAATCCACTAAATTTAACACTTCACACATCTGTTTCTACTGTTGATCTGATTTCATAATCAGATGTTTTCTTGGATCAACAAGCTGTTTCCACGCACATTAATAATAGCTTTTTTAATATTGTGTTTTTTCAAACAAGCATCCAGACCATTTTTAACACTGATAAAAAAAACCTACACTATTTATTTATATATTTCTTTAAGTGGTTAAAAATTAAAAAAACATTTTTTAACTTTAATCTTTACTATTTATTTGTAAAGCATGATTCACTAAAGTATTTTCTTCATGTGGTTCAATAACTCCCAAACTACCACAGAGGTGGAATTAGTCAATACTCAGTCAATATCTCAAATAATACATACTAGAATGTTGTGGATGCATGCATTATTATAACTGACACCTGGTAATAGAGCTATTAACACTAAATCAAACATGAAAGAGACAGGAAGCATTTTAATTAAAGGGATTCTATAGTGCCAGGGAAACAAAGCCGTTTTCCTGGCACTATAGGTCCCTACAGTGCCCTCCCCTCTGCCTATAATGCTTTCCTGTAGGGAAAAATCTGACGCTGGAGGTCCTCATGCAGACTTCTCTGGAACTGAAATGTTTTACATTGCAGCACTAAGTGCAAAAGGGACACAGCACCCGGACCACTTCAATGAGCTGAAGCGGTCTGGGTGCCTACAGTGTTCCTTTAACAAGGAGGTCCAGTTTCTTCAACACATGGTTTATCTGTTTATTTCATACTGAACAAATATTCCCTTGCCTTGTTTCCTTCAACGTGGGTTTTGTCTATATTTCATTTATTGCTGAATTGTATCTTTCATATGCTCCAAAGAAGAATGATATGTAACTATGCCCCCCATGCTTTTTTCTCCCCTTCTAGCCCCTCCATTTGTCTTATTACCTTGCCCCATTCCCTCCATGTGTCTCATTCCCTCCCTCCAGCCCCTCCATGTGTTTCATTTCCCCCTAGGGGACCTAGGGCCGGTGTGGCTGTGTACTGGCCATGAATGTATGTTGGTGGCCTGTGGTCACAGCTGCAGCCTGGCCCCATGGAATGAGCTGTGACCCCTGTGACTGTGGTAGGCATGCCATTGATCAGGACGATTCATAAAACACTGAATTAAAAAAAAAATGTAATTCAAATGTAAACATTTTGTAACAAATAGCTGAATTTGAAAACATATCCAACTCAGCTACAGTCACAGATTGATTATTTTTGCCTGAATTTTGCAATTTGAATTAAATTTCTTTACAATTGGCAGAGCACAGCAATTGTTGTGAATGCTCTATAGGCTTCAAATGCGTCTCTTTGAGAAGCTTTGGATAGGCAATCACAAGTAATGATAAGCACACCACTGGAAATGAGGCTGCCATGATGACGCTGGCAGATGCTGGATAAAAGGTGATTTTGTATTTTGTTTTTTATGTTTCCCAAGGAAGGGGCACTACATCTAAAAGTTTAAAGAAAAGAAAAACTTGAACATTATAAATAAATATATTTATGTAAGTGCAGCAAAAGGAGAGGAATGTTGCACCAATACAATTGTAATAAAATATATTCTCAATGGGAGATGGATACAGAAGAATAAAAACCAATAGTTAAAAAGGCTAAAAATAACCAATCAAATGTCCAAATAAATATTCAAACTTGCAAAGAGATCCAAATAAATTACTTAATAAATTGAATTTTGAAATATACTTAAGATACATCATACAGTTTTTTTGGGGAATTTGGATCATTTAGCCCTTTGTGGCACCTTAGAGCGCATAATACAGATCCTGGCGGTTTCTCGGCCATGTGAGTGAAATTCCTACCCCACCCCTTCATAATATAGGTTTTTAAACAGTTCACACTATGCTGTTGTGTATTTTCTGTTTCTATGTATCCTGTTGAATTTATATTCAGAATACACGTTTGTATTTATATTATTTAATTTTTTGTGTCACAAGGTTTATTTTCCTTACTAATATATATTTTTCTTTGTTGCAAGGAGATCAGTCAAATCTTGTAGGAAAATCTCTTTTCTATGGAAGTGCCAGTTCAGGAAATGCTTGGGCTCCGTATCAATATACAAAAACCCAATAGTGCAATATATCACGACAATAAATGGTACTAATTATTTGTTTTCTAGCGCTAGAACCAGCTCTGGTATAATCCCCACTTATAGGATGCATGCGATAATATAATCATCAGATATCACATAGCAGAATGGGGACCATAAAACTCAGAAAAAATAGAAAACCGCAATAGCACTCTCTGGGGGTCAGGGTATTATGTTAAAGGTTATGGTAAATGTTAATTCATTTTACAATCCACGTATTATGTATTGCAATTAATTGTATGTTTTACTTATTAATTGCTTTCTAATTATTGTATTGTAATCATTGTCACGAATGCACCCTACTTCAAGAGTGTGCATGACATAGTTGTGGTGGTAAAAGGGTTAGAGTTCACTATTTGTCTGCACTAGACCGGAAATAACGATAAAATTCCCATTAACACACTTAAGCATAATAATATAAATATTACTATTGTAACGCTGCCACCACCAAGACAATTTATAAATGGGGTACATTGGTCCCCCAGGTAACTTAATAAGAAAAACCCACCAAATATAACTTAGCACAATATTTAAGCAATTGCAAAACAGTAGTCTCTTCAGGTAACATGATTCTTTACCAGACAAAGGCACAACTTAAAGGAATATTTATTATGAGCAAAGAATTGCCACAGTGCATATAAATATATATTTAACAATCAAATTACTTACACCAACAACAGATAAAAACAAAAGGGATAAAATAACAGGAGGCCTAATCACTTACTCAGGTTTTCAAAGTAAAGCTTCTGCCCCCGGAAGGTCTATGGTAAGAAAGGTGGTGACTCACTTGGAATTAGATTCTGGCCCCCAAGCAAGTACAAATACACATCTCAGTATCATTGGATACATACCCTGTGGATTACCATGCCTCGCCCAGAGGTGGAGTTAAGGTGTATTTATAGAGACAATAAGTGACCACCCCCTTGTGTCCCAGACCCACATCAATCCAAAAAGAAACTTTTCTTTCTATCTCCTCTTTTGTACTTGCCACAAAAATAATAAATTGCCTCTATGAATTTTACCATTTCTCCATTCCATAGATATGTCACACTTCTTACTTGTGACCCCAATGTAGCGGACATCACAATCCCTTCCCCTATGGTTAAGTTATGCCAGTCATGTTTGGGCTTGTTTGGAAGATGGTGCTTGTCCCATTCTGAATATAATAAAAATTAGGCTTAATTATTATTTTGTGGGTACATATTAATGTTTCTTTTGGATATGATACTTGAACACAAGGCTAATGATCATTAACATCAAAGAAATTCACTAATCAGTTAAGAGGCAGAGGCCATATGGCTGAGGGCAGTTAGTTTACATTGGAACTAGACTTCAAAACATTTTGTTTTTTTTAAATTAGTTTCATCCTAATTGAGTTTTGTCCTTTTGTTTATTAAGATGAAAGACTAAATTGGTACCCTTGTGGGTTTGCCATATTTAAGGGTACCAAATTAGCTGTTTAGTAGATAGATCGTTTTGGTATCCTTATGGCAATCCCACATATGGATTAGGGAGCTATCTACTAATAAAGTCCTTTTTCATAATTTTGGTCTTTCAGACATATTTACTAATAGTTGAAATACCTAGTAATACGGGAGTTTAAATTCTACAGAAACAAAGAAGCAAAAATTCACAAACTGTGAATATAATGCTGACTGGAGATATAGATGTAGGCACCAAAGTATCCAGTGGTATGGAACAATGTAATTAGAGGGATACCACTAAATATCTGAAGTAACAGAAAGTATCAACACGGAAATAAATTGTGACTCCAAATAATAATAAATACCAAACTAGCCTTATATGGCTACTCCCATGCCTAAGTAAGTGAGGAGATAAAGTTACTAAACACCTAAATCTGCAATATGCATATAGGCTTTATTAGTCCTGGCCCTTTGAAGTATAGGGTGTTAGTAAATTTCCCCTTAGTACCCAAGTACCAGAAAAAGTGCTAAAGGGAGAAAGGTAACTGTCTAAAAGATTGGCAGCCATAATAATCAATAGTAGACAGGTGGATAAAGTAAGGTAAAATAAAGAAAGCCTCTCTCCTTGTGAGACTTACTAGATAGGCATAGAAGAAAAAATGTAAATCATAAAAAACTCCCATGCCTAAGTAAATGAGGAGATGAAGTTGCTAAACACCTAAATCTGCAATATACATATAGGCTTAAATAGTCCTGGTCTTTTAATGCATAGCATGTTAGTAGATCTCCCCTTAATTCCTGAGTTAAATTGACCCATAGGAAAGAACCTGATGCACGTTTCAGCACAGTATACATGCACCTTCTTCAGAGGAAAAGGGTTAACTTCTACCTCTTGTTGCAACTAGGGGCATGTATACTAAACATTGAGCAGCCTATGGCTCTCAATAGCTGCCAATAGCTGCCAAGTCAGACATACAATAAAGGGGGACCTAACCCAGGTCCCCTATGCCCTCATGGTTGCACACCAAATAAAATAATTAACTAGGGGAAACATTGTGCCCCAGTTTCTTTAGTACTTTCCACTCAGTCCCTTAATCCCTTAACTCCCCACTGCAGTTCTAATCTCCACTGCAGCCCCTATCCCCCACCCACAGACCCTATCCCCCAACCACAGACCCTATCCCCCACCCACAGACCCTATCCCCCACCCACAGACCCTATCCCCCAACCACAGACCCTATCCCCCACCACAGACCCTATCCCCCAACCACAGACCCTATCCCCCAACCACAGACCCTATTCCCCAACCACAGACCCTATCCCCCACCACAGACCCTATCCCCCCACCACAGACCCTATCCCCCACCACAGTTATTGAATTGTTAGTCATCACTGTCTGTACAGTAGAGGATTCGGAATATATAGCATACAGATATGCTACATTTAAAGAATGTTCTGTTAAACCTTTTTTTTTTATATCACACACTTGTTTCTGTATTTTCTTTCTTTCAGTTTCCGACAGTTGATTAACTCTTTCACTAATCCTTTTGTGAATGTGAAATCTCCCTCCCCATGTTTGTTCAAGTGACAATCTTGCAAACATGAGGTCTGTATTTACTCAGTGCCAGTTTAATGACAAGCTTCAGTCAAACTCCCTTGCCCTGAGAGCAGAGAGCACCTGCTTGATTTAAACCTTTAAATCAAGCTTAAATCATGTAGACACCTTATTATTAAGGACTCACTGCAGTCTCTACAGCGGCTGTTTGTTGGTTGTTAATTATTTATATGCGGGGTACAACAGTCATAGATCAGAAAGTAACTTTCAAAGTCACTTCCAATTTAAGTTTTATCAAAATGCTATTAAAAGTAACCAATTGTTTTTAGGCAAGGAAACTAGTACACAAGCATGTCATATTTTATAAAAATAAAGATGAAAATTAATAGATGAAGTAGATTGTATTAGTCCAGTAGAAAGTAACCAGAGTATACAATACCTTTTATATTGGACTAACATAGACCATAATTTATTAAAAGGACAGTATAGGCATAATAAAAACGTAATTTAAATGAAGTTATGATGCCTTATTGTGCTAGGAGTCCTCCTGCAGAAATGTTACCTTCAGGGTTTAAACCGTTTCTGAACGGTTTAACCCCAAAGATGCTTCCAGCTCATTTCTTAGCTTCCACCAGGCAGCACCGTACAGCCCCTAGTCTATCATATTGCACCACAAACCCAACACAACTGACACCAATCTATTTACACAGAACACTACACCAAAAACTGCTCACTACACACACGCATAACCACAAACATCCACCAAATGCATGCACAGTACTTTCTCCTGGCTTGTTAGTCATCTGGTATTCCATAAGTGTCATTATCCATAAATCATTAGCAATTTGGCTTATCCCTGCTGGAACAGCAGTGCAACTTTTAAATAATCCCATTTCTCTTGGACTCCATTTAAATTGCTCCAGTCTGATAATGAATGATTCTAATTTTAGAAAAGTCTGTTTTTCTAAAGTCTAAAACTTTTGTTTTTATGTGGTGTGACTCAGTCACTGTTCTTATATTAAACCA